>NC_089502.1:68029121-69229121 GCF_036850765.1 Saccopteryx bilineata | reverse complement strand
GGTGCCAGATTATGTGGGCCGTTGAGTGCCAGTTAAAAGAGCTCAGAATATTGTTGTAAATATTGGAAATATTTAAGATTTAGAAGTGTGTGACTCCCTTCTGGTATCTAAATTGGAAATGGACTCAGCCACCAAAACACATCATAACTATTTTCTGAAAACAAAGGGCAAAGAAAAACTTATCAAGGTTTCAGAGAAATGGAAATTCACTCATTATGAATGTGGATAACATAGGTTAATAGCTAATGTCTTACATATATTGGAAGAACTTTTAGGATTACCTGAACTCTGCAAAAGTATGTAGTTGCCGGAATGAGACCTTTAACTTCATAATTCGGACAAGGGCCAGTGTAGATTAAATGCATCGATTCTTCAGTTTGTCCCCACTTTAGTCTGTACTCAGTGATTTCAGCACCATTACATACAGGAATCTGAAAGATGTAACAAAAATAAATTGAGCTTTTTCTATAAGTGTTTACTCTACGAGATGCTGTGGAGAGTTATGACATGTTAATTTCAATGTCATAGTTTATAATTTATTAAGTGGTATAAAATATGGACAAGTATAGAAATTATTAAACATAAAATTACAAAACTATAATTGACATCAAAAGGCTCAAATGAAATTGAAATAAAGCACTGACTAACCCCACATATTTGATGAATTACTATTTTTAATTAATTAAAATTATTTTCAAATAGGTTACTTAAAAAAGAGCAAACTTAGTTATATTAATGTTGATTAATATTGCTACTGATTAGTTAGATCAAACACAAAGCCCAGTACTCTAGCTTTTTTACAGTGATGTAGTCAGACTTGTCATTCATTATTATTAACAGATTAAAGCTTTTGTGTCAATGTCACAAAACTTCTGCTAGAGAATGATAAGAAGGGAAGGAAAATTTAAAGATACATAGGTGGCTTAATAACTAACCAATTCTTATTTTTTGAGCTTGATAAGTTTGAATGGGAAGAAAGACACATGGATATAAAAATTGTTTTTTAAAAGCCTCAATAGTCTTATCTCTTATGTGTCATATTATAGAGTTACATCCAAACACTGCCAGAGATTTCTCAGTGATGCTTTTAAAATAATACTAATTTCTATAAATTGATGTAATTTTATTATCTCTTGTTTTGATTTTAAAAGTTTGTTGTGTTACCTGTTAATAGTATATTTGGTTTTCCAAGTTTATTATTCTCCATAAAAAAAAAGGATCACCATGGCCTTCGCCTTCCTAATAGCACTAGTATCTGGTCTACCACTAGTGTGTTCTAGTACCGTGGTCAAAATTCGTGGAAGCTTAATCTAAACTCTGACTTCTTGGAGAGTTCTAGTCTTTCAGAAAAATTGTAAACCAATTGCTGTGCTTTTATATCACCAAAATTAATAAAATTAAATTAACTGAAATAAACTCATTGATACAGAGATCAGCATGGTTTCCAGAGGGGAGGGAGCTGGAGGATTGGGTGAAAAAGGTTCAGAGATTAAGAAGTACAGAATGGTAGTTACAAAATAATCATGAGGATGTAAAGTGCACATAGGGAATATAGTCAGTAATATTGTAATAACTATGCATGGTGCCATTTGGGCACTGACAATATCCAAAAGAACACTTCGTAAAATATATGGTTGTCTGAGCACTCTGCTGTACACCTGATACTAATGCAAAATAATATTGAATATAAACCATAATTGAAAAAAAAGTAAATTGATAACATACTTCCCAAGTAACAACAACACATGTTGAACCTTTGCAGGCCAGCATAGGTGTACCACATTGAGAAGGAGGGCTTGGGCTTGGCATAGTTACATACTTTGTTGAATGTGGTCCAAACTAAAAATAAGCAAACACAAATTATTGTGCAAGCATAGTCACTCCCCAATTTGATAAAAAGTAGAAGCATATATTCATCCAAAGTAAAATGAACTACAAATGGATCAACTGAACAATATAACTACCCCAGTCCTGTTTACTCACTGTGTATTTCATTCTGCAGCCAGCATGCCGTTGTGTGGCATTTTGGTTCTCTTTTGCTTCTTTGAAATGTCTAAATGCTTCAGAGTTTCCATTAGTGGGAAGGTTGTCTATAAAAATATACAAAATAAACGTAAAAATTTTTTCAAATGATTTTAAGGGTACTTCTTCAAAATAATAGAAAATAATTTAAGACTATGTAAAAATAATGTAACAGAAATCAACTTTTATTAATTTGTGTCAATTTACTTTTTTTTTTTTTTTTACAGAGACAGAGAGAGAGTCAGAGGGATAGACAAAGGACAGACAGACAGGAACGGAGAGAGATGAGAACCATCAATCATTAGTTTTTCATTGCACGTTGCGACACCTTAGTTGTTCATTGATTGCTTTCTCATATGTGCCTTGACCGCGGGCCTTCAGCGGACCAAGTAACCCCTTGCTTGAGCCAGCGACCTTGGGTCCAAGCTGGTAAGATTTTTGCTCAAACCAGATGAGCCCGCACTCAAGCTGACAACCTCGGGGTCTCGAACCTGGGTCCTCTACATCCCAGTCCGATGCTCTATGCACTGCATCATCACCTAGTCAGACTCAATTTACTTTTAAATTTTATTTCCAGACATTTAAAAAAATTATATTTTAAATACCAAGAAATAATTTTATTTTTTAAAAAAATTATTTTTTAAATTTATTTAAAAAGGAGAGAGAGAGAGAGCAAAACAGAAAGAGAGAAAAGAGACAAGGGGAGGAGCAGGAAGCATCAACTCCTATATGTGCCTTGATCAGGCAAGACCAGGGTTTCGGAGCAGAGACCTCAGTGTTCCAGGTCGACACTTTATCCCCTGAGTCACCGCAGGTCAGCCAGAAATAATTTTCTAAACATTTGATTTTGTAGCAAAACAAAACCATTTACTCTGCTCTAATAACATTTAATACATAAAAACCAGAGGTTACGATGCAGGAAATTTAGGTATTGTCATGCAAATCATACAAGAAGCTTTACCAGATTGGATGTTGTTTTGCCTGGACTTCGTTTTACCATTCAAGGGTGGGGGACGGCAAGATGCAGGAGAAAGAGCAGGTGTTTGAATAGTCAATATGTCTGAAGGCTAAGAAAAATGCAAAATACCTTATGACGATAACAAATTCAAGTTCAGTTTTCAAAAAACATTTAGTTTTTACAGTTTAGTATGATACAGTTCATTTAGTATGACATAGTTAATTTCAATTCTCAATTGAAAACTTTTCTACCTGTTTCCTCACCTGGCTTTGGCCTATATAAGAAGTGCAAAAGACTCTCAGATTATATGTAGTACCAGGCTGCAGACGATCATATAGAAATTCCTTTGCAGTTCCATTGTAGATTATATTCCAGGAATTCCCTGAAGGGATAAAAGTAAACTCATCCAATGTATTTATAGGGAGCTTGAAAATTTTATGGGTCCTCGCTGTTATCCCATGGATATAGAAATAACCATTTTGTAAATTAGCTGTGGTTCAATTACCTATTTACAATAGGTAAATATTTATATTCCCTATAGAACTAATCATACAATTATAAGAGATTAGTAAGTAAATGTGATTTGTTACCAAAAACTGGAAATGGAGAAATCCAGGTAAGTTCTGGGGTTTAGTTAATAGTATTATACCAATGCCAGTTTCCTGGTTTTGATAACTGCATTGTGGTTATATAAGATATTAATATTTGGAGACACAGAGTGAAGGTTATATATGGGAATTCTCTATACCATTTTTTGACTTTTAGGAAAATTAAAATTATTTCAAAGTAAAAACAAAAAAATACAATATCTTAACTTACCATTTGAATTTTCACTAACTTCTAAACTGTAACTTGAAATGTATGTCCCACCATCATCTTTGGGTGGTTCTGAAAAGAGAAAAAATATTAAAATTATCTTGAGAATAACCTTAAAAGTTATCTTAAATTTTTTTCATGTGGAAATAGATAAACATGAAATTTTTTTTTCTTTTTTCTTTTTTCTGAAGCTGGAAACGAGGAGAGACAGTCAGACAGACTCCTGCATGCGCCCGACCGGGATCCACCCGGCACGCCCACCAGGGATGACGCTCTGCCCACCAGGGGGCGATGCTCTGCCCATCCTGGGCATCGCCATGTTGCGACCAGAGCCACTCTAGCGCCTGAGGTAGAGGCCACAGAGCCATCCCCAGCGCCCGGGCCATCTTTGCTCCAATGGAGCCTTGGCTGCGGGAGGGGAAGAGAGAGACAGAGAGGAAAGCGCGGCGGAGGGGTGAAGAAGCAAATGGGCGCTTCTCCTGTGTGCCCTGGCCGGGAATCGAACCCGGGTCCTCCGCACGCTAGGCCGACGCTCTACCGCTGAGCCAACCGGCCAGGGCAAACATGAAATTTAATAGAGTATTAATTTTCACATATTAATAAAGATTATAAAAACAAAATCCAAGTTACATGCTTGGAATCTTGGACATGAATTATTTAATTAATATTTTAAAGTTCTTTGAAAGAGACTGACATGCTATAAATATATGTATATTTTTGTGTGTGTGACAGAGACAGAGAGAGACAGAGAGGGACAGAGAGAGATGAGAAGCATCAATTCTTCGTTGTGACGCCTTAGTTGTTCATTGATTGCTATCTTAAATGTGCCTTGACCTGGGAGCTACAGCAGACTGAGTGACCCCTTGTTCAAGCCAGTGACCTTGGACTCAGACTGGTGAGCTTCGCTCAAACAAGATGAGTCCGCTCTCAAGCCAGAGACCTTGGGGTTTCAATCCTGGGTCTTCCACATCACAGTTCTACACTCTATCCACTGTGCCACCACCTGTTCAGGCTGTATATTGTTGATTTTGCTAGTTTAGAGGCAAAATAATTTGCATGAATATAATTTATGTCAAGTTGACATTTATCATTGATGTTATCATTGATGTATCATTCTAATTGTGGCTTCTATATTAGATATAGTCTTACCTGGAATTATCATAATTTCAAGGATGCATATAAAGGTCAGTAATTTGTTCATGTATGAATTAAAAAAAAAGCAGTAATAGAGAACTCAAAAGAAAACCAGAAAAAACAATTTAGTTTACAACTAAACTGATTTATATGGTGAAATATTGATATACAAATAATTGAGGGAGTATTTTATAAAACTGAGGGCAATTGGAGAGAAATTTCTTCTTAATAGTTAATATTAAGACACAGATAGTAAATTTTAAATACAAAACCATTACTTACCCCATCCAATTTTTACTCTATGTGCATGGATCTTTCCTTTTACATATGGTTTTTTAGGGGATCCAGGCTTATGTGGATAGGTGGTATATTTCACTTCTCTACTGGAGTTACTTCTTTCTTCCACATTGTAGGCAAATATCTGTTTGAGTAAAAAGGAATATCAAAGAAGAAGAAGAAAAAAACATTGGTTGACCACTGGAAACAAATGTCTGATTTGAAAATGCATTATAGTTTGCAAATTATATAAAGTAAGTTATTTGACTGAAAGTTTCTGAGAACTAAATGCAAAATATAGTTTAATTTCAACTAAAACACACTCATTTTTATCTTGAGTGAAGAGTGTAATTTTATATTAAAATGATACAAATTAACAAACAGAAGGCCAACTAAATGGAAGATGATATTTTTAAACAACAGCTCAGATAAGGGCCTAATATCCAAAATATACAAAGAACTCATAAAACTCAACAACAAACAAACAATCCAATAAAAAATGGGAAGAGGGCATGAGCAGACACTTCTCCCAGGAAGAAATACAAATGGCCAACAGATATATGAAAAGATGCTCATCTTCATTAGTTATTAGAGAAATGCAAATCAAAACTGCAATGAGACACCACCTCACACCTGTTAGATTAGCTATTATTAACAAGACAGGTAATAGCAAATGTTGGAGAGGCTGTGGAGAAAAAGGAACTCTCATCCACTGTTGGTGGGAATGTAAAGTCGTACAACCATTATAGAAGAAGGTATGGTGGTTCCTCAAAAAATTAAAAATAAAGCTACCATATGACCCAGCAATCCCTCTACTGGATATATACCCCCCAAACTCAAAAACATTGGTACGTAAAGACACATGCAGCCCCATGTTCATGCAGCATTGTTCACAGTGGCCAAGACATGGAAACAACCAAAAAACCCTTTAATAGTTGACTGGATAAAGAAGATGGGGTACATATACACTATGGAATACTACTCAGCCATAAGAAATGATGACATCGGATCATTTACAGCAAAATGGTGGGATCTTGATAACAATATACTGAGTGAAATAAGTAAATCAGAAAAAACTAAGAACTATATGATTCCATGCATAGATGGGACATAAAAATGAGACTCAAAGACATGGACAAGAGTGTGGTGGTTACTGGGGGGGTGGGAAGAAGGAGAAGGATAGGGTGAGGGGAGGTGAAAGGGAAGGGCACAAAGAAAACCAGATAGAAGGTGATGGAAGACAATTTGACTTTGGGTGATGAGTATGCAACATAATGAAATGTCAAAATAACCTAGAGATGTTTTCTCTGAACATATGTACCATGATTTATCAATGTCACCTCATTTAAATTAATAATAAAAAAGAAGAAAAATAATAAAAAAATGATACAAATTAATAAATTATAGCCACCTACCCTGAACTTGTATGTAGCACTTCTCTGAAGATTTCTTACACTGCATGAGAGGTCTTCTCCATTGTATTTAGGTTTAAAATTCAACCCCTAGAAATGAAAGATAATGTATAAGAACCAGGCAGGTCTGAGTTCAAGTTCCAATTTAAGCTTATTGTCCATCTGGGTGGTCCTGGGCAAATCCCTTAATCTCTCTGAACATTGGTTTCTCTATATAAAAAAATGGAGGTAGTTTCTACTTTAAGGATCTCCTTTTTTTCAGGATGTAATATATGTGAAAGCACTTAGCATATTATGCAGAACATTTCTTGTTAGTTGCTTTATTTAAAATGTGGTTAAAATATGTACATAACAGAAAATTTATACTAGCTTTTAAAGTTGATTAACCTGTTAGATATGGACTTGAAAGTTCAGAATGGAATGAAACAGTTAGTTTACCAGGGAAATAAGGAAGGGGTTTGCCCTGGTAGAAGTATGCAGAAAATCTGTGTAATTTTTACAAGGACATCTGGTAGAGGCCCAACACTGAAGAACTAACACACTTATTTGAGTCTCTATTTGGTGTTACGGCTACTGCTGCTTTTAGCTAATTTGCAAGGACTTGGGTACCTTCAGATCTCCCTGTGCAGATCTGGCTAACGTTGGCTCTCCATTGGTCCTATCGAAAACGCAGGCACTAAGGAATCACGCGGTTTGATTGAGTAGAAATTAATCAAATTTATTTTTTTCAGTGTAAAATGCATATAAAAATGTAACTAAGACTGAGGCTGGAGATTAAAGCAGATGAAAAGAAAACTTACAGATCCCGATTCCTTCATTTTTAGTACATAAGTAAGGCTGCCATTTAGGTTTGTGTTAGTTGGGGCACACCATTCTAGTGACAGTTTGCAGATTCCTGCTTCTTTTAGCTTAGGGGATAAAGGTGTTGGAGGCATAATTTCTGATGTATGGAAGACTGCTAGAATCACAGAAATAAATTAAGATGAGAAATGAGTTTCAGGTTCTTATTGAAGTATAGATTTTCAATATTGCATTAATTCAGTGTACCTCAAGACAGTTTTTTGCCAGATAATTTGAATATTTTGTAGAAGTCAGTTTAAGGATCTTGTGCTGTTTCCTGGTACTCATATAGCAACTTTTGAAGTCTTTACCTTTGGCCTTAATGGTATACACAAATATTAGAATGTTATAAGATGCTATAAATAACAAAAATTTATATTAGTAATCATTTACAACCAAATTATTTAAAAAATAAAACTGTTAGGAGGCAAAGGGGTGATAAATGGTGATGAAAGGAGATGTGACTTTGGGTGGTGAGTAGACAATACAATATACAGATGATGCATTATAGAATTGTACACCTGAAACCTATATAATTGTATTAACTAATGTCACCCCAATAAATAGATAAAAATAAAACAAATTTTAAAATAATTTTTTTTACCTCATCCATTTCCAAAAATAAGCTGTTTATTTTGGAACCATTATTATTGGAACCCTAAAAATATTAGGAAGATAAGATTATGATGGGCTGTTTTTTCACATAAATTATGTATGTGTATAAATATATATACTATACTTATAAAGTGATAGAAATTACTGTAAAAATTATCTGCTTAAATTTTATTATTGAAGCAATACAAATATTAAAACTAAAATGCATTTTTTATAGTTTATAAGTCACACCCAAATTCTGTTCTGGTGTCTTCCAAATTTTGTGCAATAAAGAAAGTTGGTACTGCCCTGGCCGGTTGGCTCAGCAGTAGAGCGTTGGCCTGGCGTGCGGGGGACCCAGGTTCGATTCCTGGCCAGGGCACATAGAAGCGCCCATTTGCTTCTCCACCCCCCTCCCTCCTTCCTCTCTGTCTCTCTCTTCCCCTCCCGCAGCCGAGGCTCCATTGGAGCAAAGATGGCCCGGGCGCTGGGGATGGCTCCTTGGGCCTCTGCCCCAGGCGCTAGAGTGGCTCTGGTCGTGGCAGAGCGACGCTCCAGAGGGGCAGAGCATCGCCCCCTGGTGGGCAGAGCGTTGCCCCTGGTGGGCGTGCCGGGTGGATCCCGGTTGGGCGCATGCGGGAGTCTGTCTGTCTCTCCCCGTTTCCAGCTTCGGAAAAATACAAAAAAAAAAAAAAAGAAAAAAGAAAGTTGGTACTTAGTAAATAGGGAGGTACAGTTATTGGTAGCTACAATTATAAATACATTTAAGTTGTAGAAACTGACACTTCAACTTTTAAATTATTGAAATTCTGATGGACATTTCTCAATTTACTTGATGCTTGATATAGAAAGAAGAGAAACATAGCCTGGAGAAGGAAAAGTGTTAAGGAAATAGGTCAGATAAGACATGCATATTTTCATATTTAAAATTCAGGATACAGTAGAAAGAACATTTTTAAATGGAAAAAAAAACATGTTTGAGGAGTTTTTGGCAGTAAAATTCTTACTTTCCATTGTAAATTCAGGCTGCTCTTGGATTGGTTAATCAGTGCAGGTGCCAATGGAGGGTTTGGTTCGCACCCTGGAGTTGTGAAGCTCACCACTTCAGACACAGTTTTATGTGCTGATCCTCTGATGGTTGTAATTCTAAAAATGTAATGATAATTGTTGTAAGCTTTCAACTATTTATCCTAATATATGTATTAAATTGCACATTTGAATTTCCAGATCCATTACTTGGGAAATAATTATAAAATATTTTCTAATAAGATCAAGCTGGATTGTTGTGAATAATGGTTCCCAAATGGCCCTATCACCTGTTCTGAATGAACAAAAGTGAACTTCTTTAATGCTGGAATTGGGGGAGGTTGTTTTGAAGCTTGAAGGAAAGACCACCCTGCTAGAGTAGCAAGGCTGACTACAGGAATCATAAGTAGTGAGCTGTGAACTGATACAGACTGCGGAATCTGGCTGGCTACAGTGTGTGTGGGGGAGTTGTGTAGGATGGAGTTCTTACCTTACAAAATAGGCCATGGATGGTTGTAGCTCAAGTAGAGTAAATGTAATTCCATTGCCACTGTGAAGATAATCTCTATTTATAATAGATTTTGCACATATTTCAAAGTTAAGTAACATTCTTAATCTTATGTAGTCAATGGATCAAGAAGCACAATTCTCTTTGAAGTTTAGGTAACTTTAACCAATTTTATATGAATGCAAAAAAGTGATATTAATAATTAAAATTTGTCATTTTCATGCCAAATTAATAAAGCTTTAGGAAATGAAACTTGATCATCTTATCACTGCAACTTCTTCACATTGTAATAACACAAATTTGTCTTTAACTGGCTTACTTTAAATAACGTTGATGTGAAAAGTTTTAAAGACACCATAAATCATGTAATTTGTTCATGAAGCCACATAGAGCAATATTTCTAGGGTGGGCATGTACCTGCTATAGTGAGTAAAGTAGCTATGCTCCCACACCTACATTTTCCTGAGCTAATTAATAGTCATAAGTACCTAGGTATACACTACCACCTGATTGAGCTCCTTAAGGCTCTAAACCCTGCAATAGCCTCCAAAAAGAGCTAAAATTTTGTCACTGCTAAGCAAAGTCAGCTCAAAATTGTAGGGTAATCAGATATATAGGCAAGTATATATTTTATTTTAAAAAATGACTCCTGTGAAGTATATAACACCAGAAAAAGACCACCATGTAAATTAAAGCAAAATTTAATTTTATAAATAATTTTTCATCATATTTTACAATTCCTATTTCTTTAGTCAATATAAAAGATTGTACATTATAACTTAAATTTAAAAATTCTAGTCACTATTTATAAAATAAACAAAACTTTACATAGTAACTAACTGAATTCAAATCTTTCCTTTGAGTATCTGAATAAAGATGACAAATTCTAGCAAATAAAGTTTAAAACGTGTTATGATATTTAAAGTATTGAACAGACAAATCCACTTCTCTGTCTTGCCTGGCTGTTTGGTGTACAAAGGAATTTCTCTTTTCTTCCCCACTTAGGGGTTCCTTTCTACTGTGCCTCTCTCAGCTTTTTCTCCTTTAGATTGCATGTCCCTATCCAGTTGAGAAGCTATTGGAAGAGGTTGGCTATGTTCTTGCTGTGTCCTCCACTGTATCTTCTCTAGTCCTGGTTCTATCTTCTGAACACATTCTTAAGCTCATCTTGCTCCACTTGATAGCTAACTCATATAATGAAATTTTCAGGAGACCAAAGTCTTACATTTCCTATGCAATGCAAATTATCTCGCTTATATGCCCAAGCCCTATCATCATGTGAAACTTTCTGCTGCTCTACAATGATATAAGTGAAAAAAAAAGATAATTAAGAATTGAGGGGGAATTTTTCTTCCCTTAGTCTAAACTTTTTAAATAGAAAAACTGTAAACTAGGAGAACAGACCAGTTAATATTTAAATGTTCCTTAGCTCTAACATACTTATGATTCAATAAAATTTGTTGATTGGCCTGGCAACGTATCATTTAATAAAACTAGTTTTATAGAAAATTGCATTCAAAGCTTGGAAAAAATGCAGAAAAATCTTTAGGACTTAGCCTAGATTTAAGTTGAGATCCGTATGTTTAGCTCACATATTTAAATTGAAGAAGAAATGATTAAAAAGAGATTTACCTGTACACATTTTTATATTTTCCATTTTTACTGCTCTTAGATATTGCCAATTCAAACGTTACAGGAGATTTAGTATGATTACATTTCTCAGAACCATGTGGTTTCCATGAAATAATAGCAGATCTTGTTCGAATATCAGACACCTAAAATAAATAATAAAAATTTGAGTAGCGTATCTAAAAATTATAATCTGTAATTTATGATATAATCTTTTCCTAAGTCTCACACGATGCTAAGTATATCCTGCTCTTCATATTAGGTGCTTAAATATTGTGATTAGACAATGAGCCATTAATATTATCTTTAGCAATGCCACACTGGATTGTTATATATTAAATAGCTAAAAGAGATTATAAAATTTTAACCAGATAACAGCTTCAAATTATAACTTTGCTAGAGAAAAATATCATGGAATTTGCATGTTTAAAAATGACAAAGTAAATTAAAAGGAATATTTAATTATTCACTTCAGTTACTTACTACAGGTTTCTCAACGCTAAAACAGCATGACTTCCCATGTCCTGTTCTGCATTCTAAAAGTAAAAATAAAAACAAAAACAAAATTACATTGGCAAAAAACAAGGGAAAGAAGTTAGATGGCTATTATACAATTACAAATACATCATCTTCAAGAGACCTTCTAAACACTTAGTAGCAATTTACAGGGCACATAGGAGAAGCGCCCATTTGCTTCTCCACCCCCGCCTTCCCCTCCTTCCTCTCTGTCTCCCCCCCCCCCCCATAGCCAAGGCTCCATTGGAGCAAAGATGGCCCGAGTGCTGGGGATGGCTCCTTGGCCTCTGCCCCAGGAGCTAGAGTGGCTCTGGTCGCGGCAGAGCGACGCCCCGCCCCGGAGAGGCAGAGCATCGCCCCCTGGTGGGCAGAGCATCACCCCCGGTGGGCATGCCCGGTGGATCCCGGTCGGGCGCATGCGGGAGTCTGTCTGACTGTCTCTTCCCGTTTCCAGCTTCAGAAAAATACAAAAAAAAAAAAAGTTTTAAAAGAGCCGTCTAAAGTGTATACCGTTAAGGATTTCTGGTCAAGATGGTGGCATAGTAAATGAAGTACTCACATCTTCCCACAATCACATCAAAATAACAATGAAACTACAGGAAAACCATCATGCAAAGCTGCATGAAAATCAAGGTGAACAGAAGTCCTACAACTAAAGATTTTTAAAAAGCCAAATTGAGTCTCGTAAGAAGGGCAGAGATGTGGAACTAGCCGGTCCCACACCTATGTGTGGCAGATAAAAATCAGGAAGGATATCTAGGCTTTGCAAATCCTCCCTGAGGAGCCAGGGATCCCAGCCTCATACCCAGACTCCCCCAGCCTAGTGTTCCAGTGACAGGAAGAGAAGTTCCTATACCTTCTGGCTGTAAAAACCAGCAGGGCCTGACCTGTGGTGGCGCAGTGGATAAAGTGTCGACCTGGAACACTGAGGTCACCAGTTCAAAACCCCACGCTTTCCTGGTGAAGGCACATATGGGAGTTGATGCTTCCTGCTCCTGCCCCCCTTCTCTCTCTCTCTCTCTCTCTCTCTCTCTCTCTCTGTTTCCCTTCTCTAAAATGAATTTTTAAAAAGTTGTTAAAAACCCCAGCAGGGATTGTAGCTGAGTGCGATTGGAAGGCTACTGGAGTGGAGTTCCAGGTAGTTCCTCTTAAAGGGCCTGTACATGGGCATAATAAGACTCACTTCCTCTGAGCTCCAGCACTGGGACAGCAGCTTGAAAGGCATCAGAAACATGCAGGGAGTAACTGAATTGTCCAGCATCAGAATGAGAGCTGGGAGGACAGCTTCTTGCCAGAAAAAAGTGCTGATAGAAGCCATTGTTTCTTTTCTGAGACCATCCCACCCCCACAGAGCCAGATGGTGTATGCCATATCTGAGACTCCCAACATGTCTCACACTATTTGCTCCATCCTGGTGATTCCCTAGGAGCCTGCCCCACCCAAATTGTGGGCCTACATAAGCTGTTTGCAGTGACTTTTCCATATGAATGGCCAGTTTTGGCTCATGCTTCAGACTTTCCTAAAATCTCTTAAAACAAGTAGCATCTGGCCTCAGTGTGCTCTGTATCTCTTCATAAGTGGTTCCAGGACTGACACTAGCAGCAGCTGGCCTTGCTTCACATCTTGGTCTGAATACCTCCATGTACAGAACAAAAGCAGCTATATGCAGATCACTTTTTAGCTCATGGCCAGTGGCCCTGGACAAAACACAAGTGGTAACTGATCTTGGTCTTCATCTCTTGGGAGGCCCCAGAACCAATGCACCAAATGGACAGCTTCAGACCACATAAAAGTACCACCCAAATATCTCCACAAATGGCACACTCAAGGAGTGGACTCAGCAGGCACCAGAGAGCCACTGAAGTAATTCCTGCTCTGTAAAGTAGGCAGTTACAGCCAGTCCTTGGCATCCAGCTGGCCTGGGGGTAAATACCTCCCATTAATATGCCAACAGCAATGAAAGCTCAACTATATATAACAGGAGGGTGTGCTCAGCATACATAGAGGAAAGGATGTGCCTGGAGCACCCAGCTGAGGTTACTGGAGAGGCTGTGCCACTGGGCCTACAGAACACTTACTATGTTAAGCCACTCGACCAAGCCCAGGAGATGTAGCAGCTCTACCTAATACATAGAAACAAACACACGGAGGCTGCCAAAATGAGACAAAGAAATATGTCCAAAATAAAAGAATAATTTACAGGGAATCAACAGTAGAGTAGATGAAGCTGAGAATCAAGTCAACAATTTGGAATATAAGGAAGCAAAAAACACCCAATTGGAACAAAAAGAAAAAAGAATCCCCCCTCCCCAAAATGAGAACAGTACAAGGACACTATCCCTCGGAGACAAATTCAAATGTACCAATATTCACATCATGGGGTGGCCAGAATAAGAAGAGACAGAGCAAGAAATTGAAAACCTATTTGAAAAAATAATGAGAGAAAACTTCCCATACCTCATGAAAGATACAAATATACAAGTCCCGGAAGCTCAGAGAGTCTCAAACAAGATGAACCCAAAGAGGGTCAAACCAAGACTCATCATAATTAAAATGTAAAATATTAAAGACAAAAAGAGAATATTAAAAGCAGCAAGAGAAAAGCAGCTAGTTACCTACAAGTGTAACTGGGAGTAAATATGCTGTATCACCAATTTATTGATATTACTCTACCACGCTATAAAATAGAGCTAAATAAGAATCTACTAACAAAGCAAGTTTATAAAAAAAAATTTGTAAAATGTTAAATCCAGTTTGTTGTTCTTATAAACATGATTCAAAATTACTAGTTTAGTGATCACAGTTATGTATTCTGTATGAAATCAAAGGTATATAATCAATCCTGTACTTTCACTACTGGGCAAGCTGTTGTTACAGTTGAAAGCCCTGTTACCCTCCAGCTGAAGCACATAAAGGGTAACATCCAAGCAAGGTGAGTAAACAGAAGCAGGAGCTACATGCACCTCAGCCACCTCTTCCTTTTCCTTAATAATCCCACCACGCTGAGGCTTGCACACTTCTGATTTTTGTTCAAGGCCAAGAGGACAGCCTAATTGTGGAAATCTTTGGACACTTCTTACATGAAACAAAAACCCTAATTTATAAGTTACTTGCTAGCTTTAGTTCCTGACAACCAACAGAACAGACTCCAACCTTCAGATGTGCCAGCTCCCAGAGATGTGTTGACCTTCAATCAGTTATTTAAACATACTGGGATAGCTCCCAATAGACACCCCGCAGCAAAAAATTTTCAACTCTCTCCTTTGATTCCTTTGTTCTTTTTTGTTCATTCCCCTTTCTTTTCTTATAAAACCCTTGCACAGAGCAGAAGGGGAAGATGGAGTTTTGAGGACAGGGCTCCCTCAGGTGGTCCACACTTGAATAACCCTCTTTCTTTTGCATCAGAGCCTCTCCCACAATTACTGACTGTTCATCACAGCAGGTAGCCAAAACTGTGGATCATTTTTCCAGTTTCACAAGGGAGCACCCATAAGACTGTCAGCTGATTGCCTCACTGGTGGTTGGCACAGTGGATAGAACATCAACCTGGGACACTGAGGTCCCAGGTTTGAAACCCTAAAGTCACCAGCTTGAGTGTGGGCTCATCCAGCTTGAGTGAAAGCTTGCCAGCTGGAGTACAGGATCATTGCAATAATCCCAAGGTCTCTGGCTTGAGCTCCAAAGGTCACTGGCTTGATCAAGGGTTCATTGGCTTGGTTTGAGTCTCCCAGCCAAGGCATATATGAGAAGCAATAAATGAACTAAAGAGCCACAACTATGAGTTGATGTTTCTCATCTCTCTTCCTGTCTGTCTGTCTCTCATGCCAAAAAAGAAAAAAAAAAACTGTCAACTGATTTTTCAACAGAAACTTTGCAGGCCAGAAGGAAGTGGCAAGAAATAGTCAAAGTAATAAAAAGCAAGGTCCTACAAACAAGACTGCTTCACCCAGCATTGAGAATTGAACATATAAAGAGCTTCCCAGACAAGAAAAAGACAAAGGAGTTCATCACCACCAAACCAGTATTAGATAAAACGTTAGTCTTTTTTAAGAAGAAAAAAATATATAAAAAACATGAAAAATAAAATATCAATTAATACATATGTATCAACAATTTAATCTAACAAAATAAATGAACAAGCAGACTGAAATGGACTCGTAGATACAACGGTTATTTTGATGGTTGCCAGATGTAAGGGGAGTTGGGATAATGGGTGAAAACGGTGAAGGGATTAAGAAGTACAAAGTGGTTGTTACAGAGTAGTCATGAGGATATAAAGTACAGCATAGTGAATATAGTCAATAATACTCTAATAACTATGTATTGTTTCAGATGAATTTGAGCTTTACTGGGCTGAGAGATCCACTAGTTCCACTTAGTAAGTTATATAATGGTTAATCCCTGGGGTATATTACTGAAACTATAATAGTAGTGTATGTCAACTATCATTGAAAAATGAGGGAAATCCAAGATGGCAGTAGAGTAGGTGGATGTTACTTACACTCACCTTTTCTCAGGAACAAACTGCAGTTATAACTAAATTAAGAACAATCATCCTAAATAACCAAATCAGGACTAAATGAAGAGGAGTCTTATAACCAAAGGTTCACAGAAGAATTCACATGAAGACTGGTAGGAAGGGTGGACACATTAAAAGTCTGGCCTTACTCTCATTAAGTGGCAGCTGAGGTTCCTGAGGCATATCTCAGGTGTAAGGGGTCCCACTGAGAAGGTGCAGCCTAAACCTTAAGCCAGGCTCCTCATCTCAGAGCACCAAAGCTGGGAAGTGGAAGCCACATAGCATTCAGCTGTGAAAAGGAGTGAGGTTTCTGTCTGCCAGAGACTGAAGTCTGTGGAGATGTGGGCACCCTCTTAAAGGGTCAATACATAAAAATCTCATTCATAGCTACTTACTCTGCGTTCTGGCATAGGAAGGGCTGAGTAGACTAAAGTCACATGAAGAGTATGAGGCTTAAAGCTCTGGAAAGACATGAGGTTAAAAACAAACAAACAAACCAGGATCCCTGTTCTGAGTCATTCTCCAACACCACAGTCACCATCACTTTTAGGTGTAGCATATAGTATCAGCCTGGAGGGAAGCAATTGCCCCACACTGTGGACTCCCTCTCACCCCACCCTGCAGAGATAGGATCCTGCTGAGGAGTCAGCAGCCTTGGCCAGGGAGTAGAGGTCTGGATAGTCATAGGGGGTGACAGAAACTCAGATGATTGGCTTTCAGGAAGGGACCATTCACCCCGCTTTCCAAAAAAAATTTGACTGGTGCATTCCCCTCTTGGGAGATTAAGTCAAACCACACTCCTGGCTAGTGGCAGACCTACCTTTCAGGCTCCAGAGACCTCATCTTCTCAATTCCTATTGGCTCTGCCCTGTTGAGTTTGAGCCAAAATCCCAGATAGACTGAGACCTGTGGCTCTGGGGCGGGGGAAAATCCACCACCTTTCCTGAAACCTGACCTGTATGTCCCCCTCAGGAGAGATCCACTAGTTCCATCCTCCTGACTCTAGCAGAGGGCTCTTTCAGAGACAGCTTAATAGGCAACCAGCAGTCAAAAGGAGCTGGAGGTGGATCTCAGGATGCCCTGGGACTTTTGTTGACCTGCCCCTAAGCCTGGTGCTGGTAAAAGCTGGCCTTGGTGTTCAGTTTGGTCCTTCCTATAAATACCTATGCTTAGAAGAGGCAGCAACAATCTGTGAATCACTTGTAGCACCAACAGGTTGCTAAGGGCCAGTCACAGCCAGTGTCTTACATTGGCTTGCACCAGGTTCCCTCCTAAGAGGCCCAGAACTGACACAACCAGTAGCCAGCTTCAGACAACATCAGAGCAATCCAGTTAACTTCACAATCAGCATATAAGGCACCAAACCCAGCTGAGGCAAATTCCACTTCTTTTGTACAGCAACTCGCATGCTTTGGTCAAGGTACAGTCAACCAGCCTGAAGGTTGATCCCATTAACTACAGGCCAATAGTAATCAAGATTCAGTTATAACAGGAGGTTACATAACCCACATAAAGCACATCCCTGGATCATCCAGCTCAGATGATAAAGGAGACTATACCACCAGACCCACCAGAATACCTACTACTTAAGGCCACTCCACAAAATGAGGAATAATAGAGATCTATATAATACATAGAAACAAACACAAAGAGGCAGCCAAAGTGGGAAGAAAAAGAAACAGTTCCCTAATGACAGTAGAGGAGAAATCTCCATAAAAAGAACTAAATGAAATAGAGATAAGCAGTTATCAGATATGCAGTTCAAAGTAATGGTTAAAGGGATGCTTAAGGAAGAAAGAATGTCAACAAAAAGATAGTAAACATAAAAATGAGACAGAAACCATAAACAGCAACTAGTCAGAAATGAAGAATATAATATCTGATATCAAGAATATGCAGGAGCCTGACCAGGCAGTGGTGCAATGGATAGAGCATTGGACTGGGATGCAGAGGACCCAGGTTAGAAACCCCAAGGTCACTGGCTTGAGTGAGGGCTTGTCTGGCTTGAGCAGGAGCTCACTAGCTTGAGCGTGGGGTTGCTGGCTTGAGCTTGGGATCACAGACATGACTCCAAGGTCACTGGCTTGAGCCCAAGGTCTCTGGCTTGAAGCCCAAGGTCGCTGGCTTGAGCAAGGAGTCACTCACTCTGCTGTAGTTTCTGGGTCAAGGCACATATGAGAAAGCAATCAATGAAAGACTAAGGAGCCCCAATGATGAACTGATGCTTCTCATCTCTTTCTCCTTTCCTGTCTGTTCCTATCTGTCCATCTCTGTGACTCTGTCTGTCAAAACAAAACAAAACGACTCCCAACAAACAAAAATCCCAGACTGAATGGCTTCACAGGTGACTTTTACCGAACATTAAAAGGAGAATGAAAACTTATTATTCTCAAACTATTACAAATAATTCAAGAGGAGGGAGGACTCCCAAACTTATTTAATGAGGTCAGCATTATCCTAATTCCAAAACCCGAAAAAGACACTACACAAAGAATGAAAATTATAGGTCAGTATCCATGGTGAACATAAATGTTAAAATCCTCAACAAAATATTAGCAAACTGGATCCAGCAATACACTAAAAAGATTATACATATGATCAAGTGGGATTTATTCAGGATATGCAAGTTGGTATAACAACCTCAAATCAATAAATGTGATACACCATGTAAAAAAAATGAAAGATAAAAATCATGATTATATTAATAGATACAAAAAATGCATTTGATAAAATCCACACCCATTTGTGTTAAAAACTGAGTGAAGTGGGAATACAAGGAATGTACCTCAACATAATAAAGGCCATATATGACAAACCCAGAGCCAACATCATACTGAATGGCCTAAAACTACAATTGTTTTCCTTATGATCAGGAACAAGCCAGGGATGTCCACTTTTACCACTAATATTCAATATAATACTGAAATTCCTAGCCATAGAAATCAGTCAAGAAGAAGAAACAAAAGGCATTCAAACTTGAAGGGAAGAAGTAAAACTGTTTTTTTTTCTTCTTTTCCAAGTGAAAGGAGGGGAGATAGAGACAGATTTCCACATGCTCCCTCACTACCTGGCAATCCCCATCTGGGGCCAATATTCTGCCCATCTGGGGCCATGCTCTCAACAGAGCTATTTTTAGTGCCTGAGGCAGAGGCTCCATGGAGCCATCCTCAGTGCCTGGGCCAATGCACTTGAACCAATCAAGTAATGGCTGCAGAAGGGTAAAAGAGAGAGAGAGTGGAAGAAGGGGGAGGGAGAGAAGGGTGGAGAAGCAGATAGTCACTTCTCCTGTGTTTCCTAACCAGGAATTGAACCTAGGACATCCACATGCCAGGCTGATGCTCTACTACTGAGCCAACCAACCAGGGCCAAAATAAAATTGTTATTATTTAAGAGGACATGATATTGTATACAGAGACCCCTAAAGATTCCATAAAAAACTACTAGAACTGATAAATGAATTCTGTAAAGTGGCAGAATACAAAATATATATCCAGCAATCAGTTGCATTTTTATACACATAAAATGAACTATCTGAAAGGGAAACTAAGAGAACAGTACCATTCACAATTGCCTCAAAAAATATATATACCAAGGAATAAATTTAACCAAGTATGTACAAGGTCTGTACTCAAGAAATTATAAGACACTGAAGAAATAAATGGAAGAAGATACAAACAAGTGAAAGCATATATCAGGTTTATGGATAGGCAGAATCAACAACATTAAAATGTCCATATTATTCAAACAATCTATAGATTCAATGCAATTCCTATTAAGATACCAAAGGTATATTTCACAGAACTATAACAAATGTTCTAAAAATTTATATGGAACCCCAGATGCCCTGAATAGCCACAGCAATCTTGAGAAAGAAGAACAGAGTTTGAGGAATCACACTACCTGATATCAAACTATTTCACAAGGACATATTAATCAAAAAGCATGGTAGTGGCATAGAAAGAGACATATAGATTGATGGAACAGAATCAAGAGCCCAGATATGATGCAGTCAATTAATATTTGACAAAAGAGGGAAGAACACGCGATGGGGTAAAGATAGTCCATTCAATAAATGTTCAGAAAATTGGACAGATATGTGCAAAAAAATGAAGCTGGTCCACCTTCTTACACCATATACAAGAATAAACTCAAACTCAAAATGGAATAAAGATATAAATATTAGACTCAAAACTATAAAAATCATAGAAAAAACATAAGCAGCATAATCTTGGGCATTTCTCATAGCAAATTTTTTTCTGATATATCTTCTTGGATAAAGGATACAAAAGAAAAAATAAACAAATAACAAATGGGACTATATCAAACTAAAGAGTTTGTACACAGCAAAGAAAATCATCAACAAAAATGAAAAGACAACCCACGGCATGGGATAATATAATATATTTGCCAATACATCTGATAAGGGATTAATATCCAAAATTTATAAAGAACTTAAAAATATCAACACCAAAAAACCCCCAAACAATCCAATTTAAAAATGGACAACCTGGCCAGGTGGTGGCACAGTGGATAGAGCGTCAGACTAGGATGCAGAGGACCTAGGTTCAAAACCTGAGGTTGCCAGCCTTGAGCATGGGCTCATCAGCTTGTGCACAGGGTTGTTGGCTTGAGTATGGGATCATGGACATGACCCCAAGGTTGCTGGCTTAAGCAAGGTGTCACTCACTCTTTTGTAGCCCCCAGTCAAGGCACATATGAGAAAGTAGTCAACCTTAACCCTAATCCTAACACTAACCTGATGCAACAAAGAATTGATGCTTCTCATCTCTCTCCATTCCTGTCTGTTCATCTCTATCTGTCCCTCTCTGTCTTTCTCTGTCTCTCTTGAAAAAGAAAGAAAGGACAAAGGAACAGAATAGACAGTTTTCTAGATGACATACAGATGAGTCAATAGACATATGAAAAGATGCTGAATGTCACTAATTATCAGAGAAATGAAAATTAAAACCACAATGAGATATTGCTCAAACAGGTCAGAATGGCTATCATCAATAAATCCACAACTAGTGCTGTCAAGAGTGTGGAGCAAAAGGAACCCTTATGCAATTGGTGGAAATTCAAATTGGTACAACCACTGTAGAAAGCAATATAGAGTTACCTCAAAAAATTAAAAATGAGCCTGACCTGTGGTGGCGCAGTGGATAAAGTGTCGACCTGGAAATGCTGAGGTCGCCAGTTCGAAACCCTGGGCTTGCCTGGTCAAGGCACATATGGGAGTTGATGCTTCCTGCTCCTCCCCCCTTCTCTCTCTCTGTCTCTCTCTCCTCTCTCTCCCTCTCTGTCTCTCCTCTCTAAAAATAAATAAAATAAAATAAAATAAAATAAACTTTAAAAAATTAAAAATGAAAGTGCCTGTTGACCTAACAATCCCAGTTGTGGGAAAATATTATAAGTATCCCAAAACACCAATTTGAAAGAGTATATGCACCCCTATGTTCATTGCAGCATTATTTACAGTAGCCAAGATGTGGAAATAGCTCAAGTGTCCATCAGTAGAGGAGTGCATAAAAAAGCTGTGGTATATTTACACAATGGAATTCTATGCAGCTATAATAAAGAAGGAATTCTTACCTTTTGCAATAGCATGGATGGACCTGGACAGCAATATGCTCAGTGAAATCAGCCAGTCAGAGAAAGACAAGTATCTCATGACTTAACATATACGTAAAATCTAAACAAAATGAACTAATAAAGAAACTAAAGACAGATTCATACATAGGGACCAGTCTCACAGCTGTCGGGGTGGGACTGGGTGAGGGGGTGTAGGGATTGAACAAAAAGGGCAGAAAAAAAATAAAAGAAACAATCGTGGACATAAAAAACAGTATGATGATTATCTAGGGGGGAGAGGTAGAGATTATATGGTAGACAAATAGTAATGGACGAAGACTTGACTTGGGGTTCTGAACACACAATATGGCATAAAAAGATGTATTATAAAGCCTGACCAGGCAGGGGTCCAGTTGATAGAGCATTGGCTTGGGACGCTGAGGACCCAGGTTTGAAACCCTGAGATGGCTGGTTTGAGCACGGGGTCGCTGGCTTGAGCATGGGATCATAGACTTGACCCCATGGTTGCTAGCTTGAGCTCAGTGGTCACTGGCTTGAAGCCCAAGGTTGTTAGCTTGAGCCCAAGGTCACTGGCTCAGCTGGAACACCCCAGTCAAGGCACACATGAGAAAGCAATCAATGAACAACTAAAGAGACAGTAGAAGTTGATGCTGCTCATCTCTCTTCTTTCCTGTCTGTCTGTCTGTCCCTCTTTTCCCCTGTATTTCACTAAAAACAGAGATGATTTGTAGAAATGGACATCTGAGACTTATATAATTATGTTAACCAGTGTCACCTCAATAAACTTTAAAAAATGAAAAAGAAAAATGATTTAAAGTATATACTATTAAACAAACTCAAACAAAAGATGTAGAAGTTCTCAATTTAAATAAAATTATGTGAACTTGTTAGGACTGTAGAGTAATTTGCAATGTTTCACTGAAGACAACTAGAAAAAACTATGTGTTGTGCACATGAGTTACCAGACACATTTTGCATAAAGACTGAAATTTCTTCATGATTTGAAAAGGCATCTTAATTGTGTTCTCATTAAGAATTTAAAGATGGGGTACAAAGAAGAAAAGGGGAAATGGACACAGAACATGGCAACTACATGTTTAAAATATCCTGAGATTTGTAAATATTAAATGCTTATTCATTGGCAACAAAAGAATCTCCTGACTTTACCTTTTTCTGCTGCATTTGATGATGGGCTCTTGTTTTGTTTTCCACCTAGTTTCTGCTTGATATCTCTGCTTCTCATAGCACTCCGTTTTTTTGTATGATTAATTTCAACATGAGCACTAGCAGTGTTGGACATGGTGGCAGTACTGGAAGTAGTGAGAGCTCCATCAGAGGCAGCCATGCTGGGAGAATTGTCAAAGATGGTTGTGTTGGGAGCACTGTCAGAAATGGAAGATCTTGTAATATTGACAATAGGTGATGATCTGGGAGTACTGTCAAAGGTGGAAGTTTGGGGGGCATAATTCATGCTGGAAGGGATGGAGATTCTATCAATAGTAGAAGAATGTAGAGCATTATCTGTGGTGGAAGTACTAGGAACATGGTCAGTAGAATTCCTGGGAGTATTGTCAGCAAAATAAATGCTTGGAGGGTTATCAACAGTGTAAATACTGTGAGTATTGTCAGCAGTGTGAATGTTCACATTATTATTCACAGTATAGGTGCTTGGAGCATTGTTCACAGTGTAGGTACTCGGAGTATTGTCCACAGCGTAGGTGCATGAAGCATTGTTCACAGTGTAGGTGCTCGTGCTCGTGCTCAAAGTATTGTTAACTGTGTAGGTTTTCGGAGTATTGTCCACAGTGTAAGTTCTTGAAGTATTGTCAACAGTATAGGTACTCAGAGCATTGTCCATAGTGTAGGCGCTCAAAGTATTGTCAACAGTGTAGGTTCTTGGAACATTGTCCACAGTGTAGGTTCTTGAAGTACTGTCAATAGTGTAGGTGTGTTGACTGTTGTCCACAGTGTAGGTACTCAGAGCATTGTCCACAGTGTAGGTGCTCAAAGTATTGTCAACAGTATAGGTGCTTGGAGCATTGTTCACAGTGTAAATGCTTGAAGTATTATCAACAGTGTAGGTGCTTAGAGTATAGTCCACAGTGTAAGTACTTGGAGTACCAGGAATACTAGAAAAATCATTAGTTTTGCTTACAAGCAAAGAGGTATTGTTAAGCATATAGCTATTCCTATGTCCATCAACTTGATGTTCTCTCATATTTTTCTTCATATATTCTTCCATTTTTGCAGCCCTTTCATCAAGTTGGTTATAATTCGCTCTTCCGTGGGAATAGGTTTCTAAAGGAGACAATGAAATGCTGTTTAATAATTATAATAATTACATACATGAAGATCTTTTAAATCTTTTTAAACCAACAAAAAGCACTAAAAACCATGTTTTACTTCAAATTTTTTCCTACTTTGCTTTAATATAGATATTAGACATGTGTGTGTATTTTTATGAATTCATATGTACAGAAAGAAAAACATGAGCAAATATAGGCAGTGTTTTCCTAGGGAATAAGTCTACTTTCAGATTTTAATGTCCTAAGATGGTTGTAATGTTGATCCCTCAGATCCTTTATATTCACACTGTAGGCATTAATGATCAAAACATTCTTTGCCCTGGCCGGTTTGCTCAGTGGTGGAGCATCGGCCTGGCATGTGGAAGTCCCGGGTTCGATTCCTGGCCAGGGCACACAGGAGAAGCGCCCATCTGCTTCTCCACCCCTCTCCCTCTCCTTCCTCTCTGTCTCTCTCTTCCCCTCCTGGAGCCAAGGCTCCATTGGAGCAGAGATGGCCCGGGCCCTGGGGATGGCTCCATGGCCTCTGCCTCAGGCACTAGAGTGGCTCTGGTCGCAACAGAGTGACGCCCCGGATGGGCAGATCGTCGCCCCCTGATGGACGTGCCAGGTGGATCCTGGTCGGGCACATGCGGGAGTCTGTCTGACTGCCTCCCCGTTTCCAGCTTCAGAAAAATACAAAAAAACAACAACAAAAAAAAAAACCCAAAACCCACATTCTTTTAAGACTTCTGGTCAGGTGACAAAAATGTTAAACACTGCTCACCTCTCCCATTACCTTACCAAAATTACAACTAAGTTATATATAAAACAATCACCATTGAGAACCACTACCTGAAGACTAGCTAAAGAGAACTCCTATAACTAAGGATATAAAGATAAGCCACATGGAGACTGGTAGGAGAGGCAGAGGTATAAAACAGGCTAGTCCCACACCCACGTATGACAGTTAAGAAATGAGAGGAAGAATGAAGAACACTCCTCCTAGAATTGTACATAAGGATTTTGGCTCATACCACCTATCCAGAAAATTGCAACCCTTGTGGTCTCCTTGAAGCTTCAACTAAGAGTCACAGTATAGTGGTGCCTCTCCCTAGTAGCTCAGAATTTACCATGAGTGACTGAGACCAATCTCAGTGTTATCTTCCCATCACCAAGCAAAGCTGAACAAAGTCAAGCCATGGACTTATGATCAATTTCAAAAGAAACAAACAAATACAGAGATGGTGGAATATTAATACAGGTATATAGTAAAATTAGAAAAAACAGGTATTATCCAACATTTTCTGACTCAATTTGAGAGGGAGAAAACTGGAGTGGTTAGGTCCTCTGTCAGGAGAAGCAAAGATTCGGGATTTGGAGAGATACTGAACTAAAGTGGCTACAGAATATGGGGTTACTGCTAGTGTTCCCATGTTCTGTGGGCAGCCTGCACTGGGGTCAGAGACATAAAAATTTCTAAGTACAGAAACCCAGCCTCTGAGATCCTGCCTCCCTCCCCTCACATGATATGGAGAGTAGAAGAGACATACTACACAGCTAGTTATACAGGACCACTCTTTCCCCAGAAGAACAAGATGCTCTTTGTCTGGTCCTCTGGTCTGTTGAGATGCTGAGAGGATAACCCAGAGGCTTGAGATCACCATTGTTAACATTGTAAACCTCACAGTATGCCCCACCCATCATTGTGATTGCAGTCCCACCTCCATCATCCCCACAGCAGCTTCTCAGCAAAGGTCAGCCTGAAATTTTACAGAGAAAATAATTGTTGCCTGACCTGTGGTGGTGCAGTGGATAAAGCCTCGCTCGACCTGGAAATGCTGAGGTTGCCGGTTCAAATCCCTGGGCTTGCCCGGTCAAGGCACATATGGCAGTTGAAGCTTCCTGCTCCTCCCCCTTCTCTCCCTCCCTCTCCCTCCCTCTCCCTCTCTCTCTCTCTCTCTCTCTCTCCTCTAAAATGAATAAATAAAAATAATTAAAAAAAAGAAATATATAATCTTCCAAAAATCAATCTAGAAGAATCAGAAAATCTAAAGAGACCGATTAAAACAAATGAGATAGAAACAGTTATCAAAAAACTCCCAAAAAACGAAAGCCCTGGGCCAGATGGCTTCACTGGTGAATTCTACCAAACATTCAAAGAAGAACGAACTCCTATTCTTCTCAAGCTATTTCAAAAAATTCAAGAGGAAGGAAGACTTCCAAGCTCCTTTTGTTAGGTGAGCATAATTCTGATTCCAAAACCAGGCAAAGACAACACAAAGAAAGAAAATTATAGGCTAATATCCCTGATGAATTTAGATGCTACACTCCTCAACAAAATATTAGCAAACTGGATCCAGCAATACATGAAAAAAAATCATATATCATGAGCAAGTGGGATTTATTCTGGGAAGGCAAGGATGGTGCAATATTCTTAAATCAATCAATGTGATTCATCATATAAACAAAAGGAAGGAGAAAAACCACATGATAATTTCAATAGATGAAGAAAAAGCACTTGATAAAATCCAGTACCCATTTATGATCAAAACTCTCAGCAAAGTGGGAATACAGGGAACATACCTCAACATGATAAAAGCCATCTATGACAAGCCCACAGCCAACACCATAATTAATGGGCAAAAAT
Organism: Saccopteryx bilineata; assembly: GCF_036850765.1. Lineage (NCBI taxonomy): Eukaryota > Metazoa > Chordata > Mammalia > Chiroptera > Emballonuridae > Saccopteryx > Saccopteryx bilineata. The sequence continues at coordinate 69,202,347 of NC_089502.1, read as the reverse complement.
TAAAAGCAATCCCCTTAAGATCAGGAATAAGGCAGGGGTGCCTCCTTTCATCACTTTTATTCAACATAGTCCTGGAAGTCCTAGCCACAGCAATTATACAAGAAGAAGAAATAAAAAGCATCCAAATTGGAAAAGAAGAAGTAAAACTATCATTATTTGCAGATGGTATGATACTGTATATAGAAACCCCTAAAGTCACAGTCAGAAAACTACTAGACTTGATTAATGAATTCAGCAAGGTGGCAGGATATAAAATTAATACACAGAAATCAGAGGCATTTTTATACACCAACAATGAACTCTCAGAAAAAAAATTAAGGAAACAATCCCCTTCACTATTGCAACAACAAAAAAATAAAGTACCTAGGAGTCAATTTAACTGAGGAGGTTAAGGATTTGTACTTGGAAAATTATAAAACATTGAAAAAATAAATCAAGGGAGATACAAACAAGTGGAAGCTCATGGTTAGGAAGAATAAACATCATTAAAATGTCTATATTACCCAAAGCAATTTATAAATTCAATGCAATACCAATTAAAATACCAATGACAGTTTTCAAAGACATAGAACACATTTTCCAAAAATTTATATGGAACCAAAAAAGAACACGAATAGCCTCAGCAATCTTTAGAAAGAAGAATAAAGTGGGAGATATTACACTTCCTGATATCAAGTTATACTACAAGGCCATTGTACTCAAAACAGCTTAGTACTGTGTAAGAATAGGCATATTGATCGATGGAACAGAACAGAGAACCCAGAAATAAACCCACACCTTTATGGACAATTGATATTTGACAAAGGAGGAAAGAGCATTCAATGGAGTAAAGACAGTCTCTTTAACAAATGGTGTTTGAATAATTGGACAGCTACCTGGGGGAAAAAATGAATCTAGACCACCAATTTACACCATTCACAAAAATAAACTCAAAATGGATAAAAGACTTAAATGTAAGTCGTGAAACCATAAGCATCTTAGAAGAAAACATAGGCAGTAAGCTCTCCGACATCTCTCGCAGCAATATATTTGCTGATTTATCTCCATGGGAAAGTGAAATAAAAGGCTGGATAAACAAATGGACTATATCAAACTAAAAACTTTTGTACAGCTAAAGACAATATGAACAGATTAAAAAGACAAACCACACAATGTGAGAACATATTTGACAATACGTCTGATAAGGGGTTAATAGCCAAAATTTATAAAGAACTTGTAAAACTCAGCACCAGGAAGACAAACAATCCAATCAACAAATGGGCATAAGAAATGAATAGACACTTCTCCAAAGAGGACATACAGATGGTCAATAGACAGATGAATAAATGTTTAACATCAGTAATCATTAGAGAAATGGAAATTAAAACCACAATGAGATACCACCTCACACCAATCAGAATAGCGCTCATTAACCAAACAACACATGATAGGTGCTGGCGAGGATGTGGAGAAAGGGGAACCCTCTTGCATTGCTGGTGGGAATGCAGACTGGTGCAGTCACTGTGGAAAACAGTATGGAGATTCCTCAAAAAACTAAAAATTGAACTGCCTTTTGACTTAGCTATCCCACTTTTAGGAATATATCCCAAGAACACCATATCATTGACTGAAAAAAAAAATGCACCCCCATGTTTATGTCAGCATTGTTCATAATAGCAAAGATCTGGAAACAGCCCAAGTGTCCGTCAGTGGAGAAGTGGATTAAAAAGCAGTAGTACAGGCCCTGGCCGGTTGGCTCAGCGGTAGAGCGTCGGCCTGGCGTGTGGGGGACCTGGGTTCGATTCCCAGCCAGGGCGCATAGGAGAAGTGCCCATTTGCTTCTCCACCCCACCCCTCCTTCCTCTCTGTCTCTCTCTTCCCCTCCCGCAGCCAAGGCTCCATTGGAGCAAAGATGGCCCGGGCGCTGGGGATGGCTCCTTGGCCTCTGCCCCAGGCGCTAGAGTGGCTCTGGTCGCGGCAGAGCGACACCCCGGAGGGGCAGAGCATCGCTCCCTGGTGGGCAGAGCGGTTGCCCCTGGTGGGCGTGCCGGGTGGATCCCGGACAGGCGCATGCGGGAGTCTGTCTGACTGTCTCTCCCCGTTTCCAGCTTCAGAAAAATACAAAAAAAAAAAAAAAATACAAAAAAAAAAAGGCAGTAGTACATATATACAATGGAATACTATGGAGTCATGAAAGAGAAGGAAATATTACCTTTTGCAACAACATGGATGGACCTAGAAACTATTATGTTAAGTGAAATAAGCCAGGCAGAGGAAAAAAACCATCATATGACCTCACTCATTTGAGGAATGCAAGGAACAATGTGAATTGAGGGACAGAATTAAACCTGAAGGGAAGGGGGGAGGGAGGTGCTGAGAGGGGGGCAAGGGAGATGTTGAGGGGAATACGGGGGAGGGGGGATGCATTCAGGGAGACAGTAGAATCTATGTAAACACAATAAACAAACAAACAAATAAATATTTATATAAAATTCTGTTTATGAACATTTTGCCTAAGACATAAAGCAGCACTTATTTTCATTAATCCTAATAAACATGCATAAAATGCAATCATTCAGAGAAATGTTACTACCTCTACTTTTATCATTTTTATAATTGCTAAAGCTGTTTTTTTTAATTAAGTGAAAGGCAGGAGGCAGGGAGCAGAAACATACTTCTACATGTGCCCCAACCAAGACCTACCCAGCAAGCCCCCTACAAAGTGATGCTCTACCTATCTGGGGCCACTGCTCCGTTGCTCAGCAACTGAGTTATTTTAGTGCCTGAGGTGAGGCCATGGAGCCATACTCAGTACCTGGGGCCAAACTGCTTGAACCATTTGAGCCATAGCTGCAGGAGTGGGGGGAGGGGAGAGAGAGAGAGAGAGAGAGAGAGAGAGAGAGAGAGAGAGAAAGGAGTGGGGGAAGGGGTGGAGAAGCAGATGGGCGCTTCTCCTATGTGCGCTGGCTGGGAATTGAACCCAGGACTTCCACATGCCGGGCCGACACTCTACTGCTGAGCCAACTGGCCAGGGCCGCTGAAAGCTTTTAATTTTAACAAATAGAAAATATATCTTGGTTAAGAAAATTAGATACTACCATACTGCTCGTGGTATATGAATGTTGGTGGTAGTGGTGGAGGTGGTGGCGGCAGCTGCTGTGGCACAGGCTCTTGGATGTAAGGTGGTAGAAATTCTCCTTGAGTTGGAGGATACATCAGCTGAGGGGCTTGTTGATACATAGCAATGGATGGTGCAATGAAGTGTGGTATTTGTGGTATAGGAGCAGGTATGGCGATGTTATAGTCAATTGTCTGGGGCACAATGATAATTTTGTGAATTCCATTTTCCTCCACCACCTAAAATGAAATACAGAATCATATCAGAACCCATAAAACTAGCATTTTTCCTAAGTTTTAGATTTAAATCCTTTTCTTTCAATTTAGAAAACCTAAAGGATCAAAAATCAATAAGCAAGTGAAACTATGTCAAGCAGGAGACAGGTAATTCTTTCCCCCCCACATGTAGCTTTCTTTTTTTTTTTTTTGTATTTTTCTGAAGCTGGAAATGGGGAGAGACAGACAGACTCCCGCATGCGCCCGACCGGGATCCACCTGGCACGCCCACCAGGGGCGAAGCTCTGCCCACCAGGGGGCGATGCTCTGCCCCTCCGGGGCGTCGCTCTGCCGTGACCAGAGCCACTCCAGCAACCAGAGCCACTCCAGCGCCTGGGGCAGAGGCCAAGGAGCCATCCCCAGCGCCCGGGCCATCCTTGCTCCAATGGAGCCTTGGCTGCGGGAGGGGAAGAGAGAGACAGAGAGGAAGGAGGGGGTGGGGGTGGAGAAGCAAATGGGCGCTTCTCCTATGTGCCCTGGCTGGGATTCGAACCCGGGTCCCCTGCACTCCAGGCCTATGTTCTACCGCTGAGCCAAGCGGCCAGGGCGTAGCTTTCAAAAAGGTAATTTTTGTTTTTGTTTTTTGTTTTAGAAAGTGAGAGAGAGACAGGAAGGGAAAGAGAGGGTGAGAAGTATCAACTTGTAGTTGCTTTCAGTTCAGTTGTGCGTTGATTACTTCTCATAAGTGCCTTGACTGGCTGAGCCAGTGACTCCTGTTCAAGCCATTGACCTTGGGCTTTTTATGCCAGAGACCTCTGAGCTCAAGATTGTGAGCTTTGGGATCCTGTGGATGATTCCCAGGTTCAAGCCGGTGACCCCCCGCTGACGAGCCCACATTCAGAACTGTTGACCTCGGGGCTTTGAAACAGTGACGGCAGTGTTCTGGATCAATACTTTATTCACTGCACCACCACTGGTCAGGCTTAAAAAGGTAATTTAAAAATATATTTATTGACTTGAGGGAGAGAGAGAGAGAGAGAGAAAGAGAGATAGATAGATATTTGTTATTCTACTTATTTTTGTATTCTTTGGTTTATTCTTATGTGTGCCCTGACCGGAGATTGAACCCAAACTTAGGCATATCGGGACAATGCTCTGAACAACTGAGCTACCTGGCCAGGGCCTCAGAAAGGTAGTTTCTGATAATAGATAATATATTGACATGGTTCAAAACCACAAGGTATAAAAATGTACATGGAAAGTTTCCCTCTTAACCTTTTTTTGTTCTATGTTTCCCAGTAGATAGCTACCGTTATTAGTTTCTTATGAATCCTCCCAGAATTTATTTTGCTTTTACAAGCAAATCATAAGGTGGGTTCTTATTTTCCCTCCTTTTTATTAACAGAGGTAGTATTATCTGTACTATTCTGTACTTTGCTTTTCACACTTAGCAATACAATCTTGAAGGCAATCTAAGGGAGGTTTGGTTAAACATCACTGTGATTGCTTTTTAGTAATGATGATAATAATAAAGTAAATAAATAAATAGAGTCCTAGCATATATTAACATAATGAAAATTATTAAACAATGACTTAGTGGTAAGCACCAAGTAAAACCACACTAGTATACCTGAGACATATAGCCAGGGGGAAGATGAATTGGTGGCAAAGTACCACTTGGTGATATCAGAGGTACATCAGCGGGTCCTAAAAGAAAATTATTATTAATGCATTATTTAATAACTTTAAGCCAAGTCCATTTCATTCTGCACAGTGAAAACCAGTTCCAAGCTTTAACAGGCAGCCATTTGGAAAGTGTTATGTTGCTTACTTGAAAGGAGAATAGGTAATGATGCAGCTGAATCAATGCAGATTCGTCATGACTGATGAAAAATAACCAAGGCATATAATGAGAACTGGGTAAAATCGATATTATAAAAATGTTGGCATATTTTACTGCCAATAGAAATTAACTAGCAGTCATCCAGTATAATTGTACTTTACTTACTTGTTCTTTTTCACCTGAAATATTTATACATTGAGTGATAAGACTTTTACTCTGTACCATAAAATAGCATCTATTCTTCATTGCAGCTTCTTAAGTTGTTCATTGATTGCTTCCTCATATGTGCCTTGACTGGGGAGCTACAGCAGACTGAGTGACCCCTTGCTCAAGCTAGCAACCTTGGGCTCAAGTCTGTGGCCATGGGGGTCATGTCAATGATCCCATGCTCAACTCTGTGCTCAAGCTAGTGAGCCCACACTCAGGTCGGTGACCTCAGGGTTTCTGGGTCCTCAGCTGACGCTCTATCCACTGTGCCACTGCCTGGTCAGGCTAAAATATATTTCTTATAGTAATCTTACATAATAAAACAAATCAATTTTCATTTTAAGGCTTTTTCACCAATAATACATATTAAAGTGAAACAGTTTAGAACCCCAATGCCATTCATACAGTACCTAGCATTTATTCTAGTATTCTTACACCTTAAACATACAATTGCATAGGAAATAAAAATCCAACACAGGATGGAGACACATATCATAATTCTTTTGTTTATTTGAAATTATTATAGTTAGCGCTTAGTTCTAAAAATATATGGGCTTTCAAGTCTAGAATGCTAACTTACTTTTATTAATCGGGAAAATAATAAATATGAGTCCATGATAAACTTTATATTGTAATCACATGGAATTTATCACTAAATGATAAGTTTAATTAAATTTATTGGGTGACATTGGTTAATAAGATTATATAGTTTCCATGTTTACAATTCTATGATACATCATCTGTATATATTGCATTTTGTGCCTACCACCCAAAGTCAAAAATTCTTTTGTCATCATATATTTGACCCCCTTTACCCTTTATTACCCTCAAAACCTCAAATAGCCAAAACAATCCTGAAGAAATAAAAAAGAACAAAGCTGGAGGTATCACATTCTCTGACTTAAAATTATACTACAAAGTGACAATAATCAAAAGAGCATGGCATTGACAGAAAAACAGACACACAGACCAATGGAATAGAATTGAGAGCCCAGAAATAAACTCACATCTATTGGGTAAATTATAATATTTTAAGGCATTTTGAAACATAGCTCAAAATCCTTTTAGGATACAAAATAATTGGCATAAAACAAAAACAATTGTCTCACTTGGAAATAATTAATAGTAAATCTTATATAAAATTAATATTGTTAATTTTATATCACTACTAAATTATATATGTTATGCATTTGCTATATATACATGTATGTATAAATATATGGATAAAATTATATATATATATAAATAATTCCTCCCCTCTTATACATCTTAAATGTCTACTACAGTGTAAAATACTACAAATATTGATCGACTTATGACCTATGCAACTTACAACCATTCAACTTTACGACCACAATTGCTAGCCATGATTGCTCCGTGTCTGGCAGAGCAAGCATTACCCAACTGGGCATACGACAGCAGACCAGCTTCTGGCGGCACTACCATCTCCACATGCACCATTTCAACTGTTATTCCAGACTCGGTACACCAATTTGTGTTTTGTGTCTTGGATATTTTTCATCAAACCCCTCCCAAGATATCTACCAAGAGGAAATTGTCTTTGCAAATATTAAACCAGTTGTACTGGTAATGCAGTGTTTTACTTAAACCTGACAAATGTAAAAATAAGAAACAAAATGGTGTAGAGATGATACAAATGGCATAAAATGAACAAAGAAAATTATGATATATAACAATAATGAAAGAAAATTGATAAAATATGACTTAAAGATTTTTATAACATCATTTCACAGAACTGTACATATCACCTACTCAACTTATGACCAAATTGTGTTATGACTGGTCTGTCAAAATCAATCGTGGTGGTAAGTCGAGCACTAGCTGTAAAGAAGTACTTTTTGAATGAATAAGCCATCTGAAGGCCTCAGAAGTCATCTCTCATAGAACACTCTGAAACTATCAGTGGCTGTTACTATCTGGGTTTTTTCAAATGGAATTCTTGAGTTAGTTCTTCAATTTTTAAAAATACCTTACAAGGAGCCTCACCTGTGGTGGCGTAGTGGATAAAGCGTCAACCTGGAATGCTGAGGTCGCCGGTTCAAAACCCTGGGCTTGCCTGGTCAAGGCACATATGGGAGTTGATGCTTCCTGCTCCCCCCCTTCTCTCTCTCTCTCTCCTTCTCTCTCTCTCTCTCTCCTCTAAAATGAATAAATAAAATCTTTAAAAAATACCTTACAAGGAGATTACTAATAAGAACACCAAGGTGAGTTCTGGTTGTTCTATTGATACAATCTTTCTATGAGGAATGCATAAATTTATTTTATTTTATTTTTTTTGCAGAGACAGAGAGAGAGTCAGACAGAGGGACAGACAGGGACAGACAGACAGGAACAAAGAGAGACGAGAAGCATCGATAATTAGTTTTTCATTGAGCGTTGTAACACCTTAGCTGTTCATTGATTGCTCTCTCATATGTGCCCTGACCGCAGGCCTTCAGCAGACCGAACAACCCCCCACTGGAGCCAGCGACCTTGGGTTCAAGCTGGTGGGCTTTTGCTCAAACCAGATGAGCCCACGCTCAAGTTGGCAACCTCGGGGTCTCGAACCTGGGTCCTCTGCATCCCAGTCCAATGCTCTAACCACTGCGCCACTGCCTGGTCAGGCCGAGGAAAGTATAAATTTAAGAGCATTCCATCTGGCTCAAACAAGAAAGAATATTAGTGAAATGGATTACTAGTAAAGTAATATTACACTAATATTTGAATTCACTCTATTTGTTATCAAACAGCACATATTTAATTATACTTTCACTGACCTTGAATATTCTGAATGTTCCCATCATCAGACTTGATGGTGAGAGTCTCCCCAGCATTAACTTGCACCAACACAATCTGGAAAGAAATCATTCTTTGATGTATACTTTCCTGTTTTTTAATTTATAAAAATCTTTATTTTTCTTTTGATAAATATTCAGACTCAGTAATTATTGAGAACTTTAAATGCTCATGGAGAAGACTACAATTGGGTTAATGGGCCCATAGGAGAAATTCAAAGTAAGAACAGGTCTTCCCCACCCATGTAAAACTTATGTAGTAAGTTCATAAAAAATGGGTACATTGAGATGGAAAGACCAAGTCCCCTCCCCAAAATAAACCCTGCAAAATATGAAAAGAGAAAACATCTTCCGATAAAATTCATACATACTTGTTGTATCCAGTATTGAGGACAATGATTCCATCTGGTATATCTTTTGGGATGAGTCATTATTTGTGAACAATTAGTTGTATACTGTGTTCCATTAGTGGTGTTCAGATGATAACTTCCCATCTAGTAAAAAAAAATAATTTTAATTTAAATAAGGTCATTAAAAAAAATCTCAGTGCCTTTTGACATGATGGAAAAAATATATAAGCAGGAAGTAATATTTGCTCATTTTTAAACTCCAAAGAAAAGTTAAGTGATCTTTTTACATACATATGTAAATAAGATTTCTCCCCCCCGCCCCAAGTGAGAAGCAGGGTCTGGAGAGGCAGAGAGACAGACTCCCACATATGCCCGACTGGGATCCACAGGACATGCCCACCAGGGGGCGATGCTTGGTCCCTCTGGGTTGTTGCTTTGCTGCAATCGGACCCATTCTAGCACCTGAGGTGGAGGCCATGAAGCCATCCTCAAGCACCCGGGCCAACTTTGCTCCAGTGAAGCCTTGGTTGCAGGATGGGAAGAGAGAGATAGAGGAAAAGGAGAGGAGGAAGGGTGGAGAAGCAGATGGGCGCCTCTCCTGTGTGCCTGGCTGGGTATTGAACCTGGGAATTGAACCCGGGACTTCCACACGGCAGGCTGATGCTCTACTGCTGAGCCAACCAGCCAGGGCCAATAAAGACTTCTTGAATAGGTTATTTTAAATGAGTAAATGCTAAATCTAAACTATACCCTCTTTTTCTTTCTGGATACCAATCCTATAGGTAGAAGTCATTGTTGCTTAAAACCATACTTTTAAATATTGGATAGTTGAACTCGCAGCTATGAGTATAAGGAAACTTTAGTATGCATTAAAGTTATATTTTTAAACCATTCATTAGAAGAAACTGTGGATAGTATAAACTTTAAGACACGACACTGGCCCCGGCCGGTTGGCTCAGCGGTAGGGCGTCGGCCTGGCGTGCAGGGGACCTGGGTTTGAATCCCGGCCAGGGCACATAGGAGAAGCGCCCATTTGCTTCTCCACCCCCCTTCCTTCCTCTCTGTCTCTCTCTTCCCCTCCCGCAGCCGAGGCTCCATTGGAGCAAAGATGGCCCGGGCGCTGGGGATGGCTCCTTGGCCTCTGCCCCAGGCGCTAGAGTGGCTCTGGTCTCAACCCAGCGAAGCCCGTAGGGGCAGAGCATCGCCCCCTGATGGGCAGAGCGTAGCCCCTGGTGGGCGTGCCGGGTGGATCCCGGTCGGGCGCATGCGGGAGTCTGTCTGTCTCTCCCCGTTTCCAGCTTCAGAAGAAAAAAAAATACAAAAAAAAAAAAAAAAAAGAGACACGACAGTAAGGCTTTTAAGCCAATCAAAGGAGGCTGAAAAAGCAGCTAAATCAACACAAAAAAACCTTAGGCCAGGTTTTATGTGGCCTAAGCTAGAGTGTTAAATATCTCTCAAACAATTTTAAAAGGATTATAAGAAACATAAATCAATGTTGGTGAAAAAGCTAAAAACTTCCAACTAAATGACCAATCATAAAATGTCACATACTTTTTCAGAGAAAAGCTAATACTAAATTTAAGAAGAAAAAAAAAAGACCAGTTATGATAAACAAAAGTAAAGTTATTCTTACCTGATACATGGGATTGCCATTGATAACTGGAGCTAAAGGAGGTCTTCCATTAAGAGTAAATGCAAGCCCATATTCCGTCATATTTAAAAATATTGGCTTTCACAACAAGTGATGTTTCTAAGAAGAAAGTCAAATCTTAGATTAATCCAATGAAGTCAAAGTAGTGACAAAACCTGATGTATTACTCCTAAGAAAAACCATCTTAAGTAATATTTCTCTTTAGAAATGTTCAATTATTTTTTATTTAATTGTTTATATAGATTCTAGGGTCACCCCCTTTCTCCTATTCCCCTCAACACTCCCCTAACCCCCTTCTCCAGTACCCTCCCCCCTTCCCTTCAGGTTTATCCCATCCTATCATCCCCTTTCCCTCTGTCCTCTTTTCCTCTCACTCATTTGAGGAATCCAAGGAATAATGAGAACTGAGGAACAGAATTGAGATAGAGGAGGGATCAAAGGGACCAGAGGAATAGAAGAACACAGAAATGTTCAATTAACTGAAAATTTTCATGGCAACAGTTCAATAATAATTGTTGACTGTCATAAATAAAAGAATATAAAATTTGGAGTCAACAGTTTTGACTTGTTCACTATTCATGAAGACAAAGATAGCTCCATTTCACAGTGTAAAAATGGTTTAGTTAAAAAAATGGTTTAAACACGTCATTGATCATTTGATCCACTCAGATCAAGTTCAATTAATTTCCAATCTATGATGTTACCTTGTTTAGAAGGCTGTAAGAATTAACTAGATACTTTTAAAAATTATAGGAACATAGGTATTTACCTTAACCCTTTCAGGTACTAAAACTAAATATTTTAAACATTGAACCCAAAGCTTCAAATCCAAACTCTTAAACTTAAAATACTTTCTAGGTTCATTTTTTTTTATTTATTCATTTTTAGAGAGGAGAGAGAGAGGGCAAGAAAGAGACAGAGAGGGAGAGAGAGACACAGAGAGAGAGAAGGTGGGAGGAGCTGGAAGCATCAACTCCCATATGTGCCTTGACCAGGCAAGCCCAGGGTTTTGAACCAGTGACCTCAGCATTTCCAGGTCAATGCTTTATCCACTGCGCCACCACAGGTCAGGCAATACTTTCTAGGTTCAAATACTTCATGTGTAGATAGTGTATTAGTCCAGATACTTGATTCCATAAATACTTACATAAAAGTCAGAATGGAAAATATGTTTGTTTGTTTTTAAGATGGAGGAAAGGATACTTAAAAAGGATCTTCAGGCCTGACCTGTGGTGGCGTAGTGGATAAAACGTCGACCTGAAAATGCTGAGGTCGCTGTTTCGAAACCCTGGGCTTGTCTGGTCAAGGCACATATGGGAGTTGATGCTTCCAGCTCCTCCCTCCTTCTCTCTCTCTGTCTCTCCTCTCTCTCTCTCCTTCTGTCTCTCCCTTTCCTCTCTAAAATGAATAAATTAAAAATTTTTTTTTAAAAAGGAGCTTCATGGAGGTAGGTAAGCCCTCCAAATTCAGTGTACAGCTATGGTTCCACATCTCCTTGGTAATGCCGATGCAGAGGAATGTTAGTATGTCAAAATTCTAGTCATCAATTACTTCATTTCCTTACCAAGTTTTGGATGCAGTCTGAAGAGACTTTTTACTTATGAATATAACTTTTCATAAGTGAAAGACTTAATACTTTTGAAAAGAAAACTGTTGAGAGTTATAAAGAAGTATGGAGTGTGTCTAGCAGGAAAATACATATGTTGTCTTAAGGTAGGGATATAGGAAATAGCTGAAAATGTAATGTTTTTAAATATCTGATCAACAGTGAAAAGTGCTTTGGCTAAGTTATTAAATTTCTCTTTTATCACCACAAAATTTGTTTATTCATTGCAAAAGTCATTGCTGTGTAGCTCATTCTAACAACTGGATTGATCAAGATTTAAAACAACCTGCAATGACATTTGAAAAGTAGAGACTTGATCCCTTGGTTAATTTACTGCCAATAATTGGTGCACATAGTATGTCAAATTATTAAGTTACTGCCTCACCTCTTTATCTTTTCTTTTTCTTTCTTTTCCTTTTTTTTTGGTGGTGGATAATTTAGTTTATTAATTGGACTTTGCCAAATGTTCTGTACATTTCTGTATGAATTAAATGCTGACAAAGAATTGACAAAAATTCACAATGATTTAAAACGGATGGATTTGCCAGATAAAGATCTAATTGACCCAGCAATCCCTCTACTGGGTATATACCCCAAAACCTCAGAATCATTGATACGTAAAGACACATGTAGCCCCATGTTGATAGCAGCACTGTTCACAGTGGCCAAGACATGGAAACAACCAAAAAGCCCTTCAATAGAAGATTGGATAAAGAAGATGTGGCACATATACACTATGGAATACTACTCAGCCATAAGAAATGATGACATTAGATCATTTATAGCAAAATGGTGGGATCTTGATAACATTATACGGAGTGAAATAAGTAAATCAGAAAAAAACAAGAACTACATGATTCCATACATTGGTGGAACATAAAAACGAGACTAAGAGACATGGACAAGAGTGTGGTGGTTACCAGGGGTGGGGGGAGGGAGGATGCAGGAGGGAGGGAGGGAGAGATTTAGGGGGAGGGGGAGGGGCACAGAGAAAACTAGATAGAGGGTGACAGAGGACAATCTGACTCTGGGCGAGGGGTATGCAACATAATTTAATGAGAAGATAATCTAGACATGTTTTCTTTGAATATATGTACCCTGAATTATTAATGTCATCCCATTAACATTAATAAAAATTTATTAAAAAAAAAGTGATAAAATTACTGCATGCAAATGATGACTTACACCTCCAATTTTTAAAGCATCCAATATAAAAATTGGTGTCACCTTTCCTTTAAATTTTCTAACTTTGTTGTTCATTCTGTATCTTTTCTATAACTGTACACCAACTTAGAACTAGAATTAATTTAATCATTCATTCAATCATGGGTGATAGTCATACATCAGCACTTAAGTAGACAGCTTGAGGTAGATAACTCCCCTAAGTAAAAATTGAGAAGGGTGTTTTAATTGTTTTGAATGATGTTAGATTTCATTGGTATTAGATTCTCTAAAATATAAATGTTAAAAAAATTCCTATCTGTTGTCTGACCTGTAGTGGCACATTAGATAAAGTATTGACCTGGAATGCTGAGGTTGCCAGTTCGAAACTCTGGGTTTGCTGGTCAAAACACATATAAGAAGCAGCTATGAGTTGATATTTCTGGCTCCTCCCCCCTTCTCTCTGCATCCCCTATCCCTAAAATCAATAAATAAGATGTTTTTTAAAAAAATTCTTATCTGTTAACAATCAATGTTATGGACAATTAAGTGCTCCATATAGAGACATTTTACTATTTCAATTTTGCAGTTTAAATGGTTCCTATTAAAAATTACCTCTACTATATAAGGACTCAAATTTCCTTTTAGCACTTGGAAAACTTCTTGTTCTTGCCCCTTATATTTTGGCCATCACTTCTATTATTTTAAAGTTAAATGCTAAATTCATGTTTAGATCTTTAATTTCTATTAATGATATGACCAATTATTTATATAAGAAAACAGCAACTTAAGAGTAAGAATAGCATCACAGTTACAATTACTTTTTCACAAAGATACATTTATCCTTTTCAGTATATGCAAAAAGTTGAATAATCAAAATGCAGAAACTATGGAACTTAGTAACGTGTATAGAGATACTGGTATAATTACAAGAAAAAGTAGAGTAAAGGCAACATATAATTTTTTTATTTAGAAACTAATTTAATATCTTTAAGTACAGCTTTCATTAATTACATTAATGATAAATAACTACATAATGAAAGTCAAATTTTATTTATTTTACTTGAATTATTAGTGTGATAATTGGTTAATAAAGTTATATAGATTTTGGCCCTGGTTGGTTAGCTCAGCAGTAGAGCATTGGCCCAGCTTATGGAGGTCCTGGGTTCGATTCCCAGCCAGGGCACACAGAAGAAGCACCCATCTGTTTCTCCACCGTTCCTCCTGTCCTTTCTCTCTGTCTCTCTCTTTCCCTCCTGCAGCCAAGGCTCCATTGGAGCAAAGTTTGCCGAGGCATTGAGGATGGCTCCATGTCCTCTGCCTCAGGCACTAGAATGCCTCAATGGGGTAACGCCTCAGATGGGCAGAGCATCACCCCCTGGCAGGCATGCCCTATAGATCCTGGTCTAGCACATGCGGGAGTCTGACTGCCTTCCCCTGCTTCTCACTTTGGAAAAATACAAAAAGGAACGAAAAATTATATAGATTTTAAGGAGACAATTTTTTCAAATTTTATTATCTATTTTAGGTGTAGAGCTTAATGGTTAGACAATCATACACTTTACATAGTGTTTCCCTCAATATTTTCATTACCCTAACTGGTTTCATACAGAGTTATCACAATATTAATCCTCTGGTTTCTCTTCAGATCGTATAAATCTTTCGCCTTTATTTCCCCACAATATTATTGATATATTCCCTATGCTTTACTTCCTTGTGACTATTTTGTAGCTACAGTTTGTGCTTCTTAATTCCTTCACCTCTTCCATCCAGTACCCCAACCCCCTCCACTGTGGTAACTACCATTTCTCCTTTTGTATTTGAGTCTGTTTTAATTTTATTTGTTCATTTATTTTATTCTTTAGATTCCACATACAAGTGAAATCATATGGTGTTTGTCTTTTTTTTTTTATCTGACTTATATCAACTTAACATAATACCCTCTACATCCACCCTTGTTGTCACAAATGGCCAAATTTCATTTTTAAGGTTAGGTAATTTTCTATTGTATATATGTATCAAAGTTTATTTATCTACTCATCTATTGATAAATACTTGTGTTGCTTCTACAACTTAGCTATTGCAAAGAACACTGCAGTGAATATAGGGGTGCATATAAGGACAATTTAACAAAGGCTTAGTTGCCAAGGATTTTTTTCAGTGTAGAGAATTTCTAGGGTTACTTTAAATATCTCTCCTCAATAAAATATATTTTGTTTATTTATTTATTTATATTTTATTTATTGATTTTTAAAGAGAGAGGAAAAAGAGAGATAAAGAAGGAGAGAGAAAGAGGAGGGAAAAACAGGAAGCATCAACTCATAGTAGTTGCTTTCTGTATGTGCCTTGACCAAGCAAGCCCAGGGTTTTGAACTGGTGACCTCAGTGTTCTCAGTCAACACTTTATCCACTGCATCACCACAGGTCAGGCCGAAATCTATTTTTTAATCTCATTAATTAGGTCAATAAACTACTCTACCAGGTGAAGTATCTTTATCAATGCAGCTTTAATAATTGTGCTTTTGAGGCTCTTGAAATAAATCTCTTGATAAAATCCTACTGAAGCTTCCATTTTGCTGTTCTATTTTCTTAACAAATTTACCATTACTTTTCTGCTACTTTGCACTGATGCTGGATTATAAATGTAATGTTTTAACATGAAATAGCTCTAATAAAAGAACATACTATGTAAAGAAAAGTAAAATGTTGAGTGGCATTGCTAGTGAAACACAAGCCAAACCAGCAATGGTGCAGTGGGTAGAGCACTGGACTGGGACACAGAAGACCCAGGTTCAAAACTCAGAAGTCACTGGCTTTAGTGCATGCTCACCAGTTTGGGCATTGGGTTGCTGGCTTGAGCAAGGAGTCACTGGTTTTGCTGTAGCCCTCAGGTCAAGGCACAAATGAGAAAGCAATCAATGAACAACTGAGGTGCCACAACAAAGAATTTATGCTTCTCATCTCTCCCTTCCTGTCTGTCTGTCCCTATCTGTCTTTCTGACTGTCTCTGGCACCAGAAAAACAAAACAAAACAAAGAAAAAAAAACAAGTGAAACACAAATCTTCAAATCCTCAAATTTTGTCTTAATAAACTATGCATATGAACAAACAAAAATCATTAACTTCAGTTGAAACAAGGAATTATAGAACACAAAAAAAACAATAGCTTCCTTAGGAGAAGAAAAAAATCTTATGAAGCCAGGAAGGAAAGTGATAAAATATATATTCATGCTTCTTAATAGCTTTGATGTTTTCATTTCAAGCTGAGACTAATTTTGTAAGTACCTTCCTGGTTCCATATATACATAGAGAATGCTACAGTTAAGAAGTGCTCATGCCCTATTTCATGTTTCAATATAGGGTTTTTGTGACTCACTGCATAAAGCCCAAGCTAAATTATATGACTATGTAGAAGTAACACTAAAAGCAAGTGTATCATTAGGGCAAGGACTACAAGGATGTACCCTGCTTTATTAATTGTTATAGAGTATATTTAATTTAATTATTGGTCAAGTGTCAATATTAAAATTTATCATATAGTAAGAAAATGGACATATTTAAATAATTACTTTGACATCTAA
Source organism: Saccopteryx bilineata (assembly GCF_036850765.1). Classification (NCBI taxonomy): domain Eukaryota; kingdom Metazoa; phylum Chordata; class Mammalia; order Chiroptera; family Emballonuridae; genus Saccopteryx; species Saccopteryx bilineata. The sequence continues at coordinate 69,185,841 of NC_089502.1, read as the reverse complement.
TTATATAGATGCCAAAGTTAAACTGTACTCTTCAAAACCCTATTAAGTACATTTAAAAAATTTTTAAATTGAATTTATTGGGGTGACATTGGTCAATAAGATTATATAAGTTCCCAATGTCACCCCAATAAATTCAATAAAAAAGAAAAAAGAATTAAAAATATTATATAGGTTTCAAAGTATACATTTCTATAATACATGGTCTGTATATTGCATTATGTGCCCACCACCCAAAGTCAAATCTCCTTCCATCACCATATATTTGATTGTCCTTTATCCTTTACTATTTTCTATGCCACTTCCCTCTGGTAACCATCATACTGTTGTCTGTGTCTATGAGTTTTTGTTTGTCCATTTGTTGCTTTCAGTTTTATATCCCACATGAGTAAAATCATATAGTTTTTAACTTTTTCTGAGTGACTTATTTCGCTTAGCATGATACTTTCAAGATCCAACTATGTTATAGCAAATGGCAGCATTTTATCTGTTCTTATGGCTGAGTAGTATTCCATTGTATATATGCACCACATACTTTTTTTTATCTTATCATCTATCAAAGGGCACTTTAATTGTTTCCATGTCTTGGCCACCGTGAATAATGTTTCAGTAAACACAGGGATGCATATATCTTTATGAATAAATGTTTTCAAAAATTTGGGGTAGATACCCAGAAGAGGGATTTTTGGATCATATGGCAACTCTATTAATTTTTTGAGGAACCTCCATCAAACAACTCAATATCAAACAATAAACAATCCAATTAAAAAATGGGCAGAGGACCTAAACAGACACTTTTCCCAAGAAGATATACAAATATCCAACAGATATATTTATTTGAGCCAAACTGTTGACAATTGCTGGGAAGCAATGTCTCAAGGGATTAAGAAAGTTCTCCAGAAAATGGCGATTTCACCACTTATTTTAATACATAGGAACCAAAGGTAGAGATGGAAAGATGTAAGGAAGTTACATGAAATAGACTGCTGACAGACTAGGGAAGCAGGAGAAAGCAAAGTGTGGGGGGAATCTCTGGAATTGGATAAAAAGTAAAAATGTGTATACTGAAACTTCTTTTAAATAGGCAGGAATAAGATAGTTAATAGTTAATTAAAATGACACTATATAATGAGGAGGTTTGTTGGTTCCTGCTGTGGTGGGATGTCTGCTCTGGGGGGGGGGCTAGAAAAGATTACCTGTATGTTATCAGGTATGTTATTATAGATGCAAAAGACAACAGACAAGCTGGATTAAAGTAATTATTTACCTCTGTTAAAGAAAAATAACTCCCTAAGACTTGTCTACCCATGGTGAACTGCTTTTAGTTAGAAAGTTTTAGTTTCAGAGCATCCTGTTGTGGTTACTTAGGTCCCTGAATCTATAAGGCCTCCATGCAGGCCTCCCCTGAGCTCCTCAGGGTCAGCATGTGGTCCCTTTTTCATCCACAACACAATGGAATATAATTCATTCATAAAAACAAAGGAAATCTGTCATTTGTGAAAATGGATGAACCATGTGGGCATTATGCTAAGTGAAGTAACTCAGACAAGAGAAAGCCAAATACCATATAATTTCACTTATTTGTGTAATCTAAAAAAGCCAAATTCATAGGAACTGCAGAGTAGATTGGTGGTTTCCAGGTACTGAGGAGGTATGGAAACTGGGGAAATGTTAGTCAAAGGGTATAAACTTCCAGCTATAAGATGAGTAAGTTCTGATTAGATCCAAGATGATTATAGAGTAGATGAATGGTTCCACTCGCTTCCTCCCAGGACCAAACTGAAATTATAACTAAATTAAAAACAATTATCCTGAAAAATCAACTCAAGACAGAATGAAAAGAAATCTTATAAGCAAGGATTCATAGAAGAATCCAGTTCAAGACTGTATTTTCCAAGATAGCTGCAGAGTAGGTGAATGCTATACTCACTTAACGTGCTCCTGACTGCAAACCTGATTCATAGCTAAAACATCATGCATTCAACTGGAATAATAAACTCAATGATAGCTGAACTGAGAAATTACAATCAAGGATTTATAGAATAAACCACATATAGACTGGTAAGGAAGACAAAGGCATGGAAAAGGCTCACCCCTGCAACCCACATGCAGTTGCTGACTAGATAGAAGGATATGGGGTCCACAAAGCTTATTCCCCCCAGGAGAGTGGGAGGTTTCAAACCCATGCAAAAATTCACAACCCAGAACATGAGAGATGGGAAGAAGAGCTCATATAGCATCTGAAGGTGAAAATCAGAGTCCCAGACCCTACCTTCCCAGTTACCAGCACTCTTATTGTCGCAGCCAGTGGAGTGCACATCCTGTTCCTGACTGCCAGCAGGGCCGCTCTGCTGTGTTCAGTCCTAGCAGTGTTCGTTGCAATGCCCTTTTACCGGCGAAGCTTTGGGAAGAGACTCAGAAAGTGACTAAACTGTGAGATCCGCAAAAGAGAATCAGCCTCCCCCACCCCAATTACACAGCTGTCTCTAGAGAAACTTTTGTCTGAGAACCAGATGGGCAAGAACAGGGGTGTATGGAGTTGTTGTGGGAACACACCTCTTACCTCCCAGGTGAGCACAGTGCCTGCTATCCTAGAGAAGGGAAGAGGTTTCAGCTCTCCTATAGGTTGGCAGGCACCATCCCCATGGGGGAAAGTTGAAGGAGCCTTAGAAAAAGAATGCAGCATGCGAGGAGAGCAGAGATCCCTGCAGAGCCAGAACTTTCTATGCCTTCTGTGCCCATCATCCTGGGGAAGCTTTGAACCCAGAGTCAGACAAACAGAAGCTGTAGAGTGTGGGAGTATTGTTGGGAAGTGCACGGAATGCTGAGAAAACACAAAGCTGCACAGAGAGCCAGTACTTCTAAGCTTGTCACCCCAAGGAAACTTTGGTCTGAGAGCCACATGGGCACGTGCAGGGGTGTGTGGAAGCTTCATAGTGGGGGTGTTGACTCTTGCCACCCCTGTGAGCTCAACCTAAGCTACTCTGGGAAGGCAGAGAAGTGCCTCCTCCCTTTTTACAGAATTGCAGGCAAAACCCCAAGGGGAAACTGTATGGATTAGCCCTGCCAAGCCCTGCATATCCTGCCTCACTGAGCTCAGTTCCACAAGGGGAAGCATGAGAGGCTTAGAGCATAGATATTCAAAGTGTGAGTTCCTTAGAGCTTAGTGTTGAGACAGGATGAAGGACTTAACTACCTTCTGGGGGCTGGGCCGTATTCAACCCCAGTGAAAGACTCTCTCAATCTTCCTCCCTGAGACCAGTGGCTCCTCAGCTCAAAGAACTTCTGCAGAAAGGACTATCAGCCAACACAAATTGAACGAACTGCTCATACCTTGAGGGAGAAATAAAATCATAGTATTTAACAGTGGCTGAATGATTAGGCTTTAGAGTAGAGGCCACTTTTCCTGCCTCAAGTCCTGACCAAGATAGCCCCCCAAAGTAGGGTATCCCACTAACACTGTCCTCACGACTTCAGTTGCCCTACTCTCCAAAGTTTGCAAACTGTGAAGCTGTTGGTAGAGTAAGGCCAGTCTGAGTCCACTCTACAATTTTTCTACTGAAGGCTCTGTGGAAAGACTAAGCAGCCACAGGAGAGGTAGAGCAGCTGAAAAGTGGAAACAAATCTTAAAGATTTTGAGCTTTTTAACAGAATTGCTGTCATCTCTGAGAAAGCGAAAGACAAGCCTTATAAAAAGGTTGGCCCCTCCCACACATACCCAGGCACAGAAAATGTAGACACAAACAGTGAACACAAATGGTAGCTCCAGATAGGTAGCCCATGCTCGTTACAAACAATGTCTGACATCAATCCGTAACCAAACCCTGCCCAAGAGAACCCAGAACCAACACAACCAGTGGTGGGTTGCACAGTGCACAAGTGCTAGAATTAGTCACCCAAGCAGCACACCTGAAGGAGGAGTCTAGTGGGACTAGACCATGTTGATAATAACTATGCCCCAGGGAACAGCTATAACACAGTGTTTTACAGAGAATGATCAAGACTGACCCTTAGAGCTAGCCAGCCTGAAGGGTTAACTCCACCTTGTTGAAAAAGCCAACATCAAGACCCACACACAACAGGAGGTTGTACATAACCCACAAGAAACATTCCTAGAGCCAAGAGCTCAGGTAGTCAGGTTTGTACCACTGAGCCCAAAAGGACACTTTCCTCATAAAGACATCACAACAAATTTGCGAGTCATAGAAGATTGACCTAATACATGGGGATAAAATGGGGAGACAAATATGCCCCAAAATGAAAGAACAAGAGAAACCCTCAGAAAATAATTAAATAAAATAAAAGCTACCATAACTCCAGATGCAGAGTTTAAAATAAGTTATAAAGATGCTCAAGGACCACAGGGGAAGAATGGATGATTTCAGTGAGAACTTAAAGAGATAGAAAGCATTAATAAGGATATAGAAATCATAAAAAAGAACCAGTCAGAAATAAAGAATACCATATCTGAAATGAAGAATATAAGAAATCAACAGCAGGTTAGATGAAACTTAGGTTGGAATTAGTGAAGATAGCAGTAAGCACTCAAGTAGAGCATCCAAAAGAAAAGAGAATTTTAAAAAATAAGGAAATTCTAAGAGACCTCTGAGACAATATCAAGTGTAACAACTTCTACATCATAGGAGTATTGAAGGAAAAGAGAGTAAGCAAGGGATAGAGAATCTGTTTTTAGAAATAATGGCTGAAAAGTTCCCTAACTTAATAAAAGAAAAAGTCACACAAGTTCAGAAAGCACAGAAATTCCCAATGAAGATGAAGACCCACATACATCTTTAAAATGCCAAATATTAAAGACAAAGAGAGAATCTTAAAAGCTACAAGGGAGACAGTTAGTTACCTAAAAGGGTGCTCCCACAAGGCAGTCAGCTGATTCTCAACAGAAGCACTTCAGGACAGAAGGGATTGAAAGAAAATATTCAAAGTGATGAAAAGCAAGGATCTACAACCAAGACTACTCTATCCCTTCAAGGCTATCATGTAAAATTAAAGGTGAAATAAATACCTTCCCAGAAAAAAACCTAAAAGAGTTTATTACCATCAAACGAGTATTGTTAGAAATGTTAAAGGGCTTCCTTTAAGAAGAAAAGAAAAGAAATAGAAAGGATCATAAGTAAAGAGAATAAAATGGCAATAAATAAGTACCCACTAATTACCATAAATGTAAATGGATTAAATGCTCCAATCAAAAGACATAGGGTAGCTTAATGGATAAACATAATCAATGTATATGCTGTCTACAAGAGACCTACCTCAGAACAAAGGATACACACAGACTGAAAGTGGAGGAATGGAAACAAATATACTATGCAAATGGAAATGAAAAAGAAAAGCTGGGGTAGCAATAAGCAAAAAGACTTACTTTATTGATTTTAGAGAGAGAGGAGGGGTGTAGGAACAGGAAGCACCAACTCATAGTAGCTGCTTCTTGTATGTGCTTTAACCAGGAAAGCCTAGGGTTTGAACCAGCAACTTCAGCATTTCAGGTTGAGGCTTTATCCATTGTGCCACCACAGGTCAAGCTGAGGTAGCAGTATTCTTTATCAGACAAAATAAACTTCAAAACAAAGGCCATAACAAGAGACAAAGAAGGTCACTACATAATACTAAAGAGATGGATCCAACAAGAGGATATAACCCTTGTAAACATATATGCACCCAACAGAAGAGCACCTAAATATATAAATAAAATCATGGTGGACATTAAGGGAAAGTTCAACATCAACATAGTCATAGTAAAGGATTTTAACACCACACATCAGTGTGTGTGGTGTTAAATAGATAAACAATGGGTAGATCTTTCAGACAAAAAATGAACAAGCAACAGTGACCTTAATGACACACTTGGTTGGATGGATTTAATTGATATTTACAAAACATTTCATCCTAAAGCAGCAACACATATATTCTTCTTAAGTAAACATGGAACATTCTCAAATATAGACAACATGTTAGGACACAAAATAAGTCTTAATAAATTCAAGAAGATTGAAATCACATTAACCATTTTCTCTGACCAAATGGTATGAAACTAGATATCAATTACAATAAAAACCTGAAAAGCAGCCTGACCTGTGGTGGCGCAGTGGATAAAGCGTCGACCTGGAAATGCTGAGGTCCCCAGTTCAAAACCCTGGGCTTGCCTGGTCAAGGCACATATGGGAGTTGATACTTCCAGCTCCCCCCCTTCTCTCTCTCTGTCTCTCCTCTCTCTCTCTTTCTCTCTCCCTCTCCTCTCTAAAATGAATTTAAAATATATATTTTAAAAAAACCCTGAAAATCAGTCCAACACATGGAGGGGCTAAATAACATATTATTAAACAATAAATGTGTTAACAATGAGAAAAGGAAGAAATCAAAAGTTACCTGGAAACAAATGAAAATGAACATACAACAATCCCAAATCTATGGGCCACAGCAAAAGCAGTCCTGGGGGGGAAGTGCATAGCCTTACAAGCATACCTGAAGAAGCTAGAAAAGTATGAAATAAACAATCTAACCCTGCCTTAAAAAAAGTAGAAAAAGAACAACAAATAAAGTCCACAGGTCGAAGCAAGGAAATAATAAAGATAAGAGTGGGAATAAATGACATAGAGACTTAAAAAACAATACATAAGATCAATAAAATCAAGAGCTGGTTCTTTGAAAAGTTAAACAAGATTAACGGACCTTTAACCAAATTCATCAAGAAAAATAGGGACAGGATCCAAATAAATAAAATTAGAAATGAAAAAGTAACAACTGATACCACAGAAATACTAAGGACCCTAAGAAAATACTATGAAGAACTATATGCCAAAATATTGGACAATCTGGGTGAAAGGATAAATTCCTAGAAACATGCAATCTTCCAAAGCTGAATCAGAAAACCTGAATAGACTGATTACCACTAATAAAACTGAAGCAGCAAACAAAAAAATCCCAGCAAACATAAGTCCTGAATCAATGGCTTCATGGGTAATTTTTAAAAAATTTTATTTAATTCACTTTAGAGAGGAGAGAGAGATAGAGAGAAGGTGGGAGGAGCTGGAAGCATCAACTCCTATATGTGCCTTGACCAGGCAAGCCCAGGGTTTCGAACTGGCGACCTCAGTGTTCCAGGTCAACACTTTATCCACTGCGCCACCACAGGTCAGGCATTACTATACATTCAAAGAAGAACTAATACCTATTCTTTTCCAACTATTAAAAAAAAAAGTCAAGAGAAGAGAGGACTTCCAAACTCTTTTTATGAGGCCAGCATTATCCAAATTCCAAAACTAGATAAAGACACTACAAAGAAAGGAAGTTATAGAACAATATCCCTGATAATCTTAGATGCTAAAATCCTCAACAAAATATTAGCAAATCAGAGGCAGCAATACATTAAGAAGATCATACACCACGATCAAGTGGGACTTATTCTGGGGATGCAAGGTTGGTACAATATTCACAAACCAATAAATGTGATACATCATCACATAAACAAAATGAAAGCTAAAGGTCACATGATCATATCAACAGATGCAGAAAAAGAGTTTTTAAAAATCCAGCTCCCATTTATGATTAATACTCTCAACAAAGTGGGAATAAAGGGATCATACATCAACGTAATAAAGACCATATATGAAACACAGCCAACATCATACTCAATGGGCAAGAACCAAAAAGTGTTTCCCTTAATATCAGAAACAAGACAAGGATGCCCACTTTCAACATTTTTTTTTTTTTTTACAGAGACAGAGCAAGAGTCAGAGAGAGGGATAGATAGGGACAGACAGACAGGAACGCAGAGAGATGAGAAGCATCAATCATCAGTTTTTCGTTGCGACACCTTAGTTGTTCATTGATTGTTTTCTCATATGTGCCTTGACCGTGGGGCTACAGCAGACCAAGTAACCCCTTGTTCAAATCAGCGACCTTGGGCTCCAGTTGGTGAGCTTTGCTCAAACCAGATGAGCCCACGCTCAAGCTGGCGACTTTGAGGTCTTTTTTTTTTTCCAGAAACAGAGAGAGAGTCAGAGAGAGGGATAGATAGGGACAGACAGACAGGAACAGAGAGAGAGATGAGAAACATCAATCATCAGTTTTTCTTTGTGACACCTTAGTTGTTCATTGATTGCTTTCTCATATGTGCCTTGACCGTGGGCCTTCAGCAGACCGAGTAACCCCTTGCTTGACCCAGTGACCTCAGAGTCTCAAATCTGGGTCCTTCCGCATCCCAGTCCGATGCTCTATCCACTGTGCCACCGCCTGGTCAGGCGACCTTGAGGTCTTGAACCTGGGTCCTCCGTATTCTAGTCCGATGCTCTATCCAGTGCGCCACCACCCGGTTAGGCTCACTTTCAACATTCTTATTCAACATAGTACTAGTACTGGATGTCTAGTCACAGCAATTAGACAAAAAGAAATAAAATGCATCAAATGGCAAAAGAGGAAGAAGAAAAGTGTCATCATTCACAGATTTCATGATATTGCACATAGGAAACACTAAAGACTCCACCAAAAACCTATCAAATCTAAAAAATAAATTTGGCAAATAGCAGGATAAAATTTAATATTCAGAACACGGTGGCACTTTTATACACCGATAATGAACTATCAGAACAATAAATTAAAGAAACAATCCCTTTTACTATTGCAACCACAAAAAAATAAGGCACTTAGGAATAAATTCAACCAAGGAGGTAAAAGAAGACCTGTACTCAGAAAACTGAAAGATACTGAAGAAAAGAATTGAGGAAGATACAAACTATGGACATCTAAATGAAAAAATTAACATATTCACAGATATAGAACATATATTCCAAGTATTTATGTGGAACAACAAAATACACTGAATAGCCTCAGCAACATTGAGAAAGAAAGAAAAAGTTGGGAGGTGTCACACTGCCTGATATCAAACTTCACTGCAAGTACATAGCAATCAAAGTAGCATAATATTGGCAAAAGAACAGGCACACACACACAATGCAATATACAGATCATGTATTACAGAAATGTACACTTGAAATCAATATGATCTTAGTAGCCAATGTCACTCCAATAAATGTAGTAATAATAAAAGAACAGAATGGATCAATGCAACAGAATTAACCCATGCCTTTATGGTTAATTAATACAAAGGAGGCAAGTACATACAGTGGGATAAAAAAAAGTCCTTCAATAAATAGTGTTGGGAAAATTAAACAGATATGTGCAAAAAAAATTGAAAATAGACAACCAAATTATACCATAATAAAAAAGGATTAAACTCTTAATTTAAGTATTGAACCATAAAAATCATAGAAGAAAACATAAGCAGTAAAATTTCAGGCATTTTTCATAGTAATATTTTTGCCAGTATATCTCCTCGAGTAAGGGAAATAAAGGAAAAATAATACAATTGAGACTACATCAAACTAAAAAGCTTTCGCACAACAAAAGAAACCAACAAAATTAAAAGATAACTCACTGAATGGGAGAACATATTTGTCGATGATCCATCTGATATGGGGTTAATATTCAAAAGTTATAAAGAACTTATAAAACAACACCAAGAACATAAACACCTCAATTAAAAAGTGAGCAAAGGACCTGAATAGACACTTTTCCAAAGAGAACATGCAGATGGCCAAAAGACATATGAAAAAATTCTTAATGTCAGTAATCATTAAACAATGCAAATTAAGACCACAATGAGATATCACCTCAACCTGTCAGAATGGCTATCATCAATAAATGAACAAACAACAAGTTCTGGTGAGGATGTGGAGAAAAGGGAACCCTTGTTGCCCTGCTGGTGGGAATGCAGACTGGTGCAGCCACTGTGGAAAACAGTATATAGAGTTTCCTCAAAAAATTAAAAATGAGACTGCCTTTTGACCCAGTGATCCCACCTCTGGGAATATATCTGAAGAAACCCAGAACACTAATTGGAGAGAACATATGCACCCCTATGTTCATTGTAGCATTATTTATAGTAGCCAAGATCTGGAAACAGCCCAAGTGCCCATCAGCAGAGATGAGTAGCGAAAAAAGCTGTGGTTATCTCTACAATGGACTATTAGTTGGCTGTAAAAAAGGAAATCTTAACTTTTGTGACAGCATGATGGACCTGGAGATGATTATGTTCAGTGAAATAAGTCAGAGAAAGACAAGGGCCATATGATCTCATTTACATGTGGAACTGAACAAAATAAACTGATGGGCAAAATAAAAATGAAGGCATGCATACATGGAGCAGACTGACAGTTGTCCGAGGAGACGGTGGTTGGAAGACTGAATGAAAAAAAGATGTGGGGATTAAGTAAAAAACATATATATATATAAAGCATAGACTCTGAGAACAGTGTGGTGATAGCCAGTGGGAAAAGAGGGTGGGGGATTAAGTGGAGGTGGCAAAAGGGGGGAAATTGGGAGAGGGGTGGGGGGAAAGAGACTTTGCTTGGGGCAATGGCACCTGATGCAGTGTGCAGATGATGTTTTACTAAGCTGGACACTTGAAACCTATATGGTTTTGCAAACCAATGTCACCCGAGTTAATTTAATTTAAAAAATCTCCAAAAAAGGTTTATTTTAAATGTCATTTATTATTTAATTTTAGAAAGGCTACTAATAACTTTGTGATCTTATATTATCAATATAAATCGAAGTATGCTGAATATTTAAAATGTGATAGCAATAGATTATCTTAAAGAAGGCATTTTATATTTCTATCATTTCAAACATTTAAATTTTAGTGTAGGTGAATTATCTTTAATTGACTGAGAGATTTAAGTAGAAAGAAGAGCTTGCCTACTTACTTTTAGAAAGAAAGTTTGATAAATTTAAAGTCACCATGTTTTTCCTTTTAGAGAGCATATTTAATTTACTAAGTAGTGTCATTAAAACAGAATACACATTTGTGAAAATTTTTATTTTCACTTAGAGATAAAATATTGGCGGTAGCTCCAAACTCTAAATCTCAAAAATACCAAAACCAGCCAAAACAAACAAAACCCAACAGAGAGAAAGAGAGAAAGAATGTTAAGATTTTAGCGACCTTAAGTGGCAAATCATTATATTTTTACCTTCCCTCAAGTATTTCCAGAACAAATTGCATTATGAGCTACAATTTCCATTTACAGCACTATTGAAATATGGTAGAAAGTTTGAGATTCAAATCTAATTTAATTTTACTGTAATAAAACACAAGAAATATTGCCTAGATCTTAAAACTTGATTTTGGGACCTAGAGATTGTTAGATTTATACTGATGAGCAGAGCAATTTAAATTAGGAGCTGGAACTGATTTTTCAATATGCACTTAAAGAGTTTAATAAAAGGAGTTAGCGCTGGAAAAGGTACTTACTCTTTGGCTAAAATCTGGTACTCAGCAGTGATGAGCTGCATGGAGTCACCTCGAGTCTCGAAAGGTTTCACCACAGACTTGCTCTGAGATAGAAAAACAGGTGGGGAAATTAAAAAAAAAAAAAAAAAAAAAAGCCGCGCGCTGCTAATTCTGTCATTCAGCTTTCTATTTAGCGTTTAATGAAGAATTGTTATTAGAAACTTTTAAAATAAGTCATGTATTTTTGAGCTTGAAAAGCAGTATAAAGTAAACATTTAAAATTTGTTAATGAGAGTTATTTATAAGTATTCTCAAGATACAAATGAGCTGTATATTGAATCTTTATAAGTTCTTTATGAGGAGCCTGATTACTTTATTTCTTTATCTTTAGTTAAAAACAATTTGTAGTATCATTTGCCAAGGAAATATAAATAAAAGTTTCCAAAAATTAGAGTTTAATTTTCATTTTTTGCAAAACAAATTTTTAAGTAACAAAACAATTTTTAAAATTGTCGTTTTAACTTACGAACATAAACCATGAAAGCTCCTTGGTATTCTGTCACCCACTCTTTATGACATAGTTATTTTAAGAATTGTTTCACTTATATGCATTATGCTTTCAGCCTTCTAAGAGAGAGTGGCATGTCAAAGGAGCGGCAACGAGACGGGAGCAAGGCCAGGCTGGAGTGGGGGTAGTGGTGTGTGCAGACTGGAGGGAGGAAAGGGTCAATCTCTCCCTGGAAGGTATTGTAAATCATGAATAAATGCTTATAGTCCTTGATTCCTTTAAATATTTTCAAGATACTTATAAATAATGACTGTCTTTAATGAGTCAGTATCAGCCAAACTTCTTGAAAACAGTTTTCAATTACACTATTGTCAAAGAATTGCTTATTTGGACAAATTTGGGAAAGAAAAAAACTTGCAAGTACAACACTGAGAGAAACTAAGATAACTTGATTCAAAGGATTTCACAAGGCACCCATTCAAATAGGTCTTTAATATTACTACTACTACTACTCCTAAATTACAGGTAGAAAAAGCAAAGGTTACTAATTAGTTTTCTTTTTAGCGTTCGAAAAGTCAATGATTCACAGAAACAATAACAGGTACCCTCAAGGTTTGATGCAAAGAATAAAGAAAAATCCCCAATGATTTCCAAACAAATCAACCTCTCCACCCTAAGCCACAAACACAGATCCTTTAGGTGGTTAAAAATAAAAATAAAAAGGCCAGCACTGGGCAAAGCTCTTGCGTACATTCCGCAAGGAAATAAAATTTTCCCTTCAACAAAATAAGCACCTAACCAACACTTACCAGTCAATGTCTACGGAAAAGGGGCGGCGGAGGGGGGGGGTAAGGCAGATTAAAGTCAACACTGGGCAGAAATAGACAAGATTTTTCTGAAAACCGCCCTCCGACCCTAGGAGCTCCAGATTGTAAAAGTGCACAGAAAAATAGAGATGTTGCAAAGTTCAGGAACACAAAGTAGGAAAAAAGGGTGACTGCCCAAACCCCAGCTATTTCCCAGTTGGGACGGTGAGCTCCCCTTAGGAAAAGAGACCAAGCTCCAGTGACCTTTCCGAAATGAAGAAAGATAAAAGAGCAGGCTGTAAAAGCAGTCACCAAATACAAAGCCAAGCGGCGGAGGGAAGCTAAGCGAAGAGAGAGGCGCGGGAGGAACCTACGTGGCCCCAGTGGCGGACGCGAGGAGTTTGGGGAGGTGGAAGGAAGGTCCTTCCACGCGGCACCCAATGGCTGGCGAGGGAGCGTTCCTTTTATAAGATCCCAATCTAAATGAGGCTCCAGATGTAAAAGGAGCCTTTGGTTTCCCCTCGCCCTGCCCCCCAACTCGGAAACTCTTCCCTCCGAAAATATCCCCTCACCTACTTGAGCCAGCCCAGCAGCCTTGTAACCTTACCCAGCAGCATCCCGGCAACAGAGGAGCTCGGCTCCTCAGCCTGGCGGCCCCGGGCCCCTCCCCCCGGGCCTCGTGCTCCTCGGCGCATTTCATCGGGTCACCGCCTCGACCCTGTCCTCTCCCAGCGCAGAAGTCCTCTCGGAGGCTGTTCACGCCACCCGCCACCCCCCACCCCCACCCCCGCCTTGGCATCTCCGAGCACGCCAACAGCCATTGGGGACCGAAGAAAGGCACAAAGTTAGGAGCTACAGCAGCAGCTGTTCCTAGCCCAATAACTGAGAGGGGAGGGGCAAGAAAGAAAAAGTGAGAGGAAAAGAAAGAGTGGCCGCATTGGCCTTAGTGGGGTCACAGGCCCTGCCGGCTTGGGCGAGCACTGACAGGTCACCAGGTCTGTAGGAAGGGAATGGCGGTCCCTGCTAGGCCGTCTCCCCTCTCCGGGTGCTGAAAAAAACCTATTCTTTTCCATTTTCTCCGTCTCTGCGCATTAAGAACTTAAGTGTCCTTTGAACATCATCATCATCTTTATGATGGCCAAGAAACAAGTTACCTCGGAAAGAAGTGGGTTGGTGGACTGAGCAACTCCCAGACCTCAACGTCTGGGGCCAGCAGTGGGCAGGGGAGGACCTGGACACCTCATGCCTTTGCTTCTGAGCGCTGGGCAGGGAGGACAAAGTGAACCCCCAGGGTGCCAGGTTGGATGAAAGGGGTTTCTTGAAAAGCATTGCCCGCCTGGGAAGGTTTTATAACAGATGGAAATTTCTCTGCAGGCCCTAAATAGTCCTTTTGCATTTTTCTCTAGTCCTTTTAGCCCAGAAGTTAGGAGTGACCGTGGAGCGGCCCCCTTTCTTGTGGGTAAGAGTTCCCAGTTTACAGGTCCCTTCAGGTCCTTCCCAGATATATCCAACACATATTCCAGTCGCTGCGGCCTCGCCCTGTTAAAGAGAGACATGAAAGGCCTCAGTGTGTGCCTGCTCAGGCCCGGGAGTGGAGAGTTCCTGCTCCCGAGTGCTTTGACAAGAGGGCCGTTACCTCATTGTGTACCAATCTATTCACTCATTTGCGCAAGCAATCGTGGGACCCGCCAACCTTTTCTTCCGTTCTCTTGAGATTAACGCTCCCAATTTGCAAACCTATCTCCTTAGCTGTTTCATTGTGTGAATTTTGTTCCTTAAGGGTCTGCGGCAGCTGCGGCCCCAATGAAAGAGGAAATTGCTGAATCATAGGGAATGAACACAAGTGTTAGCTAACAAAAGGATTTGTGAGGGGAAAAGGCGAGGGCACTTAAAAAATACTACAACTCACAATGGACGGTGTGGCCAGGCGTGCTCTTCCCTACCAATCCCCTGTGCTCTCCCGTAAATTGGTGTGAGAGTCTCTGTAGCCTGGCTGAAGCAGGAGTAAACAAACTCTTATTTAGGAGTCATAGAGATGCTAATGTTAAACCGGAGACAAGTATCAGGAGCTGAGTTGGGGGAAATGGTGATTCTCAGAGGAGAATTCAGTCAATTCAATGAAATTCAACATCCTTTATTAAGAGTTGACTGGTACTGGCATCAGAGAAAGAAGACCATTTCTAGGGAAGGTGAGATGTTTTCCCAACTGCCTAAACTGAGCAACCTGATGAAAAGTTTGGAAAAGTTGGAGAGTATCTACAGGAGGCAAGGCCAGAAGACATCAGGCAACTGGCTTTACACAGAGCTACTTTAAAAATGAAGCCAGAGCTGCAATAGCAGAGGAACTGCCTTGCATATATCATGCCTCAAATCTTTAGAATGTTAAAATAGGGCAAAATAACCTTTGGAGTGGACAGAGGACATTTGTCCCCAAAAAATTGTTTGCAAAAATAACAAGGAAGTAGTTAGAACTTCTGGATTGATGACTACTTAGACCAGGGTTTGGGAACCTTTTTGGCTGAGAGAGTCATAGACGCCACATATTTTAAAATGTAATTCTGTGAGAGCCATACAACAACCCGTGTACATTATACGGTATCCAATAAAAATTTGGTGTTATCCTGGAGAACAGCTGTGATTGGCTCCAGCTACCCGCAACCATGAACATGAGCGGTAGGAAATGAATGGATTGTAATACATGAGAATGTTTTATATTTTTAATGTTATTATTTTTTTTATTAAAGATTTGTCTGCAAGCCAGATGCAGCCATCAAAAGAGCCACATCTGGCTTGTGAGCCATAGGTTCCTGACCCCTGACTTAGACTGAAAATTAGAACCATTGTTTAGAAAGAATTAACATTACTTTGTTACGTTATCTGCACCTTCTATTGATGTAATTGTGCCCCTTGCCTTTCTCAGAGTTACTCATTGCCTCTGTCTTCAAATTAGAACACTATTTGGGCTTCTACCTGAATCAGTGAGTCCCAAATAGCTATTCTTATTGATCTCTAGTAAGAATTTGCTGCCTCTCATTTTGAAAGACCTTTTTATTTTTAGGTTAACATATCTGATGCAGTCAAACAGAATCTAAAGTGGCCTCACCTTCACAGCCCACCCATCCCTGACTTTTGTACTCACTGCTTCCATGGATGGTTTCTCCTTGACCGCATAAGCTCTATTAGGTTCATGGACCTCTTTCCTTGTTTGGTAGAAGTCAAATACTTTTATTTGAAATTGGGAGGGTTTTTTTCCTCAAGGGAGCAGTTTTTCCCTCAATGGGTGCAATAGCTCAGGGTGGCACAAGTGATTGGATGCTCGTGGAGCGACAGGATGCCATCTCCTGATGGCGAAGTACTCACTTGTTGTGCTTCATTGTTCCCTCTTCTTGTCTCTGTATATTACGTTGTTTATCATAAGAAAAAATATTTTATAACAAGATGAATCCAAACCTTTCAGAGATAATAAAATGTACTTTAAATTGATAAACAAAAGTTTCTTAGAGACTAAATAACTTCTAATTGAAGCCTAAAGAAACTGCCTGACCTGTGGTGGCGCAGTGGATAAAGCATCTACCTGGAAACACTGAGGTTGCTGATTCGAAACCCTGAGCTTGCCTGGTCAAGGCACATATGGGAGTTGATGCTTCCTGCTTCTCTCTCTCTCTCTCTCTCTCTCTCTCTCTCTGTCTCTCTCCTCTCTAAAATGAATAAATAAAATAATAATTCTAGAACATTAAAAAAAAAACTTCCTTCAAAAAAAAAAAAAAAAAAGAAACTTTGGCCAGCCTGACCAGGCAGTGGCACAGTGGTAGAGCATCGGACTGGGATGCAGAGGACCCAGGTTCGAAACCCTAAGGTCGCTTGAATTTGAGCTCATCTGGCTTGAGTGGAGGCTCACCAGCTTGAGCGAGGAGTTGCTGGCTTGAGTGTGGGATCATAGACATAACCCCATGGCTGCTGGCTTGAACCCAAAGTCACTGGCCTGAGCAAGGGGTCACTCACTCTGCTGGAGCCCCCCAGGTCAAGGCACATATGAGAAAGCAAGCACTGAACAACTAAGGAGCTGCAATGAAGAATGAATGCTTCTTATCTCTCTCCCTTCCTGTCTGTCAGACTCTCTGTCTCTGTCAAAAAAAAAAAAAAAAAAAGAAACTGGCCATCTGAGCAGATACTTTAAAATTTCTTGATTGTTCTGCCTGAAACCTGCCAAGGTATTTCAAATAATTTAATAACTCTGTTAATGATGAAATGGCACCAGGGCGTTACTAGTGATTGAACCTCTCAGTTCGGGAACCTTGGTATTTGAGTTCTGGTTAAGAAAAAATTCAAATCCAAGACTCAAATTATAAGAGAAAGTTTTTTTTAGAAAGTCACAGAGGTAGAAAGAAGTGACCCAGCTGGGCTATGTGGGCCCAGGAAATAAGTTACAGAGGCAAAAGAAGGGACCTAGGTGCTTAGGAGAAGGAAAGCAGAGGTAACGCACTTAGGGAAAGAAAAGAAGGAAAGGCACAGGTATGCTTCAGAGAGAGAAAGCATGCACTGGGGAAAGAAGTGGTTGAGGAAATTTGCAGGCTTGCTCAAGAGAAGGAGCACCTCACTGAATCCTACACCTTGCGAAATTAATTTTAAATGGAGATTCCAGGGAAGATCTCAATAAATTTTTTTATTAATTGAATTTATTGGGATGACAGTGGTTGGTAAAACCATACATGTTTCCAGTGTACAACTCAATAAAACACCATCTGCAAACCACATTGTGTGCCCACTTCTCCAAGGAAAATCTCTTTGCATTCCAATTTCCCACCCCTTTACCCACCTCCACCCAATCCTCACCTGCCTTTCCCTCTGGCTATCAACGCATTGTTATCTGTGTTTATGTGTTATTTGTATAATATAGTTATATACTCAGCCACACATTAATATGTTTTTTTGGCTAACCTCTTTACCTTTACTTTATCCTCCAGTCCTCCTACCCACCTCCCTGCTGACAACTGTCAATTTGTTCCATGTTTCTATGCATCTGTTTATATTTTGTCCAACTTTTTATTTTGTCCATTAGATTCCACATATAAGTGAGATCCTATGTTGTTTATCTTTCTCTGCCTGGCTTATTTCACTTAGCATAATAATCTCCAGGTCCATCCATGCCATCGCAAAGGGTAATATTTTCTTCTTTTTCGTATTTATGTAGTATTCCATTGTGCAAATGTAGCATAGCTTTTTTATTCACTCGTCCACCTCCAGACACTTGGGTTGTTTCCAGGTCTTGGCTTCAGTGAACATGGGGGTGCATATCTTCTTTTAAATTAGTGTTTTAGGATTATTAAGATATATTACTAGAAGTGGAATAGCTGGGTCATAGGACAGTTTAATTTCTAATTTTTTGAAGAAACGTCATACTGTTTTCCCCAGTGTTTGCAGGAGTCTGCATTCCCACCAGCACTGCAGGAGGGTTCCCTTTTGTTGTTTGTTGATTTGTTAATGAAAGCCATTTGGGTAGGTGTGAGGTGATATCTCATTGTGGTTTTAATTTGGATTTCTCTAATGATTATGACATTGGGATTTTTTTCATATGCTTATTGGCCATCTGTATGTCCTCTTTGGAGAAATGTTTATTCAGGTCTTTTGCCTGTTTTTTTTAAAATTAATTTTAATGGGGTGACATTGATAAATCAAGGTAAATATGTTCAGAGAAAACACCTCTAGGTTATTTTGACATTTGATTATGCTGCACTCGCATCACCCAAAGTCCAATTGTCTTTCGTCACCTTCTAGCTGGTTTGTGCCCCTCCCCTTCCCCAACCCCCTCCCTCTCCTCCAAACCATCCTGTAAGCCCCACACTCTTGTCCATGTCTCTGAGTCTCATTTTTATGTCCCACCTATGTATGGAATCATATAGTTCTTAGTTTTTTCTGATTTACTTATTTCACTCAGTATAATGTTATCAAGGTCCATCCATGTTGTTGTAAATGATCCGATGTCATTATTTCTTATGGCTGAGTAGTATTCCATAGTATATATGTACCAAAGCTTTTTAATCCACTCGTCCACTGACGGACACTTGGGCTGTTTCCAGATCTTTGCTATTGTGAACAATGCTGTCATACACATGGGGGTGCATTTCTTCTTTCAAACAGTGCTATGGTGTTCTTGGGGTATATTTCTAAAAATGGGATAGCTGGGTCAAAAGGCAGTTCGATTTTTAATTTTTTGAGGAATCTCCATACTGTTTTCCACAGTGGCTGCACCAGTCTGCATTCCCACCAGCAGTGCAGGAGGGTTCCCTTTTCTCCACATCCTTGCCAGCACTTATTCTGTGTTGTTTTGTTGATGAGCGCCATTCTGACTGGTATGAGATGATATCTCATTGTGGTTTTAATTTGCATTTCTCTAATGATTAGTGATGTTGAGTATTTTTTCATATGCCTATTGGCCATCTGTATGTCCTCTTTGGAGAAGTGTCTATTCATTTCTTTTGCCCATTTTTTGATTGGATTGTTTGTCTTCCTGGTTTTGAGTTTTAGAAGTTCTTTATAAATTTTGGTTATTAACCTCTTGTCATATGTATTAGTGAATATATTCTCTCATCGGGTGGGTTGTCTTTTTATTTTGTTAATAGTTTCTTTTGCTGTACAAAAAGGTTTTGAGTTTAATATAGTCCCACTTGTTTATTTTTTCCTTTACTTCACTTGTCCATGGAGCTGTATTGACAAAAATATTGTTACTAGATATGGCTGAAAGTTTACCGCCTATGTTTTCTTCCAAGATTTTTATGGTTTAGTGACTTACATGTAAGTCTTTTACTCATTTTGAGTTTGTTTTTATGAATGGTGTAAGTTGGTAGTCTGGTTTCTTTCCTTTCTTTCTTTCTTTCTTCTTTTTAGAGAGAAAGACATACATATAGACAGACAGACAGATGAGAAAGATCAACTTGTGGTTGCAATATTCTAGTTGTTCATTTATTGCTTCTCATCCTTGACCAGGGAGCTCAAGCTGAATCAGTGACCTCTTACTCAAGCCAGCGACCTTGGGCTCAAGTCAGAAACCTTGGGCTGCAGATCAGAAACCATTGGGCTCAAGCCAGCAACCATGGGGTCATGTTTATGGTCCTACACTCAAGCTGGAAACACCACATTCAAGCTGGTGACTTTGGGGTTTCAAACTTGGGTCCTCAGAATTCCAGGTGGATGCTCTGTCCACTGTGCTACCATTTGGTTAGGCTAGTTTCATTCTTTTGCCTGTACCTGTCCAATTTTCCCATCACCATTTATGAAAGAGACTGTCTTTACTCTATTGTATACTCCTGCCTCCTTTGTCAAATATTAATTGAAAGTAAAGACATAGGTTTACTCCTGGGTTTCCTGTTCTGTTCCATTGATCTGTATACCTGTTCTTATGCCAGTACTAGGCTTTTTATTTATTTATCACAATGGCCTTGCAGTATAGCTTGATATCAAGAAGTGTGATACTTCCCACTTGGTTCTTCATTTTCAAGATTGCTGAGATATTTGGTTTCATATACATTTTTGGAATATTTGTTTTAGATCTGTGAAATATGCCATTGGTATTTTAATAGGAATTGCACAGAAGGTTTAGATTGCTTTGAACAGTATGGATATTTTAATGATATTAATTCTTCACATCCATGAACACAGTATATGCTTCCACTTGCTTGTATCTTCCCTGATTTCTTTTTCAATGTCTTATAATTTTCTGAGTACAAGTCTTCTACCTCCTTGGATAAATTTGTTATTAGGTAGTTTATTTTTGTTGTTGTTGTTGCATAGTGAAGGGGATTGTTTCCTTAATTTCTATTTCTGACAATCTATTTTTGGTATATAAAAATGCCTCTGATTTCTGAATATTAATTTTATATCCTCCCACCTTGCTGAATTCATTTATCAGGTCTAGTAGCTTTTTGGCTAAAATGTTAGGATTTTCTATGTACAATATCATGTTGTCAGCAAATAATGACAGTTTTACTTTTTCTTTCCCAATTTGGATGCCTTTCTTTCTTTCTTTTTAATGAGAGAGAGAGACAGATAGGAAGAGAGAGAGATGAGAAGCATGAACTCGTAGTAGCTGCATTTTAGTCGTTCATTGATTGCTTTCTCATACATGCTTTGACTGGGTTTTTTTTTTGCTTAGTTAGTGACCCTTTGCCCAAGCCAGTGACCTTGGGCTCAATCCAGCAACTGTGGGGTCATTTCTATTATTCCATGCTCAAGCTGGCAAACCCGCAGTCAAGCCGGATGAGCCCTCTGTCGACCTCAGGGTTTTGAACCTGGGCCCTCACCATCCTAGGTTGACTGTATCTGCTGTGCTACCACCTGGTCAGGCTGATGTATGATCTTTTAATGTATTGCTGGATCCAGTTTACTAATATTTTGTTGAGAATTTTAGCATCTGTGTTCATCAGGGATATTGGCCTATAGTTTTCTTTCTTTGTAGTGTCTTTACCTGGTTTTGCAATTAAGGTAATGTGTGCCTCATAAAGTGAGCTTGGAATCTTCCTTCCTCTTGAATTTTTTGTAATAGTTTGAGAATAATAGGTGTTAGTTTTTGAACATCTGGTAAAATTCACCTGTAAAGATACCTGGTCTAGGACTTCTGTTTGTTGGGAGTTTATTGATAATTGTTTCAATTTCATTTGTTGTAATTGGTCTGGTCAGGTTTTTGATTCTTCCAGGTTCAGTTTTGGAAGATTGCATGTGTGCTGTGCCAGAGGTGTGGTACAGAGATGCAATTACTCACAGATGGAATTTAGGGAGAAATTTATTATGACTAATAACAATAATAAAAACAATCAAGGCAAAATAAAAAGGGGTTTGAACTTATGTAACCTAAGGAAGAGTAAAGGAAAAGCTTAGTATAATCAACATATCAATAAGCTACACAGCATTACCAGATGAAGAAACATCAGCCTGGGCTTTAGAGTAATAGCTAGTTAAATCAATAGGCTAAGAAGAAAAGAATTATGAGTATATATAAATTTCACCAAACTGTGGAGGAACACACCACCAGACCAGGAAGCCTCAGCCTGGGCTCCAAAGTAGGCTGCTCCCTTTGCTCATCGACTAGGAGGAGTTCTCTAGAGCTTCCAGGGCAGTATAGGACCCTACTCATTTTATGGGAAAATTTTGGCTGTAGTCCTCTGCAAGGGCCCTTTGGGCATAGCCTCTAGGAATGAAGAATGATCACCATATTCTGGAGCTATGAATAGTTAGCTGGGCCGGCAGTCAAGTGATAAGAACAACCTGCCACTACCTCCCTGGTTTCAGGGGATACTTCACACATGAGCAGCCTGGTGGAAAGCAGGATGTCTTACTCCACTCTGACTAAATGACTCAGTTATTCCTGTAACCGTTCTTGCGACCCTTATTGTTAATGTTCAACTGAGTTCAAATTCATATATGTATTGTTCCTTCACAGTATGTTTCTAGGAATTTATCTATTTTACTTAGTTTGTCCATTTTTTTGCCATATAGTTACTTCATAGTATTTTCTTACAATCCTTTGTATTTCTGTGATGTCAGTTGTTACTACTTCTCTTTCATTTCTAATTTTATTTGGGTCTTGTCTCTGTTTTTCTTGATGAGTCTGGTTAAAGGTTTATCAATCTTGTATGTTTTCAAAGAACTGGCTCTTTATTTTTTAAAAGATTTTATTTAATCATTTGAGAAAGGATAGAGGGAGAGAGAGAGAGAGAGAGAGAGAGAGAGAAGAGACACAAGTAGGGAGGAGCAAGAAGCATCAACTCCCATATGTGCCTTGACTAGGCAAGCCCGGGCTTTTGAACTCACGACCTCAGCTTTCCAGATCAACTCTTTATCCACTGCGCCACCACAAGCCAGGCCCGGCTCTTGATTTTCTTCGTCTTTTGTATTGTACTTTTTTTCACCCCTATATCATTTATTTCTGTTCTGATTTTTATTATTTTCTTCCTCCTACTTCCTCTGAGCTATGTTTGTTGTTCTTTTTCAAGTTCTTTTAGGTGCAGGATTAGATTATTTATTTCATATTTTTCTTGCTTCTTAAGATATGCCTGTATGCTATGACCTTCCCTCTCAGGACAGCTTTTACTGTGTCCCATAAACTTTGTGTTGTTGTATGTTCATTTTCATTTGTTTCAAGGAAATTTTTTATCTCATCCTTGATCTCATTGTTAACCCATTTGTTATTTAAAGCTATGTGTATAATGAAAGAGAGCTTTGATAGCTGATAAAGTTTGAAAGGACTGTTAGACACCAGAGGAATGTGTTTGAAGACTGTGGCATGTTAATGCCACAGGGTATTATATAGCCATTAGGAATTATAAGCATGAAGGTCCTTCTAATGTCAATGTGCTAGGATAGTATACAATATTCTTAAGATGTTCATCCAGATAAAATTACGTCATTGTTCATGTGTTCATGCAATTAAAAAACTTAAGCAAGCATATAGTTTAAATAAACTTGATTTTAAAAATAACAAATTACTCATTAAAAAATAAAACACTAGACCCTTGCTAAATGAATAAGCCAGTCAGAAAAGGATAAGTATTATATCATTTCACTTATATGTGGAATCTAATGAACAAAATAAATTAACACATAAAAATAGAAACAAGTCTCATAGATACAGAGAACAGACTGACAGCTGTCAGACAGGAGGGTTGTTTTGGGGCTGGGTGAAAAAGGTGAAGGGATTAAGCAAAGAAAAAAAACCCTCATAGACAACAGTATGGTGATTACCAGAGGGAAAGGGGGTTGGGGGGAGGTAGAAGAGTGTAAAGGGGGGATAAATGGTGATGGAAGGAGACTTGATTTGGGGTGGCGAACAACACATTGTGTAATATACAGATGATGTATTATAGAATTGTATAGTTGAAACCTATATAATTTATTAATCAATAGCACATCAATCAATCCAAATTTTAAAAAAATCTTGCTTCTAGTATTTATATTTTGAAGTTGGAAAATGGTCCAGAAGGATATTATAGAGAACTAAGAAATTGAGTTCTAGAGTCAGACTGCCTAAGTTAGAATCCTGGTTCTGATATAGGGCTAATTTTTTAATCTTTTTAAAAAATTTAAGTCATTAAATTTAATGGGATGACATTGGTCTGTAAAAACACATAAATTTCAATTGTTCATCTCTATGGCATGTGAACTATTTGTTGCATTGTGTACCCATCACCTAAAGTCAGTTTTAAAATTTTTTATAAATTAGGTGGCTTATTCATTTAGCATGGGTTTAGTGTTTTAAATGAGCAAAATAGGGATAATAATGGTCCCTATCTCACAGGGAAGTTGTAAGCATTAAATGATACAGGTAAAGTACTTAAAACAGAGTAAAAGCTCAATAAATGTTAGATAACATGATTTAAAGGCATACTTTTTATCCATAAGTAAGTGATAATTCCACAAAGTGGTGATTCCACTTTGGGAGAAAATATTAACACATATAGAAAATTGGGAAAAAAGTACTAAACAATGTGGTATAGACTATAAATACATATGACATTAAAGAACAAATTCATGGTAACTTGCAGGTGATTGAAGTGTGGTATGTTTTTATGTGGGAGGAAGTGGAAAAATGAATAAAAGTGAGAACAAAGGCAAAAGCCTTGAGATAAGAATAAGCAAACAACAGATTCTTGTATAAGCAATACAATTTAATCATTACCATATTTTGTTCTAATTATTTCAAAATTGAGAATTTGTATAGTAAATATGAATCAGTATATTTAAGTAACAAAACCATCTCTAAATAATTTTGTTGCCTTATTTATTTATTTATTTATTATTTCAATGAATTTAATCTTTTTTTTTTTTTTTTTTTTTTTTTTTTTTTTTTTTTACAGAGACAGAGAGAGTCAGAGAGAGGTATAGACAGGGACAGACAGACAGGAACGCAGAGAGATGAGAAGCATCAATCATCAGTTTTTCGTTGCGACACCTTAGTTGTTCATTGATTGCTTTCTCATATGTGCCTTGACCGTGGGCCTTCAGCAGACCAAGTAACCCCTTGCTCGAGCCAGCAACCTTGAGTCCAAGCTGGTGAGCTCTACTCAAACCAGATGAGCCCACACTCAAGCTGGCGACCTCAAGGTCTCAAACCTGGATCCTCTGCATCTGAATCCGACGCTCTATCCACTGCGCCACCGCCTGGTCAGGCTATTTCAATGAATTTAAAAAATTAAATTTATTGGGCCTGAGCAGTGGTTGTACAGTGGATAGAGTGTTGACCTGGAGTGTCAAGGTTGTCAGTTTGAAATCCAAGGTCACCGGCTAGATCCTGGTGTTGCTGGTTTGATCCCAAGGTCATTGGTTTGATCCCAGGTCAAGGCACTTATGAGAAGCAATCAATGGCCATACAACTACAACTACATATAACAATGAGTTTATGCTTCTCTTTCTTTCACTCCCTTTCTCTTTTTCTCTCTTTCTCCCTCACCCCTTTCTTCTATATAAATAAAAAAGTAAATTTATTGGAGGTCAAATATATGGTGGTGGAAGGAGATTTGACTTTAAATGGTGGGACCACAATGCAATATACAGAAGAAGTATCATAGAATTGTACACTTGAAACCTATATAACCTTATTAACCAATGTCATCCCAATAAATTTAATTTTAAAAATTCATAGAAAAATACTTAAAAATGATATTATCTTATACAGTGTGTCCGTAAAGTCATGGTGCACTTTTGACCGGTCACAGGAAAGCAACAAAAGACGATAGAAATGTGAAATCTGCACCAAATAAAAGGAAAACTCTCCCAGTTTTATACCTATTCAATGCAGTTCGATGTGCGCTCATGCATAGATTTTTTAGGGCTCCTTAGGTAGCTATCCCATATAGCCTCTACAGCAGGGGTCCCCAAACTACGGCCCGCGGGCCACATGTGGCCCCCTGAGGCCATTTATCCGGCCCCCGCCGCACTTCCGGAAGGGGCATCTCTTTCATTGGTGGTCAGTGAGAGGAGCATAGTTCCCATTGAAATACTGGTCAGTTGGTTGATTTAAATTTACTTGTTCTTTATTTTAAATATTGTATTTGTTCCCGTTTTTTTTTTTTTTTTTTTTTTTTTAATTTAAAATAAGATCTGTGCAGTGTGCATAGGGATTTGTTCATAGTTTTTTTTTATAGTCTGGTCCTCCAATGGTCTGAGGGACAGTGAACTGGCCCCCTGTGTAAAAAGTTTGGGGACCCTTGCTCTACAGACTCGTCACTGACTGATGGCCTACCAGAATGGGGTTTCTCCACCAAACTGCCGGTTTCCTTCAACTGCTTATCCCACCAAGTAATGTTATTCCTATGTGGTGGTGCTTCGTTATAAACGTGCCGACATTCATGTTGCACTTTGGTCACGGATTTGAATTTAGTGAGCCACAGAACACACTGAACTTTCCTCTGTACTGTCCATATTTTGACTGGCATGGCCGCGGGCTGCTCCGCTGTATACACGGTGTTACGTCATCATCTGCGCATGCGCACATGCTGCCACATCACCCTGAAGAAACTGGGAGGGTTTTTCTTTTATTTGGTGCAGATTTCACATTTCTATCATCTTTTGTTGCTTTCCTGTGACCGGTCAAAAGTGCACCATGACTTTATGGACACACTGTATATATATATTTTTATTATTATTTTTCTCTTTCCATATAAGAGGAGGGGAGATAATAAGACAGACTCCCGCTTGCACCACAACTGGGATCCATCCAGCGACCCCTGTCTTGGGCCAATGCTTGAATCAACAGAGCTATTTTTAGTACCTGAGGCAGATCTGTTTAGACCAACCAAGCTGTCCTTGAACCAATCAAGCCACTGGCTGCAAGAGGGGAAAAGGGAGAGAAGGGGAGAGGAAGGGAGAGAGAAGCAGGTGGTCACTCCTCATATGTGTCCTGACCAGGAATCATACCCAGGACATCTATACACTGGGCCAACACTCTATCCACTGAGCCAACCAGCCAGGACCACCTTGTATATTTTTAAGGTAACACTTTAACATATGCATGCATGTTATGATCACATTTGAATTTCAAAAATGCCCTGTAAGAAAGACAAGTATTATTTCATTTTATAAATGAGAAAAGTGAAGATCAGAATTTATGTCCCTACTTAAAGTTCTATCACTAATAAATAATAGAGACTAAGTGAACATTAAGGTCTTCTGGCTTCCAATGTAGTGACCTTCTACCATGCTATACTTACTGAACAGCAGAAAACTTAGTAAATGAGAAATGAGGATTGACATTTATGATAAATATTATATTTGATCTTTGTCTGAAACAAGGAAAAAGTGGTATGGATGAAAGTATAGGTTCTGCCAAATCTCAAGTTTGTTAAACAAAAATAAATGAGCATAGTGAATAATGCTGCAATGAACATAGGGGTGTATATATTTTTGCAAGTAAATGTTTTTAAATTTTTTGAGTAGACACCTAGAAAAGGAGTTACTGGGTCATATGGTAAATCTATTGTTATTTATTTATTTAATTTTTTTAGTGTAGTGAGAGGAGGGGAGGTAGAGAGACAGACTCCCGCATGCACCCAGACCAGAATCCACCTGGCAAGCCCACTAGGGGTTGATGCTCTGCCCATCTGGGGCAGTTGCTCTGTTGCTCAGCAACTGAGCTATTTTAGCACCTGAGGTGGAGGCTATGAAGCCATCCTCAGTGCTCAGGGCTAACTCATTTGAACCAATCGAGCCATGGCTTCGGGAGGGGAAGAGAGAGAAAAAGAGGGGGGAGGGGTGGAGAAACAGATTGGTGCTTCTCCTATGTGCCCTCACCAGAAAGCAAACCCAGGACAGACACTCCAGGCCAATGCTCTACCACTGAACCAACCAGCCAGGGCCTATTGTTAATTTTTTGAGGAACCTTTATACTGTTCTCCATAGTGGCTGTGCCAGGTTATATATCCATCTTAAGTGAATGAGGATTAGTTTTTCTTCACAACCTGTCCAATACTTGTTATTATTTGTCTTGTTGATAATAGCTATTCTAACAGGTATGAGGTGGTATTTCATTGTAGGTTGATTTGTATTAACCTACTAGCTAGTGATGATGTGGCCAAGACAAGGAAACAACTAAAGTGCCCTTATGATACATATATAAAGTGGAATACTACTCATCCTTAAGAAAAGATGAAATACTGCCATTTGCAACAACATGGACGGATGGATCTTGAGAATATCATGCAAAGCAAAATAAGTCTGACAGAAAAAGGTAAAAACTATATGCTTTCACTCATATGTGGAATATAAAACTAAGCAACAAATGAACAAACAATAAAAACAAACAAACAAAAACTCATAGACACAAAAACAGTATGGTGGTTACTAGAGGGAAGGGGTGGAAGGAGAGTAAAGGGTCAACTACAGGCAGTTCCTGGGTTACAAATAAGATAGGTTCTGTAGGTTTGCTCTTAAGTTGAATTTGTATGTAAGTTGGAACAGGTACATTTTCCCATTAAATACAACTTAGATGTTTGTCTTAACATAGTATTTATTTTTACCTTTCTATGAATATAAATACTTAAACATTTTCAAACCTAGAGAACCTATATTGTTTGTAACCTGGGGACTGCCTGTATATGTTGACAGAAGATGATTTGACTTCGGGTAGAGAGCACAGAATGCAATATACAGATGATGTATCATAATAATATATACTTAGTGGATTGATTGGTTTGAGTGTTGGCCCCAGACACTGAGGATAGCTTGGTTGGTCTGAGTGTTGGTCTCAGGCAGTGAGGATAGCTTGGTTGAATTGAGCATTGGCCCCAGACACGGGTTGCCAGGTGGATACTGGTCAGGCACATGAAGAAATATACACTTGAAACCTATATAATCTTATTAATCAATATCACTCCTATAAATTTAATGAAAAGAAAGAAAAAAATGGGCATTAGTTATTACTATGTTTTTGCTTATGTTTTTATTTTTTTCTTAAAGGTTTGCAGCATTAGATGTGAAATAAAAATAACACACATTTAGAAAGAACTTCTCCTTTCATAACTTTACTTTTTCATTACCATTATCATTTAGTTACTCTGAGGTAATATACTGTTTGAAACACAGAATTAAGAAACAGTCCACACTTTGTCTAAGGCTTATCCATGAATATTATATTTCAGTTATAAGCAAGTTCTTTTTGCTGTTTTAAGAACAACGTTTCCACTGTAATATAAAAACCACTGTAAACATATTCTTGATATTCCTGTCAACATGCCAATAAAAAGTAAAGAGTACAAAACAATAATAAAGCTTATAATTAACTTCCATTCATAACTGCATATCATAGAACAAAATATCTTACATGTAGTTGTACATATATGCATAAAAATAAGTATTTTTGAAAACAGTTTGTAATATCAACATTCAAAATTTTACTTAAAAATACATTTTACTTAATTTTGGTCCCAGTAATAAGCATGTAGAAAAATAGATATTTTTTAATATTCTTTTAATTAAAATTTTAATTACTTCTGGTCAAATATATGAATATGACAGTTGTCTGCTTTCTTATAGCAGGTCTGTGTGTCATGTAGGGAGAGAATTCCCTATAAGAATCTCAGTAATTAACAAAAACTCCACCACTCTCTTTTGGAGGCCTGAGTAAGGACCAAGTTTATCTTCCTTAGTTTCCAAATTGAACATTGCATGGAGCCTTTATGGCAATTTGGCTGACTACTAGGCTGTTGTAAGACTTGCACATTCCCTTTTGGAAGAAATGGCCCTGCTTTCCCTAGCCAATCAATACTTCAAAGGAAGAAGGTGGCAGTGCATTTTATGTAGCTCCTGGGTCATTCCCATTCTCATGTGTTGGCATGCCTGCAAAGGGATAGGTTAGTATGATTGAGAACTATTTGCTAATTTTCTATCTTCAAAGTCTAGTTCTTATCTTCTGTAAAGCTTTTATTTGAGGCAGAAACCTTGATCTTGGACCAAATTTTTGAGTGCCAATACACAGATATACCTTTTGGCAAATGATTAAATTTATAATTTAGTTGGCAGTTGTGAACTGAAATTTTAACACTTAAAATACTTTTAAGAACTCTAATAATGTGGATGCATAAATGAAATAGGTTTATAAGCACATATTCAGTTAAATACACTGCTTACAAAAATTAGGGATATTTTATAGCTTCATATTCATTTTGAAATATCCCGTAATTTTTATGAGCAGAATATATGTAAATCATTAATGAAATTTGCTATTTTTATTGTAAATTATTTGAAAAAATACTTGCTCGGGAAATGCTTTTTCATTTATTTGTATTGAAGATGGGTGCACACTATTCACGAAGTTCATCTCCTTTTTCTGGCAATGAAGCCTTCTTTTTGGGCACATAAGTCATGCTGGATGAAGAATGTTTTCTAAATGTAGACAGCCTTCTCCTAAAGTTCCCGCCCGAAAAGAAATACAGGAGAGGGTCAAAACAACAATTTGATGCAGCCAGAGACAAGGTTATGACCACTGACTTTTGCATTGTAAGGACAGAATCACATGGTTTAGTTTCATTGTGTAATAAGTGAAGGTGGATGGTACGCTGAATATGATATGGCATGAAGCTGATCAAAAAGGCAGCTGTCACAACTATAATCATTCCTATAGCCTTTTTACGACTTGGTACATTTTTCCTCATTGAATTTTTTAGTAAGGTCAAAATAATCATTGTGTAACAGACAATTATAATAACAAAAGGAATGATAAATCCAACAAACAATGCTACATAGTGCAAGATCAAAACATGATTTTTAGCTTGACTGTCTTGTGGAGGCTCAAAGCACTTGGTATTGTTTTTCTCATCTTTGTAAGGTTTCGACATTAAAAATGGAGAACTAGTCAAAATCACAAAAATCCAAATGCTAACACACACAAATCTGGCTTTTTTCTGTGTAACCAAATTAATGTTCTGGACTGGGAAAACAATTGCAATGCACCGGAAAAAGCTCATGGCTGTCATAAAGAAAATGCTACAATAGAGGTTGACATATAAAGCATAGGTGCTGAGACGGCACAAAAAATCACCAAAAAACCAAATGCCTTTATGAACATAATAGACCACGCGAAGAGGAAGTGTGCACACACACAGTAGATCTGATATTGCTAAATTAATCATGTATATTTGGAAGGCTGACTTCTCATGATATGTTTTTATGAGGACATAGAGCACAAAGCTATTGCCAAAGAAGCCCACAACAGAGATCAGAGAGTACAAGGTGGAGTACACTTGATTGCGGAAGTCATCAATAGTGTCGTTACATATGTTGTTACTGGTAGAAGATATGGTTAGATTTCCAACTCCATCCATGTTTCTCTAGGAATGTCTGCTTGGTACCTACAATATATAGATTTAAAAAAATCTTGTTAATTTTTACCAGACCATAAATAACAAGAGTACTAAAGTTTCACTTTATAGTGTCACTATGTATATATTTTGAAAAAGGCAAGAAGCAAGGGTGGTGGAGCAATAAAGGATTCAACTGCACCTTGTTCCTAGGAGAAGCACTCCCCCCCTTTTCCATTCATGTTTGCTTGATGAACTTCCTCTTAATATTCAAGACTTAGGTAAAATAGCTCTGTTTTATTTTATTATTATTATTTTTTACAGAGACAGAGAGAGAGTCAGAAAGAGGGATAGATACGGACAGACAGGCAGGAACGAAGAGAGATGAGAAGCATCAATCATCAGTTTTTCGTTGTGACACCTTAGTTGTTCATTGATTGCTTTCTCATATGTGCCTTGACCTTGGGCCTTCAGCAGACCAAGTAACCCCTTGCTCAGGCCAGCGATCTTGGGTCCAAGCTGGTGAGCTTTGCTCAAACCAGATGAGCCCGTGCTCAAACTGGCGACCTCGGGGTCTCGAACCTGGGTCTTCTGCATTCCAGTCCAACACTCTATCCACTGCACCACCGCCTGGTCAGGCGCTCTGTTTTATTTTGAGTTTTATTACTCCAGTACTATTCTGTACAGCTTCTTTTTAAGTGAGTTTGTTTTTCAATTAGAGAAAAGCTCTAAAGAGAGTAGTTTCATAAAAATTAATCTATGTATCTATCATCCATTGGAAAAACACTGAATTATCTTGGAGAATAAAATCTGGTGAAAATGTGTGGGTCTCTCAAGAAGAGGGCTTTCTAGGTAACATCTTCTGGGTGATGCTCCCACCTAGGGAAAATAATTGGATTTGTTATTAATGGAACTAACTCCCCTGGGAGGTAATCTTAATCTAGAATATGGTTCACTCTATTTAGAACCACAGAACATCAAGGATGAAAACATTATAGAAGCCATACAATTATTTTAATGAGGAAATACTTAAAAAAAAGGTGAAATACATTTCTACAATTTGTACCATAAATTAAGGCTTTGAGGAAAGACTTAGCGTATCTCATTGGAATATACTTTATGGGTGAGGATATTTTTGTAGTTGTTCATCCTTGTTCTCTTCCTAGACTCCCATTCAAAACCTTACTGTTGAAAAATACATGATTTCTCTTACAGCAAGAAGTTATTACTTGATCTAGCCCAATTCAACTATATCAGGGCAGTTAATCAGGGCAATTAACAAGCTCTGATCAGATTAAAACTGGGGTAAGATAGTGCGGAAGCAGTGGTTTCTTTAGTGTTCTTTCAGATTCTTTTCCTTTATTCTTTAATAAGGTGGGAGCAAGTCATCAATATATACTATAATATGGTGGATAACCTTTGATTGAAGTCTAATTTGTTGACCTTTTACACATCTCTTGTTCCATGATAGGAGAGAAGTTAGAGTTTGTAAGGTGAGAGAACTACTTGAGCTTGTAAAAACTGCCAGCAATAAGGGCAATAATCTTGTCTCTGCAGTAAGGAAAAAAAAACAGTTATGGTAGTGGTTGTTGGTAGGATATAACTTCCCAGATTTACTACTGCTAGCAATTATATTTGCTGCGAAGATGTGTCACCCATTCATCTGTCCAAACTCTTTCCATTTTCCCCTTTCATTAAAAAAGTCTTTATCTTCACCAAGAACTGTTGGTGTATGATAAAAAAAAAAGATGCATCATTTTGAGGATGCATAGCTTAAGAAAATAGAGAAAAATGAGTTCACTATTCCCAACCTCTGCATTCTTTCTGTTTGCTTTCCAGGTACCTGCCTCTTTGACTATTTGTAGAAAAAAGGCAAACTACCTAAACTTAATCTAGTCTTATTATGTTAGTCTTGAATTAGGTTTTCCCTAAATAGAGCACTGTTATGTTGTAAAGCACTAGATAGTGTTATTGACATTTTTGATATAGCCTTTGTTTTAAGAATTGCACTTGAAGGGTATTAGATCATAACCATTTGTCCTTTCTACCATCATCCACTCACTATGCTCTGCCACAAACTCTTTCCAGAATAATTTTCCATACATTGTAGCTTTCAATTATGTCATGTGCTTGCTGTAAAACCTTCAATGGTTCCCATGTGTCTTCAGAACAAAATACAGGTTCCTTGGCCTGATTAAGGCTCTCTACAGTCTGGTTGCAACTAAACTTTCCTAGCTTCTTTCTCATTTCTCTTCTTTGTACACCCTAATATTTAATAGAACAACTATTTTATTATACTAGAGATTTTATACATGTTTTCCCACCTGCCTATTTTTTCATGGATTTCTTTTTTGAAATGTCCTTTCTTCCATATACTTACTGTATGTGCAAAAATTACCTTCAGCTCAAATTATACTTTCTTGACAAAGTTTTTCCTCAGTCTCTATCCAAAGTAATTTCTTTATTTTTTTCTCCTAAGGAACTTTAAATATATTTTGCAGATCATCAATTTGTATACATATGTTATCCTCCCTCACAGACTCTTTAGATAATATATAAAAAGGAGTCACACACAGGACTAACACGCATATACCTTGTCCATAAGTGCTCAGGAAATGTTAATTGAGTGAATGAGTAAATGAATGATGAAACAAGTTTATCATTTGAAAGGATTATTTATCATTCAGAATCACTTACAGTTATCTTTTCATTCTACAGTAATTAAAAAGCTTTCCAGCCTCAAAACCTAAAGTGGGTCTGTTAAGTAAAATTGCTTCCTAAAGTATTAAGGAAGCTCTAAATCAGTGGTAGTCAACCTGGTCCCTACCACCCACTACTGGGCGTTCCAGCTTTCATGGTGGGCAGTAACAGAGCAACCAAAGTATAAATAAAAAGATAGATTTAACTATAGTAAGTTGTTTTATAAAGATTTATTCTGCCAAACTTAGCAAAAATTCGACATAAAGTACTTGGTAAGTAATTATTATTATATGCTTTAACTTGCTGTAACTCTGCTTTATAAATTTTATAAAGTAAAATTACTTTTCTACTTTATAAATCACCATTACTGTGGAACCGGTGGGCAGTTCGAAAATTTTACTACTAACAGAGATACAAAAGTGGGCAGTAGGTAAAAAAGGTTGACTAAGCCTGCACTAAATTAACTGTAAGATTAAAACAAACAAACAAATCCTTATCTTGATACAGAGTGATCATTTGTTTATTTGTTAAGTATTATAAGTACATTTGAAATTCTCTGATCTTTGAATGAAATATGCCAAATAAAACTGATAAAGTAATTAATAAAAAACAGACAAAGAAACATCATCTTTAGTCCTTTTAATAAACTCTATAGTCTTTATAGACAAAAATAAGCTTTCCTAGTAATTTCTATATTTAGATTCAATGGATTATTTGTAACTAATTATTCAATGACTTAAAATAGGCCATTAAAAAAGACTGTAAAACTCTCAAACAAAAAATAAATTCTAAAGGTGTAGGAATCACCTGGTTCAAGTCACTCGTTTCACAGAGAATGGCTTTGCTTGTCTTAAACATCATTTAATTCATTTTTATAGAATTGCTGTGATTCCCCAATAATGAAATCCACAGTTTGTGGTACAGAGATGCCTACTATCCCATCCCTGCCTTCATGCAGCTGATAGTCTGGTGAGAGAGAGAGGGGATGGCTCAGAAGTGTAGGGAGGTTGCAGTACAGTAAGGTAAGAGATATATTAGCACAAAATAAATGGGTTATTAATTGATTAATGTAAACAAGCAATAAATATAAATGAAATTAATTTTTAGTGGAGGTGATGAAGGAATTTACTTTGTTAAGATACTTTGCAAATCGAAAAATAAGAATCATTCAGAAAATGGAGTCATACCTCTTTGTGGCACTGCAGTACTGTTCACAGATGTTCTTGGTTTGTGGTCAGTACCTCTTATGATGTAGTATCAGATGAAGTCTAAACTGAAATTATAAGATTAAAATAAAAATGAATGATATTAGAAGCAGTCCAGAAGGGTCATGGGAGCTTAACAACCTTAGAAACAGATCCAGAGTTTATGATGGGACATCAAAATTCTACTGACAAATTTAGGACTAGTTATTGAATTCCACGACTCATTCTTTTCTCGTCATTCAGTTTCACATCCCCAGGGACAAACTTGGAATACAGACCAAGGCTGATTACAGATGTTTGCTTCTGTGTGCATGTAGCTTCTGTATCTAAAAATAAACACAGTAATATAAAAAATACTCTTTTCACTATGAAATCATGGTATTTTCCCTATTTTCTCTTCTAAATAGTTCATTATAAAGTTTAAAGGGAAAACAATGTAGGAGTTTATGTCCAAGGATCTAATTTCCTAGGAAAAAGAGTTAAAATATAAAAAATACCAAGTATATCTTTGTGGGGTGGCTTAGGGATAGTTTTTCCTGAATAAGGATGGTTTAGAGCAGTGGTCTCCAACCTTTTTTGGGCCATGGACCAGTTTAATGTCAGAAAATATTTTCACGGACCGGCCTTTAGGGTGGGACGAATAAATGTATCATGTGACCGAGACAAGCATCAAGAGTGAGTCTTAGATAGATGTAACAGAGGGAATCTGGTCATTTTTTAAAAATAAAACATTGTTCAGACTTAAATATAAATAAAATGGAAATAATGTAAGTTATTTAGTCTTTCTCTGTGGACTGGTACCAAATGGCCCATGGACTGGTACCAGTCCGTGGCCCGGGGGTTGGGGACTACTGGTTTAGAGGACCTTGGATTCTTATCCCTAGAAACGCATAATGGCGATTATTGTTTATATCACTAATTTGGTGTATATTATATGCCTTTGGAGATCAGCGGTTTTGTAGTTAATATAGTTAACTTTTCATGAGTATATGTCCCTTTTCTTCAATTACACTATATCATAAAAATCTAAGCCAGTACAGGGGTCCTTAGGTTATGACACAGTTCGTTCCTATGACAGTGATATAACCCAAATTTTGGTGTAAGTTGAAACAAACCCTGACTTAAGTCACTTACCTATTCTAACACAGTTGTAAACTCATAGTCTAGAACAGTGGTAGTCAACCTGGCCCCTACCACCCACTAGTGGGAGTTCCAGCTTTTATGGTGGGTGGTAGTGGAGCAACCAAAGTATAAATAAAAAGATAGATTTAACTATAGTAAGTTGTTCTATAAAGATTTATTCTGCTAAACTTAGCAAAAATCCAACATAAAGTACTTTGCAAGTAATTATTATTATATGCTTTAACTTGCTGTAACTCTGCTTTATAAATTTTATAAAGTAAAGTTACTTCCCTATTTTATAAATCACCATTACTGTGGAACCGGTGGGAGGTTAGAAAATTTTACTACTAACAGAGATACAAAAGTGGGCAGTAGGTATAAAAAAGTTGACTACCCCTGGTTTAGAACATAAAACACAACTAAACCACAGAAAAAGGAAAAGGGCATAACTATACTGTACTGTACACTGTACTGTAGTAACAGAAAATGAAAACAAATGAATAATCGAAAATATGCCTCAATTTTTAAAAAGTATTTAAGGGATTGAGCATCGTAAACTTGAAACGTTGTATGTAGAGATTGTGGTAAATTGAGGACCCCTTATATAGTCCTCAGGAAATGAATAAAGAAAGGCTTTCTTGGAACAGTAGCAACTTGAACATGTTTCTTCTAAATTTGTCTTGCCCTATGGCAACTTTATCCCTGTTTTCAAGGACACCAGAGGCTTTTCACTTTTCATTTATCTGTGCTAAGTGCCAACAAATTAAACATCTCCCTTCAGTTTATTCTTAGCAAGTATCAACAGCCTGGAACTTTCCAAAGGAACTCTATTGAAAAAATGGAAATAAAGAAGGAAATAACAAAAATGCAAAAATATAAAACAGGTAAGTTTTAAAACTAGGAACCTGAACTTACAGCTACATTATTGATGTTTGAGTCTCCCCTCTACTCTGATAATTATTTTTCGTATCGTCTTCAATTTCTTTTCCTTCTCTGAATTTTCCCTCCTTTGCCAGGTAAGGAGTTGACATAGGTAATCTTTCACTAACAATCAGGGTGAAGTATATGTTGCAGGTGGGAAAAGGTGGGAAATGAAGTTGGCTTTTATATTTTGTTATTTAAGCAATAAACTTTTTTTTTTTTTGGTTTAGCTTGTCCTAGGTCTCTGTAATCAATAAAGATATAATAACTTAATGTTGAATAAAGGAAATCCTTTCTAATCCTGAAATTGTATGATTCCACTCATCTTATATATGGAGAAAGTTAACTTTGGCTCTTTCACAGTTTTGTGTTTAGACAAAACCTATATTTACCCCTAGTATGGAAAGAGAAAGATAGCTAATAAATTTCTAAAATCCATCTATAAAAAGTTGAATATTGCCAGGCTAATATACTAGTTAACCATTTCCATGGTAGCTATGCAATTACAATTTGGCCCACTCGTTACATACACATGTGAGCAAATGTTGCCATTGTCTGGGTAACAACAGTATAGTGTTTCCTCAAGGTTGAGGTTATGAGGTGTTTCCTATGCTTCCTTTAGTAATTTTGAGCTTTGCACCTAGCAAACACTTAATACTTTCACTCCTTTTCTCTTTAGCTTCCTTGAGAACTCTTGTCTCTGACAGCAGCTTCAGCAGAATTTGATTTCAATTATTTAATTTAGGAGTTATTCACATCTTTTATTTGGATATATATACTCTCTTTCCATCATCCCTTAACCTCCATTGAACATGTAACTTGGTTAAACTCCAGTTAATCATGTAAATAAGAGAGCCCAGAGATAATCTAAGAATATAAAATCCCAATTCATAGACGATAGTCTTTATTTTTGCTGCACTAGAACTACCTATGAATGAAAAGGACTGTTGTGCTTTCTAAGTGTGGTTCAGGTAGAGTGAGTGACCTACAAGTGAGGAAAGAAAATAGTAGTGCTACTTTGTTTGTTTCTAGTCAAACAAAAAGTCATTCCTAATTCTCTCAGCCCAATCTAATATTTCTCTCCTTTGAAGTCTTGTACTATTTTGTTTGTAATATTCTTCACAATTTTCATTTATTGTTTTTTGTTATACTCATCTCTACAGTTGTTCAATTTAAACTTCTAAATTCTTTCTACCCTAGTTCCATTAGAATTAAAGGGCAATAACCAAGTTGTATTCTTTTTTCTTAAGTGAGATACAGATAGAGAGAGACAGAGAGAAAGAGGGAGAGAGAGAGAGAGAGAGAGAAAGAGATGAAAAGCATCAATTATAATTGCATCACTTTAGTTGTTCATTGATTGCTTCTCATACATGCCTTGACGGGGGGGGGGGGAGGCTCTAGCTGAGCCAGTGACCCCTTGCTCAAACCAGTGACCTTGGGCTTCAAACCAGTAACTTTTGGGCTCAAAGCTAGTAACCTTGAGATCATGTCTATGATCCCATGCTTAAGCCGGCAACTCCGTGCTCAAGCTGGTGAGCCTGTGCTCAAACTGGATGAAGTTGTGCTCAAGGCAGTGACCTCTCAGGGTTTTGAACCTAGGTCCTCAGCTTCCCAGGTTGATGCTCTAGCCATGGTGCCACCCCCTTGATCAGGCCCAAGTTGTATTCTTTTTGTGTTTCATGCTGTACATAGTACTGTGCCTTTTAAACATTAGTTGATTTGAATGAATTAGTTTTCTATATTATTTCATTGATGGCTTATCATAGCAGAGGGAATCCTTGCATAAAGAAAAACAATGGCCATAGTAGAAAAAAATTCATAGGACTGGTCAACACAAAACCTGGGTCATGACTCAGGCTCTGGTGGATGACTGACTGTATAATCTTGAGTAAATTTCTTCTTCCCTATGATCTCTTCATTTATCTGCAATTCAAAGGGGTTGTATTCTAGAATGTCTGAATTCCCTTGTAGTTCATCATTCTGTAAATGTATGAGGATCAGGGTATTTTTTCCCCCTTTATATAGGTTTGATCTTAGGAAAAAGAGAGCAAACAGTAAAAATGATCTATGGCTTCAATGAAGTGTAAAGCTGTCCCACTTTCTGGGGTTCACAGAACTTTCCCTTTTTTCCTGGGACTCCCTGGACTTTCCCTTTTTGTTTTACAAGTTACAACATCTCTGGCTGTGGCAGTATGGTCACCATTATTTAGATCTTTAAAGCCATCTTATTTGGTTCCTTTTTATATCTCTTGTATAAGATGACCATCCTCCTTGATCATATGGATACAGGATTCCAGAACCAACAATCTATCCATCCATATCTTAGCTGATGCCTAAAATCTATTCTGCAGAGTTTCTAACAAGCTTTGATTTCCTGTTAAAATAACTGTCTTTAGGGCTATCAGGTCATAAATTTATCAGACCCTGTCATCTCAGTTAAATGGAAGGAGTCTGTTGAAGGCAAGAGGGAAGAGCGAAAAGGCACTGAGACACTGCAGTTAAAATTGTGGATGGACTGACCTGTGGTAGCGCAGTGGATAAAGCGTCGACCTGGAAATGCTGAGGTCGCCGGTTCGAAACCCTGGGCTTGCCTGGTCAAGGCACATATGGGAGTTGATGCTTCCAGCTCCTCCCCCCTTCTCTCTCTCTGTCTCTCCTCTCTCTCCCTCTCTGTCTTTCTCTCTCTCCCTCTCTCTCTCCTCTCTAAAAAATGAATAAATTAAAATTGTGGATGGAGAAAATAGCACAGATCTGGGAAGCTGGGGATGAAGGGAGTAGACATCTGAATCTTTTCCAATTTTACTCCAGTTTCCGCTAAACTGTATCTAATTTAATACTAAATCTTGATATTTTTCCTTTTAATTCTTCATTAGTACTGCTGCTTCTTCAGCTCTGGTTCTCATTACCCCAGACATAGATGACTTATAATAACCTTATACTTTTCAAATGTGCCTTGTATTTTAGTCATGCTGAACTGTTTGCAATTCCTGAAGATACCTTTCATGCCCTATTAATTTCTTTTCTTTCAAGATCATCTTGCACATTATTGCCAGACTAATCATTCTTAGTCTTTGGTTTTGCCATCTTTTTGTTACTCAAAAGCTAACAAATGCTTATAAATCAAGTCCTAATCTTGTATTCAGGAAATTCCCTCCACAAGCTAGACCTAGAATCTTACCCAGCCTTCTGTCTCACAGAGAAAAGTGTTAATGGCAGAGGCCAAACAAGGGTTACTACCTGGAGAAACAAGAAATCCACTAGTAAATACTATGGAGAGCTTGAGGCCCTGAGAAAGAGCTCTGAAACAATCTGTGCCATTTTATTGGATGTACAAGTTATCTCTAACATATGCTGCAAAACAAAAGTGACACCTTAGTTATTGGAATAGTGACTCTTAGGAAAACTTGGTTCAGGGACAAAGTTACTTTTATATGGTAGTTTAAAACTCTGATTGTTAAGAGATATGTCAAGGTATATTCCTTGAGTGTGATATAGTTGATATTGGTTCTGATGCTAGTTCTAATGGGGTTTATGTATGGTGTCATATAAAAAGCTTTTCATAAAACTTTCACTTGGAAAAGCTTAAGCTATTACAGTAAGATTTATTTGAAGATGAAGTAGAAGATGGCCTACAGGTTCCAAATATCTTATATCTGTCCTGCCAAGGAAAAGTCCAGATATTCTGTGCCTTGGTTTAGTCCATATCACAGTTTAGTCCAGTCCAGACATGGCTCAAAGCCTGTGCTTGAGAACCCACCTAGTCCACGCAGCATGCTTGCTAATGTGCCTAGTGCACTTCTTCCAGCAGGAACGCAGAGAGAACAAAAGTGCAAAAAGTGCAAAAAGGGCACAAAGGGCTGCATCTCTGCTAAACCTGTGTTGATATTTTTGGGCTGGGAAGGACTACCTTCCCTTTAAGCTAACCAATCAGTTTCTTTAAAATATTTTAAGTTTGCACTGATTCCTCCCACTAACCAATCAGATCCTTCTTTTAGCCTAGACTGACAAGCCTCTGTGGTCACCATACTGGCTTTCACTGCTCATGCTTAAAGTGAAAACACCCCCTCCCCCACAGCACCTGACAGGCAGTGCCGTAGGGAGACCTTCCAAATCTGATCCGGAGGGCTGAGGCTCAATGAACTGTGAGGGCACAGTGGATTCCCAAAATGTGCAATTGAACCAACGAATGCTTTAACCTTCTAGCAAATTAAGTAAAATGGGATACTAAAGCTTCCTACTGAAGCAGACACTTTAGTTTTATTAAACTTCAATATTTTGACTCCTTCTGACTACCTTTTTCTCCCTTAGTAATTAGCTAACTGCCTATGTTAACATAGTGACTCACTAAAGTACGCTAATATCCTTGCTTTTAAGAGCAATGCTTCCCCCCCACACACTGATACCATGTCTTAAAGTACCAAAGTTTACAGGGAAACTTTGTTTTATGATATCCTATCATCATTTAAAGGTATCCATGATTTCCACCCAACACATCCCCCACGCTCCCCTGCTTTCTTTCTTTCTTTCTTTCTTTCTTTCTTTCTTTCTTTCTTTCTTTCTTTCTTTCTTTCTTTCTTTCTTTCTTTCTTTCTTTCTTTCTTTCTTTCTTTTTCTTTCTCTCTCTCTTTCTTTCTTATTTTAACCATTTAAAAAAAGTTTTATTGATTTTAATTTATTGTGTTTACATAGATTTACGTGTCCAACTGGATATATCTGCCCCCCACCCCCGTGTTCCCCTCGACACCACCCTTGCCCTCTCCCTCAATGCCTTCCCCCTTCCCTCTAGGATTTGTTGTCCTGCTCTCTCTGCTCTCTATAACGCTGTGTTATGTATATATAATTTCACCAGTCTCTTTCCCTTCTCTGATCCCAGCCTCTTCTCCCCTTTCTCTCTGACCACTGTCCCTCTGGTCCCTTTTATCCCGCCTCTGAATCATCTCTTGAATACTGAAACATCTATTTTGACCTTGTTATTTATCCATTCCAAACAAATCGTAAACATTTTTGTTTCCTTAAAAGTAAGATCTTGGGAGGTAGTCAAGTATACTTGATATCTTTAACAACCTTAATCAAGGGAGATGCCAGGGACAACTTTGATTATCAGGGTGAAAGGTGGGAGTTTGTTTGCTTTCTAACACTTGGACTCTAACATGATGTAAGGATATGACATTAATTCTGAAAGTTGGTTCACAGAAGACTGAGAAAAATTCCAAAAATAGACAAATAAGAGCTGCTGAGTTAGTCTAAATTTGATAACTTTACATTACTGATTGCACTTTGTTCGAGTAAAACAAATTACAAATATTTTTACTTGGGAAAAAGAACTCACTCTTGTGGGTTATTAAAGGTGCAAGGAGCCAAAATAGTATGCATGATAGGAGAGATATATTTTCTACAAGGGGCAAGGAGATAAGTGAAAATTTACACTGAGCCTACTTTGTTTTCTAAAATATAGGAAGATAATGGAAAAATTCAAAATTAGAAGAAAAATATAGTATTTTTTAAGGTCAGTTTGTTAAGTTTAAAAAATGTACTTTTAAAAAAGGTAGATGTGGTATTAAGGGGCGACAGGAAATCTCTTCAGTTTACATTATGGGAAAACAAGAGGGAACACATACCACCTCACACCTACTAGAATGGCTTTCATTAACAAATCAACAGACAACAAGTGTGGAGAAAAGGGAACCTTCCTGCCCTGCTGGTGGGAAT
This sequence comes from Saccopteryx bilineata, assembly GCF_036850765.1. Taxonomy (NCBI): domain Eukaryota; kingdom Metazoa; phylum Chordata; class Mammalia; order Chiroptera; family Emballonuridae; genus Saccopteryx; species Saccopteryx bilineata. Next base: position 69,143,284 of record NC_089502.1, on the reverse strand, counting down.
TCAGACTGGTGCAGCCACTGTGGAAAACAGTATGGAAATTTCTCAAAAACTTAAAAATGGATCTGCCTTTTGACCCAAGTATATAGATCTTCTAGGAATATATTCAGGAGTGGGATTCAAATAATTTAACAACCAGTTCTCTGCTCTAATGACCGTTTTAAGCATAAAAAAACAATATACCAAAAGATAGTTTATTATTTCATTTATTTAATACTTAAATAAGAACAATAAAAGAGGTACACAAAACTAGATTGTTATAAGAAAGAGTTTTAAAATATTAATGAAAAATATTAAATAATACCTGAAAAAAACCAATAAAACTTTTACTTAAGGTATTTCCAATGACAGCTTGCCACCCCCTGGTTATTTGGCACTTTTTATCTTTACATTATGTTGTTTACTGAAGTAACAAATGCAAAGGAATTAAAATGTAGTATTTAATCAAAGGTATAATGAGTTTTATGAAATGAATAAGTAAATATTACAAGCATAGTTCCATCAATTTTTTTTCACCTATGGATGGAATGAACATTACTATGGGCGCTTAGAATATGCTGTTGTGCAGAATTTTAAAAAGAGTAAGGAATGTAAATCTGTGACAGGATTAGAGAAGGTGAAGGGATTAGTCAAATTATATATACATAACACATAGATAGAGATAACAGGACAGCAGTTCCCAGAGGAGAGGAGGGAGGGAGGTAGGAGGTAGGAGGAGGAGTCAAAGGGTTGAAATGAGGGAACGATGTGGGGGGTTGAGAGTGTTATATTGAGTGGAACACTTAAATCCATGTTAATATAATAAATTAAAAATTTAATAATAAATAAATACATATTGCTAAATAAAAACACCCAAAATTTCACAGTGCGATGATAAACTATTGAAAATTTTAGTTTTTAACCACAGTTTACATTCAATGTTATTTTGTATTCGTTTCAGGTATACAGCATAGTTGTTAGACAATCATATACTTTACAAAGTATCCCCCCTGATATTTCCAGTACCCACCTGGTAGTATACACAGTCATTGCAATATTATTGACTATATTCCCTATGTTGTTCTTTACATCCCTAGGACTATTTTGTAACTATTCATTTGTACTTCTTAATTCCTCTGACTCTTTCATCCAGTCCAAAACCATCTCTCTCCTGGCAATCACCAGTATGTTCTCTGTGCCTATGAGTCTTTTTCAATTTTGTTTGTTCATTCATTTAGTTCTTTAGATTCTGCATATAAGTAAAATCATATAGTATTTGTCTTTTTCTGACTGACTTATTTTACTTAGCATAATACTATCTAGATCCATCTATGAAGTTGCAAATGGTAAGATTTTATTATTTTTATACAGTCAAGTAATATTTCATTGTATATATGTATTTCAGTTTTTTTTATCCACTGATCTACTGATAGGCATTTGGGTTGCTTCCATGTCTAGGCTATTGTAAATAATACTGCAATGAACATAGGTTGCATATATTTTTTCAAATTATTGCTTTGGTTTTCTTGAATATATACCAAGAAGAGGACTCACTGGGTCATTAAGCAGTTCCATTATTAATTTTTTGAGGAAGCTCTGTACTGTTTTCCATAGTGGCTGCACCAATCTTCATTCCTACCAACAGTGCATGAGGGCTCCCTTTTTCTCTACATCTTCCACAGCACTTGTTGTTTGTGGATTTATTGATGATAGTCATGTTGATAGGTGTGAGGTGATTTCTCATTGTGGTCTTAATTTGCATTTCTCTAATGATTAGTGACACTGATTATCTTTTCATATGTCTTTTGACCATCTGTATGTTCTCTTTGGAAAATTGTCTATGCAGGTCTTCTGCTTGAGATGACAAACTTTTGTTATTTTAAAGTTTAAGATTAAAAAATAGATCCAAATAAAAAATGCTTAGTTTAAGTTTTTAAAATAAGAATGAGAACCACATAAGTTTCAGAAGACTATGTACTTAGGTCAAATTGCTTCCGTAATAGTTTGCAAAGAGAAAGAGAACTTGTTTCTTGTCTTGTTTATTAACTGACTATCCAGTGATTTTTAATGGTCTGGTCCTTTTCCTTGCTCATAATTCTTACAAAGTACTAAAATTTTCAATCTGAGAGATCTATGTAGACAGGTATTGCCAAGCAGACAACAATCACTGAGTAGTTATAGAGAGAATTTGAGAATGACATTGTCTGCGAATGGGAGGACTTGGTGAGAGATGAAGCAAAACAACTCTGTTTACCTCAGTGGTAGTCAACTTGGTCCCTACTGCCCACTAGTGGGCGTTCCAGCTTTTAATGTGGGCGGTAGCAGAACAACCAAAGTATAAATAAAAAGATAGATTTAACTATAATAAGTTGTTTTATAAAGATTTATTCTGCTAAACTTAGCAAAAATCCGACATAAAGTACTTGGTAAGTAATTATTATTATATGCTTTAACTTGCTGTAACTCTGCTTTATAAATTTTATAAAATAAAGTTACTTCCCTACTTTATAAATCACCATTACTGTGGAACTGGTGGGCGGTTAGAAAATTTTACTACTAACAGAGATACAAAAGTAGGCGGTAGGTATAAAATGGTTGATTACCCCTGGTTTACCTGATGTACCAATCATCTCTATATTTCATTTTGAGATTAACTTTAATTATATTCTATACCATCTCTTATTTACCACAAATTTTCTGTTTTATAAATGAAAACTTTTTGGTTATACTAAACCACCCCCCCACAAGAAAGGAGAAGAATTCAGCTTAATTTTTTTTCTGAGATAAAGGTCAATGTGGGCATAATGACAAAGACATCATAGACTTTAAGTTAGGATAAGTTTAAATTTCATTTGTGGTTTCTTCACTTACTAATTGTGTGAGTGTAAATCCAGTGGTTACAGCCACCATCACAACTGCCTGGCTCATGCAGGTTCATATTTGATTTGGATAGATGGTAGAGAAACAACGGAGCCAAGAAATGGTGGGCCATTTTCTTTATTTCTAGCCTCGCACTCGACAACCAAGTAAAAAAAAACAAACACATTGGCACCAAAACCCAATCACACATTCTCCAGTACCACAACCAGGAGAATCTTTTCCAAGTTTTCCTAGAATCAACGGCCCCACCAGTTCTCACTGGAGGTCACAAAGCGCCTCACCTCTGTTCCCCTTCAACACATGGCCATCTTGGCTGCCTGATTCCCTGCAACCACGTGGTTTCCTCTCCAAAATGGCCTCCTAGCTCCTCTTTTAAAATTTTTGGTGCAAAAGTCCTTCCTCCAGCACACATTAGCATAACCAAGCCCCTTCCCAAGCATGAAAGTAATTAGCTGTTTTACCTGGGCTATGGCCATTCACGTGGGCAGCACCATTTTTAACAATAAAAGTGAGCAAAACCAGAAAATACAGATTTTACAAACTCATTTGCCCAAAAGTAAGGTTAAGTGTTACTTAACCTTGCTGATACTCAGTTATCTTATCTGTAAAATGAAGGTTATAAAAGATAAGAGACAGAAAAAGAGTATCAGAGACACAAGAAGAAAACAAAAAAAAAATGTGTACAGTTAAGAACAGTTTTAAGAACTAATGTGGTCACTGATTTTAAATTTTTCCAAAAGACCAAAGAGAATGAAGTTTAAAAATGGCAATTTCATTTGGTAATTAGGAAGCTAGTATTGACCTTAGAGAAAACATTTTCAATAAAATATTGAGTTTAAATCAATATACAAGTGTTAAAACTTTTAATAAGACTTTTTGGTCTCCATTTAGTTAGTCATTAATAAGAAGAGAAAAAGAATGAAAGAAAACACATTATTTTTCTATTGTCATGTAACAAATTATCACTAATTTATAATAGCACACACATCCTCAGAGTTTCCAGGGGTCAGGAGTTCAGGTACAAGTTAGCTGGGTCCCCTGTTTAGGTTCCCACAGGACTGCAATCAAGTCATTCAGAACTGTGACCTCATTTGAGGCTAAGGATCCTCTTCCAAGATTACTGGTTGTTAGCAGAATTCATTCATTGTTATTGTATGATTGTGGTCCTTTTTCTTGCTGACTGTTGGCCAGGAACTACTTTTAGCTACTAGAGTCCTTGACACATGTCCCACATCTCTCATACCATAGCTGTTTGCTTTCTTCCAATACATCAGAAGAGAGATCTTTCTTTTCAAATCTTTCTTAAATTTCCTTTTTTTGTGTGTAACAGAGAAACTAGAAATAAACCCACACCTTTATGGACAACTAATACTTGACAAAGGAGGTAAGAGCATACAATGGAGTAAAGACAGCCTCTTTAACAAATGGTGTTGGGAAAATTGGACAGCTACCTGCAAAAAAATGAAACTGGACCACCAACTTACACCATTCACAAAAATATACTCAAATGGATAAAAGAGTTAAATGTAAGCCGTGAAACCATAAGCATCTTAGAAAAAAACATAGGTAGTAAGCTCTCCAACATCTCTTGCAGCAATATATTTGCTGATTTGTCTCCACAGGCAAGTGAAATAAAAGACAGGATAAAAAAATGGGACTATATCAAACTAAAAAGCTTTTGCACAGCTAAAGACAATAAGAACAGAATAAAAAGACAAAATATACAATGGGAGAACATATTTGACAATATATCTGATAAGGGGTTAATAACCAAAATTTATAAAGAGCTTGTAAAACTCAACACCAGGAAGACAAACAATCCAATCAAAAAATGGGCAAAAGAAATGAATAGACACTTCTCCAAAGAGGACATACAGATGGCCAATAGGCATATGAAAAAATGCTTAACATCACTAATCATTAGAGAAATGCAAATTAAAACCACAATGAGATATCACCTCACACCAGTCAGAATGACGCTCATCAACAAAACAACACAGAATAAGTGCTGGCGAGGATGTGGAGAAAAGGGAACCCTCCTGCACTACTGGTGGGAATGCAGACTGGTGCAGCCACTGTGGAAAACAGTATGGAGATTCCTCAAGAAATTAAAAATGGAACTGTCTTTTGACCCAACCATCCCACTTTTAGGAATATACCCTAAAACACCAAAGCACTGTTTCTAGAGGAGAAATGCACCCCCATGTTTATGACAGCATTGTTCACAATAGTGAAGATATGGAAACAGCCCAAGTGTCCGTCAGTGGACGAGTGGATTAAAAAGCAGTGGTACATATATACAATGGAATACTATGGGGCCATGAAAAAGAAGGAAATATTATTTTTTGCAACAACATGGATGGATCTGGAAACTATTATGTTAAGTGAAATAAGCCAGGCAGAGAAAGAAAAATATCATATGATCTCACTCATTTGAGGAATCCAATGAGCAATGTGAACGGAGGAATGGAATTGAGACAGAGGAGGGATCAAAGGGACCAGAGGAAAAGAAGACAGAGGGAAAGGGGATGATAGGAGGGGATAAACCTGAAAGGAAGGGGGGAGGGCGCTATGGGGAGGGGGGTAAAGGAGATGTTGAGGGAAATACAGGGAGGAGGGATGCCTTCGGTGCAACACTAGAATCTATATAAACACAATAAATTAAAATCAATAAAAAAACCTGGTATCAGAAATAAACCCACACATATATGAGCAAATAATTTTTGACAAAGGAGCCAAAACATACAATGGAGGAAAAAAAGCCTTTTCAATAAATGGTGCTGGGAACATTGGAAAGCCGCATACAAAAGAGTGAAATTAGTGAAACTAGATTACAGTTTATCCCAATATACAAAAAATTAACTCAAAATGGATCAAAGACCTAAATATAAAATCTGAAACAACCAATTACATAAAAGAAAACATAGGTACTAAACTATGTACTTTATAGTCTTAGAGAAGATTTATGAATTTGACCCAAAAGACAAGGGAAGTAAAGGAAAAAATAAATGAATGGGACTATATATCAAACTAAAAAGCTTCTGTACAGCAAAAGAAACTATGAACAAAACAAAAAGGCAACCAAGCAAATAGGACAAGATACTTGCAAACAACAGCTCTGACAAGGGGTTAATATCCAAAATATATAAAGAAGTCATACAACTCAACATGAAACAATCAATCTAATTAAAAAATAAGCAAAGGATCTGAACAGACAATTCTCCCAACAGATTTATGAGAAGATGTACAGCTTCACTAGTTATTAGGGAAATGCAAATCAAAATTACCACAAGATACCACCTCATCCTTGTTAGTATGGCTGTTATCAATAAGACAGATAATAACAATTTTTGGAGAGGTTGTGGAGAAAAAGGAACCTTCATTCACTGCTGGTGGGAATGTAAACTGATATAGCCACTATAAAAAACAGTATAGAATGTCCTCAAAAAATTAAGAATAAAGTTACCATATGACTCAGCAACCCCTCTTCTGGATACCTACCTGAGAAATTTGAAAACATTTGCAAGAATATATGAACCCCTATGTTCACCGAAGCTTTATTCACAGTGACCAAGACATGGAAACAACCAGTGTCCTTTGATAGAGGATTGGATAAAGAAGACATGATACAAAAATACAATAGGATACTACTCAGCCATAAGAAAAGAGGGAAATACTGCCATTTGCGACAACATGAATAGACCTTGAGAATGTTGTGCAGAAAAACTTAAGAACCATAGGATTTCAATCATATGTGGGATGTAAAACTGAAAGCAACAAATGAACAAAAAAGAAAAGCAAACAAAAATTCATAGACACCTACAACAGTGTGGTGGTTCCCAGAGGAAAGGAGTATATGAAAGGGGAAAGGGGGTCAAATATATGGTGACAGAAGATGATTTGACTTTGGGCGGTGGGCACACAATGCAATATTGCAAATCATGTATGATAGAATTGTACACTTGAAACCTATATAATCTTATTAACCAATGTCACCCCAATAAATTTAATTTTAAAATACTCCAACAGAAGGGTATTGTCAGAAATCCTTGCCTTGAGTACAGGTGAAATCTGCAGGCTAAAATATAGCAACATGTGGAAACGCAGCTGAAGGTTTCCAGATAAAGGTAGAGTTTTGCAGTGTTGAAAGAAGCTCTTAAAAAGGCATATATGCCACTAAAAAAAGACCCCATGGGGAAAGAGCAGACCATCCAGTCTCCCTTTAGTATGGAGGAGCAGACTGTACCTTGTTTCCTTGAATGTTACAGAAACAGTAATGTACATTCTTCTCAGGAATACGTATAGGTCTGAGACTTTGACAAATACCTCTCTAGATGTCTATTCTAAGTGAATAGAATTGAAAGCAGTCTATGCCTATATAAGTAAATGGCACATTAAAATTTAATTTAATTTAATTGAACATACCTTTTCACCTTTTCTGGTTTTTATTACATGATTAACAGCTCATTGTTCTGTCATAAATAGAATAAAATGAAATGTCTGCTGAACCTTGTTTAAGTTACCTCAAGCTATCAAATATTCAGTTAGCTTCAAACTTACTGAGGTTAAAAATGAAATTTTTAGCCCTGGCCGGTTGGCTCAGCGGTAGAGCATTGGCCTGGTGTGCGGGGGACCCGGGTTCGATTCCCGGCCAGGGCACATAGGAGAGGCGCCCATTTGTTTCTCCACCCCCACCCCCTCCTTACTCTCTGTCTCTCTCTTCCCCTCCCGCAGCCAAGGCTCCATTGGAGCAAAGATGGCCCGGGCGCTGGGGATGGCTCCTTGGCCTCTGCCCCAGGCGATAGAGTGGTTCTGGTCGCGAAGCGACGCCCGGAGGGGCAGAGCATCGCCCCCTGGTGGGCAGAGCATCGAACCTGGTGGGCGTGCCGGGTGGATCCCGGTCGGGCGCATGCGGGAGTCTGACTGACTGTCTCTCTCCGTTTCCAGCTTAAAAAAAAAATGAAATTTTTAAAGGATAAGTCTAAAAACTAAATCACTAAGTTTAACTTTTATATCTAGAAAGATATCAGTAAAGATACAATATCAGTTTATATTAAGTGCTAAGAAATGTTAAAAAGTAATTAAGTTGGTTTTGTAAACAGAAGAGCTAGCTCATCAACCTGATTTAAAACTTTAAATTCTCTACTTCATAACATACTCAATAATAAAGCAAAAAAAAGAAGGTATAACTATAGAATTTACTACTTTATCCCCAATATTATACTATCTTGATCCACTCAGAATATTTTGAAGCCTTTTTTTATTTCTATTTATGTCCTGGGCTTACCTCTTCTTATCTGAAGTTCTTTATGGCAAGTAGCTTGTTTCACTCACCTTCATGTTCTCAGTAAGCTTAGCTACGAGTTTGAGAAATGGTAAGCCCTCAAAGGTGTTACTGACTGGCATTGAATTGGACAAGCTTATACTTGAGAATGATAATTCATCTGTGTTATTCTGGTACTGATATGATTGTATTTCACAAGGCTGACCTTGACTTTCCACTGTTAATAATATCTGTGATAACAGACAAAGAAACAGAATCATTATTTTATGCAGATGTTTCAAACTGGTGGGTGAGGGTTACAACTCTAAATGATTTTGGAAAATTAAATAAATTGGAGGATGTAACGAAGATGAACTCTCAATAAATTTGTTAAATGCCAGGTCAGGAAATACACTGTTTTGTTGTACGTACAGCTAAAATGAAAGAAAGAGAAAAAAGAAAGGAGGAGAGTATGGGAAAGAGGAAGGAAAAAAAGAACAAATAAACTAGGTATAAGTGTTGAAAGCAAGTTTCAACTTGTTCATAAATTAGCAGTGAGAAGGTAGTCTTGACTGAGCACTGCCTTGATAATACTTCCACCTCAGAATCTCCATATTGGCTATAGGACAAAGTATAAATTTAATCATACTAGTCTATACTAAATTACTTCTCTGAATCCTTTCTATTACTGTAAATCTGTTAGCATAGTATCAAATTTGCTTCTCTGAACAATATTCAAGTTTTTGGCGATACCTGGTAACTCTTTACAACACAAAATGTTGGGACAAAAAGTAACTAAGTACTGTCCTAGTGCTCAGGTTTTCATGAAGATTTGAGACTAGACATGATCACCGAGTGAGTCATATGAGAAGGTTGAGAGATATGTTTCTATACAACTGTTAGGTGGACAATACAGTAAAAAGGAAGTATGTGCCAGGATACTGAAAACAATTTTAAAATAGTGGTACTCCATTGAAAGAAGCTTTCAGAAGTAGCTATAAAATCTCTGTTTTGGATTGAATGTCCTAATTTTATATAATGTCAGAGCCAGAAGAAAACTTAGAAGATATCTAATCCAGCCCCACCCCCTTCATGACCCAGAAAGTACACACAGAATTAGTGGCAGAGCCAGGATGCCTGATTCACATCCAGTGTTATTTTCATTACACCACATTATTAAGTTTCAGATTCTACGAGACCTGTCACTAAGCACTGATGTAAGACATACTCACATACTGGTACCAATCATGAAAGTTGAATAAACTGTATGTAAAAGACTACACAATAAACCAAGAAATGGTGCATTATTTTGTTCTTTCTTTGGTAATAATATGGAAGTACTATTTACTGAACATTAGAAATTCTAGGTTTCATATTAATTTTCTTGTTTCTCTTCTGTTGAGTTGGTCCTTATCACATATACCGAATTATTCATCTTAAAGCACAGTGGTGATCTTATCACTTCCCTTTCAAAGGTCTCCAATGACTTATTAAGTTGAAAACATTGTTCAAAACTGCAATGATATTCTATTTTAACCTTATAGAGTCACTTTCCATGGTTTATGAGTTATTTCAATAGTGTTTAGAAGCATGGGTATAAGAAAGAAAAAATGCAAATGCTTAAATTGATTTAAGGTTGGAGGGGTGTCATAGAGCAAATGTTATAGAAGTACAATGGGATAAAGAAAGCTGAGAATGCTACCTAAAGAATGATTAAAAGTAAAACCATGAAGAAGTTTAGCAGATTAGGAGAAAAGGGATGGACCAGGAGACTGGAAGATTCATTGAGATTTAAGAACTGGTGTACTAACAATAAGGGAATGAAAGAACCAAAAGTCTAGGAGCTTACAGTCAGAGTATGTACACTGGGGTTTAAGTTTGCTGATAAATAAAGCCTCAAGAATGACCATGGAATGACTAACCAAGGTAGAATGTAAATGAATATTTTTCCAGTTAAGGTGATAAAAAAAAAAGTGAACTCAGTTTAGTGGTTGTTCACACGGAAGATGAAATTACCAGGATTTGGGGCAGAAAGGAAGACTGCAAGCCAAATGCCAAAATATTCAGTGAATTAGAGAAAAATATGTCTGAGGTCAATAGATGATGACATTAATAAGGAAGATTATAGGGAGGCATAGATGAATGGCTTTTGCATTATGGCAAAAGAGTAATGTTTTAAAAAGTGACACTAGGGATCTAGAAGACAAAGAGTAGACTCTTTAGGTCTCACCGTACATGAAACATAGAAAAAGAAGCAACTTATTTTTTGTGTGTTTAGCAAACACTTTCTTTCAGTTACAGTTGACATTTGGTATTATATTAGTTTCAGGTATACAAGATAGTGGTTAGACCTTTATATAAATTACAAAGTGATTCCCCCATAAATCTAGTACCCCCTTGGCACCAGTTATTACAGTATTATTGACTATATTCCCCTTACTGTACTTTACATCCCTGTGACTATTTTATAATTGTCCATTTGTACTTCTTAATCCCTTCACATTTTATACCCCTCCAACCCTCCTTTCCTCTGGCAAAAATCATTTTTTCAAGCAGTCTACTTTTGATGGGGAAGACAAAGTTTCTCTTAAGGCAAGGAGGTGGTGAGAAAATTATTTGAAAAGGTTTAGGATGTAGGAGAACTTACTTATAATAGAAAGAGGGTTCCAGAGAGTGAAGAGAAAAAAAGGTTAGTAGAAAGGTAAGATGAGTAAGGAAGAACTAGGACAGAGGAAGTACAAGGTTTTCTCACGATGTTAGAACCTTGAAAAACAATTGACCACAGAGGTCAGTGGTTCAACTACAGAACTCCATTTTTATTTTATTTTATTTTATTATTATTTTTTAGAGAGAAAGAGAGAAAAAAGGACAGACAGGAAGGGAGAGAGAGGAGAAGCATCAATTGGCAGTTGCAGCACTTTAGTTGTTCTTTGCTTTCTCATATGTGCTCAGACCGGGGGGCTCCAGCCAAGCCAGTGACACCTTGCTCAAGCCAGTGAACTTGGGGTTCAAGTCAGTGACCTTTGGGCTCAAGCCAGCGACCATGGGGTCATGTCTATGATTCCACACTTAAGCCGGCGACACTGTACACAAGCTGGTGAGCTCATATTCAAGCCAGTGACCTCAGAGTTTTGAATCTGGTTCCCCAGCATGCCAGGCTGATACTTTATCCACTGCGCCACTGTCTGGTCAGGCTAGAATTCAGTTTTATGTATCTTCTTACTTTGTGTTTCTATTTCTTTTTCTTTTTCTTTTTTAATTAATTAATTTTTTACAGAGACAGAGAGTGAGTCAGAGAGAGGGATAGACAGGGACAGACAGACAGGAATGAAGAGAGATGAGAAACATCAATCATTAGTTTTTCATTGCGTGTTGCAACACCTCAGTCTTTCATTGATTGCTTTCTCATACGTGCCTTGACCGCGGGCCTTCAGCAGACCGAGCAACCCCTTGCTGGAGCCAGCGACCTTGGGTTCAAGCTGGTGGGCTTTTGCTCAAACCAGATGAGACTGCGCTCAAGCTGGCGACCTCGGGGTCTCGAACCTGGGCCCTCTGCGTCCCAATCCAACGCTCTATCCACTGTGCCACTGCCTGGTCAGGCTTTTAAAAGCTTTTTTAAAATTCATTTTAGAGAGGAGAGGGAGAGAGAGAGAGAGAGAGAGAGAGAGAGGAGAGACAGACAGAGAGAAGGGGGGAAGGAGCTGGAAGCATCAACTCCCATATGTGCCTTCACCAGGCAAGCCCAGGGTTTCGAACTGGCGACCTCAGCATTTCCAGGTCGACGCTTTATCCACTGCACCACCACAGGTCAGGCTGTTTCTATTTCTTTTTACTTTTTTCTTAGAGTAATATCTGTATTTATCTAATCTCTACTACTAAATTATAAACTTATTAAAGACAAAAGCTGAATCTAATTAATATGAATAGTTTTTGTAGAACCTGGCAAGGAGCATTAAGCTTGGTGTCCAGTAAATGTGTAAAACCAGACTAAATTATTTCAGAATTGCTTTATTAAGGCATATGATATCTATAGTTCTTTTATTATATTGCTTTTTAATTTTTCCTTTGGTGTAACTTTTGAAACAGTAACAGAGTTTTTTTGAGAACATCTTACCAAAGCAAAAAAGGCACACCTTTGTATGAAAGCTAAATTTTAAATTGCTTGTTTCTTATTCAGCTAAAGTGATATGCAAGTATGGCAGCAGAGTTATGATTTACTGTGGATCAGCTGAAAGTGGGTCCAGTAGGATCAACTAGATTTCAAGTTCTTTGAAAACAGTGATTATATGTTCATGTTTTCTTTTTTACTATACTTTTCCATGTTTCCTCTAGAGTGGTTAGCATTGTGCTCTGCATATCAGGAATGTAACGAATGAGTAGTGAAATTCTATGCCATTCTCTCTCTTTCTCTTTGAATTTATTGGGATGACATTTGTTGGCAAAACCATAAAGGTTTCAAGTGTACAGATCAACATAATGCCTTCTGCACATAAGAGAATATTATTGACGCATGTCAGTAAAGTGTGCCCTTTGTTATTTTAAAAATAGATGCCCGTTTGAGCCAGAAGTGATCTTTGAGATCCTGTTCCCATGGAATTTTGCATGTGAAAAAACTGAAACCTGGGGATGATAGTAGAGTGGTGTTGACTTGCTCAATAGCACACAGCTAGGAACAGGGTTGGAAGTAGAACCCAGGCATTTCAGTTATCAGTCCACTTGTGCTACCATAGTGCTGCCCTAATAACAGCTCTTCCTTTTGATTTCCCTTCATCAATGACAGATTTTTTAGACAGTAAATTGGAGTTGTTAGTGCAACCAAAATCTGTGACATGCAAATGTTTGATATATAGTTTTTTTTGCTTCTTTATTTCCCTTCAAGAATCTATCAATTTCCATGGCATTAAAAGATCACTTTCATGTGAATGACTCAAAATCTTTGTCTTAGTCACAAAATACTCATGTAAACTTGAGTCTCTCATTTTTAAATGCCTATTATATTGCTTTTCTTGGATCACATGTCTTGTTCTCAGTTTCAAATACTTATAGATAAATAAGCTTTTCCCTCCAAAATCAACTTCTTCAACTGATTTTTCTTTTCTTGTTTTCATGGATACGAACAATCTTCCAGTCACTCATGCAGATCTTCCTCTTCTAATTGAGCAACTTTGGAAGAGTGACTGTGATAATAGGTGCTTTTGAGTAATAAATAATTTAACTCCCCAGAGTAGGGGCATCTAAGGTGTTAAGGGAAGATCATGTTTTTTAGTGTGGAAATGCAGGCGCTATTGTGCAATGATCTAGATAATAGTATAAAGTGGAAGTGAAATGTGGACACCTCTAAGAAGATAGAGTCTATTAAAAAAGTGAAAAATCAGAGTATAGTGGACCATACCTTGTGAATGGACAACTTACAAATCATTGAAGAAGAAAAGAACAGGGGTGGGCAGATAAATCCACACATTTAAGATGAAACAACAGCCAGAGAGCTTAACACACACACACACAAAAAGAAGGAAGGCAAAAGTGGTCTGGCTGATGAAGAGTTCAAAAGTTGTCTAGGCCAAAGATTGACGAGAACCTAAAGACCCTGACAGTAAGGTCTGAGTGAAGCTGACAATGGGTGTTTTTGAATTCAGTCACAGGAGAGACTGAAAGATCAAATTAGTATTTGGATGTAGGTTTATGACTCTATTAAGTTAAATGACTCCCCAAGACTTCCTTTATCTTTCTAGTAAATGTTAGCATGCACCGGATGGTCTACGTGTGTTGGAAGACTGCCAACAGGGTTGGTGTGATGAAGGCAGGGCCAAGGCAGAAGAGGAAGTGAGGGAAGTTGCAACTCAGGTCTCAGCTTTCTAAGGCACATACTTCTTCCACTTATACTGAGCAGTGGCAAGATGCAGGAAACTTAATTTTCATGAGGGTGCAGCTCAGTGGGGCCCTACTTTTATTTGGTCAACTCTCTAATGCCCTTTTTCCCCTATTCTCTGTGTATCTTATTATTGTCAAATGAAAAAAGTTAGTTGTGGTGTTTATCCTATAAGGCTGAGCTTAGGGAGGTGAGGGACAATGCCCCACTCCCCAGCTTTATTGGGGTATAATTGATGAATACAATTTTAAGATATTTAAACTGTACAACATAATGATTTGATACACGTCTGTTGTGAAGGGATTCTCTCCAAGTTAATTTACTGGGACAATATTTTATTTTATTTTATTTTTTTGATACAGCAGTTATTTGCTGGATGGATACATGAATGGAGATTCAGGAAATATGAGTATTTTTTAAACTATAAAGCACTATACAAATGTAAATTTTTATGGTTCTCTTTTCTGCTCATACTAAGCTGACACTATCTTTGACCACCACATTCTACACTTGCATCTCTATTTTTTGAACCTGTATTATGTTTATTGTTTATACTGACAGTATGGAAGTCAGCATTATAATATCTTGTATGTATTTTTTGATGTGTAAGAATCTTGTCTCCCTAAGTAGATTGTGAACTACCCTAGGACAGAGAGAAAAAATCTTTTTTCTTCTTAAGCCCTGTGAACCCAAAGCCTAGCCTCTCACAGTGTTTCACGCGTAGAAAAAAGATGCAATAACTGTTAATTGAATGATTGGTATTGACTGACTGAAGCAAAGCTATACATCCGTCATGGATTTTCAATCTGTAAACAACCAGACTTGTACTAATGATCCCAGGGGCTTTCATCCATGAAATAAAAGGTCTTGGGGAAAGGAGCAGAGAGGCCTGTCATCACTGTAGCCTTACTATCACAATAAATAAATTTTTATCTGGCATTTTCAGGGACATGCTTAGCAACATTCTCACTGGTATTGGAAACTACAGGGGAGTTAATACTGCATTGCTGATAGTTCTAACACATTTCTTCTCTAGTAGCTCATTCATACTTAAAAGGAGTACATCACACTCATCAAATTGGGCCACTCTCTTTTCAGTTTAGTTAATAATGTCCTATCTTTATTTCTATCCCAAATTACTTCTTTTTAGGAATAATAGTAGCACCACTACCCAAATATCACATGTTCAATATTTCAGAGATGTCTCTGGCTTATTTTGTTCCTATGCTGCCAGTATCTCATCACTTACTAACTTTCATCTATTCCTTTTAAAGGTCTCTTGAGTTCCCCTAAAATCCATTTCCACTGCCATCAACCTAACTGAGAGCCTCATTAAATTCTACTCGTTAAGTGGTTTCCCATCTCCAGTTCTCCAGTTTTTTCCAAATGTAGTCAGGACTATGAAACTCTGTCAGGTTCATCTCCTCAAAATGCTTTCATTAGTTATTCTAAGTTTTCTGATAAGATTTCCGATTAAAAAGTGCCTGGAATTTAATGTCTAAAAATCTTGTCTGAAATTTCTATCCAAATTAATTTTCTGTTATTCCTCAACTCAATCCCTTTATGTAGCCAGATCAGGCTCCTTGGTGTACCCTGCAGGCACACCTGTAACTTTCCCAAGAGCAAGAATTGCCACTTACCTTGCTTTGTGTCACATACTGTATTGAGCTCAATTAACAGTTGTTTAACTGGATTACAATGTATTTGAGAGATTTTTAATAAAAAACATGGGAAATAACAAAAGAGATCAAAGTAGTGGTCCACAAAGAGCTATGTTATTTGAAAGATTATGATAGTTATCCTCCATGGCATTAAAATCACAAGATTGGATATGTACCTTAAGGATCACTGCTGTTCCCTTATTATCACCCAAATGATGCAGTCAAGGCATCATTGTGTGTGATTTCCTGCACAATGGAAAATATCTTGATTTTTATCTCAGATAACTAGTTTCTAAGCACATCAAAAGTTTGATTAAAGAAGGAGGAAAAAGGTAGTAGAAAATGGAATGGATAGCTCTAGGTTAGGAAGATGCAGAAATGCTGGACTCAGACTAGACTCAATCTGCAAACTTTCTTTACCGTTCTTTTTGGGTTCACTGGCTCCCAGGCTGATTTATTTATTTGTAGGAACTGATGGGCATACAATGCAGTCCCAAGTCCAGGTTTAATTATATTTTCTTTTGAATAATCACCTGGTAAATGTACAGTGTCATGGTTTCCCCTCTAGATTTCGAAATAATCAGAGAACTGGAAAGCAGAACAACTGAATTCAAAATTCAAGAATTTTTCTTTTTATAGCTATAGATGGAACCACAAAACCATTTTTTTTTTACCCTTGAAAACAGCTTCTTTGCTGCTAAATAGAGAAGAATGCACCAGGTCAACAATTTTGATTAAAATGTATGAAGTGTTAGCTCTGTGCAAACCTGGTCTATGTCAGATATGTCTAAAATGCTAAATAGATCATGAAATTTCTTTGTATTTGTTTATAGTTCGGAAAGCTTTCTATTTGCAGTTTATAGTCATAACTTGCCAAATTCTAGTTGTGTGGTGTGTTTGCAGAATATTTCTTAATCTCTCTATTTCCTTATTTGCAAAACAGGGATAGCAACATTTACCCTGTCTAAATTGCAGGATATTGAGAGATTCAAGTGGGATAATGAACATAAAACTACCTTATGAAAATACCAGATAATTCTTCACCGGTTTACCTTTAGCAGTCACTATACATTTTTTTTCAATATTGAAGGCAATTGCCACTACAGATTAGAGAAACCCGTTAAGCCCTTAAAATAGAATTTTAAAATATGTTGTACATTTTTGACTAAATTTCAAAGATGCTAGAGGCTGGGGAATGTCCCCTTTGTATTTTGCCACATTGAGCCCCTACCTAGTAGAAGCACAAGCAATACTTTTTGACAGACTGATTAGAAGATCACATTTCTGACCAATAAATAAAGCAGAAAGAACTGATACTGGCAGCCTAATTTAAAGCAGGTAGGGCAGATCCCAAAACTCTCAGGAATTTGCTAAAATCGGCAGAATTTTACTACATACAGTTCTGGTCCTATCATTAAAACACTGAATCTTCTTACCTGCTATGTTCAAGGCTGACACTTTAGGGTCCTGTTGCATTCAGTCTCAGAAGCAAGTTCCAAGTCTTCAGTAAATCCAATCTACCAGTTTCTTGGAGAGCTAAGCCGTTATTGATGGTCTTCACTGTGAATCTAAATAATTTGGAAGTCCTGAAAGCACACTTCATTCACAGGGCGCCTGCTCTTTAGGCAAGCTTCTTTGAAAAGACTGGCTTCTGCTGTTTTTAAGAGCAGAGAGTTTAGGGCGCATGCTAGACAATGTATACAGATTCTTCTTCCTCTTTCAGATTAATCTTCAAACGGTTTAAAAGCATACCTAAATTTGGCTTCTCTGGTGCTGAATGGGGTGAGGGGAAGGCAGAGGGAGTGAGAAAAAATAGAAACTGGAGACTTGCAAGTTATTGTGTGTGAATGAGCTTTTATCCTTAGCTCTAGCAACAGAAGCCTCAGGAAATCACACAGCTGCTCTGAGATGGGAAGCAGGAAGGAGTACACTCTGTCAAGCTTAGTTCTCTCTGATATTTTTGACTTGGGAGTGGTTAGATTATTTGTAGGCGAAGAAAGATAATCTTACCATATAGACTAATCTAACTGACATTATGTGAAATGATTTAAGGCAAGATAAATTTATTCATATTCTCTCTCTCTCTCTCACTTAATTATGCTTGTGGCTCTATCTACACTCCCAAAAGGCTTTTCCTTTCTGGTGCCTTACATTCTGGAAAATAATTACTTTAGTTTGAGCTTGATTTTCTGAAATCCTCATGACAATACATTTGCCTCCACTGAATTAAGAATGGTTTGTTTTGGCCCTGGCCGGTTGGCTCAGTGGTAGAGCGTCCACCTGGTGTGCAGGAGTCCCGGTTTCGATTCCCAGCCAGGGCACACAGGAAAAGCGCCCATCTGCTTCTCCACCCCTCCCCCTCTCCTTCCTCTCTGTCTCTCTCTTCCCCTTCGGCAGCCAAGGCTCCACTGGAGCAAAGTTTGCCGGGGTGCTGAGGATGGCTCTGTGGCCTCTGCCTCAGGCGCTAGAATGGCTCTGATTGCGGCAGAGCGGTGCCCCAGGATGTGCAGAGCATCGCCCCCTGGTGGGCATGCCGGGTGGATCCTGGTCGGGCGCATGCAGAGTCTGACTGCCTCCCCGTTTTCAGCTTCAGAAAAATACAAAAAACCCACAAACAAACAAACAAACAAACAAACAAAAAGAATGGTTTGTTTTCTGTCCACTGAGAGTGGTCTGGAATGACTGGGCTTGCTGTCAGCAGTCCTGTGTTAGGAGTTTGGAAGCCAGGATAATGCTCTTGAACTTTGGCTAGGCTCTGGAGTATTGGAGCTATGGGATGCTCTGTCTGGCTTCTGGAGAATAAGGACATGACAATCTGACAATCTGTTATGTGCTAATTTAAGCTTGGTGTAGCTCCTTGATGTAGTGAACCAAATGAAGAGACCCTCATGAGAGTTGGTTACATAAATTACATGGACTTATATTATATAGGATGGTCTACAGGTAGATAAGTATATTTATGTTCATTTTAACACTTTAAAAACATGGCCCAATAACTAATAACTAATTTGGCTGTACTTAGTAAAATGTGAGCCCAGCAACAGTCCTATGGCTTGTTATGTGCTGCAGGGACAAAGCCATTTACTCAAATTTTGTATCTGTAGATATCAGAATTATCTCACAGCCAAACTGAGGCCAAAGCTCTAAGGCTTCTGAAATATTCATCTTTGTTCACAGAATTATTGGTTGTGGTGTTGATTGGGGGAAAAGGCCAACAAACCAAATTAAAAGGGTAGATAACATTTGAAGCCAAGACCAGACACTCTCATTATCCCTGGGGATAACTAAAGTTACATCATAGCTAGAATTTCTTCAACTAAATTTGGATCCCCAGATATCTAGGGGAAAGTTCATAAGAGAGATAGTAAGTAAACTATCACTTCCTCTCCAATCTGGACTGTTATATCCATCTTGAGCTATGTGGAGTGGTAGTTCATGCTCAGGTAAGGAAGAAAAGAATAAGGGGCTAGATTTTCGACTTTCAAGATGGTACCACAACAGCTGTGGCAAGAGGAGATACCCTGTGTTGCTTCTGTGTCCTTCCCTATTCATTTTCTTCTTTAGTTCCTTTTCTGCTTTCTGAGTGATCGGAAGGGCAGTACTCCACTTACCCAAATTAGGTCTGCCTCATACAGCTACATCAGTTTATATCATGTGTACTGACAGCAGGTTTAAAATTTTTCCTTTCCTGCCTGACCAGGTGGTGGTACAGTGGATAGAGCATTGGAGTGGGATGCAGGGGACCCAGGTTCAAAACCCCGAGGTTGCCAGCTTGAGCGCAAACTCACTAGTTTGAGCGCAGGCTCATCAGCTTGATCATGGGGTCTCTGGCTTGAGCATGGGATCATAGACGTGACCCCATGGTCGCTGGCTTGAGCCCAAGGTTGCTAGCTTGAGCAAGGGGTCACTCGCTCTGCTGTAGCCCCTCAGTCAAGGCATATGTGAGAAAGCAGTCACTGAACAACTAAGGAGCTGCAACCATAAATTGATGCTTTTCATCACTCTCCCTTCCTGTCTGTCTGTCCCTATCTTTTCCTCTCTCTCTCACTCTGTCTTTGTCACACACACACACACACACATACACACACACACACACACACACACACAAAATTCCTTTCCTAACCTCTTCTTCTTTTTTTTTCCTTTCTGTACATCTTCCTTACATATGTATTCTCACATTTTCTGTCATTTCAACAAATGGTGAAATGTCTAGATGGATACCTATCTGCTGCCATCTTTCCACTCTTTCTCATTTTCTCAGAATCTTTCAGGTCTTACTTTATGATTGTGTAGAGAATTCCAAGTAGGGAATGATGAGGGAGAGAGTGAATAACATGTAATTTGATAGGTACTGTCTTAGTGAAGTACAATTGGTATATAAAGTTAAAGGATTTTCATTCATACAATTTTCATAAATTACTATTAGTGGTGGAACTCATAGCTTACATAAACTCATAGAGCTGAAAAAGGGCCTTGAAAAATCATTTTGTTTTGGCGCTTTATTAAAATGAGGTCTTGCGTTATGACAGATCCCCAACTCATTGTGTTCTTAGCTGTTAGCTCATTGCCTTGTTTGGTTTGTCTAATAAATTGAATCCAACTATCTCATATAATAGATAAGGAGACAGGCCAGAAAGAGAGAGACTTTCTGAAGATGTATTTGTTTTACCACAGAATCAAGAAGAATTATTTTTTTTCTTCTAGACCTGAAAATTTTCCACAATCAATATTGATGGCACTTTGGAAAGTTGGATAAAAAGTATTATTATAATCATAGCCTAGTCCTATACACACATGTACATTCATTCACATAGACTGGTATTGCCTGGATTCACCTTTAGTTCCAGCTGATAAAAACCAGAGGCAATGAAACATATCAGTCTAGCTGTGGAAATATGGCTCTCGCCACTTTCACTCTTCCTGGTCCAGGTCTTACTCAGTGGGGTATAATGCAACACTGGATTACCATTTCTTGTGAGGCAAACATGCTTTACTTGATAATTCTGGATGAGTTTGAATGAACTCTGTTGAACAGGGTAACTACTCTACCTATGAGAAGGGATGCAGATCCTTTAAGCCAACATGTCTTCATTATTTTGTGTTGTCCAGTGGAATAGCCACTATCTGGATGTGGTTATTTAAACTTAAATATAAGTGAACTAATTTAAATTAAATTAAAAATTCTATAGTATATTTACACAATGGATACTATGTGGTTGTAAAAAAGAAGTCTTACCTTATGTGACAGCATGGATGGACTGGGAGACTAAGCCAGGTGAAGAAAGACAATGACATATGATTTCACATGTATGTGGGATCTAATAAACAAAATAAACTAAAAAATAGAAACAGACTCATAGATATAGAGAACAGACTGACAGCTGTCAAAGGGGGAAGAGTTAGGGGTAGGAGAAAAAGGTGAAATGATTAAGCAAAAAACCCCAAAAAACAAAAAAAATGCAACAACACAAAAAAACAACCCCTCTCCCCACAAAACTTTATAGACACAGACAACAATATTGCAATTTCCAGAGGTAAAGGTTAAGGGTAGGTCAAAGAGGGTAACGGGGGATAAATGGTGATGGAAGGAGACTTGACTTGGGATGGTACACACATAGTACAACATACAGATGATGAATTATAGAATTGTACACCTGAAACTTATATAATTTTATCAACCAATGTCATCCTAATAAATTCAATAAAAAATTAAAAAAATATGTCCTTCAATCACACCAGCTATATTTCAGATATGGATAGTGGCTACTGCATTTAATGTCTCAGATTTAGAATATATTTAAAAATTTAATCCTGTGTTTGGATTAGGGAATATAATAGTTAATACAAGGACATATAATTAGGTGCCAAAATTGGGCAAAGAACCCAGGTTTTTGGATTTCCAGTCAAGAGTAGGCAGATTTATTTTCACCCCCTTTGAATTTATTTCTATCTCAGTGTGGCTTTGTAGGCATAAGTGAGGCACAGTGAGTGTGTGTGACTTTATGTGTGGGCTTTGAAGTTTCAGGAGCAGGGCATCTGGTTAGCACGGATGGGGGAGATTTTTGCATAGATTTGTACAGTACTTGCCTTTCCCCCCTGACAGGACTAAAGAGAGAATAAATGTAAAGTTGCAGTGAAAAAATAAAAAAAAGTTTAAAATGCAAGGTGTAGTAATGATGATAAACTTGAGCTTTACCTCCTATAGTGTTTGTCCCTCAGTATAGCTGGAGATGGGTGTGGATCAGGAAATAGGATTGATGGTCATTTTGGCAACTGAAGTGAGAGAGTGTCTGCTTGGTGCCTTGTGGTCAGGGAATCTGCTAATAGCTTACAAACTACAAATTGGGCCAGTTTGAACTGCCCCCCCTCAATTTTTGCTCAGAGAGGATCAGTAATGGAGGAATTAGGTAAAAAAAGCCTTTAGTGAGAACTAGGTTTTTCCTTAATTGAAGGGACTTTCTACAACTACTTAAAAGTGTGCTGTTTAGGTTTTTCCAAGGAAAATGAAAATTTCCTGAGAAATCCCTGTGTTATAAATTCCTGGTAAAAATGCTTCCGCTTCTGTAATTAGAAGATAATCTACTAAGTTATTTTAGGTATTCCTAAGAAGTCCACAGCTCCTCAAAGCTTTTGCTACTCCAAACCTGCTCACAGAAGCCTGAAATCCCTTTAAGGGTACTTACTCCACAATGAGAATTCTCTATTAGATATCTTTAAATTCAGAACCACTAAGGAGAAGTAGCCCAAGGACTGACTCTTCTAGGAGAGGTCATTCACTATGGATGGGGTATATTTGTGTTCTTATTAAGAATAAAAACTAGCCTGACCAGGTGGTGGCACAGTGGATAGAGCATCAGACTGGGATGCGGAAGGACCCAGGTTTGAGACCCTGAGGTTGCCAGCTTGAGCGCGGGCTCATCTGGCTTGAGCAAAAAGCTCACCAGCTTGGACCCAAGGTCGCTGGCTCCAGCAAGGGGTTACTCAGTCTGCTGAAGGCCCACGGTCAAGGCACATGTGAGAAAGCAATCAATAAGCCTGACCAGGCAGTGGCACAGTGGATGGAGCGTCGGACTGGGATGTGGAAGGACCCAGGATCGAGACCCCGGGGTTGCCAGCTTGAGTGCGGGCTCATCTGGTTTGAGCAAAAGCTCACTAGCGTGGACCCAAGGCCGCTGGCTTGAGCGGGGGGATGCTCGGTCTGCTGAAGGTCCACGGTTATGGCACATGTGAGAAAGCAATCAATGAACAATTACGGTGTCTGAACGAAAGGCTGATGATTGATGCTTCTCGTCTCTCTCCGTTCCTGTCTGTCTGTCCCTATCTATCCCTCTATCAGATTCTCTCTGTCCCTGTAAAAAAAAAAAAAAAAAAAAGCAATCAATGAACAACTAAGAAGTCGCAACGCGCAACGAAAAGCTAATGATTGATGCTTTTCATCTCTCTCCATTCCTGTCTGTCTGTCCCTGTCTATTTCTGCCTCTGTAAAAAAAAAAACAAAAACAAAAAAATAACCCTCCAAAAAAAGAAAAAAAAATGATAGCAATATTAGCTCTGCCTATTTCAAAGTATTATAATATGCAGGTAAAATTATTTCATTCCTTGTTTCTCCATCCTCCTCTCCTACACAGTGCTATTTCTTTTTTTGTTTTTTTTTATTTTTTATTTTTCTGAAGTTAGAAGTGGAGAGGCAGTTGGACAGACTGCATGTGCCCTACTGGGATCCACCCTGCTTGCCCACCAGGGGGCGATGCTCTGCCCATCTGGGGCGTTGTTTCCATGCTGCCATAGCCATTCTAACGCTTGAGGTGAAGGCCATGGAACTGTCCTCAGTGCCCGGGTCAACTTTGCTCCAATGGAGCCTTGGCTGCGGGAGGGGAAGAGAGAGATAGAGAGGAAGGAGAGGGGGAAGGGTGGAGAAGCCGATGGGCCTTCTCCTGTGTACCCTGTCTGGGAATTGAGCCCAGGACTTCCACACTCTGGGCCAAAGCTCTACCCCTGAACCAACCAGCCAGAGCCTCACAGTGCTATTTCTCACTCAAAATATTGCATAAGTTCTTATAATTTTTTGAGAGAAAAATTTGAGTACCATTGAGATAATTTGGGACCCTGAAGGGCAGTCATCCCCAACACCTGGGCCGTGGACCGGTACTGGTCTGTGAGCCATTTGGTACCGGTCCACAGAGAAAGAGTAAATAACTTACATTATTTCAGTTTTATTTATATTTAAGGCTGAACGATGTTTTATTTTTAAAAAATGACCAGATTCCCTCTGTTACATCCGTCTAAGACTCACTCTTGACGCTTGTCTTGGTCACGTGATACATTTATCCGTCCCACCCTAAA
Source organism: Saccopteryx bilineata (assembly GCF_036850765.1). NCBI lineage: Eukaryota > Metazoa > Chordata > Mammalia > Chiroptera > Emballonuridae > Saccopteryx > Saccopteryx bilineata. The sequence goes on along the minus strand of NC_089502.1, from coordinate 69,119,292 downwards.
GGCCGGTCTGTGAAAATATTTTCTGACATTAAACCGGTCCATGGCCCAAAAAAGGTTGGGGACCACTGCTGTAGGGTATTATAATTCCAGCACAGGGGAAGTTCTATTGCAAAAGCCCACTTTTATATCTGGAGCTAGGTTTGCCACAATAACAGCATCTGCCAGGAATATTTTCTGTGTGTATGGGCTAATGAAATTCTATGTGTAAAACTGCCTCAGCTGTTGGAGCTCTCTATAGGTAGGGTGAAAATATTCATTTGACTTGAAAGTGGAGTCCCAAGACCTGGGTTTATGATGGCTCCCTCCCTTTTGGTGTGACCTGAGAGAGAGCAAGTCCCATTTGTAATTGATGGTAAAGGGCTCATAATCACCACTCTGTCACTTCACTAGAGAGCAAAGTGAGCAAATGCATGTGAAAATGTTTGGGAACTGGAAATAGTTGTACAAACAACCTAATAATTATTTCCTAGTATCAAGGGAAATCCCCCAGGGACCTGCTCAGAAGCTGTTTTCGGCAAATTTCCTCAAGGGCCAACCAACACTCTAGACAAGTAGGAAACTGACTTAAACATCTGATTTTAGGCCTAGTGCTGTATGCTAGTTTCACCACCCTCACTTTCAAAAAAATACATACAGAACTGCACTGGGTCTAAAGTTTGGAAGGAAATAAAGCAAGTTTTTAATGTTTCTAACTCCCCTTTATCTTTTGACTTTTCAGCACCCCCTCCTAAAAGCAGTAGAGTGTAGCAGAAGAAACTACACTGAGAGGTTGTATGTACTAGTGTTCAGTAGTGTAAGCTCTGGAGGTAGACAGATCTGGGCTGAGTCTTGGTTCTAGCATTTACAATTTGTGATTGTGGACAAGTTATTAAATCTTTTAGCTACTTATTTTCCTGGTCTGTAAAATGGGGCCATTGACTACACTACTTTATGGGAATGTTATGAGCCTTAAATATATATTTATATAATAGTATCTTGCACAAATTATGTTTTCAATAAATGTAGCTTTATTTTTATTTACACTATGGTTTTGCTAATTCAGATTTATTTATAGTTTAAAGTTATCAGCCAGGAAATAGGCACTGTCTCAAAGAACAACTTCTGGTTTGGAGCATTAAAAACTTGAGTCTTGCATTCTATTTGGACCAGAAAATAAGAAAATAAACAAATATATATATATATTTCAAGTAAATATGGGTTTAAAAAACTTTCCCACATCGAAACTTTACTGGTTTGATGGCCTGTACAAGTCAGTCCTCAGGCAAAATTGGGCACAAATTTGAACACAAAATAGAATATAAATTTTTTCAATGATATGTCCATAGCTTTCCCAATTTGCATTATTTTGGTGTGTTTTTTTTCTTTTGCATACAGATGATCAGAGTGCTTTACTTGTTGATAATCTCCTAATAAATATGTATATCACTGTTCTATTTGGAACCCCCTGACCACTGGATGGTTGGAGCTTAGATTGGCTGGTCAAGGCTTTGACCTTGACTAAAACTAACAAAAATAAAGATTTTTTTTTCTGTTCTTCAGGAAATACAAAAGACGGTATATGTCTCATAGGTCTAGGCTGGATCACTAGAACTACAACAGGTATGGAATGGAACTAAGGGCCTAGTTTGTTTAATTTCATGATTTTTGACTTGGAACACACTTCTATGGATCAACCTCAAATTCACTTTGGCAATTTGCACACTTCCTTTGGTTCCATGAAGTTGTACCTAACAATGTATTTCTCATCAACAGAGAAAATTTGTGATCAAGATTGTAAAAAGGGGACACATATATGGTTACTGATTGGTTTAAAAATATTTTAAAAATTTATTTAGAAAATTAAGTTTAATGGGGTGACATTGATAAATAAGAGTACATAGGTTCCAGGTAAATATCTCTATAGCATTTGAACTGTTGATTGCATTGTGTGCCCATCACCCAAAGTCAAATCATTTTCTGTCACCATATATTTGATCCTTTTTACACCCCTCTCCTCCACTGCCACCCTCCCCCACAATCCCCTCACTTGGGTAACCACGTCACTTTTATCTTTGTCTATAAGTCTCAGTTTTATATCTCACCTACGAGTGAAATCATATACTACTTAGATTTTTTTCTGATTTACTTGTTTCACTTAGTATAATGTTCTCAAGGTCAATCCATGTTGTTGTAAATGGCAATATATAATCATTTCTTATGGCTGAGTAGTATTCTATTATATATATGAGTAGTATTCCATTATATATACATATATCACATCTCCTTTATCAAATCCTCCATTGAGGGACACTTTGGTTGTTTCCATGTCTTGGCCACTGTGAATAATGCTGTGATGAACATGGGGGTGCATGAGTCTTTGCATACCAATATATTTCAGTTTTTGGGTAGATCCAGTAGAGTGATTGCTGGGTCATATGGTAGTTCTAGTCTTAATTTTTTGAGGAACCACCATATTTTCTTACATAATGGCTGTACTAATCTGCATTCCCACCAGTAGTAAATGAGGGTTCCTTATTCTTCACAGACTCTCCAACACTTGTTACTTGTCTTGTTGATGATAACCAATTTAACAGATATGAGGTGGTATTTCACTGTAGTTTTGATTTGCATTCCTCTAATAGCTAGCAAGGATAAGCATCTTTTCATATATCTGGTAGCCATTTATATGTCCTCTTGGGAGAAGTGTCTGTTCAAATACTCTCTTCATTTTTTAATTGGATTGGTTGCTTGTTTGTTGCTTAGCTTTGTGAGTTCTTCATATATTTTGAATATTAACCCCCTATTAAAGCTGTTTTTGGAAATATTATCTCCCATTTAGTTAGCTGCCTTTTTGTTTTGCTGTTAGTTTCTTTGGCTGTGCAGAAGCCTTTTAGTTTGATATATTCAATAGTTCTATTCATTTATTTTTGCCTTTGCTTCCCTTATTTTTGGAATCAAATTCATAAAATACTTTCTACGACCAAGGTCCATAAGTTCAGTACCTAGATTTTCTTTTATGTATTTTATTGTTTCAGATCTTACATGTAGGTCTTTGATCCATTTTGAATTAATTTTTGTGCAGGGGGACAAGGTCTAGTCAAATTTCATTCTTTTTGCATGTGGTTTTCCAATTTTCCTAGCACCATTTATTGAAGAGGCTTTCTTTTCTCCATTGTGTATTTTTACCTCCTTTGTTGAAGATTATTTGTCCAGAAATATGTGGTTTTATTTCTGCGCTCTTGATTCTGTTCCAGTGGTCTGTATGTCTATTTTTCTGCTAATGCCATACTGTTTTGATTATCATGGCTCTGAAGTATAATTTGAAGTCAGGTAGGGTGATACCTCCTGCTTCATTCTTTTTCTTCAGGATTGCTTTGCTATTTGTGTTATTTATGGTTGCATACACACCTGGTGATTTTTTGTTCTATTTCTTTAAAAAATGACATTGGGATATTTATAGGGATTGTATTAAATTTGTATATTACTTTGGGTAACATGGCCATTTTAACCATGTTGATTCTTCCAATCCATGGACATGGAATATTTTTCTATTTCATTGTATCTTTTTCAATATCTTTCAATAATGCTTTTGTAGTTTTCAGTATATAGGTCCTTCACATCCTTTGTTAAGTTTATTCCTAGATAGATAAATTTTTGTTGCAATTGTAAATGGAATTGTATTTTGGAGTTCATTTTCTGAAGTTTTGTTGATGACATATAAGAAAGCTGTATACTTTTATATATTGATTTTGTATCCTGTGACTTTATGGTATTGGTTTAGTATTTTTAATAGTTTTTTGGTAGAGTCTTTGGGGTTTTCTACATACAGGATCATGTCATCTGCAAAAAATAATACCTTTAATTTTTCTTTTCCAATATGGATGCCATTTATTCCTTTATCTTGCCTGTTTTTTGACTAAAACTTCCAGAATTATGTTGAATAAGAGTGAAAGGAGAGGGCAGCCTTGTCTTTTTCTTCTTGATTTTAGAGAGAAAAGCCTTCAGTTTTTCACCATTTAGTATGATATTGGCTGGTGGTTTGTCATATGTGGCTTTCATTATGTTGAGGTACTTTCCTTTGATACAAACAAATTTTTGTACAAGAAAAATACACCTAACAGGATGAGAAGGAAATGTTTATCTGATGCTCAAGTACTCAAGCTGTTCACTTTTGTCATATTTCTTAACATATAGCATGAGCTATTGTTTTTTAAATTTCTCATTGTTGATCAAATGAGAAAGCACTTAAAAATGGAAATGCATTATAACATCCTAAAATTATTTGTTATTAATTTAGTGTTAGGTTGTGAAATGCTCTTGTTAGAGAATGTTGAACTTCCATTTTTGCATAAAGATGTTATTGCTATCCTTCCTCCTCTGAAATAGTTCTAATGCCCACATTGAATTTTTAAATTTAATTTATCGTGTTTACATAAATTCTAGTGTTGCCCCGATTGCATCCCCCCTCCCCTGTATTCCCTTCAACATTTCCCTTGCCCCCCTCCCCACCACGCCCTCCCCCCTTCTCTTTAGGTTTAATTCCGTTCCTCAGTTCACATTGTTCCTTGGATTCCTCAAATGAGTGAGGTCATATGATATTTTTCTTTCTCTGCCTGGCTTATTCACTTAACATAATAGTTTCCAGGTCCATCCATGTTGTTGCAAAAGGTAATATTTCCTTCTTTTTCATGGTCCCATAGTATTTCATTGTATATATGTACCACTGCTTTTTAATCCAATTGTCCACTGACGGACACTTGGGCTGTTTCCAGATCTTCGCTAGTGTGAACAATGCTGCCACAAACATGGGGGTGCATTTCTTTTTTTCAGTCAGTGATATGATGTTCTTGGGATATATTTTTAAATGAAGGCTATTCTTGAATATGATGACTGTTTAATCTCTAGGATGCCTTGAGTCCAATATTATTTAAACAAATACATAAACAAACAAACAAGCAGTTATGAGTAGTCAAGTGGTTGCTGTAATTGTCTGTCTTTTTGTTCCTGAGATAAAGAGTTCTTCTCATTTTACTCATTTTGGGTAAACTGTCAGTTCTCTTCTTCTTCCTGTTTTAGGCAGGAAGTGCTGATAACATTATATATAAATAAGCACTCCATGTTGCATAACTGTTGTCTCCTTTCAGATTTTAAGAATGTGTCAGCTAGTCTTGTATTTAATTGGTACTCAGAAAAGCCAGTCAGAAGAACATTTTAAACAAAAAGAAAAGGGTTCAGAAATCCAGAAGTTTATCTTCCACTCTGTGTATGTCTTCTTGGAGGTATGATTTGTCTGCAAAATATGTGCAATTAACTCTGAAGTTGTCAGTACAGCAGGGTCACCCTTGAGGAAAATTGTGCAACAAATGAAGTGAGCATTCTTCACTTCTTTTTTTTATTTACAGACCCCTTTTCTGTTTCTCTCTCTCTCTCATTTTTTCTTTTGTTTCTCTTCTTCTGTCCAGGCATCCAGTGCTTCTCTTCTTTTTTAAACATTTAAAATTTTTTTTTATTATTTATTTATTTTGGAGAGGAGAGGGAGAGACAGAGAGAGAGAGGAGAGACAGAGAGAGAGAGAAGGGGGGAGGAGCTAGAAGCATCAACTCCCATATGTGCCTTGACCAGGCAAGCCCAGGGTTTCGAACCGGCGACCTCAGCATTTCCAGGTCGACGCTTTATCCACTGCACCACCACAGGTCAGGCCAGTGCTTCTCTTCTTATGCTGGTAGCATTTTAACTCTTTAAAGGAAAGTGGATCTGAGCAATCACTAACATTTTAGTGTAAATTAATTAGAATTGCTCTTTTTTTCTGAAGTGACTATTTTATTATAGTTATATGAAATTACAAAATATTAGTAAGCAAAAATAAAATCAACAACAAAAAAGACCATGATCTCACCATGTTTGAATTAACCCACTTTTAACATTTATGTGTAGAGCTTTATAATTTTTTAAAAGATTTTATTTATTAATTTTACAGAGAGAGGAAAGTGTGGGGAACAAGAAGGAGTTGCTTCACTCTAGCTTTTCATTGGTTGCTTGTTGTATATGTCTTGAATGGACAAGCCCAGGGTTTTGAACCAACAACCTCAACATTACAAGTCGGTGCTCTATCCACAGACTGCACTACCACAGACCAGGCTCTATCCACAGACTGCACTACCACAGACCAGGCTATGGGTATAACATTTTACTCTATCTGTCTATCTATCTATCTATCTATCTATCTATCTATCTATCTATCTATCATCTATCTATCTATCTATCTATCTATCTATCTATCATCTATCTATCATCTTCTATCACTTATTTTGATAGATAAATGTATCTTGAGAGATATATCTATCCTGATAGATAGATATATTCATCAAAATGAGATTACATTATATGTTTATCAACTTGTTATTTCTATTTAGCATTATCAACCTGCTACTTTTATTTAGCAATATATTATAAATTTATTTTTTATTATTTTAAAAATATTTTATTTATTGATTTTAAAGAGAGGAGAAAGAGAGAGAAAGGTGGGGGTGGGAACGGGAAGCAAGAGCTCCTAGTTGCTTCTCACATGTGCCTAGATCAGACATGCCCAGGGTTTCGAATTGATGACCTCAACATTCACTTCAGCATTCCAAGTTGATGTGTTATCCACTGCACCATCACAGGTCAGGTTATATTACTAATTTCTTTTGATAATATTAAATGTATTTTCTATCAGTTTCTTATCATTAAAATATTGTAATGTTAAACCATTTGTGGACATTATGATTCTGGTTAACCTACAGAGCAACTTCCATGCTACAATAAAGTTATACTTCCACACAATTTTTTGTAGGAAGAAACCTAATGTAAAAAAATGTAATGCTGCAATAAACATGAGGGTGTGTGGTTTTGCATACCAATAGTTTCAAGTTTTTGTTAATGAGTGTCACATCAATAAATTCTTTTAATTTTTTTTAATTAAAAAAGGGTAGATTTTCTTTTTTTGGCAACATAGTATTCCATTGTATAAATGTACCACAGCTTTTCTACTCACTCATATAACTGATGGGCATCTGGGCTACTTCCAAATCTTGGCTATTGTAAATAACAATGCCTTCTTTAGAAAAGTGTTTATTCACATACTTTGCTATTTTTTAATTGGATTGTTCATTTTCTTTTGATGTTGAGTTTGATAAGATTTTTATAAATTTTAGAAATTAATCCCATATCAGATGTATTGGCGAATATATTCTCCCATTCGGTGGGTTGTTTTCTCATTTTGTTGATGATTTTCTTTGCTATGCAAAAGCTTTTTAGTTTGATATAGTACCATTTGTTTATTTTGTTCTTCATTTTACTTGCCTGCAGAGATATATTGGCAAAAATATTACTTCAAGAGATATCAGAAAGTCTATTGCCCATGTTTTCTTCAAGGATTTCTATGGTTTTGCTACTTACATTTAAGTCTTTCATCCATTTTGAGTTTGCTTTTGTGAATGGTGTAAGTTGGTAGTCTAGTTTTATTTTTTTGCATGTACCTGTCCAATTTTTCCAACACCATTTATGAAAGAGACTGTCTTCACTTGATTGTATACTCTTGCCTCCTTTGTCTAATATGAATTGACCACAAAAGTGTGAGTTTATTTCTGGGTCCTATGTTCTGTTCTATTGATTTTTATGCCTGTTTTATGCCAGTACCAAGATGTTTTTATTATAGTGGGCTTGTAGTATAACTTGATTTCAGGAAATGTGATACTTTCCACTTTGTTCTTCATTTTCAAGAATGCTGAGTCTATTCAGGCTTTTTTTTTTTTGGTTCCACATATATTTGGTTTAGATCTGTGAAGTATGCCATTGGTATTTTAATAAGAATTGCATTGACTCTATATATTGCTTTGGGTAGTATGGGCATTTTAATAATGTTAATTCTTTTTATCCATGACCATGATATATGCTTCCACTTGTTTGTATCTTCTTCTATTTCTTTTTTCAATGTCTTATAATTTTCGGAGTATAAGTCTTTTATCTCCTTGGTTACATTTATTCCTAGATATTTTATTTTATTTTATTTTGTTGCAATAGCGAAGGGAATTGTTTCCTTAATTTCTCTTTCTGACAGTTTATTGTTAGTATATACAAATACCACTAAATTCTGAATATTAATTTTATATCCTGGCACCTTTTTGGGTTTATTTATCAGGTCTAGTAGATTTTTTGACTGAAGCTTTAGTGTTTTCTATGTACAGTACCCTGTCATCAGCAAATAATGACAGTTTTACTTCTTCTTTTCCAATTTTGATGCCTTTTATATCTTTTTCTTGTCTGATTGTTGTGGCTAGAACTTCCAGAACTATGTTGAATAAGATTGGTGAAAGGAGATACCCTTGCCTTGGTCCTTATCTTAAGGGAATTGCTTTTAATTTTTGCCCATTGAGTATGATGTTGGCTGTGGGTTTGTCATAGATGGCCTTTATCATGTTGAGGTATGTTCCCTGTATTTGCACTTTGTTGAGAGTTTTGATCATATATAGGTGCTGGATTTTTATCAAATGCTTTTTCTGAATCTATTGATATAATCATATGATTTTTATTCTTCATTTTGTTTATGTGAGGAATCATGTTTATTGATTTGGGAATATTGTATCAGCCTTGCCTCTCCAGAATAAATCCCACTTGATCATGATGTATAATCTTTTAATGTATTGCTGGATCTGGTTTCCTAATATTTTGTTGAGAATTTTAGCATCTATGTTTATCAGAGATATTGACTTATAGTTTTCTTTCTTTGTAGTGTCTCTACATAGTTTTGGCATTACGATAATGCTTGTCTTGTAAAATGAGCTTGGAATTCTTCACTCTTCTTGAATTTTTGGAATATCTTGAGAAGTATAGGTGTTAATTCTTCTCTGAATGTTTGATAAAATTCTCCTGTGATGCCATTTGATTCAGGACTTATGTTTGCTGGGAGTTTTTTGAAAACTGTTGTAATTTCATTTGTTGTAATTGGTCTGCTTATGTTTTCTGATTCTTTCACATTCAGTTTTGGAAAATTGTATGTTTCTAAGAATTTATCCAGTGATCCTAGTTTGTCCAATTGTTGACATATAGTTCTTCATAGTATTTTCTTACAATCCTTTGTATTTCTGTGATGTCAGTTGTTACTTTTCTTCTTTCATTTCTAATTTTATTTATTTGGGTCCTCTCTCTTTTTTTCTTGATGAATCTGGTTAAAGGTTTGTCAATCTTGTATGTTTTTGAAGAACCAGCTCATGGTTTTCTGTTCTGATCTTTATTATTTCCTTTCTCCTACTTTGTCTGGGCTATGTTTGTTGTTCTTTTTCTAGTTATTTCAGGTGCAGGGTTAGCTAACTCCACTGCTATTATCTTTCACCCTAAGTGGTTGGAAAGGAGGTTCCTGTAGACTTCTAAGGCAATTAATTTGCATATATGAAATAGAGAACAATATCAGCAGATAATTTGCAATCCTTCCACCAATAAGACCTCCAATGCATCACCTTATCTGTTTCCCAGGTCAATTCTCCTCTTTGAATATATGTCCTGTAGGCTCTTCCAATGACTATGTTTTTGTTTATCTCTCCCAAAAAGAGGTGATGTAAAGACAGAAGCTAGAAGCTCTCTTCTAGCACAAATGAGGTAAATCTATCAGATACACCAATAATTGAACAGAAAATGTTCCCAATTAGAAATTTATTATTTTTCATTAACAACCAAAGCAATTACCCACATAACCTCCTAAGTGACTTAAAGAGATTATGAGTGTTTCACATCTTTCCAGTTAATTTGAACAGTTAATATTCACCTAGGGCTCTTCCTGTACAGTGCATCTTTAGATTAACTGAGCTCTTAAGAGTTATTCCATGGTCTTCAGATATGAAGGGGCACCAATCTTTATGAGTACATTCAGAAATGTGAAAATGTCAGTACACAGGACCTGATAAGATTTTTTTCATCATAAATTTTTTTTCTTCTTTAATTCATACCCACTGACTCTGCATTTCTAATTCAGTTGCTGTTTGCCTGTGCCATTGCAATGACCTTCTTAATTTCTCTATCTTCCATGTCTTTCCTTTTTCAACCATTTTGTGTGTCCTTAGTTTCATGATTTTTTTTCCCTCCAAAACACTGCTACTGTCAATCAACTTCTGCTCAAACACTTTCAATAAATCTTTAACAATTTTTGGGTAAAGTTTAAACTTGGCCTGGCATTTTACAGTCCCCTTTACAATCAACCACAAAACCAAAAATGTTGCTCATTATTATCTTTGGCAAACCACTTACAGTGAGACAATCTTATGTATTGTTTTCCCAAAATACCAGAAACATTCTCAGTTTTTTGCAATCACATTTAATGATTTATTTTTATTTTTTACCCATGCTGCTTTGGGAGATATATATATATATATATATATATATATATATATATATATATATATTTGTTTTGTTTTGTTTTTTAGTATATTCAAACCCTGTCACTAATTTGCAGGTTATAAATATTAATACCATGATATCAAAGTTATTCAAGAGGTAAAAGAAGTTGAAGAAATAAATAAACCACAAGAATGTTAAATGATAAAGGGAGGGAGAATTGCAGAAAAAGATATCTCCACTAAATTACTTTTAAAAATACTTTTTATTGTACAATATTATATTAGTTTCAGGTATACAACCCAATGATTAGCTATTTCTAATACTTATGAAATGATCACCCTGATAAATCTAGTACCCATCTGACACCATACATAGTTATTGCAATACTATATATAGACTAGTGTTTTTCTTTCCTTTTTTCCAAGAAAGAGGAGGGAAGATAGAGAGACAGACTCTCATATGTACCCTGAATGGAATTCACCCAGAAACTCCCATCTGGAGCTGATGCTTTGCCTATCTGGTGCCATGCTCACAACCAAGTTATTTTTAGCACCTGAGGCTAAGGCTCCATGGAGCCATCCTCAGTGCCCAAGGCCAATGCATTTCAACCAGTTGAGCCATGGCAGCAGGAGGGGAAGAAAGAAAGAGAGAGAAGGTGTAAGTGGAGAGGTGGAGAAGCAGACGTTCATTTCTCCTATGTGCTCTGACTGGGATTCAAACATGGGACATCCACACAGTGGGCTGTTGCTTTACCACTGAGACAACCAACCAGGACCAGACCACTGCCTGAAGACTGGTGACAATCCACCAGGAATTTCATGCCAGTCAACGAAATAGTTAGCCACCTGACACTGTATGAAGATTATAGACCCAATGATTAGACTTTTCTTTTGGATGCTCCGCTTGGGTACTTTCTGCTATCTTGTCCTCTAAATCAGTCATTTCAACTTTTTTACACTTGGGACTGGTGAAAATAGGATAATTATTTCAAAGACTGTGAGTGCAGAAATCACTCTGAGCATACACATATTTGACCAAGACCATTGGTCTATAATGTTCATAAAACATCAGGTAGTTAACTCTTTGGCAGACCAGTAGAAAATTTCTGGTGGACTGGCACTAGTCTGTGGGCCTGTAGTTGAAAAACAGGGATCTAATTGATGCAATTACTTTACAGATAGGAGGCCATCAGATGTTTTAATTAGATTCAAAATGTATTATTTGTGAGCTTATCACCAAAAATCTTTATCTGGCCCCCAAAAGTTAAAAAATATAACCAAGAGTGTGGTTAAACAGTTTCTGAGAAACCATGAGTTTTATCTAATGTTAAAGTCATATACTCTGAAATGATAACAGAGTCAAAATGAGTCATGAGAAAATTGAATTATGCACTAGCAAGCAAATCAAGAGAATGAAAAAGAATGAGATTCTAAGGGACCTCTTTCCCTAAGACAAAGTCTTGTTAAAACAAGTGTAACAACTTCCACATATAATATTACATTGGTTTGATGAAGCACCATTCTTCTAATAGATTCATAATTTCTTTCAGAGATCATTAGATACTACCTCATTCATCTTTACTCCATCCTTGTGATTTTTTTATTTTACATATTGGCAAACTGAGTTGTGTATGGTCAATGATAGTACTTGACCTAAAAGTATCGTTTTGCAGGGAAGAAAAATGAGCAAGCAAGATTGAGTACACTACAGAATAAAAACATGATTCTATCTATGTGGAGTGGAACTAGAACCAACAAGGTAAAGTAACAGAAATCAGTTCTAATTTACAATACAAAAATTTTCCTAACAAGTAAATGTCCAATAAGAGTTGTCCTAAGGGGTTTAAAAGCTATATCTTTCATGCTTGCAATAAAAAGAATACTTCCACTGGTGGAATATCTGAAATTCTGTTAATGTTAAGATTACATGATTCCAGTCTCTTGATAGAGGATTAGATAAAGAAGATATAGTACATATATACAGTGGATTACTATTCAACTATAAGAAATGATGACATAGTACTATTTATAACAACATAGATGAACCTTGAGAACATTAAACTGAATGAAATAAGTAAATCAGAGAAAACTAAGAATTGTATGATTTCACACATAGGTGGGATATCATAGATAGTAGGGCTTCTCTCACATTGCCATTAATTTGATGTCACTAAGACACATTTCCTTCCTTACTCTTTTTTAACATTCATCTCTCACTAAAAGAAACTTCTCAAAATAAAATTTATTTTTCTTCTTTTTTCCTTTTTTATTTTTTTCTTCTGATTCTTTTTTCTCTTTTTCATTTTTGAATTTCATTTTTAAAAATTTTTAAACTTTTATCCTTATTTTTTGTGAGTGTTTTTCTGTTGATCTTTTTCCTTTGCTTTAGATCTTTTTTCCTGTGGTTTTTCTACTTTACTTGTCATAATTGTTAAATTTTTATATTTTTATTTTAATTTTTCATTATTTTATTTGTTCTTTTGTTACGGTTCTTAACAATACCATTCTCAAATGCCATTAAGGAAGAAGAAATCAAATACTATTGTTACACAAGACAAAGACATAGTTCAGAAAAAAATGAAAAATTCTAGAACAAAAAATCTCAATCACAAGGAAAGTTTGAAGTAAAATGATAGAAAATTCAAAATTGAAGTTCTAAAATTCTCAATGAGTTGCAAGAAAATACCAATAACCAACTTAATAAGCTCAGAAAACAAATTAATGAACAAAACAAATACCTCACCAAGGAGACTGAAACTTTAAAAACAGACACGAAGACCTCAATACATGAATTTAACATTGAGGTAGCAAGTTTAACTAATAGACAAGCCAAATAGAGGAAAGAATTAGTGACATTGAAGGCAGGCAACTAGAGATGTTACAGAGAGAAGAGTAGAGAGACTCATGAATTAAAAAAATTGAGAGAGCGCTACAAGAATTGTCTGATTCCATCAGAAAGAATAGTAGAAAAATAATAGGTATATCAGAAAAATAAGAGAGATAAGAGAATGGAGGACTTATTCAAACAAATAATGAGAAATTCCCAAACCTATGGAAAGAGTTAGAGCCTTGAATCCAAGAAGGAAATAGAAAGCCAAGTTACTGCAACCCAAACAGACCTACTCCAAGGTAAATTGTAATAGAATTGACGAAAACCAATGACAAAGAAAGAATCCTCAAGGCAGCTAAGGAAAAGAAGATCATAACATATAAAGGAAAGTTCATCAAGTTATCATCAGACTTCTCAGCAGAAAATCTACAAGCTAGAAGAGACTGAATCTAACCATTCAAAGTACTAAAAGAGAGGAATTACTAGCCAAGAATGCTATATCCATCAAAGTTATCCTTCAAATATGAAGGAGAAATTAAAACTTTTACAAACATACAGAAGCTGAGAGAATTTATCACTAAAAATTTCATAATGCAGGAAATACTCAAGGGGGTTATTCAACCAGATACAAAGAACAGAACAAATTAAACTGCAAGTAAAATTTCCAACAAAGTCACAATAAAAACAAGTACAATCTGTGACAACAATAACATAAAAGGACAGAGGATAAAGATCCTTAATAGCAAAGAAGGATGGAATGCACTCATATGACAAAGGACTTTTGTACATATAAACCTTTATATCTTAACCCAATGATAACCACCCAGGAAAAGCCAATACTGAAACGCACAGCTTAAAAAAGAAGAAACAGTGGGAAGGAGTATGGAATACTTCTAAACAAAAGCAACTGACAGAAACGAAAAGGAGAAGAACCAAAAAAGACACAGAGCTATCAAAAAACAAAACATAAAATGGCTATAGAAAATCCTCAAATATCAATAATTACCCTAAATGTAAATGGATTGAACTCACCAATAAAGAGGCACAGAATAGCAAATTGTATCAAAAAGCAAAACCCAACCATATATGCCTTCAATAGACACATCTAAACTGCAAGGACAAATGTAGGTTCAAAGTAAAAGGTTGGAAAACCACTTGCCAAGCAAATAATATCCAAAGAAAAGGAGGTGTAACCATACTCATGTCTGACAATACTGACTTCAAGACACCAAAGGTAACCAGAGACAAAGATAGACATTTCATAATGATAAAGGGGACTTTGTATCAAAAAGACAGAACACTTCTTAATATATATGCACCAAAAAAGGGAACCCATATATATATATATATATATATATATATATATATATATATATATGATGTCTACTAACTGATCTAAAAATATATAAAGCAAACAAAAACATGATCATACTTGGAGATTTCAATACACCATTGATAACTTTAGATAGATCATCCAAACAGAAAATCAATAAAAATATCATCCTTAAATGACATTCTTGATTAAATGGGCATAATAGATATTTATAAGACATTTCATCTCAAAACATCAGGTTATATATTCTTGTGCATGAAACATTCTCAAGGATGGACCATATGCTGGACCACAAAACTAACATCAACAAATTCTAGAAGATTGAAATTATACCAAGCATATTTTCTTTTTTTTTTTTTTTTTATTTTTTATTTTGTGCTATTTTTTTTGTTTTTATAATTTTATTTTTTTAATGTGGTGACATCAATAAATCAGGATACATATATTCAAATATAACAAGTCCAGGTTATCTTGTCATTCAATTATGTTGCATACCCACCACCCAAAGTCAGATTGTCCTCTGTCACCTTCTATATTGTTTTCTTTGTGCCCCTCCCACCCCCTATCCCTCTCCCATTCCCCCCTCCCCCCCGTAACCACCACACTCTTATCAATGTCTCTTAGTTACCAAGCATATTTTCTGACCAGAGGCTTTGAAATTAGAATTCAACTGCAAAAAGGAAGTAAAAAACCCCCAGAAAAATGTGAAAATTGACCAACATACTTCTAAAAAATGACTGGGTCAAAAAAAAAATTAAAGCAGAGACCAAAAGATATATAGAGACAAATGAAAATGATGACATGACATATCCAAATTTCTGGGATGCAGTGAAAACAGTAATTAAAGGGAAGTTTATTATAGACTTATATCATTACAGGAGAGGGAGGGGGTGGGGGGAGGATAGGGGCACAAAGAAAACCAGATAGAAGGTGATGGAGGACGATTTGACTTTGAGTGAGGGGTATGCAGCATAATCAAAGGTCAAAATAATCTGGAGATGTTTTCTCAGAACATATGTACCCTGATTTATCAATGCCACTGCATTAAAATTAATAAAAATAAGATAAAAAAATAAACAAGAGAGATCCCAAGTAAACCTAACATCACACCTTAAGGACCTAGAAAAAGAAGGTCAAAGGCAACCCAAATACAACAGAAAAAAGAAATAGTAAAAATTAGAGCAGAACTAAATGAAATAGAGAACAACAACAACAAAAATAACTATAGAAAAAAGTAATACAACAAAGAGCTGGATCTTTGAAAAGATCAATAAAATTAAAAAACCACTGATTAGACTCATTAAGGAAAAAACGGAAGGATTCATATAAACAAAATCTGAAATTAAAGAAAAGAAATTACCACAGATATCATAGATATACAAAAGATCATAGTAGAATATTATGAAAGATTATATGTCACCAAATTCAACAACCTAGAAGGAATGGATAAATTCCTAGAACTATACAATCATCCAGACTGAACCAGGAAAAAAAGTGGATAACCAAAATAGACCTATAAGCAGGGAGGAAATAGAAACAACTATCAAAAACCTCCTCAAGAACAAATTTCCAGGACCAAATGATTAGACTAGTAAATTCTACCAGACATTTTAAGATTTGGTTCCTATCTTTCTCAAAGTCTTCCAAAAATTGGAATAAAAAGCAATACTCTTCAATCATTTTATGAGGCCAACATAACCTTCATACCAAAATCTGGCAAGAACAACACACACACACACACACAAAACTACAAACCAATATCTCTAATGAATACAGATGTAAAACTTCTAAACAAAATACTAGCAAAGCAAATACAACAACACATTAAAGAAATAACACATCACGATCCAGTGGGATTCATTCCAGGAGCTCAAGGATGATTCAACATATGGGAATTAATCTATGTAATACACCACATCAACAAAACAAAAACCCAAAACCATATGATCTTATCAATAGATGCAGAAAAGACATTTGATAAGATACAACATCTTTTTATGTTTAAAACACTTAATAAAGCAGAATAGAAAGAAAGTACCTCAACATAATAAAGGCCATATATAACAAACCATCTGGTAATATTTTACTAAATGATAAAAATGAAGGCTTTAAAATCAGGAACAAGACAAGGCTACCTACTCTCTTCACTTTTATTCAACATAGTTCTGGAAGGTTTAGCCAGAGTGATCAGGCAAGAGAAAAAACAAAAGGTATTTATATTAGGAAAGAAGAAGTAAAGGCATCACTTTTTGCAGATGACACGATCCTGTATATAGAAAACCTCAGAGAGTCCACCAAAAAACTATTAGAAAAAATAAACCAATATAGAAAAGTCACAAGATACAAAAATCAATATACAAAAGTCTATTGCTTTTCTTTATGCCAACAAAGAAACTTCAGAAAATGAATTAAAAAGAAAACATTTCATTTTACAGTTGCAACAAACAAAATAAAATATTTAGGAATAAACTTAATAAAGGATGTGAAGGACCTATATGCTGAAAACTATAAAACATTATTGAAAGAAATTGAAAAAGACACAATGAAATGAAAAAATATTCCATGTTCATGGATTGGAAGAATTAACATAGTTAAAATGGCTATAATACCCAAAGCAATATACTAATTTAATGCAATCTCCATCAAAATCCCAATGTTATTCTTTAAAGAAGTAGAACAAAAAATCACCAGATTTGTATGGAACCATAAAAAAACCCTGAATAGCCAAAGCAATGCTGAGGAAAAAGAATGAAGCCAGAGGTATCACACTACCGGACTTCAAATTATACTATAGGGCCATGATAATTAAAACAGGATGGTATTGCCAGAAAAACAGACATACAGACCAATTGAACAGAATCGAGAATCCAGAAATAAAACCACACATATATGGGCAACTCATCTTTGACAAAGGAGGGAAAAACACACAATGAAGAAAAGAAAGCCTCTGCAATAAATGGTACTGGGAAAATTGGAAAGCCACATGCAAAAGAATGAAAACTGAATACAGTTTGTCACCCTGCACAAAAATCCATTCAAAATGTATCAAAGACATAAATATAAGATCTGAAAGTATAAATTACATAGAATAAAACATAGGTACTAAGCTCATAGACCTTGGCCATAGAGAACAATTTATGAATTTGACACCAAAGCAAGGGAAGTAAAGGCCAAAATAAATAAACTGGGCTGTATCAAACAAAAAGCTTCGGCACTGCAAAAAAACCTGATAACAAAACAAATAGGCAGCCAAGTAAATGAGAGATGATATTTGCAGAAAAGAGCTCCAATAAGGGGTTAATATCCAATATATATAAAGAACTCACAAATCTCAGCAACAAACAGGCAAACAATCCAATTAAAAAATGGGGAGAGGACCTGAAGAGACACTTTTCCCTGTGAGAACATACAAATGGCCAACTGGTATAAAAAAATAGTTATCTTTATTAGCTATTTGGAAATGTCAATCAAAACTACAATTAGATACCATCTCACACCTGTTAGATGAGTTATTATCAACAAGACAGATAATAACAAGTTTTGGAGAGACTGTGAATTAAAAGGAATCTTCATTCACTGCTGGTGGGAATGCAAATTAGTAAAATCATTATGCAAGAAAATATGGTTCATCCTCAAAAAATTAAGAATAGAATTACCATATGACTCAGCAATTTCTCTATGGGGTATCTATTCCCAAAACTGGAAAACATTGGTATGTAAAGACACATGCACCCCCATGTTCATCACAGTATTATTCACAGTGGCCAAGACATGGAAACAACAAAAGTATCCCTCGATAGAGGATTAGATAAAGAAATTGTACATATATGCAATGAAATAGTACTCAGCCATAAGAAACAATGACATTGTGTCATTTATGACAAAATGGATGGACCTTGAGAAGATGGGATATAAAACTGAGACTCAGGCATAGAAAAAAGTGAAGTGGTTATCAGGGTGAAAGAAATGTTGGGGAGGGGGAAGGGGACTTGAGTGAATAAAGGGGGTTAGGGGGTGAGAAGAAGAGTGCAAAGAGGGACAATTATACAGTGATGGAAAGTGATTTGACTTTGGGTGATGGGTATACAACATAATCAACAGTTCAAATGCTATAGAAATATTCACTTAAAACTTATGCATAATACTTTTATTGATCAATATCACCCTGTTAAAGTCAATTTTCTAAATAAAATTTAAAAATAAAAAAAGACAGAAGTTTCTTTCAGTAGGTGTCACTGTATTACAACTTTTAGCTTTGTGAAGTTCCTGCACTGTCCTCCACTGAGATTTTGCTGTTGCCATGTTGTAGGCGGGGCTGTAGTGGGTGGAGTGTCTTTTGAGGGTTTTTTGGCTTTGGCTTTATGGCTTCAGCTTTCTGGCTTTAGGGCTCTAGCAATGATGATCTCAGACTTTCTGTTGCTCATTCTCACATATGAACAGACCTAGGGACAGGACGTGGAGCACTCTCATCTTCAGGGGAGAGATCAGCTCTAGAGAGCTACTTGTGGGGTTTGTGTCTGTACCATGAGATAAGGGAGGCAGGATTTGGGAGGCTTGGGGCTGCACTTCAGCTTTATCTCTCTCTGTGGAGTGTGGGCTGTGAGGAGCCCAGAGAAACACTGGCCATGACCTTGCATTCTGGTGGCTTTGGTTTATCTTCCCTTCTGCCCCTCTATTTTACCGATCCTCTCAGGAGAAGGAGACCCAGTTAATTTGAGTGTCCTTCTTTGTACCCCTCAGACAAAATCCAGAGAACCTGAGCTTCCCTCCTCCCCATTGTCCAGCAGAGAAAAAACGTCCCAGTCACTCCAGATTTGTCTCCTCTCCTCTCCACAGCCCACCACAAATGCATTTTACCTTCCATCTTCCTTTTCACCCCATCCCACCTTTAGTCCATTATGTTCATGGATCTTTCTGGTGCACCTGCAAGCCCAGCTGGGTTTCCTTTGCTGCTTTACAGTTGTTCAATTTGTTGAAATTTCAAAGGCATAGATCAGGAGTATCTCTTATGCTGCCATTACTCTAATGTCATCCCTGAGATTAGACCTTATTTCCTTATTCATGTAGTTGCCCTATATCTTTTGATTTGAACATTTAATCCATTTACATATAAGGTTATTATTGATATGTATTTATTTATTGCCCTTTTATTCTTTGAACCTATAATCATTTTTCTCTTAATTTTTTTCTTTACTTTTTTTTAAAGCAGGCCCTTAACATTTCATGCAATCTTGGTTTGGTGTTAATGAAATTCTTTAGCCATTTTTTTTTCTGGGAAACTCTATTTCTTGTTGAATTTTAAGAGATAGCTTTACTGGATAGAATAGTCTTGGTTGTAGGTTCTTGTTTTGCATTACTTTGAATATTTCTTGCCAACCCTTTCTGGCCTGAAGTGTTTCTGTAGAGTAGGCAGATGTTAGTCTTATGGTGGCTCCTTTGTAGGTAATTACTTTTCTCTTTCAGCTTCTAGGATTTTTTCTTTCTCTCTTATCTTTGGCATTTTAATTATGATGTGTGTTGGGTTGGGCTTCTTTGTGTTCATCTTTTTTTTTTGTTTTTTTTTTCTGAAGTGAGAAGTGGGGGGGCAGAGAGACAGACTCCCACATGCGCCCAACCGGGATCCACCCAGCATGCCCACCAGGGGGCGATGCTCTGCCTATCTGGGCCATTGCTCTGGAGCCATTCCAGTACCTGAGGTGGAGGCCATGAAGCCATGCTCAGTGCCTGGGCAAACTTTGCTCCAACAGAGCCTTGGATGTGGGAGGGGAAGAGAGAGAGATAAATAAAAAGGAGAGGGACAAGGGTGGAGAAGCAAATGGGTGCTTCTCCTGTGTGCCATGGCTGGGAATCGGACCCAGGACTTCCACATGCTGGGCTGACGCTCTACCACTGAGCCAATCGGCTAGGGCCTGGATTCATCTTTAATGGAACTCTTTGTGCACCTTGAACTTGTGTGAGTTTTTCCTCCATTAGATCAGGTAAGTTTTCAGCTATTATTTCTTCAAGCAAGCTTTCTATCCCTTGCTCATTCTTTTCTTCAGGAACCCCTATGACACAGATGTTATTTCTCTTTATGTTTCACAGAAGTCTCTTACTCTTTCCTCAGCCTTCTTGAGCCTCATGTCTTTTTGCTGCTCTGCTTCTGTGTTAAAGTTTGTCTTTTTTTCTACATTGCTGAGTTGATTCTCCACTTTATTCAACCTGCTGTTGAATCCTTGCAGTCTTCATTTCAGTTACTGTATTTGCAGTTTCTGTCTAGTTGTCTTTTAATGGTTTCAATGTTCTTTTTAATGCTTACTATTTCTTTGTTTAAGTTTTTACTGAGATCATCCATTGTTACTCTAAGACTTTGAGCATCTTAATAACCATTATTTTAATCTCTGTGTTTTGTAATTTGGTTACTTCCATTTTATTTTATTTGTTTTCTGGGGATTTCTCTTGTTGTCTTTTGGGTCATATTTCCTTGTCTGCCCATTTTGTTTGTGTATTATGTAGCTCTTCTTTGACTTCCAAATTTGTTGTGTTGTATTTATGAGGAAGATGGGCTCAGTGGTACTAATACCCAGGTCACCTGAGCTCCTTGCTCTAGAAATGCTTCTTGAGGGTTACAGTTACCCTCTTGTTGTATGTGAATCTTGAATGCTGTTGGCATTTTCATGGGTAGAGTTAACCTTTCAGGTGGACTGGCTCTAAGGTTCAACCTTGATCACATGTATTAAATGCTGTGCAGTATCTCTCCTATAGGGCATAGTTATTCTCAGCAGTGCCTCATGCCTGCTGGACTCTCCCTTAGGCTTCCCATTTGTGTAGCTATTTGATTCTAGCATTAGTATAGTCTGCAACCCACTATTGGTTATGTTGGTTTTGGGTCTTGGGCAGGGTTTGGGTACAGGTTGATGTCAGATGTTGTTTATAACTCACTGTGGGCTACCTGTCTGGAGCTACCACTCTGTTCATTGTGTTTGCATTTTCTGTGCCTGGGTTTGTGTAGGAAGGGCCAACATGTGTATAAGGATCCATTTAATATTGTTTAAAGCTGACAACAGCTTTATAAAATGGCCCAAATTCCTTAAGAGTTGCCTCTAGTTTTCAGCTGCTTCATTTACTTTTGTAGCTGTCTGGTCTTCCTGCAGAGTCTTCTGTAGAAAGAATATAGAATGAGCTCAGACTGGCCTTACCCCACCAACCTCTTCAAAGGTTGCAAGCTTTGTGGATTAGGGCAATTGAACTTGGAAGGAACACATTAGTTGGACCCCCTACCTGTGAAGTCTCTTGGTATGGAGTAACTGGCCCCAGTCCAGAGCCTCATCCTTCAGCCACTGCTGGATACTCCAATTATTTTTCCTCAGAGAGATGAACAGCATGTTCAGGTTGGGTAGGGATGATTGTCCACTTTGAAGAAGTTCTTTCAGCTGAGGAGTTCCTGACCTCAGGAGAAAGATTGAGAGAGTCCTCCACTGGGGCTGATTGTGATGCTTCTCTCAGGAGGTGGCTAAGTCCCTCAACTGGCTTCAACAATAGGCTCTAAGGAACTCATACTTTGAATGTCTGAGCTCTAAGTCTCTTTCCCTCCCCCCTGTGTAGCTTAGTGTAGTGTGGCAGGGTATTTGAAGCTTATTTATGATGATTTTGAGGTTCTATCTTGTTCAATGTGTGCAAGCTGCTGTACAAGTGTTGACCACAGAATGTGAAATTCGCCTCAGCTGGGTTTGGTGCCTGATGAGCTCTCACTTTGGATATGCTGCTAATAATGCTAGTTGGATCCTTCTCTGATGTTGTCTTCCACTGGATGTGTTTGTTCTGGGTCTTTTAAGAAGATACCTGGTGCAGATCAGTGTAATATACTTCTCATGACTGGCTCTCAGCAACCTTTTGGAGCTATACTCATTTCAAAGTTTGTGGCTGCCTCTGCTGGGCTTAGGTACCCATGAAAAGACCAAGTTTCTTACATACCTAGCTGGCTTTTACTGGCATGAGGCCTAGGAGCAAGTCAGCAAAAGACCCAAGGTTCCTTGAGATCTGTCCCCTGTTGCCTCTGTCTGTTTGTTAGGCTTGGTCGCTGAAAAAACCCCACTCTGGTAGAATATAGGGACTGGGGCTAATCAGGCATCAGGAATGATGGTGGGTGTGGTTCCCAACTGAGGGCTCCTTGTGTTGATCTGTCCTGAATTATTTTACAGACCTCAGTAGGGTGTGGCCACTAGGAGTCCATTGGGTTTGGCCTCTGAAACCCAGAGATTTGGTCTGCCAACAGTGTGGAGATTTTCTACTAAATTCTCCATGAGGCAGAAGCACCAGTCATATTCTCAGGATAGTGGAGGAAACAACTCTGGCCTCAATGCCAGACAACTGAGTCACTGTCACCCCTGAGTCTTCTCAACTCCTTACTTCCTGGCCAACACTGCTTACTTCTCAGGAAGGCCCAGTTTCCACAAGGTGGGGTAAGAGAAATTCCCAAGGGTGGGGCTATTTCCTTACCTCAGGCTGATGCCATACCAGAGGGGATTGCTCCATTCCAGAAAGATGACTGTGTTGTTGGAGAATGATTCAACACATGGGTTCCAGTGGCTGTCTTCTACCATATCTCTTTCCAAGCCACCAACTTTACACTCTTTTCTCTTAACACCTGTCTTCTCAACCCACTCTCTGCTTGTGCCCATGGTAAGTGGCTATGAATGAGATTTTCTGCATCAGCCTTTTTAGAGGGTGCCTGCATCTCTGAGATCTCCTCTCTCCTTCTCACAGACCGAAATCTCACCTCTTTTCACCACCAAATGCAATATAAGCATCTCTTCTAAGCTCCGGTGCTCTAGGCTGTGGTTCTTGGCCTGGGGCTTAGTACTCACACCTCTCAGGGAAATCTTCCCTGCAGCTGAGACCTCAGCACCCTCAGCCGCCACTTGCTTGGAGAAAGTGTAGCCCTTTATACATCTCCACACTTCCTACCAGTCTCAATGTGGCTTCTTCTGTGAATCCTTGGTTGCAGGTTCTTCTTTATTTAGTTCTGAGCTGATTTTTCAGGATGATTATTCTTTTCTTTCTTTTTGGGGGGTATTTTTACAAAATTAGAAGCGCGGAGGCAGTCAGAACTTTTAAAAAAATTATTGAATGTTTTATTTAGAAAATTAAATTTAATGGGGTGACAGTGGTCAGTAGGAATACATAGATTCCAGGTAAATATTTCTATAGCACTTGAACTGTTGATTGTGTTGTGCGCCCAGCACCCAAATTCAAATTATTTTCCATCACCATATATTTGTTCTTCTTTACTCCCCTTCCCCCATTCCCGTTTCCGTGGTAACCAGTTTACTTTTATGTATGTCCATGAGTCTCATTTTTATAAAGGATATTTTTTTTAGAGAGGAGAGGGAGAGAGAGAGAGAGAGAGAGAGAGAGAGAGAGAGGAGAGACAGAGAGAGAGAAGGGGGGAGGAGCTGGAAGCATCAACTCCCATATGTGCCTTGACCAGGCAAGCCCAGGGTTTCGAACTGGCGACCTCAGCATTTCCAGGTCGATGCTTTTATCCACTGCGCCACCACAGGTCAGGCTAAAGGATAATTGTTTTTAAATTTAGCTATAACTCTAGTTTGGTCCTGGAAGGAGGTTAATTGAACCTCTGTCTCCCTACTTCATTGCCATCTTGAATCATATCATAAGTTATGTAATGAGTCTCCTATTAGCAAATCTTTCATTTGTGGCCATTTGGTTGTTTTTAATCTTTAGATATTACATGTAATGCTGGAAAATATAATTATAATAGTTTTATTTTTATTATATACCTATTGCACTATTTATTTAAACAGTTGCATACTGTTGAATAGTTAGAATTTTTTGCTATTTTATATTAATCAATGATATAATCTACATCAGGGGTAGTCAACCTTTTTATACCTACCGCCCACTTTTGTATCTCTGTTAGTAGTAAAATTTTCTAACTGCCCACCGGTTCCACAGTAATGATGATTTATAAAGTAGGGAAGTAACATTATAAAATTTATAAAGCAGAGTTTCAGCCAGTTAAAGCATATAATAATAATTACTTACCAAGTACTTTATGTCAGATTTTCACTGTTTGGCAGAATAAATCTTTATAAAACAACTTACTATAGTTAAATCTACCTTTTTATTTATACTTTTGTTGCTCCGCTACTGACCACCATAAAAGCTGAAATGCCCACTAGTGGGTGGTAGGGACCAGGTTGACTACCACTGGTCTACATGATTGTACTGACACCTTTGTATACATTTGTATTTTATTGAACTGAATTCTTAGAGATTATGCTCTTTTGTATGATTTATTACTATAGTTTTATTGTGATCACTTTGAAGGATAGAACATTTTGCCATTACCCAATAATACTTAAGAAGAGTTAAATAAATATATATTGACTGTGAGGACAAATTTTTATCACTTCTCAGCCTTTTGGCTAAGATCAAGTGAAAACAAATTTTGGTCCAAGAGTTTTGTTATCTTGAATTACTATAAGAAATAAAAAGGGTCACTATACTCCTTATACTATTGCCATAAAGAAAATACCTATTTCTGAGGGCAGTGAAAGCTGAGAGCCTGGCCAACCATGCTGAGATACTCTTGAATTAAAGGCAAAGAATACAGGCAAACAGTGGATAGAACTAACATGGAGTTTTCCCCACCTCTTCCAAGGACAACACTATATCCAGTTTGGTACTAGAGGAGAGAAAATATGAAGCATATGGTAATGTTTGAATAAGACTCTTCCCCTATATACAAAGATGATATCCTTGACCCTCCATTAACAGGTCATAGAGTTGTTTCTTCAGTTGTGAGAATGTCTGATACTATTCTATGTTTATGACTTTTGACTTATCCCTGAAAGGTGGTTTTCTGGGGTTAAAATATAAATGATAGAAAAAGATACCATATAGTTGCATTAAACCTTGATATCTTAGCAGCAGTACACTCCAGCAATCAAAAGCATCTAGGTCTAAAGGTAGTAGGAATATGTCAATAACATGTCAGAGTACGCCTACAAAAAGGTATAGAAAAGTATGGGTCAAGTGTTTTTTAGGCTTTTATGCCTTGACAGATACATGATAATAAAGATAAGAGCATCCTGGAAAAATTATTAGACAGGATGAATAAGCATGAGAGAAGTCTACATAGTAAAACATGTTGCTTCTTACAGGTTTGTGCAAAAAATACTCAACTTCAGCTAGCAAAGTATTATATGCCCTAAATGAAGAAACCCAATGTAGGTCAGAGTGGCAGAGAAACTTAGATTTTATTTTTCACCAGAGGTGTATAACCAAATTTCCCTATTTCTGCAGATTGAGACTGTGGACACCAGATAAGGTTACTTAACAACTGTTTTAACCTCTGCAGACTTTAATATCCCAATAAGTGCCCTTTCAATATACTACTAGGGGGGAGGGGTGGATAGGCTGTTGTAAACCTGCAATAGAGCTTCTCTTTTATTTGTTGAATATTCCTCCAGGTGCTTGCTGTTTGACTATGTTCCAATATTGCTACCAAGATTAGAATCACTTTTACTATCTGACATATGGAGCTTCTGACCCAGAACAATCAGCTTTCAAACATCTCAGGACTAATGAACAATCAAATACATTAAAGGTTCTTCAAGAATTCAAAACAAGAAACAAAGTGTTTTTGGCAAACTGACATTTCTTGTAAATGATGCTAAGAGGAAGCTGGAATGCTGCCATTGGACAATTAACAGTAATCAAGTTATATAAAATGTAAACTTAGGGGGGCTTCCAAAATATAATTACAAGTTTCTTGGTTGATTGTGCCATTTTATTCTGTCACTTGTTTTGTCTGTCATTGTTCTTTATCTCCACTGATGACTTACTCTAAGCATTCCTGTGAGGTTCAATATCCAGCTTACAATTTTTTCTTTAAATTTTATTTTTACCATAAAAAACTCTTGAATAGCCAAAGCACTCATGAGGAACAAAAACAAAGTTGGAGGTATTACAATACCTGACTTCAAATTATACTATGGAGCCACTATAATCAAAACAGCATGGGGCCTGATCTGTGGTGGTGCAGTGGATAAAGTGTCAGACTGGAATGCTGAGGTCACCAGTTCAAAACTCTGGGCTTGCCTGGTCAAGGCACATATGGGAGTTCATGCTTCCTGCTCCCCCTACACACACTCTCTCTCCTCTCTAAAAATGAATAAAAAATCCCACAAAAAACAAAACAAAAGAAAACAAACAAAAACACCCAGCATAGTATTGGCAGAAAAGGAGACATACACAGACCAATGGAACAGAATTGAAAGCCCAGAAATAAAACCACTTATATGTGGACAAATCACCTTTGACAAAGGAGGCAAAAACACACAATTGGGAGAAGAAAATATCTTCAATAAATGGTGCTAGAAAAATTGGAAAGCCACATGCAAAAGAATGAGAATTGACTACAGTTTGTCTCCATGTACAAAAATTAATTCAAAATGAATCAAAGACTTAAACATAAAATCTGAAACAACAAATTGCATAGAAGAAAACATAAACACTAAATTTATGGACCTTGGCTGTAGAGAACAATTTATGAATTTGACCGCAAAGGCAAAGGAAATAAAGTAAAAATAAATAAATCTGACTATATTAAACTGAAAAGCTTCTGCACAGCAAAAGAAACTGACAACAAAAAAAGTAGACAGCCAACAAAATGGGAGATATTTGCAAACAACAGCTCTGATAAGGGGTTAATATCCAAAATATACACTGGTCACAAAAATCATGGGATCAGGGAATGTGCAGATATCCAGTCTTTTCAGCCTTTTGTATAGTGCATTTTCGCCTATGAAATAAAAGATGGTTTTGCATCTCATTTGCATAGTTGAACTTCCTTTGACTTGTCTTTTGCTTTTCTGATGTTCTTGTTTAATAAAAAATCAAATGCTTCTTTTTTATTGCATATTAATTTTAAAATATCCCCTAAATTTTGTGAGCAGTACTGTATATAAAGAACTCACAAAGCTCACCGACAAACAAGCAAACAATTCAATTAAAAAATGGGGAAAGGGGGAGAAGACAAGATGGTGATGGAATAGGCGGACGTACCAACCTCCACCTCCCAGAACCAAAGTGGATTACAAACTAATTTTAAAAACTATCATCTGGAAAAACCAACTTTGGACTAAACTAAGAGGACTCTTCAACCAAGGAACACTGAAGAAGCCACACCGAGACTGGTAGGAAAAGCAGAAATGCTGAGAGGGCTGCCCAGCTCCCTAAAGTGAACGGCAGCCAGGAGAGACTTGTGTGGCGGGAAGTGAGTTTAGCAGAGAGGGGAGGGTCCTGAATCCCAGGAACAAAGCCCCAGCCTGCAGCCCCAGAGCCTAGAAGAGGCGTATGGACAGTATTTAGCTGGAAACAAGACACAATACTGTTTGTGAGAAAGAGACTGATTTCTCAGACCTAGGATTCTTCTTAAAGGGACCGTGCAGAACACCTCTCTCATAACCACTTACCCAGGGCTCCGGGGGATGGGGAGAGAGGAGAGTATTAGAGTAGGAGGAAGAGAGTATAATCTAGGAGGCACGGAGAAACAACTTGGGAGACAGCCACCCTAACCCCTGAAACGAGTCACTCACCAAATCTGAAGTGAATATTTCCCCTGGAAACAGCAATACCAGCAAAGGGAAGCAGGACACCAGCCAAACAAGCTCTCCTGCAGCACTCAGAGCAGAGTCACTTAGAAGGAGGGAGCTTTCGGGACTACAGTAGTGAGTCTTAGGTTCTGAGCTCCAGCGCCCCCACCCACATGGCTGAGGGCTTGCTGGAGGGTGGGCAGTGGTGGGACATGGAAGCGCAGTTCAGTTGGCAGGGGCGGAAGCTGGCTGGCCACCACTGGGCCCAGGTGTGAGCTCAATATTGCCTGGCTGGGGAGGAAGGGGCGTGCAAAAGTGGTCAAGCCCAGCTGCGGGCTGTCTGTAATCCAGCCTTTGGGGGGGGAGGGCGGGAGCCCCAAAATGGGTGGAGACCCATCCTTGAGCAAGGGCGCAGGAGCACAGCCCTGCCCCGCCTGCAGAACCAAGGCTTGTGGACTGACTTGGGAGCTGGTTCCCCCCATGGGGGTGAATCCAAAAGCCCAGAACAGGCAGAGTCCTGCTACTGAGTGTGGGCATGCAGTCCTGCCTGGCCTGTGGAGCCAAAGATTGCAGCCATCCCACGAGTGGGCTCCTCCTACAAGGGTGGGGCAAAATCCTGGAAACAGGTAGAGACCCGTGGTTGAACAAAGGTGCTCGCCACTGCCCTCAGGGCTGAGCATAATGCCACCCACAGGGGTGGGGCAAAGGCCAAGGCCACTAAGGCTTGTACACCCGAGCATGTGATCACAGCCACTCTCGTGAAGGAGAGGCAGAAACCACAGCAACAACCCCAGTGGGCAGGCACTGGCAACACTCATACACAAATGCCCTAGGCAGCAGCAGCAGAAGGGGTGGCGGGCCTGCAGACAGACCATAGCTAGGGAACAGAGGCCACACCCAGTAGACCCCAGTGGCCAAAATCTTCTTTTACACAGAGAAAATGTGAAGGCAGAGAAATGCAACACAAATGAATCAAGAGAAATCCCCAGAAAAGGACCTGAATGAATCAGATATAACCAAATTACCAGATGCAGAGTTGAAAATAACGATTGATAGGATGCTCAAAGATATTAGAACAACAATAGATGGTCATTACGAATACCTAAATAAAGACATAGCAAATATAAAAAAGGACATTAAAATAATAAAAAAAGAATCAGTCAGAAATTACAAATACAATGTCAGAAATGAAGAACACAATGAAAGGAATTAAAAGCAGGATGGATGAAGCTGAGAATGGAATCAGCGAGTTAGAGGACAAGATAAATAAAGGCATGGAAGCAGAGCAGAAAAAAGAAAAGAGACTCAAAAACTCTGAGGAAAATCTAAGAGAGCTTTGTGACAACATGAAGAGAAATAACATCCGCATCATAGGGGTTCCTGAAGAAGAAGAGAAAGAACAAGGGATAGAGACTTTGTTCAAGCATATCATAGCTGAAAACTCCTCAATTAAGGCACGAAAACATCTCATATGTTCAAGAAGCACAGAGAACTCCATTAAGGAGAAACCCAAAGAAATCCACACCAAGACACATAATTAAAATACCAAAGCTAAGTGATAAAGAGAAAATATTAAAAGCTGCTAGAGAAAAAAAGACTATCACCTACAAAGGAGCCCCCATAAGGAAGATTTCTGACTTCTCAACAGAAACACTTGAGGCCAGAAGGGAATGGCAAGAAATATTCAAAGTAATGCAGAACAACAAGAGCCTACAACCAAGACTACTTTATCCAGCAAGGCTATCATTTAAAATTGAAGGAGAAATAAAAAGCTTTCCAGACAAAAAAAACCTCAAGGAATTCACTACAACCAAACCAAGGCTGCAAGAATTACTAAGGGGCCTATTGTAAACAGATCAAAGGAGAAAAAGAATATAGCAAAAGAGGAATACAGTTTTAAAGAATAAAATGGCAATAGATAACTACATATCAATAATAACCTTAAATGTAAATGGATTAAATGATCCGATCAAAAGACATAGGGTAGCTGCATGGATAAGAAAACAGGACCCATACATATACTGTTTAAAAGAGACTCACCTTAAAACAACAGATGCACATAGACTGAAGATAAAAGAATGGAAAAAAAAAATATTTCATGGAAATGGAAATGAAAAAAAAAGCTGGGGTAGCAATACTTACATCAGAAAAAATGGACTTTAAAACAAAGACTATAGTAGGAGATAAACAAGGTCAATACATAATGATAAAGGGAGCAATCCAATAGGAAGATATAACTATTATATTGGTTATAACTATATTTGGAAGAGATAACCAAATATCTACGCACCTAATATAGGAGCACCTAAATATATAAAGCAGAGTTTGATGGATTTAAAGGGTGAGATCAACAGCAATACTGTAATAGTAGGGGATTTTAATACCCCACTAACATCACTAGATAGATTCTCAAGAAAGAAAATTAACAAAGAAACAGCAGACTTAAAGGACATACTAGATCAACTTGATCTAATAGATACCTTCAGAACCTTTCATCCTAAAGCAGCAGAATATACATTGTTTTCAAGTGCTCATGGTACATTCTCTAGAATAGATCACATGTTAGGGCACAAAGGAGGTCTCCACAAATTGAAGAAGATTGAAATTATATCGAGCACTTTCTCTGATCACAATGGCATGAAAGTAGAAATCAACCACAACAGAAAAACTGAAAAATATTCAAACACTTGGAAACTAAATAGCATGTTATTAAATAACGAATGGGTTAACAATGAGATCAAAGAAGGAATTAAAAATTCCTAGAAATGAACAAAAATTAGTATAAATCAACTCAAAATTTATGGGACACTGCAAAAGCCGTCCTGAGAGAGAAGTTCATAGCATCACAGGCATACCTCAAGAAGCAAGAAAAAGCTCAAATAAACAACTTTACCCTACATCTAAAAGAACTAGAAAAAGAACATCAAGTAAAGCCAAGAGCTAGTAGAAGGAAGAAAATAATAAAGATCAGAACAGAAATAAATGACATAGAGGCTAAAGAAACAATACGGAGGCTCAATGAAACCAGGAGCTGGTTCTTTGAAAAGGTAAACAAGATCGATGAACCTTTAACCAGAATCACCAAGAAAAAAAGAGAAAGGACTCAAATAAATAAAATTAGAAATGAGAGTGGAGAAATAACAACTGATACAACAGAAATACAAAATATTGTAAGAAAATACTATGAAGAACTGTATGCCAAAAAACTAGACAACCTAGATGAAATGGACAAATTCCTTGAAACATATAATCTTCCAAAAATTAATCTGGAAGAATCAGAAAACCTAAACAGACCGATTACAACAAATGAGATATAAACAGTTATCAAAAAACTCCCAAAAAGAAAAGTTCTGGGCCTGATGGCTTCTTAAGTGAATTCTACCAAATATTCAAAGAAGAACTAACTCCTATCCTTCTCAAGCTATTTCAAAAAATTTAAGAGGAAGGAAGACTTCCAAGCTCCTTTTATGAGGCGAGCATAATTCTGATTTCAAAACTAGGCAAAGACAACACAGAGAAAGAAAATTATAGGCCAATATCCCTGATGAATTTAGATGCTAAAATCCTCAACAAAACATTAGGAAACCGGATCCAGCAATATATGAAAAACATCATACACCATGATTAAGTGGGATTTATTCTGGGGAGGCAAGGCTGGTACAATATTTGCAAATCAATCAATGTGATTCATCACATAAACAAAAGGAAGGACAAAAACCAAATGATAATTTCAATAGATGCAGAAAAAGCATTTGATAAAATCCAGCACCCATTCATGATCAAAACTCTCAGCAACGTGGGAATACAGGGAACATACCTCAACATGATAAAAGCCATCTATGACAAACCCATAGCCAACATCATACTCAAAGGACAAAAATTAAAAGCAATCCCCTTAAAATCAGGAACAAGACAGGGGTGCCCCCTTTCACCACTCTTATTCAACATAGTTCTGGGAGTTCTAGCCACAGCAATCAGACTAGAAAAAGAAATAAAAGGCATCCAAATGGGAAAAGAAAAAGTAAAACTATCATTATTTGCAGATGATATGATGTTCTATATAGAAAACCCTAAAGTCGCAGTCACGAAACTACTAGACCTAATAAATGAATTCGGCAAGGTGGGAGGATATAAAATTAATATTTAGAAATCAGAGGCATTTTTATACACTAACAATGAACTGTCAGAAAGAGAAATTAAGGAATCAATCCCCTTTAGCATTGCAACCAAAAAAATAAAGTACCTAGGAATAAATTATCCAGGGAGATTAAAGACTTGTACTTGGAAAATTATAAAACATTGATCAAATGAGGGAGGATACAAACAAGTGGAAGCATATACCGAGCTCATGGTTAGGAAGAATAAACATCATTAAAATGTCTATATTACCCAAAGCAATTTATAAATTCAATGCAATACCGATTAAAATACCAATGACTTACTTCAAAGATATAGAACACATATTCCAAAAATTTATATGGAACCAAAAGAGAACACGAATAGCCTCAGCAATCTTGAAAAGGAAGAATAAAGTGGGAGGTATCACACCTCTGGATATCAAGTTATACAATAAGGCCATTGTACTCCAAACAGCCTGGTACTGGCATAAGAGCAGGCATATAGATCAATGGAACAGAACTGAGAACCCAGAAATAAACCCACACTTTTATGGACAACTGGTATTTGACAAAGGAAATAAGAGCATACATTGGAGTAAAGACAGCCTCTTCAACAAATGGTGTTGGGAAAATTGGTCAGCTACCAGCAAAAAAATGAAACTAGACCACCAACTTACACTACTCACAAAAATAAACTCAAAATGGATAAAATACTTAAATGTAAGCAGTGAACCCATAAGCATCATAGCAGAAAACAGAGGCAGTAAGCTCTCTGACATCTCTTGCAGCAATATATTTGCCGATTTGTCTCCACAGGCATCTGAAATAAAAGACAGGGTAAACAAATGGGACTATATCAAACTAAAAAGTTTCTGCACAGCTAAAGACAATAAGAACAGAATAAAAAGACAAACTACACAATGGGAGAATATATTTGACAGTGCGCCTGATAAGGAGTTAATAGACAAAATTTATAAAGAACTTGTAAAACTTAATACCAGAAAGACAAACAATCCAATCCAAAAATGGGTGAAAAAAATGAATAGACACTCTCTAAAGAGGACATACAGATGGCCATTAGGCATATGGAAAAATGCTCAACATCACTAATCATTACAGAAGTGCAAATTAAAACCACAATGAGATATCACCTCACACCAGTCAGAATGGCGCTCACCAACAAAACAACACAGAGTAAGTGCTGACGAGGATGTGGAGAAAACGGAACCCTCCTGCACTGCTGGTGGGAATGCAGACTGGTCCAGCCACTATGGAAAACAGTATGGAGATTCCTCAATAAATTAAAAATCAAACTGCCTTTTAACCCTGCTATTTCACTGTTAGGAATATACCCCAAGAATATCATAGCACTGTTAGAAAGAAGAAATGCACCCCCATGTTTATGGCAGCGTTGTTCACAATAACGAAGACCTGGAAACAGCCCAAGTGTCTGTCAGTGGACGAGTAGATTAAAAAGCTTTGGTACATATATACTATGGAATACTACTGATCCATAAGAAATGATGACATCGGATCATTTACAATAACATGGATGGACCTTGATAACATTATACTGATCGAAATAAGTAAATCAGAAAAAACTAAGAAGTATATGATTTCATACATAAAAATGAAACTCAGAGTAATGGCGCGGTAGGAAGCGATACCGATAAATCTCCCCCAAAACTCAACAAGATCTTTTTTTTAAAAAAAATATTTTTTATTTATTCATTTTAGAGAGAGAGAGAGAGACAGACAGACAGACAGACAGAAAGGAGGAGCAGGAAGCCTCAACTCCCATATGTGCCTTGACCAGGCAAGCCCAGGGTTTCAAACTGGTGACCTCAGTGTTTCCAGGTCGACTCTTTATCCACTGCGCCACCACAGGTCAGGCTCAACAAGATCTTCAACCAGAAACAGAAAAACCTATCCTTGGAGCCTCCAGGTGTTTTGCAATACACCCAAAGGTATGGTCGAGCAAAAAATTGGCTAAATATATAATCAAACCCCAAGGAAATAGGGAGTAAGAAATGCTCCTCCTTCCTCACTAACCTAAACAGGACGGCTTTCACTGGGAACTGAGAATATAGAAACTGAGGCGGGCAAAGGGGGTGAATAGATCCAGGCCGCAGCACAAACGGCTGAACCAGGCTGTGGCACAGACATCCAGGCCGAGGAAAAACTGTTCCTGTGGCAACCTGGCCAATACAAGCTAACTCTCGCGCCAAACCCAGACAAAGAAAGACAAGCGGGGCAGCCATTTTCCCCAATCTCCAGGTTGGTGTGTGCAGATAGTGGGTGAGAGATTCCTTCTAAAGCCCCGAGAGTGTGCGCCCGTGTTGTCCCACAGAGAGGCAGAGTCAGAGGCCTTTGTGTGGGCCAAAAGTGGAATCTCTGGGTCGCCCCAGCGCCCTGGGAAAGCCGCGCACGGGGACGGAGCGAGAGCCAATTCCAATGCCGGAACTTTTACGTGTGAGTGGGGGTTTCATTCAGATGAGACTGCTGGCCTGATATCCTGGTCTGCGTGCGCAGATAGTGAGAGAGAGATTCCTCCGAGTGCCTCAGCAGTGCACGCCCATGTTATCCCACAGAGTTGCAGAGCCAGAGGTCTTTGAGTGGGTGGAAGCCCCGCCTGATTATGCTAGCAGCTCTGACTGACTGAGCTTTACCCAGAGCCCTGTGCTGAGTGGGAATAGAGTGGGGAGTTGCCAGCTCTTTGAGCCTCTTACTATCCAGGCAGAGGCAGCAGCAACCCCATAGCTGGATTATCAGGCTACTAATTGAGGAAGGAAAGACTAGGAGAAAAGCTCCAGGAACATGGACTCTCTCACTGGCGGAGCCTATAAATGCTAATGAGCCTCGACTGCCAACAAGACTGAAGCACAATACACGACATCGCCATAGAGACCTATCGACTACAAACCTCTACCTGAGTGTGCTAAAGGGGCAGAACCTGGGGTACAGAGTCACTGACCAGGAAGAGGGAGAGAAAAGAAAAAGCAAGAAGATAATCTCTCAAAATCAAGAGTAATACGCAGACTTTATAGCCTATCCCAATTTATTATATTTGTTTGTTTGTTTCTCTTATCTTCATTCTTGATATTTTTTATTCCTCCTACAATTTGGTCATTTAACTCTCTGCCGGTCTTACTCTCTCCTCTCCTTGAACTACACTACCTATAAGTGTTACATCTCTCATTATCTTTTCTTTCTTCTTCCTTTCTCTCTATGAGGGTTGCACTCCAAAACCCTTAACTCTCTCTCTCTCTCCTCTTTTTTTTTCTTCTTTTAGTGGTTCCCTCTTTTTTCTCTCTCTCTCTCTTTCTTTTCTCCCTCTATATTAGTTTCTTCCTTTCTCCTTTACATCTCCTCTCATTCAAACCTCAATAATGAACAATATCTGATCTGGGACTCAAACTTATGTTTGTGGCATTTTGGGAGGTTTTTACTTTACCTTTTTAACACACTAGCAGTGCTCCCATCCCTGGCTCTCCATTTTATCTAGTTCTTGTTCCATTAAATACAATAGTAATTTTTTAATTTGATCCCCCATTTTCCTGTTTCCATCTTATTCCCCTCATCATAACTCTTAGTCGACCAACACCTAAAAGCAAATAATTTTATTCTTGACCCAATTTTTTTTTTCTTATTTGCTTTTTGTGGGTCCATATGCTCTTTTTTTTTCTTTTTTTCTTTTTTTGCCCCTTTATTACTTCTCTCCAATTCAGGCCCTCCACTACAGGCATTGTTTGTTCTATTTAGTACAATATAATTCACAGTTCACCACAAGATTTTCTCAAGAAAGAGGGGAGAGGAGCAGAGAGAAAAAATGGAGGGGGGGAATAACTTCCTTCTTTTTAAAATTTTTATTTTATTTTTCTTTATTTCATTATTAATTTTTTTTAAAAAAACAACTCCCTTTTATTTTTATTTTTTTAACTTTTTATTCTTTATTAAATCTCATTAATACTATCAACAAAACCACCCTCAGATGCCATTAAAAGAGAAAATCAAATATCATGGATACAAAAGAAAGAGAGGTAACACAGCTAGATGAGGAAAAATCTAAGGAGAAAAAATTTAATATATTGGAAACCTTGGAGCTAAATGACAGAGAATTTAAGATAGAAATTGTAAAAATCCTCTGAGATATATAAGAAAACACAGAAAGGCAATTTAGGGAGCTCAGAAAACAACTCAATGAATATAAAGAATATATTTCCAAGGAAATTGAAACTATAAAAACAAATCAAACAGAGATGAAAAACTCAATTCACAAGCTGAAAAACGAGGTAACAAGCTTAGCTAATAGAACAGGTCAGATAGAAGAGAGGGTTAGTGAAATAGAAGAGAAGCAACTTGAGGCACAACAGAGAGAAGAAGAAAGAGACTCAAAAATTAAAAAAAATGAGATAGCCCTACAAGAATTATCTGACTCCATCAAAAAGAATAACATAAGAATAGTAGGTATATCAGAGGGAGAAGAGAGAGAAAATGGAATGGAGAACATACTCAAACAAATAATAGATGAGAACTTCCCAAGCCTGTGGAAAGAACTAAAGCCTCAAATTCAAGAAGCAAACAGAACTCCAAGTTTTCTTAACCCCAACAAACCTACTCCAAGGCATATCATAATGAAATTGGCACAAACCAATGGCAAAGAAAAAATTCTCAACGCAGCCAGGGAAAAGAAGAATAAAACATATAAAGGAAGGTCCATTAGATTATCATCAGATTTCTCACCAGAAACTCTACAAGCTAGAAGAGAGTGGACCCCAATATTTAAAGTCCTGAAAGAGAGAAACTTCCAGCCATGAATACTATACCCATCAAAGCTACCCTTTAAATATGAAGGAGAAATAAAAACATTCACAGATACAGAAAAGATGAGGGAATTTATCATCAAAAAACCCCCACTCCAGGAATTACTAAAGGGGGTTCTCCAATCAGATACAAAGAACAAAAAAATAAAAACAAAGCCACAAGTAAAAGCTCCAGGAAGAACACAATAAAACCAAATTTAAACTGTGACAACAACAAAAAGAAAGGGGGGGAGAGGATGGAGATTAACAGTAGCAAAGGACGATGGAGTGCAAAAGTACTCACAAAATAGTTCGCTACAATGAACAGGGTAGGAACCCTTTTTCATTACTTAAAGGTAACCACCATTGAAAAACCCACCATGGAAGCACATGAGATAAAAAAGGTAGCAACAGAGGAATGATGTATGGAGTACAACCAAATAAAAACAAAAGATAGAAAAACGAAAGAGAAGGATCAAACAAGACACAAAACTAACAGAAAGCAATCTATAAAATGGAAATAGGGAACCCACAAGTGTCAATAATTACACTAAATGTAAATGGATTAAACTCACCAATAAAAAGGCACAGAGTAGCAGAATGGATTAAAAAAGAAAATCCAAGTGTATGCTGCCTACAGGAAACTCATCTAAGTATCAAGGATAAAAACAAATTCAAAGTGAAAGGCTGGAAAACAATACTCCAAGCAAATAACATCCAAAATAAAAGCAGGCGTAGCAATACTCATATCTGATAATGCTGACTACAAGACAGCAAAAGTACTCAGAGACAAAAATGGCCATTTCATAATGGCTAAGGGGACACTGAATCAAGAAGACATAACAATTCTTAATATATATGCACCAAACCAAGGATCACCAAAATATATAAGACAGCTACTTATTGACCTTAAAACAAAAACTGACAAAAATACAGTCATACTTGGAGACCTCAATACACTGCTGACGGCTCTAGGTTGGTCATCCAAACAGAGTATCAACAAAGATATAGTGGCCTTAAACAAAACACTAGAGCACCTGGATATGATAGACATCTACAGGACATTTCATCCCAAAGTGACTGAGTATACATTTTTCTCCAGTGTACATGGATCATTCTCAAGAATTGACCATATGTTGGGCCACAAAAACAACATCAGCAAATTCAGAAAAATCGAAGTTGTACCAAGCATATTTTCTGATCATAAAGCCTTGAAACTAGAATTCAACTGCAAAAAAGAGGAAAAAAATCCCACAAAAGTGTGGAAACTAAACAACATATTTTTAAAAAGTGAATGGGTCAAAGAAGAAATAAGTGCAGAGATCAAAAGATATATACAGACTAATGAAAATGACAATACGACATATCAGAATATGGGATGCAGCAAAGGCAGTGATAAGAGGGAAGTTCATATCACTTCAGGCATATATGAACAAACAAGAGAGAGCCCAAGTGAACCACTTAACTTCCCACCTTAAGGAACTAGAAAAAGAAGAACAAAGACAACCCAAAACCAGCCAAAGAAAGGAGATAATAAAAATCAGAGCAGAAATAAATGAAATAGAGAACAGAAAAACTACAGAAAAAATTAATAAAACAAGGAGCTGGTTCTTTGAAAAGATCAACAAAATTGACAAACCCTTGGCAAGACTTACCAAGAAAAAAAGAGAAAGAACTCATATAAACAAAATCCAAAATGAAAGAGGAGAAATCACCACGGACACCGTAGATATACAAAGAATTATTGTAGAATACTATGAAAAACTTTATGCCACTAAATTCAACAACCTAGAAGAAATGGATAAATTCCCAGAACAAATACAACCTTCCTAGACTGAGTCAAGAAGAAGCAGAAAGTCTAAACAGGCCTATTAGTAGAGAAGAAATAGAAAAAAACCATTAAAAACCTCCCCAAAAATAAAAGTCCAGGCCCTGATGGCTATACCAGCAAATTTTATCAAACATTCAAAGAAGACTTGGTTCCTATTCTACTCAAAGTCTTCCAAAAAATTGAAGAAGAAGCAATACTTCCAAACACATTTTATGAGGCCAACATAACCCTCATACCAAAACCAGGCAAGGATGGCACAAAAAAAGAAAACTACAGACCAATATCTCTAATGAATACAGATGCTAAAATACTAAACAAAATACTAGCAAATCGAATACAACAACATATTAAAAAGATAATACATCATGATCAGGTGGGCTTTATCCCGGACCTTGGCCTCAAGCCAAGGACCATGAGGTCATGTCTATGATCCCACGTTCAAGCCAGCAACCTCATGCTCAAGCTGGTGAGCACACGCTCAAGCCAGATGAGCATGTACTTAAGCTGGCAACCTCAGGGTTTTGAACCTGGGTCCTCAGCATCCCACGTTGATGTTCTATTGATAACACCACCACCTCGTCAGGCTGGATATTGTTATACTTGATGTTTTCTTAGTGGTTTCTTAAACTCTTCACATTCATTCTTTTTTCATTTTGTTCTGATTGGACGTTTTCTGCTGCCTTGTTTTTCAAATTGCTGGTTTGACCCTCTGCTTTACCTAACCTACTGTTGATTTGTTGTAATGTATTCATTATTTCAAATATTGTCTTTTTCATTTCAGACTAGTCTTTTCTATGATTTCTATGTCATTTATACGCTTACTATCTCTTTGTTTAAGTTCTCACTGAGTTTTTCCATTATTTCCCTAAATTCCTTAAGCAACCTTCTTACCATTGTTTTAATCATTGTATCTGCTAGATTGCTTGCATCTATTTTGTTTAGTTCTTTTCTTCTGGGGACTTTTCCTGCTCCTTTATTTGGAGCATGTTTCTTTCCATCCTCATTTTTGTTGCCCTTCTTTACTTTATTTTTCAGTGTATTTGCTATATCTCTCAGTCTTGGTTTGGTGGCACTATGTGATAGTTTTCTTGTTTAACTCAGTTGTTCATTCTTCCAGATCACCTGAGCTAAGTGCTCCAACAATATCTCATTTGTTGATTATGTGAACCCTCTTGTTGTAGTTGAGTCTTGATTGGTTTGGCCTTTCTGTGGATGCGACTGATTTTCTGGGTGACTGACTATGATGATCAAACTTGACCACAGTGTAGGAGCTGCTGTATAGGTGCTAGCCCAACAAAGCAGAATGCATTCCAGCAAGATCTGGTGCCTACCAAGATCTCCCTTTGGGTATGCTTCTTGTAACACATATTTTGTCATTCTTTGATGTGGTCTGTAACCTACCATCAGTTATATTGGTTCTAGGGCCTCTTGTAAGAAATTCTGGTGCAGGTCAATACCAGCCACTGCCTATGATTGACTCTGGGCTATCTTTTCAGAGCTGCAAAGCAATCCACAGTTTGTGGCTGCCTCTGCTGGGCCTGGGTGTGCATGAGAGTTGTCAAGCTTTGCAGCTAGGCAAACTTCTATCAGCATTAACCCTGGATCCAGGTAAGAAAATGCCCAAAGTACTCTTACACTCACCACCACTTGCTGGCTGCCTGTTAGGCTCAGTCACTGAAAGAACTTCTGGCAGTATGTGTGTTGTGTGAGAGGTATATTCTTAGTGAATCACCAGGTAGGGGTGAGTAAATTTCACCAGATTGATAGATTCAAATTCAGTGCCAGTGGTTGGTCTGAGACTATTCACTAAAGTTTTAGGTTATACCAAGGCATGCTGTCACCTGCCAGGTGCTCTTGGAAATTGGTGGTGTGGCAGGTCTTATGGAATCATCAGAGTGAGGCCAGCAGAGTCCATCAGACTAAAACAAAAGAGACCATGAGTAGATATGTTAATGGAGGGCTTTGCACAGGAATGGTGGTGCCAGTCAGGTGTGCAAAGGAAATATGATCTTGCCATAGAGCCACACAAGTCAGTCTCTTTGTGAGGCCTTCCTCAAGAATCTTTCAAGAAAGGCTGCACTACACGCCCAGGTTTGTGCCAAACAGCTGACTTTTTTGCAGTACATGAAGTAGAAAAGGCAGAGCCACTGGTATTTGAGAGGGTGGGGCTCATTGATTTCTTGTGGGCAGCTGGTGCTGTTCAAGCAAGTGGTGGTAGGGAAAAATGGCCCCCACATCACATCCGCACTACTCATTCTCTGAAAACCCCCAAGTCTGCCTGGACCTCCTCAATGACCCTTCAAGAAAGTCTACACCATGGGCTCAGACAGCTGACTCCTCTGAAGAGC
The DNA here is from genome assembly GCF_036850765.1 of Saccopteryx bilineata. Taxonomy (NCBI): domain Eukaryota; kingdom Metazoa; phylum Chordata; class Mammalia; order Chiroptera; family Emballonuridae; genus Saccopteryx; species Saccopteryx bilineata. Next base: position 69,078,083 of record NC_089502.1, on the reverse strand, counting down.
ATGAGCTTGAAAGACTTGGACAACAGGGAGTCATGAGGATGGGGCTAGTGTATTCTTTCACTCTGACTGAGTATCGAGGTGAGTGCTCGACCCAGGGAAGAACAGGTCTTTGGGTATTGTTGGAGAAGGGCTCAGACAGGGTCCCTGGTGGTTTTCTCTTTAGCTCTATCCTTTGAGCCACAAAACCCTGTCTCTCTTTGTACCACTCCAGTCTGCTCTGAGCTCCTCTCCTGCTGGAGTCCAGAGTGAGTAGCTACAAATGAGATTTTGTGCCTTGTATGTGCCCCGACCAAGGATCGAACCCACAACCTTGATGTATCAAGGTGATGCTCTAACCAACTGAGCCATTTGGCCCGGGCTGAGATTTTGTGCCTTAACCTTCTAAGAGGGCACCAAAGTTTCTAGCAGACTTTGGTCTCTTCTTGATTGATAGAATCTTCACCGATTTTCACAGCCAGATAATATTGGTGCTCCTCTTCTTGGCTCTCTTGCTCTGGGTAGGGAGCCTGGCATGAGGTTGAGAACTTACCTTCTTCATAGGGATCTTTGTTCCTGGGATATACCTCTATTCTCAGCTACTGCATGTGGGTGCGAGGCCAGCCCTTTTTGGATTTCAGCCCTGTCTAACAGTCACAATGTGGTTTCTTCTGTATACCTTGGTTATAAGACTTCTGTTTAGCTAGTTTTTAGTTGGTCATTCAGGTTGATTGTTTTATAATTTAGTTGAAACGTGATTGTAACTCCCACCTACTCTGCTGCCATCTTGAATCCCTTCTACTTATAGTTATTAATGAAGATAATATGAATTGAACATCTGGAATAGTGTCTGGCACAGAGTAAGTGCTCAATACATTTTAGATATAATGTCAGTTTGGCATTTGTCTATATGTAATTGTGAGCCTTTTCGCCACAACTAGATTGCAAATACTTTAAAAGGAAGAACCACTTACGTTCAGCTCAATCTTGAAACTTGTACCTCCAACTCAGCAAAACAAAGACAAAAATTCTAAAAGTAACAGTACCTGCTCTTCTTAAAAAAATGTAACTTCTGTTTTTGCTACTTGAACATTCTCATCTCTATTCCCTTCCCAGGCTACTTATTAAAGAATGTCTTCTATTCATACTATCTTAATTTGTATAAACATTATCAACGAGGCTCTATGGTTCTTTATTAACTTGTGCATCTAGCTTACATCTGGCCCACTTCAGGGTTTTGGGATTTAGCAATAGTCAGCAACTAAATCAAACACTTAAATTTGAATTATAGATAAATAGAAATAATTTTAATACCATTTCATTATAAAATTATTTGTTTATCTGAAATTCCGTTTTGACTAGATACTCTATTTTATCTGCTAATTATATGGCCACTACTTAAAGTGATGCTGTTTTTGATAAATATTTGTTGGTTAAAGAACATGGGTTTTTTGATGCAAAGTAATAGGGGACCCTTGGGGCTGTTGACCTCCCCCTCCCATTATATTCTGGGACCTTTTTCTCTCTTCTGAAGGTAAATAATTTTAAGGGGTAAGTTATGGTTTGATCTTTGGTAATATTGGTAAGGGCTGTTGAGCTGTGTTCTATCTATCTAGGCCTCTCCTCCTCAGATAGCATTCTCCCAACTATCCTCATTATAGAGGATTTGGGAAATACAGATAGTATAAAGATACAAAGAAGAAAATAAAAGTCATCTTAAAAAAGAAAACCATTATTCACTTCAAAGAACTATTTTATTTAATGTTTTCAATGGGTAATATATTTACATAATCAAATAAATATATATACTCATACAAATATACACTGTGAAAACTCTCCTTTTTATCTCTGCCCTCACTCTGCTCAGTTCCAACGACATCTCACAAGTATCACTTGTATTAGTTTTCTTGAATATAGTTCAGAAATTATTGGTGCAAATACAAGAAAATATTAAGGTATGTTTCTATTTAATAAATTTTTTACTTTTCAAAAAGTAACACTACATACACTGTTCTTTCCTCTGCTTTTTTAAACACAATATTTCATGACAACATACTATATCAGTACACAGAATGTTTTTTATCTTTATTTACAGTGGTAGGGTGTTTCACTCCTTGGATTTACCATAATTTATTTAAGTAATCTTCTATTTCTTCACACTTTGGTTAGGCCAGATCCTCCTTGCTTGTTATTCTCAATGCTTTCTTGACATATTCCGTTATTGAAGCATCTTTATCCCATGTGCCATCTATTTACAATCTTACTCTCAACTAGTAAGCAAATGGTTTCAGGCTCTTACTTTCTGAAATAAATCTCAGGGTGTATCTTGAGTTGTCTCCTATATATGGGTAGATGATCCCATAGCTTTTTTTTTTTTTTATCAAGGAAAGCCATGCTTACTGGTAGCTGAGGAAATAGATAAGTGATGTGGTCAAAGGATATTTCATCAATACTTTTGATCCTTGGCAGAAAAATTATCAACAACGCTTAATTTTACAAAGCACAGTTATTCTTATCTTCATTTTTCAGATGAGGAAACTGAGGCTTAGTACAGTAATATTACTTCCCTAAAGTAGATTGGTTGCATCAGAGAACCAAGGTCTTTTTTATAAATCTGGTGGTACTTTTTGGCCTGTGTCTGATTTTGCTTTCCAATACCTTTCAGTATATCATTAGAGAGTCATTCTTGGAACGAATGTGAAACATTTTTGGTCTTTTCAATCCCCCACCAAATTACTTGTAGAAGAAAGAACCTCTTGTTATAATCAACTAATTATTAATAAGGATTAATTGACAACCCAATGGGAACAAGAATTAATGAATAGGGGATGTAGACCACTGGAGAGGCACTTGTGTATGTATGTGCATGAGTATATGCATGTTTCCTATCAAGGGAAGAAGTTGGTAACATCACAAAAGTAACCAGAAAAGCTAAATTGCAAAGGGCTTGGAAGAAGTGTGCAAAGACACATATCTTTTGTCCTCATAGTTACATTGGATGCTGATATTGCAGTTGCTGCCTGTGTGTGTGTGTGTGTGTGTGTGTGTGTATGTGTATGATATTGAATTGGAAACTGCTGCAATGTAGAAATATTTTGGAAATGCCATTTTGGATCCTGGATCTCAACAGATCTTTCTAACTGTGAGTATGTTCAATATCCTCAGCAGCCTGATTGCTCTGATACTCTTGTCACTGCATGAGCTCTCAAGTATAATCTGATTTTAAATGAAGAGAAGAAGGTCCTAAAGTAGGAGGGAGAAGGGCTATTCTTTATACCTCTACCAGAATCCACCTATCTTACTTTGATGATCCCATTTTTTTCCTGAGGCTTCTATTGATTTTGGTTTCCCACCTCCACCCCTTCGTGCAGGTCTTAGGCAAGGATTGGACCTTTTGGTGAGAGTGACTTTTTGTAAATGACACTTTTTGCAACAAATTATTAGTTTATTCGTTCCCTCTCTGGCAAACAGAGATAGTAGAGGGGTCTGCATTCTGAGGTTTTGTATCTTGGAAAGAGAATAGAGACCTCAGACAATGGGGAAGAAAAATGTACATAGTAGGCAGGAGGACCCATCCCTCCTCAAATTTGAAATAAAAAGCAGCATTTTTCCCTCCCTTAAGTTCAGTTCTGTTGTAAAGCCTCGTAAGAAATGTACAGTCTGTCTCTTGCCTAAGATAAGCTCATATGGGCTTAGGTCAACTCTGGGTCTTGCAGAGCCTCTTTGATTCTGGGAAGGAAAAGGAAGAGGGTGGTGAAAACAACAATCAACTCTTGGGTCGTTATGAATAGTTTCTTCCTCCTTGGCTGAGACTTTAGCTTTGACAAAGAAAAAACAAACCACAAAATCTTAATATATTGTAAAAAACATTTCAATCAAATACAAGTTGTGGGTTCTTGATTCTCTCTCAAAATTCTAACTGAAAACTATTATTTTTTGGTGATTAAATAGAACTCTTTAAATAATGATGCCAGTTACCTTGATAGTTGTCAGAAAGTTTATGTGAGTTTTATATTGTTTAAAAAAGGACTTCCTGAACCCCATTAAAGAATCTAGATGTGCCTGTCAAACACATATTTAAAATAAACTTCCTTAAAACTCCTAAATTAAATGTAAATTCCAAAGGCTTCAGTATGGTTTAAAAAAATTTATTCAACTTTAGTATATGTGGCACAAGCCATGAAACAAGCCTAAACTTAAATCTCACTTATTAAATAACCCTTCTAAAAGGAGCCATGTTATGTAGAGACAAACATTTCTTTAATGAGAACAACTAAAAACTTTGTACAAAAGCATAAAATATATTTAAGCCTCATGAGGTTTTTGTTGTGAGGAATCAAGACTAAATCACATTTTGTATCAACTAGGCATTATGTTGATTATGAGCAGATAGGGCAAATTAGGAATAGTGAAAAGGAGAATAGTAAGAGAAACAGTTTAATGGAAATCATTACCAGCAAAGGAATAATATGCTGACCAGGGTAGAGAAACAGCTCTCTCATTACATTTTTAAGTCAGACCACAGATCTCATAGGCAGCCTGCAAATTTATGGATTAGATGTGGAGAATGGATTGTTTAACACAGAATAATTAGCAGCTTTGAGGTTTCTCCTGAACAAACTGCTGTCGTTACAACAAACACAAAGGCATACCTCTGTATGGAGTGTAAAACAATTGAATTTTTCCTAAAGGAATCATTAATTGAATCCAAAATTCATTATTACTTAGTTTAATGTAGGTGATACATAAGAAAGCTACCATAATAATCAGTCAGTTACAATCCTGAACTTGTAAATTCTAATTTTAAAAATGCCTAATAAGAGTGAAATCAGAGTAGGAAACATCAGGCTCTTGTTCTCCAATGGAAACACTAAAAAAACAATTAGAATTGATTAGATAATTGTATAAGATTTCTGGAAATCAGTAAAAGATATACAGCAAGCAACAAATGCCCATTGAGGAAAAAGCCCTATTAAAAACGGTAGGAAATTTTGTGGTAATATTTTAGCCCTTATTCACCACATTCCCAAATGCTTAAACTTGGTGTAGTATAGTTTGGAGGAATCATATGCTAAATTCTTAATCTCCTTCCTTGAATTTAAAAGAGCACAACAGACTGAATATTCAACTTTCTAACCTGTCTGTGGGATGCCTGAGGAATCACCCTATGTGTCAACTAATTAAAAGATTATAAAAAATATCTTGAAACAAATAATAATAAAAATACAACATACCAAAACTTAAGAGATACAGCAAAAGCAATGCTAAAAGTAAATTTATAGCTGTAAATGTTGGCATTAAAAATAAGAATAACTCAAATCAACAACTTTACTTTATATTTAACGGGACTAGAAAATGAAAAACAAACTCAAAGCTAGAAGAAGAAAGAAAGAAATGATGATGATAAGAGTGAAGATGAACAAAATAGAGAATAGAAAATCAATGAAAGATCAACAAAATTAATAAAACATTAGCAGATTGACAAATAAAAAGAGGTTTTACTGCCTATGTATTCCAGGATTTTTATTGTTTCAAGTCTAATATTTATTTTTTTAATCCATTTTAAGTTTATTCTTATGTATGGTTTCATTTTTTTGCACATATCTGTTCAATTTTTCCAACACTATTTACTGAACTATCTTTACCCCATTGTATATTTATGCCTCTTCTTTTAAATATTAATTGATTATTAAGTTGTAGGTTTATTTCTGGGTTGTTTATTTCATTCCATTAATCTGTGTTTTTGTTTTTAAAGAAAAATTTTTTTCTTTTTGTATTTTTCTGAAGTTGGAAACGGAGAGGCAGTCATACAGACTCCCGCATGTGCCCGACTGGGATCCACCCGGCATGCCCACCAGGGGGCGATGCTCTGCCCATCTGGGGCATTGCTCTGTTGCAACCAGAGCCATTCTAGCGCCTGAGGCAGAGGCCATGGAGCCATCCTCAGCGCCCAGGCCATCGTTGCTCCAATGGAGCCTTTGCTGTAGGAGGGGAAGAGAGAGACAGAGAGGAAGGAGAGAGGGAGGGGTGGAGAAGCAGATGGGCGCTTCTCCTGTGTGCCCTGGCTGGGAATCGAACCCGGGACTCCTGCACGCCAGGCCGATGCTCTACCACTGAGCCAACTGGCCAGGGCCTGTGTTTTTGTTTTTATGTCAGTTCTATGCTGTTTTTATTACCATGGTCTTGTGATATAATTTGATATCAGGTAGTGTGATTCCTCCAACTTTGTTTTTGTTTTCTCAAGATTGCTGTTGTTATTTAGGGTCTTTTGTGGCCTATATACAGTTTTGGAATATTAATTCTAGTTCTGTGAAATATTCCATTGGTATCTTAATAGGAATTGCATTAAATGTGTAGATTGCTTTGGGTATTATAAATATTTTAATAATGTTAATTTTTCTTATTCATAAACATGATATACACTTCCACTTATTTGTATTTTCTTCAATTTCTTCAGTTTTTTGTAAATTTCTGAGTACAGGTCTGTTACATGTTTGGTTAAATTTATTCCTAGGCATTTTGTTCATTTTGAAGCAATATAGGTGGAATTGTTTTTTAGTTTTCCTTTCTGATAGTTCATTATTGTTATATAAAAATGCCAGTGATTTGTTGGTATTTATTTTGTATTCTACTACTTTACTGAATTTTTAATTAGTTTTAGTAGATTTCTGGTGAAATCTTTAGGGTTCTCTATTATTATGTCATTTGCCAATAATGGCAGTTTTACTTCTTTTTTCCAATTTTGATGCTTTCTATATCTTATTCTTTTCTGATTGCTATGGCTTCCAGTACTATGATGAATAGGTTATGAAAACAGACATCCCTGTCTTATTATTAATACATATATTAAAGGAAATGCTTATAGTTTTTGCCCATTGAGCATGTTTGCTGTAGATTTGTTGGCCTTTATTTTGTTGAGGAAGTTCCTTCTATTTCCACTTTGCTGGGAGTTTTTATCATAAATGGGTGCTAGATTTTATCAGATGCCTTTTCTGCATCTATTGATATGATCATGTGGTTTTTACCCTTCATTTTGTTTATGTCGTGTATCATGTTCAATGTTTTGGGGATATTGTACCAACCTTAATTTCCTGGAAATAATCTCATTTGATCATTGTGGATGATCTTTTTAATGTATTGCTGGATCTGATTTGATAATATTTTGTTAAAGATTTTAGCATCTATGTTCATCATAGCAATATTTTTACTGATATACTTCCTTTGGCAAATTAAACAAGAAATAAAACAAACAAGTGAGACTTCATTAAACTAAAAAGGTTTTGTACATCAAAGAAATCTATCAACAAAGTGAAAAGACAATCCACTGAATGAGAGAATATATTCACCAATACATCTGAGAAGGGGTTAATATTTAAAATTTCTAAAGAACTTATAAAACTCAACACCAAAAACATAAACAATTCAATTAAAAAATGAGCAAACAACTTGAATAGACACTTCTACAAAGAAGACATACAGATGGCCAATAGGCATATGAGAAAAGCTCAATGTCACTAATCATCAGAGAAATGCAAATTAAAACCACAGTGAGATATTACCTCACACGTGCCAGAATGTCTATTATCAATAAATCAACAAACAACAAATGTTGGTGATAATGTGAAGAAAAGTGAATTTTGTGCACTGCTAGTAGCAATGCAGATTGGTGCAGCCACTGTGGAAAACAGTATAGTTACCTCAAAAAAATTAAAAATGGAACTACCTTATGACCCAGGAATTCTACTTCTGGGAATTTATCTTAAGAAATCTGAAAGACTAATTCAAAAGAATATATGCACCCCTATGTTCATGACAGTGTTATTTACAATAGCCAAAATTTGGAAGTAGCCCAAGTGCCCATCAGTAGATAAGTGGATAAAAAAGCTGTAATAGTTCTACACAATGGAATAGTATGCTTTCAAAAAAGAAGGAAATCTTACCTTTTGCAACAGCATGGATGAACCTGGAAAGTATCATGCTAAGTGAAATAAGCTAGTCAGAGAAAGACAAGTACCATATGATTATTAATAAAAAACTTCCCAACAATGAAAGTACAAGACCAGATGGATCAAATGATAAATTCTACTGCACATTTAAAAAAATTAATAACTATCTTCCTGAAATTCTTTCAAAAATTGAAGAAAAGGGAAAAATTCCAAACTGAATTTTATGAGGCCAGTATTACCTTGGTACCAAAAACCAGATAAAGACCCTACAGAAAGGACCAATATATTTTAAGAGTATTGATGCAACAATCCTTAACAAAATAGTAGTAAACTTATTTCAGCAAATATTTAAAAGATTAAACTTTGTGACGAAGTGGGATTTGCTCCTGGAATGCTAGGATGGTTAAACTCATGAAGATAAGTCAATGTAACATTACATTAACAAAATGGGGGAAAAGAAATGATTTTTCTCAGTTTTTGCAGAGAAAGAATTCAACAAAATACAGTACTATTTTATGATAAATACACTCAACCAACTAGAAATATAAGAAAACCACCACAACATAATAAATACCATATACCAAAAACTTATATCTAACATGATACTTAAAGGTAGAAGACTGAAAGCTTTTCCTCTAAAATCAGGAATAACAGAGTCACCACAATTCAACATAGTACTGGAAGTCTTAGCCAGATAAATTAGGCTAAGAAAAAGAAACAAAATAAAACAATAGAATAGAATAGAGACTCTGGAAATAAACTTAAACATGTATGATAAAATTATTACTATTTAAATGTTTTTTACATTTTAAAGTCTTTTTAACTTTTATTTTAAATTACAGTTTACATGAAATATATTAATTTCAGGTATACAGCATTGTGGTTAGACTATCATATACTTTACAAAGTGATCCACCAAATATTTCAAATACCCACTGAACACCATACTTAGTTATTACAATATTATTGACTATATTCCCTATGCTAGACTTTATATCCCATGGTTATTTTGTAACTAATAATTTGTACATCATAAACGACCTTTTTCACCCAGGTTCCCCACCCCTTTCTATCTGGAAACTATCAGTCTGTTCTTTGTGTCTATGAGTCTATTTCTGTTTTGTTTGTTTCTTTATTTTGTTTTTCAGCTATTTAATATAAGTAAAATAGTAGGTATTTGCATTTCTCTAACTTATTTCACTTAGCATTATACTGTCTATGTCAAACCAAACTATCAGAAATTATGATTTTATTATTATTATTATTTTTAACAGAGGCAGAGATAGACAGGGACAGACAGACAGAATGGAGAGAGATGAGAAGCATCAATCATCAGTTTCTCGTTGCGCGTTGCGACTTCTTAGTTGTTCATTGATTGCTTTCTCACATGTGCCTTGACCTTGGGCCTTCAGCAGACCGAGTAACCCCCTGCTGGAGCCAGCGACCTTGGGTCCAAGCTGATGAGCTCTTTGCTCAAGCCAGATGAGCCCGCGCTCAAGCTGGCGACCTCGGGGTCTTGAACCTGGGTCCTTCCGCATCCCAGTCTGACACTTTATCCACTGCACCACCACCTGGTCAGGCAATTTTATTATTTTTCATGACCCAGTAATATCCCATTTATTCATATAAACCACTAATTCATTAGCCCCTTGCTTACTGATGGTCACTTGAATTGCTTTCATGTCTTGGTAATTGTAAATAATGCTGCAATAAACATAGAAATATATATCATTTTTTGACTTAGTGCTGCAGGTTCTTCAAACATATGCCAGAGGAGTTGCTATGTCATAAAAGAGTTTTATTTTTAATTTTTTGAGGACCCTCCATACTATTTTCAAAAGTGGCTGCACCAACTTGCATTCCCACCTTTAGTGCAAAAGAGTTCCCTTTTCTCTATATCTTTACTAACAGTTGTTGTTGGGTGAAGTGATATCTCATTGTGGCTTTAATTTGCATTTCACTGATGATTAGTGATGTTGAGCATCTTTACATATGTCTATTGGCCATCTGTATATCGTCTTTGGAAAAGTGTCTGTTAAGATCCTTTGCTCTTGTATTAATTAGATTTTTAGTTATTTTGGTGTTGAGCTGTATAACTTCTTTATAAATGTTGGATTTTTTTCTTTTTTTTTTTTTTTTTAAAATATGGAACGCTTCACGAATTTGCGTGTCATCCTTGCGCAGGGGCCATGTTAATCTTCTCTGTATCGTTCCAATTTTAGTATATGTGCTGCTGAAGCGAGCACTAAATGTTGGATTTTAACCCCTTATCAGATATACTAGTGAATATTTTCTCCCATTGAATGGGTTGTCCTTCTATTTTGTTAATTGTCTTTCACTGTGCAAAGCTTTTTAGTTTGATATAGTCCCATTTGTTTATTTTGTCCTGTATTTCAGTTACCCACAGAGGTAAATTGGCAAAAATATAGCTATGAGAGATGTCTGAGGGTCTATTTCCTATGTTTTCTTCCAAGATTTTTATGGTTTTGAGCAGGGGTCCCCAAACTTTTTACACAGGGGGCCAGTTCACTGTCTCTCAGACCGTTGGAGGGCCGGACTATAAAAAACATTATGAACAAATCCCTATGCACACTGCACATATCTTATTTTAAAGTAAAAAAATAAAACGGGGACAAATACAATATTTAAAATAAAGAACAAGTAAATTTAAATCAACAAACTGACCAGTATTTCAATGTGAACTATGGGCCTGCTTTTGGCTAATGAGATGGTCACTGTCTGGTTCCATATTTGTCACTGCTAGCCGTAACAAGTGATATGACGTGCTTCCGGAGCCGTAATGCGTGCGTCCTGTGTCACCAGAAGTAGTACTGTACGTGAGCAACTCAGCGCTTTGCTGCGCCGCCGCCACATACAGTACTCCAGGAGCACAGGATGCGGATGCTCCTCTCACTGACCACCAATGAAAGAGGTGCCCCTTCCGGAAGTGCGGAGGGGGCCGGATAAATGGCCTCAGGGGGCCACATGCGTCCTGTGGGCCGCAGTTTGGGGACCCCTGGTTTTGAGTCTAACATTTCAGTCATTCATCCATTTTGAGTTTGTTTTTGTGAATGATGTAAGTTGGTAGTCTAGTTTCATTTATAGCATGTGCCTGTCCAGTTTTCCCAACACCATTTATTAAAGAAACTGTCTTGACTCTATTGTATACTCTTGCTTCCTTGTCAAATATTAATTGACCATAAAGGTGTATTTCTTGGATCTCTGTTCCATTCCATTGATCTGTATGCCTGTTCTTATGCCAATATCAAGCTGTTTTGAGTACAATGACCTTGTAGTATAACTTGATATCAGGAGGTGTGATACCTCCCACTTTATTCTTCATTTTCAAGATTGCTAAGGTTATTTGAGTTCTTTTTTGGTTCCATATAAATTTTTGGAATATTAGTTATAGATCTGTGAAGTATGCCAGTAGTATTTTAATAGGAATTGCATTGAATCTATAGATTGCTTTGGGTAGTATAGACTATTTAATGATGTTAATTCTTTTTATCCATGAACACGATATATGCTTCCACTTGTTTGCATCTTCCTTGATATACTTTTTCAATGACCTATAATTTTCTGAGTACAGGGCTTTTAATTCCTTGGTTAAATTTATTCCTAGGTACTTTACTTATTTACATTTGTTGCAATAGTAAATATAATTTTTTCCATAATTTGTCTTTCTCACAGTTTATTGTTGTATAAAAATTCCACTCATTTCTGAATATTAATTTTATACCCTGTCACCTTGCTAAATTTATTTATCAGGTCTAGTAGTTTTTTGACTTGAAATTTTAGGATATTCTATGTACAGTACCATGTCATCAGGAAATAATGACAGTTTTACTTCTTTTCCAATTTGGATGCCATTTATTTCTTCTTGTTATCTTATTTCTGCGATTAGGACTTCCAGAACTATGTTGAATAAGAGTAGTGAAAGGGAAAAACTTTGTCTTGTTCCTGATCTCAAGGAAATAGCTTTTATTTTTTGCCTACTGAGTATGAGGTTGCCTGTTGGTTTGTCATACATGGCCTTTATTATGTTGAGGCATGTTCCCTGAATTCCCACTTTTCTGAGAGTTTTGATCATAAATGGATACTGGATTTTATAAAACATTTTTCTGCATCTATTGAGATGATCAGGTGATTTTTGCGCTTCATTTTGTTTCTGTGATAAATACATTCTTGGTTTGTGAATATTGTATTAGCCTTGCTTCTCTGGAATAAATCCCTCTTGATTATGATTTATAGTATCTTTTTTTTCCTCTTTATTTAATTTTATTCAGAAAATTAAAATTAACATGGTAATATTGATCAATAAGAGTACATAAGTTTAAGGTAAACATTTCTTTTTAAAAAAAATAATTTTATTTTTTTAATGGGGCGACATCAATAAATCAGGATACATATATTCAAAGATAACATGTCCAGGTTATCTTGTCGTTCAATTATGTTGCATACCCATCAACCAAAGTCAGATTGTCCTCTGTCGCCTTCTTTCTAGTTTTCTTTGTGCCCCTCCCCCTCCCCCTTTCCCTCTCCCTCTCCCCCCTCTCCCCGTAACCACCACACTCTTATCAATGTCTCTTAGTCTCACTTTTATGTCCCACCTACGTAAGGGTAAACATTTCTATTGCTTTTGAACTGTTGATTATGTTCTGTACCTATCACCCAAGTGAAATAATTTTTTGTCACCATATATTCATCCATCAGTACTCTCTTCCACTACTCCTCCCACACAACCTCTTCCCCAGGGTAACCACTTCACTTTTATCTATGTCCACGAGTCTCAGTTTTATATCCCACCTATGCGTAAAATTATACAGTTCTTAGCTTTTTTTGATTTACTTATTTCACTCAGTATAATATTCTCAAGGTCCATTCATGTTGTCCTAAATGGCAACAGTTCAACATTTCTTATGGCTGAGTAGTATTTCAATCCTCTATTGAGGGACACTTTGGTTGTTTCCATGTCTTGGCCACTGTGAATAATGCTGTGATGACCATTGGGGTGCATGTGTCTTTGCGAACCAATGTTTTCGAGTTTTTTGAGGAGATACACTGTAGGGATTGCTAGGTCAAATGGTAGTTCTAGTCTTAATTTTTTGAGGAACCATCATACCTTCCTCCATAATAGCTGGGTCAATTTACATTCTCACCAGCAGTGAACGAAGGCTCCTTTTTCTCCAGAGCTTCTCCAACATGTGTTATTACCTGTCTTGTTGATAATAGCCAACTTAACAGGTGTGAGGTGATATCTTTTTGTAGTTTTTTTTAAATATTTTTATTTTTTATTTATTCATTTTAGAGAGGAAAGGGAGAGACAGAGAGAGAGAGAGAGAGAAAGGGGGAGGAGCTGGAAGCATCAACTCCCATATGTGCCTTGACCAGGCAAGCCCAGGGTTTTGAACTGGTGACCTCAGCATTTCCAGGTCGACCCTTTATCCACTGCGCCACCACAGGTCAGGCTCTCTTATTGTAGTTTTGATTTGCAACTCTTTAATAGCTGGCAGAGATGAGCATCAGTTCATATATCTGTTGGCCATTTCTATGTCTTCTTGGGAGAAGTATCTGTTCAGGTCCTATCTTTATTTTTAAATTGAATTATTTTCTTTTATTTTTGTTTGTTTTTTGCTGAGCTTTGTCAGTTCTTTATATATTTTGAATATTAATCCCTTATCAGAGCAGTTGTTTGTAAATATTATCTCCCATTTAGTTGGCTACCTTTTTGGTTTACCGTAGGTTTATTTTGCTGTGCAGAAGCTTTTTGCTTGATATAGTCTTATTTATTTATTGTTCCCTTTACTTCCCTTGCCTTTGGGGTCAAATTCATAAATTGTTCTCTATGGCCAAGGTCCATAAATTTAGTATGTATATTTTCTTCTATGTAAATTACTGTTTCAGATCTTATATTTAAGTCTTTGATTTATTTTGAATTAATTTTTGTTCAGGAGGACAAATTGTAATCAAGTGCCATTCTTTTACATGTGGGTTTCCCGTTTTCCTATCACCGTTTATTAAAAGAAAGCTTCCTTTGCTCCACTTGTATTTTCTTGGCGTTGTTCTCAAAGATTATTTGTCCATTTATATGTGGTGTTATTTCTGGACTCTCAATTCTGTTCCTTTGGCCTATATGTCTGTTTTTCTGCCAATACCATCCTGTTTTGATTATTTTGGTTCTGTAGTACAATTTGAAGTCAGGGGGTGTTGATACCTTTGGCTTCATCCTTTTTCTCAGGATTGCTTCTGATATTTGTGGTTTTTTTATGGCTTCATACACACCTGGTAATATTTTGTTTTATTTATTAAAAATGGCATTGGGATTTTAATGGGGATTGCATTAAATTTGTATATTGCTTTGGGTAATATGGCCATTTTACCTATGTTGATTCTTCCAATTTATGAACATGGCATATTTTCCCATTTCATTTTGTCCTTTCAATTTCTTTCAATAATGCTTTGTAGCTTTCAGTATATAAGTCTTCACATCTTTTTTAAGTTTATTTCTAGGAATTTTATTTTATTTTTTTTGCAATTCTAAAGGGAATTGTTGTTTTGTGTTTATTATTTGAAGTTTCATTGTTGGTGTATAGAAAAGTTGTAGAGTTTTGTATATTGATTTTGTTTCCTGCAACTTTACTGTATTGGTTTGTTTCTAATACTTTAATGTGGACTTGGGGTTTTCTATCTACAGGATCATGTCATCTGCAAAAAGTGATAACTTTACTTCCTCTATCCCAATATGGATGCTTTGATTTCTTTCTCTTGCCTGTTTTCCTGGCTAAAACTTCCAGAACTATGTTGAATAAGAGTGGAGAGAGTAGCAGCCTTGTCTTGTTTCTGATTTTAGAAGAAAAGCCTTCAGTTTTTCACCATTTAGTATAATATTAGCTGATGGTTTGTCATATATGGCCCTTATTATGTTGAGGTACTTTCCTTTTATTTTGATTTTATTGTTTTAAACATAAAGGGATGTTGTATCATATCAAATGCTTTTTCTGCATCTATTGATAGGATCATATGATTTTTGTTCTTTATTTTGTTGATGTGGTGTATGTATTACCTTGATCAATTTTTGTATGTTGAACTATCCTTGTATTCCCGGGATCAATCCTTCTTGATCATGAAGTATTGTTTTTTGTAAACCATTGTTGTATTAGATTTGCTAGTATTTTGCTTAGGATTTTTGCATCTGTATTCATTAGAGATATTAGTCTGTAGTTATCTTTGTGTGTGTGTGTGTGTGTGTGTGTATGTATGTGTGTGTTGTCCTTGCCAGGTATCAGGTATGTTAGCCTCATAAAATGTGTTGGAGAGTACTGCTTCTTTTTCTATTTTTTGGAAGACTTTGAGAACAATAGGTACCAAATCTTTGAATGTTTGGTAGAATTCACTAGTGTAGCTATTTGGTTCTCAAATTTTATTTCTGGAGAAGTTTTTGATAGTTGTTTCTATTTCCTCCCCACTTATGAACCTATTTAGGTATTCCACTTCTTTGTGACTCTATCTAGGAAGATTGTATAGTTTTATAAATGTATTCATTTCTTCAACATTGTTAAATTTGGGGGTATATAATCTTTCATAATATTCTACTATGATCCTTTGTATATCTATGATGTATGTAGTAATTTCTCCTCTTACATTTTGGATTTTGTTTACATGAGTCATTTATATATATAATTTTTTAGTGAGTCTAACCAGGGTTTTTTCAATTTTGTTGATTGTTTCAAAAACCAATACTTCATTGCATTAATATTTTATAATTTTTATCTTCTTACTTCATTTAGTTCTGCTCTAATTTTAACTATTTCCTTTTTCTGCTGACTTTGGGTTTCTTTGGTACTTCTTATCTAGTTCTTTGAGATGTGATGCTACATTATTTACTTGGGATCTCTTGTTTCTTGATATAAGCCTGTAATGATATAAAGTTCCTTTTTTATTAGTGCTTTCATTGCATCTCAGAAGTTTTTTTTTTTTTTTTTGAAACGGGAAGAGACAGTCAGACTCCTGCATGCGCCCGACCAGGAACCACCCGGCACGCCCACCAGGGGGCGATGCTTTGCCCCTCCGGGGCGTCGCTCTGTTGCAACCAGAGCCACTCTAGCGCCTGGGGCAGAGGCCAAGGAGCCATCCCCAGCGCCTGGGCCATCTTTGGTCCAATGGAGCCTCGCTGCGGAAGGAGAAAAGAGAGACAGAGAGGAAGGAGAGGGGGAAGGGTGGAGAAGCAGATGGGCGCTTCTCCTGTGTGCCCTGGCCGGGAATCGAACCCGGGACTCCTGCACGCCAGGCCGGCGCTCTACCACTGAGCCAACCAGCCAGGGCCGCATCTCAGAAGTTTTGATATGATGTGTTGTCATTCTCATTTGTCTGTATTTATCTTTTGATCTCTTCTTTTATTTCTTCTTTGACCCAGCCATGTTTTAGAAGTATGTTGTTTAATTTCCACATTTTTGTGGGTTTCTTTAATTCTTTTTTGCAGATGAATTCTAAATTTCAAAGACTTATGGTCAGAGAATTTGTTTGGTATAATTTCAGTCTTTTTCAATTTGCTGAGGTTAGTTTTGTGGGGTTTTTTCATTTTTTTTTTAGAGAGGAGAGAGAGAGAGATAGAGAGAGAGAGAGAGAGAGAGAGAGGAGAGACAGAGAGAGAGAAGGGGGGAGGAGCTGGAAGCATCAACTCCCATATATGCCTTGACCAGGCAAGCCCAGGGTTTTGAACCGGCGACCTCAGCATTTCCAGGTCGACGCTTTATCCACTGTGCCACCACAGGTCAGGCCTGAGGTTAGTTTTGTGACCCAACATGTGGTCTATTCTTGAGAAAGTTCCATGCACACTTGAAAGAATATATATACTCTGGGCTTCTGGAATGAAATGTCATTAAATGTCTATTATGTCAATTTGGTCTAGTGTGTCATTTTAGGCCAATATTTCTTCATTGATTTTATGTTTGGATGATCTATCTAAAGCCATCAATGATGAGTCGAGATGTTTCAGTATGATTGTATTTTTGTCTGTATCTATATTTAGAGCAGCTAGGGGATGTCTTACATATTTTGTTGCTCCCTGATTTGGTGCATATATATTAAGAAGTGTTATGTCTTCTTGATACGCTGTTTTCTTTATCATTATGAAATATCCGTCTTTGTCTCTTGTTAACATTGTTGTCTTGAAGTCAGCATGGTCAGATATTAATATGGCTATCCCTGATTTTCTTTTGGTATTATTTGCTTAATGATTGTTTTCTAATCTTTCACTTTGAGTCTACTTTTGTCCTTACAGCTTAGATGTGTCTCTTCAAGGCAGCATATGGCTGGATTTTCTTTTGTGATCCAATCTGCTACTCTGTGCCTCTTTATTGGTGAGTTCATTTTATTTACATTTAGGGTAATTATTGATGTTTGAAGATTTCCTATAGCCATTTTATCTTTTGTTTTCTGGTAGCTCTGGGTCTCCTTTGGTTCTTTTCTTTTGTGTTTCTATTAGTTGTTTTTGTCTGGTAGTATTCCATTCTTCTTTCTCCTGTTTCTGCTTTTTTTTTAAGCTATGTGTTTTAGTAGTAGCTTTTTTGTGGGTAATTACCATTAAGGTATTAGGAGGAAAATTTTCATATGTACAAGAATCCTTTGTCTTAGTGCTTTTGCACTCTGTCTTCCTTTTCTACCGTATATCTTTATCCTTTCCCTTTTTGTGTTATTGTTGTCATAAATTATTCTTTTTTATTTTATTTTTTTATTTTTTATTTTTGTATTTTTCTGAAGCTGGAAACGGGTAGAGACAGTCAGACAGACTCCCGCATGCGCCCGATCGGGATCCACCCAGCACGCCCACCATGGGGCGATGCTCTGCCCCTCATGGGGCGATGCTCTGCCCCTCCGGGGCGTTGCTTTTCCGCGACCAGAGCCACTCTAGCGCCTGGGGCAGAGGCCAAGGAGCCATCCCCAGCGCCTGGGCCATCTTTGCTCCAATGGAGCCTTGGCTGCAGGAGGGGAAGAGAGAGACAGAGAGGAAGGAGGGGGGGTGGAGAAGCAAATGGGCACTTCTCCTATGTGCCCTGGCTGGGAATCGAACCCGGGTCCCCCGCACGCCAGGCCGACGCTCTACCGCTGAGCCAACCAGCCAGGGCCAAATTATTCTTTTTTAAAATTGTGACATTGTTGGATCTTTTGCCAGTCATTTTCATTTGTTTTGTTCTTTATATCTGGTTGAATAACCCCCCCTGAGTATTTCCTGCAGTGGGTGTTTTCTGGTGATAAATTTCCTTAGCTTCTATATGTCTGTAAATGTTTTTATTTATCCTTCATATCTGAAAGATAACTTTGTTAGATATAGTATTCTTGGCTGGTAATTACTGTCTTTCAGTACTTTGAATGTTTGGGGTTCACTCTCTTCTGGCTTGTAGAGATTCTGCTGAGAAGTCTGATGAAAACCTAATGGGCCTTCCTTTATATCAGGGGTCCCCAAACTTTTTATACAGGGGGCCAGTTCACTGTCCCTCAGACCGTTGGAGGACCGGACTATAAAAAAAACTATGAAAAAATCCCTATGCACACTGCACATATCTTATTTTAAAGTAAAAAAACAAAACGGGAACAAATACAATATTTAAAATAAAGAACAAGTAAATTTAAATCAACAAACTGACCAGTATTTCAATGGGCACTATGCTCCTCTCACTGACCACCAGTGAAAGAGGTGCCCCTTCCAGAAGTGCAGCGGGGACCAGATAAATGGCCGTAGTTTGGGGACCCCTGCTTTATATGTTATGTTCTTTTCCTTAACTGCCTTGAGGATTCTTTGTCATTGATTTTTGACAATTTTATTATGATGTGCCTTGAAGAAGGTTCGTTTGGGTTAAGGTTACTCGGTGTTCTGTTTGCTTCTTGGATTTGAGGCTCTAACTCTTTCCATAGGCTTAGAAAATTCTCATCAATTATTTGTTTGAATAGGCTTTCCATTCCCTTCTCCCTCTCTTCTTATGATATACCCATTATTATTATATTACTGTTTCTGATGGAGGCAGACAATTCTGGTAGAGCCCTATTATTTTTTAAAATTTGTGAATGTCTCTCTTCTTCTCTCTGTAACATTTGTAGTTGCCTATCTTTGATGTCACTGATTCTCTTCTCTATCTGGCCTGTTTTATTAGCTAAACTTGCTACTTCATTTTTCAATTCATGTATTAATTTCTTCATTTCTGTTTGGTTCTTTTTATAAAAGTTTTAATCTCCTTGATGAAGTACTGTATTCATTTTGTTCAGTAATTTGTTTTATATTTTGAGCTCATTAAATTTCCTATTAGTGTTTTCTCACATCTCATTGAGTAGTTCCAGAACTTCAGTTTTGAATTATCTATCATTTACCTCCAAGTTTTCCATGTGATTCAGATTGCTTTCTGGAAGTTTTTAAGAGATTTCTTCCTGAACTATGTCTTTTTTTGTGTGTAGCCATGGTGTTTAATTTCTTCTTCTTTGATGGCATTTGAGAGTGGTAGTGTTAAGAAATCTTACAAAAAAGAACTAAAATAATAGATAAAAATTCCTTTCAATAAGTACTCAACTCTTCAATGTTAAGGTATTAGAATGAATTAGAAGTAATAGCATCAAACAATCTCTGTTACAAAAGAGTCTTACCACCATGACTTATCAAGTAAAGTTCTTTCTTTCTTTTTTTCTTTCTTTGTTTCTTTCTTTCTTTTTCTTTCTTTCTTTCTTTCTTTCTTTCTTTCTTTCTTTCTTTCTTTCTTTCTTTCTTCTCCCCTTCCTCCTCCTCCTTCTTCTTCCTCTTCCTCTTTTCTTCTTCTTCTTCTTCTTCTTCCTCCTCCTCCTCCTCTTCTTATTCTTCTTTTTATTATTTAGCAAGAGAGAGAGAGTGGTAGGGAAAGATAGGGACAGATAGACAGGAAGGGAGAGAGATGAGAAACGTCAACTCACAGTTGGAACACATTAGCTGTTCATTGATTGCTTTCTTATATGCAACTTGACCAGGGGACTCCAGATGAGCCAGTGGGCCCTTGCTCAATCCAGTGACCTTGAGCTCAAGCTGGTGACCTTGGGCTTCAAGCCAATGACCATGGGATCATGTCTATGATCCCACTCAAACTTGTAACCCTGTGATCAAGTTGTTGAACCCATGCTTAAACCAGCCACCTAGGGGTCTCGAACTTGGGATCTCAGTGTCCCAGGCTGATGCTCTACCCACTGCACTACTGCCTGGTCAGGTACAACTAAAGTTTTCTTATGATATATGAATCTTTCCAGTCTCACTTCTTGCATTGAAGTGCAGGCAAAATTTGGATAAGCAGAGATAGAGTGAAATGAAGAAGCATTGTGAGTAGACAGAGACAATAATGCAGATGCAGGAAAATAACAGCAGGTAAAAGATACAGGTATATCAGTGCCAATTCATGGAAGGACTTCAATGTCAGGCTAAGGATCACCAAATGAAACAATTCCTTCATTGCTTCAGCCAGGGATGGCAGTGGTTCAGTATTTTGAAGCTAAGAGCCTAGGACAATAGGGCTGAGAAGTGTGAGTGGAAGTAAAGTTTAAGGAATTGTTATACTTGAGCCAATGCTTGGAGTAGAGGTAGGACAGAACGGGTCCTCAGTATTCCAGAGCAATTTAATAGCTATACTTTACTGAGTCCTTATAATGTACAACTCCTGGACTAAGCATATTACATGTTCTCATAGTTATATTACCTAATGTATTTTTCAATACCACTCTATAAGGAAGCAGAGACTCAGAGAGTTTATGCCACTTGTCTAAGGTTACACAAAATGATAGTGCTAAGTAGGCCTGACTCTACAACTACATTCTTTACTACACTGTGTGTGTAACTGAACAAGGGCTTGTAAATGAGAGCCTTTCATGGATTCTATTATCTCAATCTGTCACCAAGATATAGGGAGCTCAAATAAAACTGCTCAGGAAGAAATATTACTCTGTAATAAAAATAAATGAATTATATGTACACTCAGCAACATGAATGAATATCAGAGTAATTATGCTAAATAAAAGAAGCCATATAAAAAGAATATATTTTATATGAGTCCATTTGTAGAAAACTTTAGAAAATGCATACTAATTTGTAGAAACAGAAAACAGCTCTATGGTTGTCTAGGAATAGAGGGAGGGAAAGGAAGAATTTATTACAAAGGGCATAAGACAACTTTTAGTGATGGAGAATATATTTATTAACTTGATTGTCATATTAGTTTCATGGCTATATACATGTGTCTTGTTAAATTGTGCATTTTAAACATAAGAAGTTGAGAGTAATGGCGGGGTAGGAAGCGATACCGATAAATCTCCCCCAAAACTCAACAAGATCTTCAACCAGAAACAGAAAAACCTATACTTGGAGCTTCCAGATGCTTCGCAATACACCCAAAGGTATGATTGAGTGAAAAATTGGCTAAATATATAACCAAACCCCGAAGGAAAAAGGGAGTAAGAAATGCTCCGCCTTCCTCACTAACCTAAACAGGGCGGCTTTCTCTGGTAACTGTGAATATAGAAACTGAGGCGGGCAAAGGGGGTGAATAGATCCAGGCCGCCGCGGCACAAATGGCCGAACCAGTCTGTGGCACACAGATCCAAGCCGAGGAAAATCTGATCCTGTGGCAACCCGGGCAATACAAGCTAACACTCGCGCCAAACCCAAACAAAGAAAGACAAGCGGAGCGGCCATTTTACCCGGTCTCCTGGTCGGTGCGCAGTTAGTGGGCGAGAATTTCTTCCTAGGCCCCAAGAGTGGGTGCCCGTGTTGCCCCACGGAGAGGCAGGGTCAGAGGCCTTTCTGTGGGCCGAGGACAGAGTCTCTGGGCAGCCCCAGCGCCCTGGGAAAGCCACGCACGGGAGGGAGTGAGAACTACTTCCAACGGTGGAGATTTTCTGTGCTGGTGAGGGTTTCAGTCAGAGGGAACCGCGGCCGGCCTCATATCCTGGTGTGCGCGCGCAGATAAGGAGTGAGCGATTCCTCCGAGTGCCTCCGCAGTGCGCGCCCGTGTTATCGCACAGAGGGGCAGAGTCAGGGGCCTTTGTGTGGGCCAAAGCGGAATCTCGAGCCGCCCCAGCGCCTTGCAAAAGCCGCGCACGGGGACAGAGCGAGACTCAATTCCAACGCTGCAACTTTTCCCTGCGGTTGGGGGTTTCACTCAGAGCGTGAGACTGCTGGCTGGATATCCTGGTCGCAGACAGTGAGTGAGAGTTTCCTCCAAGCGCCCCCCAGAAGTGGGCGCCCGCTTGTGTTACCTGACAGAGTGGCAGAGCCAGTGGTCTTTGAGTGGGCGGAAAGCCCGCCTGATTATGCTAGCAGCTCTGACTGACTGAGCCTTACCCAGAGCCCTGTGCTGAGTGGAAATAGAGTGGGGAGTTGCCAGCTCTTTGAGCCTGATACTATCCAGGCAGAGGCAGCAGCAACCCCATAGCTGGATTATCAGACTACTAATTGAGGAAGGAAAGACTAGGAGAAAGGCTCCAGGAACACGGACTCTCTCACTGTCGGAGCCTATAAATGCTAATGAGCCTCGACTCCCACGAGACTAAAGCACAATACATGACATTGCCATAGAGACTTATCAACTGCAAGCCTCTACCTGAGCGTGCCAAAGGGGCAGAACCCGGGGTACAGAGTCACCGACGAGGAAGAGGGAGAGAAAAGAAAAAGCAAGAAGATAACCTCTCAAAATCAAGAATAATCTGCAGACTTTATAACCTATCCCATTTTATTATATTTGTTCGTTTGTTTCTCTTATCTTCATTCTTTTTTTTTTTTTTTTTTTTGGTATATATATGTATTTTAATGTCTCCCTGTCTGTATTTCTTTTTTTTTTTTTTTTTAATTTTTTTTAAATTTTTTTATTTTTTTTTATTTTATAATTTTATTTTTTTAATGGGGTGACATCAATAAATCAGGATACATATATTCAAAGATAACAAGTCCAGGTTATCTTGTCTTTCAATTATGTTGCATACCCACCACCCAAAGTCAGATTGTCCTCTGTCACCTTCTATCTTGTTTTCTTTGTGCCCCTCCCACCCCCTATCCCTCTCCCATTCCCCCCTCCCCCCCGTAACCACCACACTCTTATCAATGTCTCTTAGTTTCACTATTATGTCCCACCTACGTATGGAATAATACAGTTCCTGTTTTTTTCTGATTTACTTATTTCGCTTCGTATCATGTTATCAAGATCCCACCATTTTGCTGTAAATGTTCCGATGTCATCATTTCTTATGGCTGAGTAGTATTCCATAGTGTATATGTGCCACATCTTCTTTATCCAGTCATCTCTTGATGGGCTTTTTGGTTGTTTCCATGTCCTGGCCACTGTGAACAATGCTGCAATAAACATGGGGCTGCATGTGTCTTTACATATCAATGTTTCTGAGTTTTGGGGATATATACCCAGTAGAGGGATTGCTGGGTCATAAGGTAGTTCTATTTTCAGTTTTTTGAGGAACCACCATACTTTCTTCCATAATGGTTGTACTACTTTACATTCCCACCAACAGTGTATGAGGGTTCCTTTTTCTCCACAGCCTCTCCAACATTTGCTATTACCTGACTTGCTAATAACAGCTAATCGAACAGGTGTGAGGTGGTATCTCATTGCAGTTTTGATTTGCATTTCTCTAATAGCTAAAGAAGATGAGCATCTTTTCATATATCTGTTGGCCATTTGTATTTCTTCCTGGGAGAAGTGTCTATTCATATCCTCTTCCCATTTTTTTATTGGATTGTTTGTTTGTTTGTTGTTGAGTTTTATGAGTTCTTTGTATATTTTGGATATTAGGCCCTTATCTGAGCTGTTGTTTGAAAATATCATTTCCCATTTAGTTGGCTTTCTGTTTATTTTGTTATCAGTTTCTCTTGCTGAGCAAAAACTTCTTAGTCTGATGTAGTCCCATTCATTAATTTTTGCCTTCACTTCTCTTGCCATTGGAGTCAAATTCATAAAATGCTCTTTAAAACCCAGGTCCATGAGTTGAGTACCTATGTCTTCTTCTATGTACTTAATTGTTTCAGGTCTTATGTTTAGATCTTTGATCCATTTTGAGTTAATTTTTGTACAGGGAGAGAGACTGTAGTCCAGTTTCATTCTTTTGCATGTGGCTTTCCAGTTTTCCCAGCACCATTTATTGAAGAGGCTTTCTTTTCTCCATTGTGTGTTGTTGGCCCCTTTATCAAAAATTATTTGACTATATATATGTGGTTTTATTTCTGGACTTTCTATTCTGTTCCATTGGTCTGAGTGTCTATTTTTCTGCCAATACCATGCTGTTTTGATTGTCGTGGCCCTATAATAGAGTTTGAAGTCAGGTATTGTTATGCCCCCAGCTTCATTCTTTTTCTTTAGGATTGCTTTGGCTATTCGGGGTTTTTTATAGTTCCATATAAATCTGATGATTTTTTGCTCTATTTCTTTAAAAAATGTCATTGGAAGTTTGATGGGAATTGCATTAAATTTGTATATTGCTTTGGGTAATATAGCCATCTTGATTATATTTATTCTTCCTAGCCAAGAACAAGGTATATTCTTCCATCTCATTATATCTTTTTCAATTTCCCTTAACAATGGTTTATAGTTTTCATTATATAAGTCCTTTACATTCTTTGTTATGTTTATTCCTAAGTATTTTATTTTTTTTGTTGCAATCGTGAAGGGGATTATTCTTTTGAGTTCCTTCTCAGTTGTTTCATTGTTGGCATATAGAAAGGCTATTGACTTCTGTATGTTAATTTTGTATCCTGCGACCTTACTGTATTGGCTTATTGTTTCTAGTAGTCTTTTTGTGGATTCTTTGGGGTTTTCGATGTATAGGATCATATCATCTGCAAAAAGTGATACCTTTACTTCTTCTTTTCCGATATGGATGCCTTTTATTTCTTTGTCTTGTCTGATTGCTCTGGCTAGAACCTCTAGTACCACATTAAATAAGAGTGGAGAGAGTGGACAACCCTGTCTTGTTCCTGATTTAAGGGGGAAAGCCTTCAGTTTAGTGCCATTTAATATGATGTTAGCTGATGGTTTATCATATATGGCCTTTATCATGTTGAGATATTTTCCTTCTATACCCATTTTGTTGAGAGTCTTAAACATAAAATTGTGTTGTATTTTATCGAAAGCCTTTTCTGCGTCTATTGATAAGATCATGTGGTTTTTGTTCTTTATTTTGTTGATATGGTGTATTACATTAACCGTTTTACGTATGTTGAACCATCCTTGAGATTCTGGGATGAATCCCACTTGATCATGATGTATTATTTTTTTAATATGTTGTTGTATTCGATTTGCTAGTATTTTGTTTAGTATTTTAGCATCTGTATTCATTAGAGATATTGGTCTGTAGTTTTCTTTTTTTGTGCCATCCTTGCCTGGTTTTGGTATGAGGGTTATGTTGGCCTCATAAAATGTGTTTGGAAGTATTGCTTCTTCTTCAATTTTTTGGAAGACTTTGAGTAGAATAGGAACCAAGTCTTCTTTGAATGTTTGATAAAATTCGCTGGTATAGCCGTCAGGGCCTAGACTTTTATTTTTGGGGAGGTTTTTAATGGTTTTTTCTATTTCTTCTCTACTGATAGGTCTGTTTAGGCTTTCTGCTTCTTCTTGACTCAGTCTAGGAAGTTTGTATTGTTCTAGGAATTTATCCATTTCTTCTAGGTTGTTGAATTTAGTGGCATAAAGTTTTTCATAGTATTCTACAATAATTCTTTGTATATCTACGGTGTCCGTGGTGATTTCTCCTCTTTCATTTTGGATTTTGTTTATATGAGTTCTTTCTCTTTTTTCCTTGGTAAGTCTTGCCAAGGGTTTGTCAATTTTGTTGATCTTTTCAAAGAACCAGCTCCTTGTTCTATTAATTTTTTCTATAGTTTTTCTGTTCTCTAATTCATTTATTTCTGCTCTGATTTTTATTATCTCCTTTCTTCGGCTGGTTTTGGGTTGTCTTTGTTCTTCTTTTTCTAGTTCCTTAAGGTGGGAAGTTAAGTGGTTCACTTGGGCTCTCTCTTGTTTGTTCATAGATGCCTGAAGCGATATGAACTTCCCTCTTATCACTGCTTTTGCTGCATCCCATAGATTCTGATATGTCGTATTTTCATTTTCATTTGTCTGTATATATCTTTTGATCTCTGCACTTATTTCTTCTTTGACCCATTCATTTTTTAAAAGTATGTTGTTTAGTTTCCACATTTTTGTGGGATTTTTTTCCTCTTTTTTGCAGTTGAATTCTAGTTTCAAGGCTTTATGATCAGAAAATATGCTTGGTACAACTTCAATTTTTCTGAATTTGCTGATGTTCTTTTTGTGGCCCAACATATGGTCAATTCTTGAGAATGATCCATGTACACTGGAGAAAAATGTATACTCAGTCACTTTGGGATGAAATGTCCTGTAGATGTCTATCATATCCAGGTGCTCTAGTGTTTTGTTTAAGGCCACTATGTCTTTGTTGATTCTCTGTTTGGATGACCGATCTAGAGCCGTCAGCGGTGTATTGAGGTCTCCAAGTATGATTGTATTTTTGTCAGTTTTTGTTTTAAGATCAATAAGTAGCTGTCTTATATATTTTGGTGCTCCTTGGTTTGGTGCATATATATTAAGAATTGTTATGTCTTCTTGATTCAGTGTCCCCTTAGCCATTATGAAATGGCCATTTTTGTCTCTAAGTACTTTTCCTGTCTTGTAGTCAGCATTATCCGATATGAGTATTGCTACACCTGCTTTTTTTTGGATGTTATTTGCTTGGAGTATTGTTTTCCAGCCTTTCACTTTGAATTTGTTTTTATCCTTGTTACTTAGATGAGTTTCCTGTAGGCAGCATACAGTTGGATTTTCTTTTTTAATCCATTCTGCTACTCTGTGCCTTTTTATTGGTGAGTTTAATCCATTTACATTTAGTGTAATTATTGATACTTGTGAGTTCCCTATTGCCATTTTATATCTTGCTTTCTGTTAGTTTTGTGTCTTGTTTGATCCTTCTCTTTCGTTTTTCTATCTTTTGTTTTTATTTGGTTGTATTCCATACATCTTTCCTCTGTTGCTATCTTTTTTATCTCATGTGCTTCTGTGGTGGTTTTTTCAATGGTGGTTACCTTTGAGTAATGAAAAGGGTCCCTACCCTGTTCATTGTAGCGAACTATTTTGTGAGTACTTTTGCACTCCATCGTCCTTTGCTACTGTTAATCTCCGTCTTCTCCCCCTCTTTCTTTTTGTTGTTGTCACAGTTTAAATTTGGTTTTATTGTGTTCTTCTTGGAGCTTTCACTTGTGGCTCTGTTTTTTTTTTGTTCTTTGTATCTGATTGGAGAACCCCCTTTAGTAATTCCTGGAGTGGGGGTTTTCTGATGATAAATTCCCTCATCTTTTCTGTATCTGTGAATGTTTTTATTTCTCCTTCGTATTTGAAGGATAGCTTTGATGGGTATAGTATTCGTGGCTGAAAGTTCCTCTCTTTCAGGACTTTAAATATTGGGGTCCACTCTCTTCTAGCTTGTAGAGTTTCTGCTGAGAAATCTGATGATAATCTAATGGGCCTTCCTTTATATGTTGTATTCTTCTTTTCCCTGGCTGCCTTGAGAATTTTTTCTTTGCTGTTGGTTTGTGTCAATTTCATTATGATATGCCTTGGAGTAGGTTTGTTGGGGTTAAGAAAACTTGGAGTTCTGTTTGCTTCTTGAACTTGAGGCTTTAGTTCTTTCCACAGGCTTGGGAAGTTCTCATCAATTATTTGTTTAAGTATGTTCTCCATTCCATTTTCTCTCTCTTCTCCCTCTGATATACCTATTATTCTTATGTTATTCTTTTTGATGGAATCAGATAATTCTTGTAGGGCTATCTCATTTTTTTTAATTTTTGAGTCTCTTTCTTCTTCTCTCTGTTGTGCCTCAAGTTGCTTGTCTTCTATTTCACTAATCCTCTCTTCTATCTGACCTGTTCTATTAGCTAAGCTTGTTACTTCGTTTTTCAGCTCGTGAATTGAGTTTTTCATCTCTGTTTGATTTGTTTTTATAGTTTCAATTTCCTTGGACATATATTCTTTGTGTTCATGGAGTTGTTTTCTGATCTCCCTATATTGCCTTTCTGTGTTTTCTTGTATATCTCGGAGGATTTTTAGGATTTCTATCTTGAATTCTCTGTCATTTAGCTCCAAGGTTTCCAATATATTAAATTTTTTCTCCATAGATTTTTCCTCATCTAGCTGTGTTACCTCTCTTTCTTTTGTATCCATGATATTCGATTTTCTCTTTCTTAATGGCATCTGTGGGTGGTTTTGTTGATAGTATTAATGAGATTTAATAAAGAATAAAAAGTTAAAAAAAATAAAAAAATAACAAATCGAAAAGAGTTGTTTTTTTTTTAAAAAAATTAATAATGAAATAAAGAAAAATAAAATAAAATAAAAATTTTTTAAAAAAGGAAATTATTCCCCCCCTCTTTTTTTTCTCTCCTCTCCTCTCCCCTCTTTCTTGAGAAAATCTTGTGGTGGACTGTGAGTTATAACAAACAATGCCTGCGATGGAGGGCCTGAATTGGGGAAAAGTAATAAAGGGGCAAAAAAGAGAGAAAGAAAAAAAAAAAAAAGGAAAAAAAAAAAGAAAAAAGAAAAAAAAAAGAGCGTATGGACCCACAAAAAGCAAATAAGGAAAAAATTTGGGTCAAGAAAAAAATGATTTGCTTTTAGGTGTTGGTTTTCTAAGAGTTATGATGAGAGGAATAAGAGGAAAATGGAAAAATGGGGGGACAAATTAAAAACCTACTATTGTATTTAGTGGAACAAGAACTAGATAATATGGAGAGCCAGGGATGGGAGCACTGCTAGTGAGTTAAAAAGGTGAAGTAAAAACCCCCCAAAATGCCACAAACATAGGTTTGAGTCCCAGATAAGATAATTTGTTTGTTATTGAGGTTTGAATGAGAGGAGATGTAAAGGAGAAAGGAAGAAACTAATATAGAGGGAGAAAAGAAAGAGAGAGAGAGAGAAAAAGAGGGAACCACTAAAAGAAGAAAAAAGAAAGGAGAGAGAGAGAGAGTTAAGGGTTTTGGAGTGCAACCCTCATAGAGAGAAAGGAAGAGAAGAGAAATGATAATGGGAGATGTAACACTTATGGGTAGTGTAGTTCAAGGAGAGGAGAGAGTAAGACCGGTAGAGAGTTAATCGGCCAAATTGGAGGAGGAAAAAAAAGTCTCAAGAATGAAGATAAGAGAAACAAATGAACAAATATAATAAAATGGGATAGGTTATAAAGTCTGCAGATTATTCTTGATTTTGAGAGGTTATCTTCTTGCTTTTTCTTTTCTCTCCCTCTTCCTGGTCGGTGACTCTGTACCCTGGGTTCTGCCCCTTTGGCACGCTCAGGTAGAGGTTTGCAGTTGATAAGTCTCTATGGCAATGTCATGTATTGTGCTTTATTCTCGTTGGGATTCGAGGCTCATTAGCATTTATAGGCTCCGACAGTGAGAGAGTCCGTCTTCCTGGAGCCTTTCTCCTAGTCTTTCCTTCCTCAATTAGTAGCCTGATAGTCCAGGTATGGGGTTGCTGCTGCCTCTGCCTGGATAGTAAGAGGCTCAAATTGCTGGCAACTCCCCACTCTATTTCCACTCAGCACAGGGCTCTGGGTAAGGCTCAGTCAGTCAGAGCTGCTAGCATAATCAGGCGGGCTTTCCGCCCACTCGAAGACCTCTGGCTCTACCACTCTATCCGGTAACACAAGCGGGCGCCCACTTCTGGGGGGCGCTTGGAGGAAACTCTCACTCACTGTCTGCAACCAGGATATCCGGCCAGCAGTCTCACGCTCTGAGTGAAACCCCCAACCGCAGGGAAAAGTTGCAGCGTTGGAATTGAGTCTCGCTCATTCCCCGTGTGCGGCTTTTGCAAGGCGCTGGGGCGGCCCGAGATTCCGCTTTGGCCCACACAAAGGCCCCTGACTCTGCCCCTCTGTGCGATAACACGGGCGCGCACTGCCGAGGCACTCGGAGGAATCGCTCACTCCTTATCTGCGCGCGCAAACCAGGATATGAGGCCGGCCGCGGTTCCTTCCCTCTGAGTGAAACAGCCTCCAGCACGGAAAATCTCCACCGTTGGGATTAGTTCTCACTCCTTCCCGTGCGTGGCTTTCCCAGGGCGCTGGGGCTGCCCAGAGACTCTGCCCTCAGCCCACAGAAAGGCCTCTGACCCTGCCTCTCCGTGGGGCAACACGGGCACCCACTTCCGCGGCTTAGGAAGAAATCTCTCTTCCACTAACTGCGCACCGACCAGGAGACCGGGTAAAATGGCCGCTCCGCTTGTCTTTCTTTGTTTGGGTTTGGCGCGAGTGTTAGCTTGTATTGCCCGGGTTGCCACAGGATCAGATTTTCCTCGGCTTGGATCTCTGAGCCACAGCCTGGTTCGGCCGTTTTTGCTGCGGCGCCCTGGATCTATTCACCCCCTTTGCCCGCCTCAGTTTCTATATTCACAGTTACCAGAGAAAGCCGCCCTGTTTAGGTTAGTGAGGAAGGCGGAGCATTTCTTACTCCCTATTTCCTTCGGGGTTTGGTTATATATTTAGCCAATTTTTCACTCAATCATACCTTTGGGTGTATTGCGAAGAATCTGGAAGCTCCAAGTATAAGTTTTTCTGTTTCTGGTTGAAGATCTTGTTGAGTTTTGGGGGAGATTTATCGGTATCGCTTCCTACTACGCCATTACTCTGACGTCATCTCTATCTTCATTCTTGATACTTTTTTTTCTTCCTCCAATTTGGCCGATTAACTCTCTACTGGTCTTACTCTCTCCTCTCCTTGAACTACACTACCCATAAGTGTTACATCTCCCATTATCTTTTCTCTTCTCTTCCTTTCTCTCTATGAGAATTGCACTCCAAAACCCTTAACTCTCTCTCTCTCTCTCCTTTCTTTTTTCTTCTTTTAGTGGTTCCCTCTTTTTTTTCTCTCTCTCTCTTTCTTTTCTCCCTCTATATTAGTTTCTTCCTTTCACCTTTAAATCTCCTCTCATTCAAACCTCAATAACAAACAAATTATCTTATCTGGGACTCAAACCTATGTTTGTGGCATTTTGGGGGGCTTTTACTTCACCTTTTTAACTCACTAGCAGTGCTCCCATCCCTGGCTCTCCATATTATCTAGTTCTTGTTCCACTAAATACAATAGTAAGTTTTTAATTTGTCTCCCCATTTTTCCGTTTTCCTCTTATTCCTCTCATCATAACTCTTAGACAACCAACACCTAAAAGCAAATCATTTTATTCTTGACCCAAATTTTTTCCTTATTTGCTTTTTGTGGGTCCATATGCTCTTTTTTTTTTCTTTTTTTCTTTTTTTTTTTTCTTTTTTTCTTTTTTGCCCCTTTATTACTTTTCCCCAATTCAGGCCCTCCATCACAGGCATTGTTTGTTATAACTCACATTCCACCACAAGATTTTCTCAAGAAAGAGGGGAGAGGAGAGGAGAGGAAAAATGAGGGGGGGAATAATTTCCTTTTTTAAAAAATTTTTATTTTATTTTATTTTTCTTTATTTCATTATTAATTTTTTTAAAAAAAAAACAACTCTTTTCGATTTTTTATTTATTTTTATTTTTTTAACTATTTTTTCTTTATTAAATCTCATTAATACTATCAACAAAACCACCCTCAGATGCCATTAAGGAAGAGAAAATCGAATAGCATGGATACAAAAGAAAGAGAGGGAACACAGCTAGATGAGGAAAAATCTATGGAGAAAAAATTTAATATATTAGAAACCTTGGAGCTAAATGACAGAGAATTCAAGATAGAAATCTTAAAAGTCCTCCGAGATATACAAGAAAACACAGAAAGGCAATATAGGGAGCTCAGAAAACAACTCAATGAACACAAAGAATATATGTCCAAGGAAATTGAAACTATAAAAACAAATCAAACAGAGATGAAAAACTCAATTCACGAGCTGAAAAACGAAGTAATAAGCTTAGCTAATAGAACAGGTCAGATAGAAGAGAGGATTAGTGAAATAGAAGACAAGCAACTTGAGGCACAATAGAGAGAAGAAGAAAGAGACTCAAAAATTAAAAAAAATGAGATAGCCCTACAAGAATTATCTGACTCCATCAAAAAGAATAACATAAGAATAATAGGTATATCAGAGGGAGAAGAGAGAGAAAATGGAATGGAGAACATACTCAAACAAATAATAGATGAGAACTTCCCAAGCCTGTGGAAAGAACCAAAGCCTCAAGTTCAAGAAGCAAACAGAACTCCAAGTTTTCTTAACCCCAACAAACCTACTCCAAGGCATATCATAATGAAATTGACACAAACCAACAGCAAAGAAAAAATTCTCAAGGCAGCCAGGGAAAAGAAGAATACAACATATAAAGGAAGGCCCATTAGATTATCATCAGATTTCTCAGCAGAAACTCTACAAGCTAGAAGAGAGTGGACCCCAATATTTAAAGTCCT
The DNA here is from genome assembly GCF_036850765.1 of Saccopteryx bilineata. Lineage (NCBI taxonomy): Eukaryota > Metazoa > Chordata > Mammalia > Chiroptera > Emballonuridae > Saccopteryx > Saccopteryx bilineata. Next base: position 69,045,716 of record NC_089502.1, on the reverse strand, counting down.
GAAAGAGAGGAACTTTCAGCCACGAATACTATACCCATCAAAGCTATCCTTCAAATATGAAGGAGAAATAAAAACATTCACAGATACAGAAAAGATGAGGGAATTTATCATCAGAAAACCCCCACTCCAGGAATGACTAAAGTGGGTTCTCCAATCAGATACAAAGAACAAAAAAAAACAGAGCCACAAGTAAAAGCTCCAAGAAGAACACAATAATACCAAATTTAAACTGTGACAACAACAAAAAGAAAGAGGGGGAGAAGATGGAGATTAACAGTAGCAAAGGACGATGGAGTGCAAAAGTACTCACAAAATAGTTCGCTACAATGAACAGGGTAGGGACCCTTTTCATTACTCAAAGGTAACCACCATTGAAAAAACCACCACAGAAGCACATGAGATAAAAAAGATAGCAACAGAGGAAAGATGTATGGAATACAACCAAATAAAAACAAAAGATAGAAAAACGAAAGAGAAGGATCAAACAAGACACAAAACTAACAGAAAGCAAGATATAAAATGGCAATAGGGAACTCACAAGTATCAATAATTACACTAAATGTAAACGGATTAAACTCACCAATAAAAAGGCACAGAGTAGCAGAATGGATTAAAAAAGAAAATCCAACTGTATGCTGCCTACAGGAAACTCATCTAAGTAACAAGGATAAAAACAAATTCAAAGTGAAAGGCTGGAAAACAATACTCCAAGCAAATAACATCCAAAAAAAAGCAGGTGTAGCAATACTCATATCAGATAATGCTGACTACAAGACAGGAAAAGTACTCAGAGACAAAAATGGCCATTTCATAATGGCTAAGGGGACACTGAATCAAGAAGACATAACAATTCTTAATATATATGCACCAAACCAAGGAGCACCAAAATATATAAGACAGCTACTTATTGATCTTAAAACAAAAACTGACAAAAATACAATCATACTTGGAGACCTCAATACACCGCTGACGGCTCTAGATCGGTCATCCAAACAGAGAATCAACAAAGACATAGTGGCCTTAAACAAAACACTAGAGCACCTGGATATGATAGACATCTACAGGACATTTCATCTCAAAGTGACTGAGTATACATTTTTCTCCAGTGTACATGGATCATTCTCAAGAATTGACCATATGTTGGGCCACAAAAAGAACATCAGCAAATTCAGAAAAATTGAAGTTGTACCAAGCATATTTTCTGATCATAAAGCCTTGAAACTAGAATTCAACTGCAAAAAAGAGGAAAAAAATCCCACAAAAATGTGGAAACTAAACAACATACTTTTAAAAAATGAATGGGTCAAAGAAGAAATAAGTGCAGAGATCAAAAGATATATACAGACTAATGAAAATGAAAATACGACATATCAGAATCTATGGGATGCAGCAAAAGCAGTGATAAGAGGGAAGTTCATATCGCTTCAGGCATCTATGAACAAACAAGAGAGAGCCCAAGTGAACCACTTAACTTCCCACCTTAAGGAGCTAGAAAAAGAAGAACAAAGACAACCCAAAACCAGCCGAAGAAAGGAAATAATAAAAATCAGAGCAGAAATAAATGAATTAGAGAACAGAAAAACTATAGAAAAAATTAATAGAACAAGGAGCTGGTTCTTTGAAAAGATCAACAAAATTGACAAACCCTTGGCAAGACTTACCAAGGAAAAAAGAGAAAGAACTCATATAAACAAAATCCAAAATGAAAGAGGAGAAATCACCACGGACACCGTAGATATACAAAGAATTATTGTAGAATACTATGAAAAACTTTATGCCACTAAATTCAACAACCTTGAAGAAATGGATAAATTCCTAGAAAAATACAACCTTCCTAGACTGAGTCAAGAAGAAGCAGAAAGCCTAAACAGACCTATCAGTAGAGAAGAAATAGAAAAAACCATTAAAAACCTCCCCAAAAATAAAAGTCCAGGCCCTGACGGCTATACCAGCGAATTTTATCAAACATTCAAAGAAGACTTGGTTCCTATTCTACTCAAAGTCTTCCAAAAAATTGAAGAAGAAGCAATACTTCCAAACACATTTTATGAGGCCAACATAACCCTCATACCAAAACCAGGCAAGGATGGCACAAAAAAAGAAAACTACAGACCAATATCTCTAATGAATACAGATGCTAAAATACTAAACAAAATACTAGCAAATCGAATACAACAATATATTAAAAAAATAATACATCATGATCAAGTGGGATTCATCCCAGAATCTCAAGGATGGTTCAACATACGTAAAACAGTTAATGTAATACACCATATCAACAAAACAAAGAACAAAAACCACATGATTTATCAATAGATGCAGAAAAGGCTTTCGATAAAATACAACACAATTTTATGTTTAAGACTCTCAACAAAATGGGTATAGAAGGAAAATATCTCAACATGATAAAGGCCATATATGATAAACCATCAGCTAACATCATATTAAATGGCACTAAACTGAAGGCTTTCCCCCTTAAATCAGGAACAAGACAGGGTTGTCCACTCTCTCCACTCTTATTTAATGTGGTACTAGAGGTTCTCGCCACAGTAATCAGACAAGACAAAGAAATAAAAGGCATCCATATCGGAAAAGAAGAAGTAAAGGTATCACTTTTTGCAGATGATATGATCCTATATATCGAAAACCCCAAAGAATCCACAAAAAGACTACTAGAAACAATAAGCCAATACAGTAAGGTCGCAGGATACAAAATTAACATACAGAAGTCAATAGCCTTTCTATATAGCAACAATGAAACAACTGAGAAGGAACTCAAAAGAATAATCCCCTTCACGATTGCAACAAAAAAAATAAAATACTTAGGAATAAACATAACAAAGAATGTAAAGGACTTATATAATGAAAACTATAAACCATTGTTAAGGGAAATCGAAAAAGATATAATGAGATGGAAGAATATACCTTGTTCTTGGCTAGGAAGAATAAATATAATCAAGATGGCTATATTACCCAAAGCAATATACAAATTTAATGCAATTCCCATCAAACTTCCAATGACGTTTTTTAAAGAAATAGAGCAAAAAATCATCAGATTTATATGGAACTATAAAAAACCCCGAATAGCCAAAGCAATCCTAAAGAAAAAGAATGAAGCTGGGGGCATTACAATACCTGACTTCAAACTCTATTATAGGGCCACGACAATCAAAACAGCATGGTATTGGCAGAAAAATAGACACTCAGACCAATGGAACAGAATAGAAAGTCCAGAAATAAAACCACATATATATAGTCAAATAATTTTTGATAAAGGGGCCAACAACACACAATGGAGAAAAGAAAGCCTCTTCAATAAATGGTGCTGGCAAAACTGGAAAGCCACATGCAAAAGAATGAAACTGGACTACAGTCTCTCTCCCTGTACAAAAATTAACTCAAAATGGATCAAAGATCTAAACATAAGACCGAAACAATTAAGTACATAGAAGAAGACATAGGTACTCAACTCATGGACCTGGGTTTTAAAGAGCATTTTATGAATTTGACTCCAATGGCAAGAGAAGTGAAGGCAAAAATTAATGAATGGGACTACATCAGACTAAGAAGTTTTTGCTCAGCAAGAGAAACTGATAACAAAATAAACAGAAAGCCAACTAAATGGGAAATGATATTTTCAAACAACAGCTCAGATAAGGGCCTAATATCCAAAATATACAAAGAACTCATAAAACTCAACAACAAACAAACAAACAATCCAATAAAAAAATGGGAAGAGGATATGAATAGACACTTCTCCCAGGAAGAAATACAAATGGCCAACAGATATATGAAAAGATGCTCATCTTCTTTAGCTATTAGAGAAATGCAAATCAAAACGGCAATGAGATACCACCTCACACCTGTTCGATTAGCTGTTATTAGCAAGTCAGGTAATAGCAAATGTTGGAGAGGCTGTGGAGAAAAAGGAACCCTCATCCACTGTTGGTGGGAATGTAAAGTAGTACAACCATTATGGAAGAAAGTATGGTGGTTCCTCAAAAAACTGAAAATAGAACTACCTTATGACCCAGCAATCCCTCTACTGGGTATATATCCCCAAAACTCAGAAACATTGATATGTAAAGACACATGCAGCCCCATGTTTATTGCAGCATTGTTCACAGTGGCCAGGACATGGAAACAACCAGAAAGCCCATCAACAGATGACTGGATAAAGAAGATGTGGCACATATACACTATGGAATACTACTCAGCCATAAGAAATGATGACATCGGAACATTTACAGCAAAATGGTGGGATCTTGATAACATGATACGAAGCGAAATAAGTAAATCAGAAAAAACCAGGAACTGTATTATTCCATACGTAGGTGGGACATAATAATGAAACTAAGAGACATTGACAAGAGTGTGGTGGTTACGGGGGGGAGGGGGGAATGGGAGAGGGATAGGGGGTGGGGAGGGGCACAAAGAAAACAAGATAGAAGGTGACAGAGGACAATCTGACTTTGGGTGGTGGGTATGCAATATAATTGAACAACAAGATAACCTGGACTTGTTATCTTTGAATATATGTATCCTGATTTATTGATGTCACCCCATTAAAAAAATAAAATTATAAAAAAAAAAAGTTTTTGCTCAGCAAGAGAAACTGATATCAAAATAAACAGACAGCCAACTATATGGGAACTGATATTTTCAAACGACAGCTCAGATAAGGGCCTAATATCCAAAATTTACAAAGAACTCATAAAACTCAACAACAAACAAACAAACAATCCAATAAAAAAATGGGAAGAGGACATGAACAGACACTTCTTCCAGGAAGAGATACAAATGGCCAACAGATATATGAAAAGATGCTCAGCTTCATTAGTTATTAGAGAAATGCAAATCAAAACTACAATGAGATACCACCTCACTCCTGTTAGATTAGCTATTATCAACAAGATGGGTAATAGCAAATGTTGGAGAGGCTGTGGAGAAAAAGGAACCCTCATTCACTGTTGGTGGGACTGTAAAGTAGTACAACCATTATGGAGGAAAGTATGGTGGTTCCTCAAAAAACTGCAAATAGAACTACCTTATGACCCAGCAATCTCTCTACTGGGTATATACCCCAAAACCTCAGAAACATTGATACGTGAAGACACATGTAGCCCCATGTTCATTGCAGCACTGTTCACAGTAGCCAAGACATGGAAACAACCAAAAAGCCCTTCAATAGAAGACTGGATAAAGAAGATGTGGCACATATACACTATGGAATACTACTCAGCCATAAGAAATGATGACATCAGATCATTTACAGCAAAATGGTGGGATCTTGATAACATTATAAGGAGTGAAATAAGCAAATCAGAAAAAAACAAGAACTACATGATTCCATACATTGGTGGAACATAAAAATGAGACTAAGAGACATGGACAAGAGTGTGGTGGTTACCAAGGGTTGGGGGGGAGGGAGGACATGGGAGGGAGGGAGGGAGAGAGTTAGGGGGAGGGGGAGGGGCACAGAGAACTAGATAGAGGGTGACGGAGGACAATCTGACTTTGGGCGAGGGGTTTGCAACATAATTTGATGACAAAATAACCTAGACATGTTTTCTTTGAATATATGTATTCTGATTTATTAATGTCATCCCATTACCATTAATAAAAATTTATTAAAAAACAAACAAACAAAAAACAAAAAAAAACATAAGAAGTTTATTGTATGTCAACTTTATTCCTCCCTCATATTTATAATTCCCAGAAAAAACTGCTCAGCAACATATCACGCAAACAGGCAAAGACAGAACTCTCAAATGATTCTGAAATTAGTGACTCTTATAGATTTGGTGTGGTAGGATGAGTCTCAGAGACATTTTAAACACTAAATTTCCTACTTGCCTCACATATCAGCACAAAAAATAAGGATTTTGTTTTCACTGAGCTGTGAATATGGAAATCATATATTTAAGATCTTGTGGCTGTGACCCAATAAGTACGGTTCCTTTAAAAAATTAACTTCACAATCTGTTGGCTGGTTACTCTATGGGAAGCTCTATGGGAAGTGAAATAAGAACCTGTGGTTTTGCTTTGTAGCCTCAGTATTGCTTTCTGAAATGAAGATTTTGAATGAGTTACATTCCATATAAAAAATAAGGTTTTTATTTTTTCACACTTTCTAAAGTGTTACTCCTATAGTTGCTTTAAGCAATTTAGTTTCAGATGTCATCTTCTAGGTAACTGGTATATAATTTTGGATTAAAATTGGAAATCATCTTTGTAGAACTATATACCTATACAGAGAACTAATGTTTAGCCTGGTAATAGATGGATGGATCAGGAAGGTCCACTTCAAAATAATTCTTCCATAATGCCTAAAACTTCACCATTTGGGATCTAGGCCCTGTATTGAACAGTAGCTTCCTTTGTCCTCTTTTACTTTTTACGATTATTTTTTTATTTAGGAATTTAATTTTAATGGGGTGACATTGATCAATAAGAGTACATAGATTCCAAGTAAACATCTCTATAACATTTGAACTGTTGATTATATCATATACCCATCACCCAAAGTCAAATCACTCTCCATCACCTCATACTTGTTCCTCTTTGCTCCTCTCCACCAAACACCCCTCCTCTATAACCCCTTTCCCCTGGCAACCACTGCACCTTTATCCATGTCCACGCGTCTCAGTTTTATATCCCACTTACGTGTAAAATCATACAGTTCTTAGCTTTTTCTGATTTACTTATTTCACTCAATATAATGTTCTCAAGGTCCATTTATATTGTCATAAATGACACTATGTCATCATTTCTTATGGCTGAGTAGTATATAATTACCACATCTTCTTTATTCAATTCTCTATTGAAGGACACTTTGGTTGTTTCTATGTCTTGGCTCCTGTGAATAATTCTGTGATGAACATGAGGGTGCATGTGTCTTTATGTACCAATGTTTTCGAGGCTCACTGATGGCTGGTCAAGCAAGTAAAATCCACATTGGATGTGCGGCAGTTTTACTTATAAAGCAGGTAGACTACTGTGGCAAAAAACCAAAGGCAAGAAGCGTAAATGCTGGGAGTCAGGGAACTAAAGCCTTCTTCAAGGTCTGTTTGTTCTTTGGTTCTTTGGCAGAACATGACACATATTCAAGAGTGAATGGGCCCAGGCCCTGGACCATCTTTCAAGAGGTATGAAAGGTCAATGTCCAGCATTAATCCTACATGGACTTATCTTTCTCTGTTTTCCATAACTGAGATTGGGTTGAGAAGGACAAGAAAAGGAGGCATGCCAAACTTTTGGCTGTTGCTTTATGAATGGCAGATTCACCTCAATGACAGCCCACTGGTTGCCCTACCCAGAAATTGCCAAGAGAGAGAGTATGCTTTTCCTGTGAGAGCCTAGACCATAGGAGTTGAGAGAGTCATGAAAAGGGCTGCTAAAACAATGGCTCCAAAACACCTATGGCACTTTGACCTTTCTATAAGAAAAAGGAGAACTGGAAGATGCCTCTGTTCTGAAGGGGATGCGGAGGAAGCTCATCTCCATAAATGGTATTAGTATTAGAGAACTGAAATGGCCTGCAGTTTTTGAAGGCTTTCCAAAGAAACATCCAAATCAAAGAATAGGAGCCACAGGTAGTCCTTGATATGGTAGACAGACCTATTCAATTTTTAATTGATAAAGGAGCCACTTGCTCTGTTTTAACTTCTTATTCTCTCCCTTTGTCTTCAAAAACATTCTCTATCATGGGGTAGAGGAAAAGGTCACATCTAATTGCTTTACTGAGCTTCTCCCTTGTATTTGGGAAGACAGTTTAGTGAATTGTAGATTTTAAATTATGCCTTAATGTCTATGTCTGTTGTTAAGAAGATACACACACACAGTATTTGGCTATATTAGGAACTACTTTAAGTCTACAAGAAATCTATGGCTTATTTCTAGCTAGGTTGTGTCCCATTGATGAACCCTAGCCTCGCACCATCTTCCTAAGATATGGGACCAATTAGACCCCCAGGTTTGGGACATGGGAATCCCAGGTTGAATTAAGTTCACTCAACCAGTTAAAATTTCTTTCGAGAATCAGACTAAATTCCCATGTAAATGTCGGTGCCCTGTTAGACCAGAGGCCAAGCAAGGTTCCAGCCCCACGTAGATAAAACATGGTCTCATATCCCATGTCAATCTTCCTGCAATACCCAATTCTACCTATCTTGAGGCCAAATAATAAATATAAAATGGCTTAAGACATTTGAGTCATAAATGAGATAGTCATTCCCTTGTACCCTATTGTACTTAATCCATACACTATTCTAACCCAGATAACAAATGGCAAGGCCAAGTTTACTGTCTTAGACCTTACAGATACTTTCTTTTCCATCTCTTTATAGCCAAAGTCTCAATTTTTATGTGCCTTTGAATGGACTGAACTAGTCACTAAGGTAACCCAACAGATCACATAGACAGTCTTGATGCAGGACTTCAGGGACAACCCATATTTATTTGGCAACATTGTTGCAAAAGCAATCAGAAAACTTACTTTGAATTCTGTGGCTGTTTTCAATAGGTAGATAATTACTGATCTATAGCCTCACCCTGAAGGAATCAAACAGTACATCATTTAGGTCCTCAATTTCTTGGGAGGGTGGGGATACAAAGTCTCCTTTGCCAAAGCCTAAATTTTTAAACAAAGAGTAACTTATCTTAGCCATGTCAGCCTTGGTCATCAAAAGTTTTCAGTCCAATGAAAAGAAGCTACTTTACATATGAGACCAACCCAAGCAAAAAAGCACCTCAAGACATTTTTTAGGCATGGCAAGTTTCTGTAGAATCTTGATACCAGGATTTGGACTCATTGCAAACCCACTATATGAGTTCCTAAAAGGCTCTAACAGTGACTTGATTGAATGAACAAACACATAGCTGCAGGCCTTCAGAAAAAAAAAATTAAAGATTTACTCACAACAGCCCCAGCACTGGGGATTCCAAATCTTATGAAGTCATTTTACTTTCATGTGGCTGAGAAACAAAGAATAGCCTTAAGAGTTCTTACCCAGAAGTTAGGGCCAGAAACATAGCCAGTGGCCTACTTTTTAAAACAATTATGCTCAGTGGCAGGAGGATAGCCAGGATGTTTAGGGGCCATTGCAGTCCATAGAGAAAGTCACAAAATTAATGCTAGCACAGCCACTAGAAGTCCTCACCCCACACCAGGTCCAGAGGGTCTTAGAAATTAAGGGTTGCCAATGTTTAACAAGAAGGTCTCTCACTAGATATCAGGCCTTACTACTAGATTCCTCTAAGGTGACTCCCAGAGTATGCGAAATGGTTAATCCAACCACCCCTCTGCCTGTGGAGGAAAGAGGAGGGATTTTACACTTCTGCATAGAGGTAATAGAACAAGTTTATTTAAGTAGGCTTGATCTGATAGACTAGCCACTATACAATCCAGGTAAAATATGGTTCACTGATGGCAATAGTTTTAGAAAGGAAGAAATTGAGAACACTGGATATTTGATCGTAGACCTCCATCAATTGAAGCCTGACCATTGCTTCCTAACACCTTGGCTTATTGCCTTAACTAGAGCCCTATAACTGGGAGAGGGACAAAGAGTCAGTATTTACACAGACTATATAAGTATAAATCAGAAAAGGCTAAGGATTGTGTGATTTCACACAGAGGTGGGATATAAAACTGAGACTCATGGACACAGATAAAAGTGAAGTGGTTATCATGAGGAAGGGAGCGTGGGGAAGGGGAAAGGGGGGAAAGGGGACTTGAGTGGATGGAGGGGGGTGGGGATGGGGGAAGGGTGTAAAGAGGGACAAATATGAGGTGACAGAAAATGATTTGACTTTGGGTGATAGGTACACAACATAATTAACAGTTCAAGTGCTATAGAAATGTTCACCAGAAACCTATGTACACTTTATTGATCAATGTCACCCTGTTAAAGTTAATTTTCTAAATAAAATTTAAAAATTAAAGAAAAAGTGTGACTTCCTCATGTTACATGCCCATGCAGCAATATGGGGACTCTTAACAGCAAGGAACTCCCCTATTCAGCATTACCAGGAAATTCTCACCTTAATGACAACAGTTTTAAAACCTGTGGAGGAGGCTGTAGTTCACTGTAAAAAGCATCAAAAGGGAGACACAGATATTATTGAAGAAAGTAACCTAGCTGATATGGCAGCAAAAGGGGCTGCCTTATAATTGGCCCTGCTGCAGGCTGGCCCATTTCCACAGAACTCTGTCCCCAACAGAGGCCACAATACATGGAAAAGGAAATGAGTAGGCTCACAAACAGAGATATCAGTTAAATCTCGAGGGATGGTGAGACTAAACCACCAACTATTCCTCCTTCAAATGTCTAAGTGGAAAATCATTTAGGGGTTTCACGATCCCTTTCATTTAAGTAGAGATGCAATGACCTCACTAGTTGATAGAATTTTTATGAGACTTGGGCTACAAGATTATCAAGGAAGTTAGAAAGGCTTGCAAATTATCTTATACTAATACCCTGGGAGGAGGGCTCAGACTTCCTGCCTCTTAGCCCATATCCAAAGATACCCAAGAGAAGATTGGCAAACAGACTTGACTCAAATGCCATCTTATCACAGAAATATTTACTAGTGTTTATTGACACTTTCACAGGCTGGGTAGAAGAATATTTTACTAGAACTAAAATAAATCATTCCCCTATTTGGACTTCTTAAGTCTTTACAGGTGACAATGTCCTGTTCTTTGTTTTTAGAATTACCCAACAAATTTCTTCTGCTTAGGCATCCAATATTATCTCCAAAACTAGTTGGAGACCCCAATCCTCAGGAAAAGTTTAAAGAGTCAATTAGACTCTCAAGAATATTCTAGCCAAGCTGTATCAAGGGACATAAGAAACTCTTACCCACAGCTCTTCTTAGACTAAGAGCATCCCCCCCAAACTAATCTTTTAACAAAATTTTTTTTTGTGAAAGATAGTTGTTCTGTGTCAAGATTCTCTTCCTTATCCTTCTTTCTTCTTCTTCTTTTTGCATGTAAATCTCCAAGGTTTTCAGCACCATTTAAAAAAAAATTGATGTTAGAGAGAGAGGGTGAGAAGCATCATCTCTTAGTTGTTTCACTTTAGTTATGACTTGATGGTTTCTTTTATGTGCCTTGACTGGGGTAGGGAGGCTCAAGCTGAATCCATTCTCCAGTCACAACAGCCATACCAGCTGCACCACCTTGGGGTTTCGAACCAGAGACCTCAGCACTCAGGATTGACACTTTATCTCCTGAGCCACCACCAGTCAGGCCCAAAAGCCAATCTTAATTTCAGCCCTTTTGAAATTTTATATACGAGGCCTTTGTTAACTTCTAAATTTATATTAGGCACTGAGACTCATGAACTTGTCAAATACTTAACTAACTTAAAGCAAGTACAAACAGCTCTGACTGAGTTTGGCAACAAAATTCTGCCTATGCTCAACCAGAGTTCCTTCCCCACTCAAATTAACCGGGTGACCTAGTCCTTCTCAAAACTTGAAGGAAGTTTCTTCCACCGATCAACTACAACGTAAATGGAAAGGCCCCTATTAGGTCCTCCTAGCCGCTCCTTCTGAGTATTTCCAAAAAGTCCTGAAAAGGAAGTCCATATACATGCCTTTGACTGCCAAGCCCCCAAGAGCTTGAAGTTCCTTCTAAAAAAGAGAAAGCCTTCCATCTAGAAGTTATCACACTGAAGATGACTCCACCACAAGGATGCGAGCTTTTCAGCAGCACATCCTCTTGATGTCACGTTTGCTACCTCCCAAGGACAGCAATAAATTGACCACAAGCCCCTCTCCCTACGTAAAGGCTTCCGTTCCCTTTCACTCCTTTATTTCTTTGGCAGGTAGTAAGAATAGTAAGATAGTAAGAAGCCGTGGGCCCAGGGATAGGCAGAACCACACTTCTTGACAGCAGGAAGAAGTTCCAGAAGATGAAACTTCCATCCATTTACCCTTGTAGGGTGACAAGGGACCCAGGGTTCTTCAGGGAAGAAATATGTTAGTGTAGATAGTATGGATAAAGGGAGAGAACAAGTGGTATCAGATAGTAAGCTTAATTAACTGGCAAGCTGAATCTGGTATTGGGCTTGCTTCATTAGGAAGTCACAGCATTCCATTAAGCTTGATTTCCTAGCAAGCTCTAGTATTCACAGATTTAGTCACACACTCCAGGAAATGACCACATCCCTTGCCAAGGGAACTTAATCTTTGGAACAGGCAGGAAAAATCTTCCTGGGGAACTGCCTGCTTGGTACTGGATTATCAGGGAAAGTGGGGCAGCGGGAGGATTTCTTCTGTTGGGTACATGTATAGTAGACACCAGATGACAGCAGAACTTTGAACATGCACAATAGAAGTCTAGGTGGCATGGGGAAGGTGCTTCTACTTTGAAGCTTGCACAGTAGGAACAAAGATAGTGACGATAAGGAGCCGAGCCTAATCTGGGAAAATCTGGAAAAAGAATCAGATTACATAAAGGTACAAATCCCAGTAGGCCCAGGAAAGGAATTGGTTAGGGGGAGGGCACAGTTTAAATTTAGGAGAAATCAGGAAGTGGGTTGAATAGTTTGAGTGACAACGTTCTTGTTACCAAGAACCAAGAAAATATATGGAGGATTATCAGGAGTCTCAGGGAAGTTGCTGCTAGAGCCTGTCGACTCACTACATCCTCGAAGATGTATTATTTCCCTTCACCTGAATAAAACTCACCACTCCATTTAAACTTCTTCCACGTGTGTTCCCTTAGAAGTTCTTTTCCCATGATACCACAAAGAGCCCACCAACAAAGCCACTCTTAAAAACAATTGCCTAGATTGAGTACAGCTTCTTTGTGGATGCTAAGGAGGTTTCCAGTTCCTTTATTTGTTCAGTAAAGAATGAAAACATCATAAGGGGAAAACTACAATACTTGGGTCTGTTGGCTGTGATCATTTTTTTTTAAACTTAATTTCCATGTTCCACAGGGACAAATCGAGAGATAAATGAAGGAGCAAGGGTCAGCAAACCGAAGGGTCATGCCAGAAAGATAAGCAAAGAAGGAAATAATGATAAAAATACCACTAAAATGATTTAGCTGTTTTAAGATACCTGTTTGAAGTCCCCTCCCTTTTTAGCTCCAGCCCTGTCTTATTCTTCTTCCCAGAACTTTTAAAATCCAAATCTTATAGTATACACTCTGCCTACATATGTTCCTACTCTCTTATGTCCTTCTTATTCTGCCAATCCCATAGACTTTTTGTGCTTGATTTAATAATTGTGACCCCAAATGGCAATTACAAATACATTCCAGTTCAAGAACTTGGTTTCAGTCTTTTAATCATTATGATAGGCCCTTTGATAAAAAATATGGACTAATTCTTCTACTCTGATTCACCACATAATATGTATATAACTAGTGAGAGTACAAAAACATGTACTTACATATAGATTGTGCTTAGTTCAGTCACCCGAGTGATTATAAATATGTGTTATTAGGGAGAGCCAAAATCCCCTGAATTATGCAAGAGATATATGAAAAATAATAAACATTCATACAGTTTCTCTAGGCCAAAAAGAGCTTGTTCATTAGTCTAGAATTCAGATTTTGGAGAGCTGGGAATAAGCTTAATATTTATGACACAACTAAAGTCTCACATATTTATCCAGCTCTTTGTTAACCAATCCAGTGCAAACTGTTCTTTCACTTTTGTGACTTTATTAGATTATGGGTCACTTATTATATAGTGTCCATTAGTTTTTACATACCTTATTTATTCATACATTTTAAGGAGATGTCCTGAGTACTGTTTATCTTGATGACTGCCACCATAACGCCTGTAGAGTGTTTCTCACACCAGAGATACTTGTTTGCTTCTTTATTCAGAGGCATAAGTAGCCCAAAGTGGCTGTGTGACAGTTTTAATTTATATTCTGTATAATCATTGTTGTGTTTTCTGGTGGACTACTTCTTTTGTTTGGAATTAAGACCTCTAAGCCAACAGAGTATAGGACTGCAGGGACATAAAGAAAAAAAAATTGACAGTGAATTTCCAAGGGTAATAGTGAGTGTTACCACTCCAATTTCTACCCCTTGATCCTGGATCCCTAAATTTTGGCTATGGGAGAAACAGCATCAGACGTTGGATGTTGATCTATAGCATATAAAGCCTTTTGGAGAAGAATGACCCTGCCATGCAAGGTATTGACACCTAACTGGCATAATAAGAGTATTTAAAAGGTTATTCTACCACTCTACCAAGGTTGATGGGAAATATGATTAAAGCAGTGAATTACATGAATATGGGCTTATCATCAGACTTCATTTGCTGTGAAGATTCTTTCATCAGGAGCAATGCTATGAAGAATACCATGATAGTAGATAAGCCATTCTGTTAAGTCCACAGGTAGTAATTTTGACATAAGTATTATGTGCAAGAAAGGAAAATTCATATTCAGGGTAAATGCCTGGTTCAGTTAGAATAGTCCACTGCCTGTTTTATGATGGAAATAGTCTAATGTAATTAACCTGCCAAAAGGTTGATAACCCAATTAACAATGCCATACTGGGGACTCTGTCGGTTTCTGCTACTGGAAGATTGGGCTCTCAGCAGAAGTTGTAGAAGAGAGCATATTGGTAAGTGAAAGTCCGTGTTGCTGAGTCCACGCATAACCTCTATCCCTATCTTGGTGACTTTGTTCATGAATTCATTGACAATGATAGGGTGGCTGGGAAAAGATGCTGACTTGTATTCACAGATTGAGTTAAACTACTCATCTGATTATTAAAATTCTTTTTCTTCTGAAGTTACCCTTTGTTGAGCATTCACATGGGATACAAACATCATCATATTCTTTTTTACCCATTCAAAGGGGTCTATTCACATACCTCTTCCCCAGACCTCCTCTTCATCAATTTTCCAATCGGTTTCTTTTCAAGTCCCTGTATGATCAGCCAAACCATTGGCCATAGCCCATGGATTGTTATATAATCACATGTCTGGCCATTTCTCCTTCCAGGAATGGTGAACACCAGGTGCTCTACTCAAAGTTCTGATCACTGTGAGGATTTCCCCTCACCATTGACCTTCAGGGGTATCCTAGAAAGTAGCAATAGTTCTACAGATGTCCACTTTCAGGTGGTGCTTGGATATCATACAAAATCATCTGTAAATGAGGCCTGAGTTTACTTTTTTTCTGTCAACTGATTATAGGGATCTCCCCATGAGGGAGAAGAGAGAAGGTAGAGTAAGAATGAGGCAATTGGAATTTGGGCTACTTTTTTCATATTTAAAGTCAGGGAATATGATGCCTATAGATTTTTTTTTCCCAAAACTGCTTAGGATATTTGAGGTCTTTTGTGGTTCCATACAAATTTGATGATAAATTGTTCTTATCCTTGAAAAGTGCCATTGCGATATTGATGGTATGATATTAAATCTGTATATTGCTTTAAGTAATATATGGCCATTTTAAATACGCTAATTCTTTAAATTCATGAACATGGAGTATCTTTTCACTTCTTAATGTCTTCTTCAATTTCTTTGATGAATGTCTTGTAGTTTTCAGTGTATAGATTCTTCACATCCTTTGTTCAGTTTATATCTAGGTATTTTATTCTCTTTGTTTCAACTGCAAATGAAATAGTTTTCTTTTTTTTTGTTAATATATTTTTTTATTAATAATTTTATTTTTTTAATGGGGTGACATCAATAAATCAGGATACATATATTCAAAGATAACAAGTCCAGGTTATCTTGTCGTTCAATTATGTTGCATACCCACCACCCAAAGTCAGATTGTCCTCCGTCACCCTCTATCTTGTTCTCTCTGTGCCCCTCCCCCTCCCCCTATCCCTCTCCCATTCCCCCCTCCCCCCCCGTAACCACCACACACTTATCAATGTCTCTTAATTTCACTATTATGTCCCACCTACGTAAGGAATAATACAGTTCCTGTTTTTTTCTGATTTACATATTTCGCTTCGTATCATGTTATCAAGACCCCACCATTTTGCTGTAAATGTTCCGATGTCATCATTTCTTATGGCTGAGTAGTATTCCATAGTGTATATGTGCCACATCTTCTTTATCCAGTCATCTCTTGATGGGCTTTTTGGTTGTTTCCATGTCCTGGCCACTGTGAACAATGCTGCAATAAACATGGGGCTGCATGTGTCTTTACGTATCAATGTTTCTGAGTTTTGGGGATATATACCCAGTAGAGGGATTGCTGGGTCATAAGGTAGTTCTATTTTCAGTTTTTTGAGGAACCACCATACTTTCTTCCATAATGGTTGTACTACTTTACATTCCCACCAACAGTGGATGAGGGTTCCTTTTTCTCCACAGCCTCTCCAACATTTGCTATTACCTGACTTGCTAATAACAGCTAATCGAACAGGTGTGAGGTGGTATCTCATTGCCGTTTTGATTTGCATTTCTCTAATAGCTAAAGAAGATGAGCATCTTTTCATATATCTGTTGGCCATTTGTATTTCTTCCTGGGAGAAGTGTCTATTCATATCCTCTTCCCATTTTTTTATTGGATTGTTTGTTTGTTTGTTGTTGAGTTTTATGAGTTCTTTGTATATTTTGGATATTAGGCCCTTATCTGAGCTGTTGTTTGAAAATATCATTTCCCATTTAGTTGGCTTTCTGTTTATTTTGTTATCAGTTTCTCTTGCTGAGCAAAAACTTCTTAGTCTGATGTAGTCCCATTCATTAATTTTTGCCTTCACTTCTCTTGCCATTGGAGTCAAATTCATAAAATGCTCTTTAAAACCCAGGTCCATGAGTTGAGTACCTATGTCTTCTTCTATGTACTTAATTGTTTCAGGTCTTATGTTTAGATCTTTGATCCATTTTGAGTTAATTTTTGTACAGGGGGAGAGACTGTAGTCCAGTTTCATTCTTTTGCATGTGGCTTTCCAGTTTTGCCAGCACCATTTATTGAAGAGGCTTTCTTTTCTCCATTGTGTGTTGTTGGCCCCTTTATCAAAAATTATTTGACTATATATATGTGGTTTTATTTCTGGACTTTCTATTCTGTTCCATTGGTCTGAGTGTCTATTTTTCTGCCAATACCATGCTGTTTTGATTGTCGTGGCCCTATAATAGAGTTTGAAGTCAGGTATTGTAATGCCCCCAGCTTCATTCTTTTTCTTTAGGATTGCTTTGGCTATTCGGGGTTTTTTATAGTTCTATATAAATCTGATGATTTTTTGCTCTATTTCTTTAAAAAATGTCATTGGAAGTTTGATGGGAATTGCATTAAATTTGTATATTGCTTTGGGTAATATAGCCATCTTGATTATATTTATTCTTCCTAGCCAAGAACAAGGTATATTCTTCCATCTCATTATATCTTTTTCGATTTCCCTTAACAATGGTTTATAGTTTTCATTATATAAGTCCTTTACATTCTTTGTTATGTTTATTCCTAAGTATTTTATTTTTTTTGTTGCAATCGTGAAGGGGATTATTCTTTTGAGTTCCTTCTCAGTTGTTTCATTGTTGGCATATAGAAAGGCTATTGACTTCTGTATGTTAATTTTGTATCCTGCGACCTTAGTGTATTGGCTTATTGTTTCTAGTAGTCTTTTTGTGGATTCTTTGGGGTTTTCGATGTATAGGATCATATCATCTGCAAAAAGTGATACCTTTACTTCTTCTTTTCCGATATGGATGCCTTTTATTTCTTTGTCTTGTCTGATTGCTCTGGCTAGAACCTCTAGTACCACATTAAATAAGAGTGGAGAGAGTGGACAACCCTGTCTTGTTCCTGATTTAAGGGGGAAAGCCTTCAGTTTTGTGCCATTTAATATGATGTTAGCTGATGGTTTATCATATATGGCCTTTATCATGTTGAGATATTTTCCTTCTATACCCATTTTGTTGAGAGTCTTAAACATAAAATTGTGTTGTATTTTATCGAAAGCCTTTTCTGCATCTATTGATAAGATCATGTGGTTTTTGTTCTTTGTTTTGTTGATATGGTGTATTGCATTAACCGTTTTACGTATGTTGAACCATCCTTGAGATTCTGGAATGAATCCCACTTGATCATGATGTATTATTTTTTTAATATGTTGTTGTATTCGATTTGCTAGTATTTTGTTTAGTATTTTAGCATCTGTATTCATTAGAGATATTGGTCTGTAGTTTTCTTTTTTTGTGCCATCCTTGCCTGGTTTTGGTATGAGGGTTATGTTGGCCTCATAAAATGTGTTTGGAAGTATTGCTTCTTCTTCAATTTTTTGGAAGACTTTGAGTAGAATAGGAACCAAGTCTTCTTTGAACGTTTGATAAAATTCGCTGGTATAGCCGTCAGGGCCTGGACTTTTATTTTTGGGGAGGTTTTTAATGGTTTTTTCTATTTTTTCTCTACTGATAGGTCTGTTTAGGCTTTCTGCTTCTTCTTGACTCAGTCTAGGAAGGTTGTTTTTTTTTTTTGTTTTTTTTTTTATAATTTTATTTTTTTAATGGGGTGACATCAATAAATCAAGATACATATATTCAAAGATAACAAGTCCAGGTTATCTTGTCGTTCAATTATGTTGCATACCCACCACCCAAAGTCAGATTGTCCTCCGTCACCCTCTATCTTGTTCTCTCTGTGCCCCTCCCCCTCCCCCTTTCCCTCCCCTATTCCCCCCTCCCCCCCGTAACCACCACACACTTATCAATGTCTCTTAATTTCACTATTATGTCCCACCTACGTATGGAATAATACAGTTCCTGTTTTTTTCTGATTTACTTATTTCGCTTCGTATCATGTTATCAAGATCCCACCATTTTGCTGTAAATGTTCCGATGTCATCATTTCTTATGGCTGAGTAGTATTCCATAGTGTATATGTGCCACATCTTCTTTATCCAGTCATCTCTTGATGGGCTTTTTGGTTGTTTCCATGTCCTGGCCACTGTGAACAATGCTGCAATAAACATGGGGCTGCATGTGTCTTTACGTATCAATGTTTCTGAGTTTTGGGGATATATACCCAGTAGAGGAATTGCTGGGTCATAAGGTAGTTCTATTTTCAGTTTTTTGAGGAACCACCATACTTTCTTCCATAATGGTTGTACTACTTTACATTCCCACCAACAGTGGATGAGGGTTCCTTTTTCTCCACAGCCTCTCCAACATTTGCTATTACCTGACTTGCTAATAACAGCTAATCGAACAGGTGTGAGGTGGTATCTCATTGCCGTTTTGATTTGCATTTCTCTAATAGCTAAAGAAGATGAGCATCTTTTCATATATCTGTTGGCCATTTGTATTTCTTCCTGGGAGAAGTGTCTATTCATATCCTCTTCCCATTTTTTTATTGGATTGTTTGTTTGTTTGTTGTTGAGTTTTATGAGTTCTTTGTATATTTTGGATATTAAGCCCTTATCTGAGCTGTTGTTTGAAAATATCATTTCCCATTTAGTTGGCTTTCTGTTTATTTTGTTATCAGTTTCTCTTGCTGAGCAAAAACTTCTTAGTCTGATGTAGTCCCATTCATTAATTTTTGCCTTCACTTCTCTTGCCATTGGAGTCAAATTCATAAAATGCTCTTTAAAACCCAGGTCCATGAGTTGAGTACCTATGTCTTCTTCTATGTACTTAATTGTTTCAGGTCTTATGTTTAGATCTTTGATCCATTTTGAGTTAATTTTTGTACAGGGGGAGAGACTGTAGTCCAGTTTCATTCTTTTGCATGTGGCTTTCCAGTTTTGCCAGCACCATTTATTGAAGAGGCTTTCTTTTCTCCATTGTGTGTTGTTGGCCCCTTTATCAAAAATTATTTGACTATATATATGTGGTTTTATTTCTGGACTTTCTATTCTGTTCCATTGGTCTGAGTGTCTATTTTTCTGCCAATACCATGCTGTTTTGATTGTCGTGGCCCTATAATAGAGTTTGAAGTCAGGTATTGTTATGCCCCCAGCTTCATTCTTTTTCTTTAGGATTGCTTTGGTTATTCGGGGTTTTTTATAGTTCTATATAAATCTGATGATTTTTTGCTCTATTTCTTTAAAAAATGTCATTGGAAGTTTGATGGGAATTGCATTAAATTTGTATATTGCTTTGGGTAATATAGCCATCTTGATTATATTTATTCTTCCTAGCCAAGAACAAGGTATATTCTTCCATCTCATTATATCTTTTTCGATTTCCCTTAACAATGGTTTATAGTTTTCATTATATAAGTCCTTTACATTCTTTGTTATGTTTATTCCTAAGTATTTTATTTTTTTTGTTGCAATCGTGAAGGGGATTATTCTTTTGAGTTCCTTCTCAGTTGTTTCATTGTTGGCATATAGAAAGGCTATTGACTTCTGTATGTTAATTTTGTATCCTGCGACCTTAGTGTATTGGCTTATTGTTTCTAGTAGTCTTTTTGTGGATTCTTTGGGGTTTTCGATGTATAGGATCATATCATCTGCAAAAAGTGATACCTTTACTTCTTCTTTTCCGATATGGATGCCTTTTATTTCTTTGTCTTGTCTGATTGCTCTGGCTAGAACCTCTAGTACCACATTAAATAAGAGTGGAGAGAGTGGACAACCCTGTCTTGTTCCTGATTTAAGGGGGAAAGCCTTCAGTTTTGTGCCATTTAATATGATGTTAGCTGATGGTTTATCATATATGGCCTTTATCATGTTGAGATATTTTCCTTCTATACCCATTTTGTTGAGAGTCTTAAACATAAAATTGTGTTGTATTTTATCGAAAGCCTTTTCTGCATCTATTGATAAGATCATGTGGTTTTTGTTCTTTGTTTTGTTGATATGGTGTATTGCATTAACCGTTTTACGTATGTTGAACCATCCTTGAGATTCTGGGATGAATCCCACTTGATCATGATGTATTATTTTTTTAATATGTTGTTGTATTCGATTTGCTAGTATTTTGTTTAGTATTTTAGCATCTGTATTCATTAGAGATATTGGTCTGTAGTTTTCTTTTTTTGTGCCATCCTTGCCTGGTTTTGGTATGAGGGTTATGTTGGCCTCATAAAATGTGTTTGGAAGTATTGCTTCTTCTTCAATTTTTTGGAAGACTTTGAGTAGAATAGGAACCAAGTCTTCTTTGAATGTTTGATAAAATTCGCTGGTATAGCCGTCAGGGCCTGGACTTTTATTTTTGGGGAGGTTTTTAATGGTTTTTTCTATTTTTTCTCTACTGATAGGTCTGTTTAGGTTTTCTGCTTCTTCTTGACTCAGTCTAGGAAGGTTGTTTTTGTTCTAGGAATTTATCCATTTCTTCTAGGTTGTTGAATTTAGTGGCATAAAGTTTTTCATAGTATTCTACAATAATTCTTTGTATATCTACGGTGTCCGTGGTGATTTCTCCTCTTTCATTTTGGATTTTGTTTATATGAGTTCTTTCTCTTTTTTCCTTGGTAAGTCTTGCCAAGGGTTTGTCAATTTTGTTGATCATTTCAAAGAACCAGCTCCTTGTTCTATTAATATTTTCTATAGTTTTTCTGTTCTCTAATTCATTTATTTCTGCTCTGATTTTTATTATCTCCTTTCTTCGGCTGGTTTTGGGTTGTCTTTGTTCTTCTTTTTCTAGTTCCTTAAGGTGAGAAGTTAAGTGGTTCACTTGGGCTCTCTCTTGTTTGTTCATATATGCCTGAAGTGATATGAACTTCCCTCTTATCACTGCTTTTGCTGCATCCCATAGATTCTGATATGTCGTATTGTCATTTTCATTAGTCTGTATATATCTTTTGATCTCTGCACTTATTTCTTCTTTGACCCATTCATTTTTTAAAAGTATGTTGTTTAGTTTCCACATTTTGTGGGATTTTTTTCCTCTTTTTTGCAGTTGAATTCTAGTTTCAAGGCTTTATGATCAGAAAATATGCTTGGTACAACTTCAATTTTTCTGAATTTTCTGATGTTGTTTTTGTGGCCCAACATATGGTCAATTCTTGAGAATGATCCATGTACACTGGAGAAAAATGTATACTCAGTCACTTTGGGATGAAATGTCCTGTAGATGTCTATCATATCCAAGTGCTCTAGTGTTTTGTTTAAGGCCACTATGTCTTTGTTGATTCTCTGTTTGGATGACCAACCGTCAGCAGTGTATTGAGGTCTCCAAGTATGACTGTATTTTTGTCAGTTTTTGTTTTAAGGTCAATAAGTAGCTGTCTTATATATTTTGGTGCTCCTTGGTTTGGTGCATATATATTAAGAATTGTTATGTCTTCTTGATTCAGTGTCCCCTTAGCCATTATGAAATGGCTATTTTTGTCTCTGAGTACTTTTCCTGTCTTGTAGTCAGCATTATCCGATATGAGTATTTCTACACCTGCTTTTTTTTGGATGTTATTTGCTTGGAGTATAGTTTTCCAGCCTTTCACTTTGAATTTGTTTTTATCCTTGTTACTTAGATGAGTTTCTTGTAGGCAGCATACACTTGGATTTTCTTTTTAAATCCATTCTGCTACTCTGTGCCTTTTTATTGGTGAGTTTAATCTATTTACATTTAGTGTAATTATTGATACTTGTGAGTTCCCTATTGCCATTTTATATCTTGCTTTCTGTTAGTTTTGTGTCTTGTTTGATCCTTCTCTTTCGTTTTTCTATCTTTTGTTTTTATTTGGTTGTATTCCATACATCTTTCCTCTGTTGCTATCTTTTTTATCTCATGTGCTTCTGTGGTGGTTTTTTCAATGGTGGTTACCTTTGAGTAATGAAAAGGGTCCTTAACCTGTTCATTGTAGTGAACTATTTTGTGAGTACTTTTGCACTCCATCGTCCTTTGCTACTGTTAATCTCCATCTTCTCCCCCTCTTTCTTTTTGTTGTTGTCACAGTTTAAATTTGGTTTTATTGTGTTCTTCTTGGAGCTTTTACTTGTGGCTCTGTTTTTTTTTGTTCTTTGTATCTAATTGGAGAACCCCCTTTAGTCAATCCTGGAGTGGGGGTTTTCTGATGATAAATTCCCTCATCTTTTCTGTATCTGTGAATGTTTTTATTTCTCCTTCATATTTGAAGGATAGCTTTGATGGGTATAGTATTCGTGGCTGAAAGTTCCTCTCTTTCAGGACTTTAAATATTGGGGTCTACTCTCTTCTAGCTTGTAGAGTTTCTGCTGAGAAATCTGATGATAATCTAATGGGCCTTCCTTTATATGTTGTATTCTTCTTTTCCCTGGCTGCCTTGAGAATTTTTTCTTTGCTGTTGGTTTGTGTCAATTTCATTATGATATGCCTTGGAGTAGGTTTGTTGGGGTTAAGAAAACTTGGAGTTCTGTTTGCTTCTTGAACTTGAGGCTTTAGTTCTTTCCACAGGCTTGGGAAGTTCTCATCTATTATTTGTTTGAGTATGTTCTCCATTCCATTTTCTCTCTCTTCTCCCTCTGATATACCTATTATTCTTATGTTATTCTTTTTGATGGAGTCAGATAATTCTTGTAGGGCTATCTCATTTTTTTTAAATTTTTGAGTCTCTTTCTTTTTCTCTCTGTTGTGCATCAAGTTGCTTGTCTTCTATTTCACTAATCCTCTCTTCTATCTGACCTGTTCTATTAGCTAAGCTTGTTACTTCGTTTTTCAGCTCGTGAATTGAGTTTTTCATCTCTGTTTGATTTGTTTTTATAGTTTCAATTTCCTTGGACATATATTCTTTGTGTTCATTGAGTTGTTTTCTGAGCTCCCTAAATTGCCTTTCTGTGTTTTCTTGTATATCTTGGAGGATTTTTAGGATTTCTATATTGAATTCTCTGTCATTTAGCTCCAAGGTTTCCAATATATTAAATTTTTTATCCATAAATTTTTCCTCATCTAGCTGTGTTACCTCTCTTTCTTTTGTATCCATGATATTCGATTTTCTTTTCCTTAATGGCATCTGAGGGTAGTTTTGTTGATAGTATTAATGAGATTTAATAAAGAATAAAAAGGTAAAAAAATAATAAAAAAATAAAAAAATCGAAAATAGTTGTTTTTTTTAAAAAAATTAATAATGAAATAAAGAAAAATGGGCCCTGGCCGGTTGGCTCAGCGGTAGAGTGTCGGCCTAGCGTGCGGAGGACCCGGGTTCGATTCCCGGCCAGGGCACATAGGAGAAGCGCCCATTTGCTTCTCCACCCCTCCGCCGCGTTTTCCTCTCTGTCTCTCTCTTCCCCTCCCGCAGCCGAGGCTCCATTGGAGCAAAGATGGCCCGGGCGCTGGGGATGGCTCTGTGGCCTCTGCCTCAGGCGCTAGAGTGGCTCTGGTCGCAATATGGCGACGCCCAGGATGGGCAGAGCATCGCCCCCTGGGGGGCAGAGCACCGCCCCTGGTGGGCGTGCCAGTTGGATCCCGGTCGGGCGCATGCGGGAGTCTGTCTGACTGTCTCTCCCTGTTTCCAGCTTCAGAAAAATGAAAAAATAAATAAATAAAGAAAAATAAAATAAAATAAAAATTTTAAAAAAGGAAATTATTCCCCCCCTCCTTTTTTCTTCTCCTCTCCTCTCCCCTCTTTCTTGAGAAAATCTTGTGGTGGACTGTGAATTATAACAAACAATGCCTGTGATGGAGGGCCTGAATTTGGGAAAAGTAATAAAGGGGCAAAAAAAAGAAAAAAAACAAAGAAAAAAAACGAGTGTATGGACCCCCAAAAAGCAAATAAGGAAAAAATTTGGGTCAAGAATAAAATGATTTGCTTTTAGGTGTTGGTTGTCTAAGAGTTATGATGAGAGGAATAAGAGGAAAATGGAAAAATGGGGGGACAAATTAAAAAATTACTATTGTATTTAGTGGAACAAGAACTAGATAATATGGAGAGCCAGGGATGGGAGCACTGCTAGTGAGTTAAAAAGGTGAAGTAAAAACCCCCCAAAATGCCACAAACATAAGTTTGAGTCCCAGATAAGATAATTTGTTTGTTATTGAGGTTTGAATGAGAGGAGATGTAAAGGATAAAGGAAGAAACTAATATAGAGGGAGAAAAGAAAGAGAGAGAGAGAAAAAAGAGGGAACCACTAAAAGAAGAAAAAAGAAAGCAGAGAGAGAGAGAGAGTTAAGGGTTTTGGGGTGCAACCCTCATAGAGAGAAAGGAAGAGAAGAGAAAAGATAATGGGAGATGTAACACTTATGGGTAGTGTAGTTCAAGGAGAGGAGAGATTAAGACTGGTAGAGAGTTAATCGGCCAAATTGGAGGAGGAAAAAAAACTATCAAGAATGAAGATAAGAGAAACAAACGAACAAATATAATAAAATGGGATAGGTTATAAAGTCTGCAGATTATTCTTGATTTTGAGAGGTTATCTTCTTGCTTTTTCTTTTCTCTCCCTCTTCCTGGTCGGTGACTCTGTACCCTGGGTTCTGCCCCTTTGGCATGCTCAGGTAGAGGTTTGCAGTTGTAAGTCTCTATGGCAATGTCATGTATTGTGCTTTAGTCTCGTTGGCAGTTGAGGCTCATTAGCATTTATAGGCTCCGACAGTGAGAGAGTCCGTGTTCCTGGAGCCTTTCTCCTAGTCTTTCCTTCCTCAATTAGTAGCCTGATAATCCAGCTATGGGGTTGCTGCTGCCTCTGCCTGGATAGTAAGAGGCTCAAAGAGCTGGCAACTCCCCACTCTATTTCCACTCAGCACAGGGCTCTGGGTAAGGCTCAGTCAGTCAGAGCTGCTAGCATAATCAGGCAGGCTTTCCGCCCACTCAAAGACTTCTGGCTCTGCCACTCTGTCCGGTAACACAAGCGGGCGCCCACTTCCGGGGCACTTAATCGGCCAAATTGGAGGAGGAAAAAAAACTATCAAGAATGAAGATAAGAGAAACAAACGAACAAATATAATAAAATGGGATAGGTTATAAAGTCTGCAGATTATTCTTGATTTTGAGAGGTTATCTTCTTGCTTTTTCTTTTCTCTCCCTCTTCCTGGTCGGTGACTCTGTACCCTGGTCACTGTCTGCGACCAGGATATCTGGCCAGCAGTCTCACGCTCTGAGTGAAACCCCCAACTGCAGGGAAAAGTTGAAGCGTTGGAATTGAGTCTCGCTCCGTCCCCATGCGTGGCTTTTGCAAGGCGCTGGGGCGGCCCGAGATTCCACTTTCCCCTGACTCTGCCCCTCTGTGCGATAACACGGGCACGCACTGCCGAGGCACTCGGAGGAATTGCTCACTCCTTATCTGCACGCGCAAACCAGGATATGAGGCCGGCCGCGTTTCCCTCTGAGTGAAACACCCTCCAGCACGGAAAATCTCCACCGTTGGAATTAGTTCTCACTCCCTCTTGTGCGTGGCTTTTCCAGGGCACTGGGGCCACCCAGAGACTCTGCCCTCGGCCCACAGAAAGGCCTCTGACCCTGCCTCTTTATGGGGCAACACGGGCACCCACTCTCGGGGCCTAGGAAGAAATCTCCTGCCCACTAACTGCACACCGACCAGGAGACCGGGTAAAATGGCCGCTCCACTTGTCTTTCTTTGCTTGGGTTTGGCGCGAGTGTTAGCTTGTATTGCCCGGGTTTCCACAGGATCAGATTTTCCTCAGCTTGGATCGTCGTGCCACAGCCTGGTTCGGCCGTTTGTGTCACGGCCTGGATCTATTCATCCCCTTTGCCCGCCTCAGTTTTTATATTCACAGTTACCAGAGAAAGCCGCCCTGTTTAAGTTAGTGAGGAAGGCGGAGCATTTCTTACTCCCTATTTCCTTCGGGGTTTGGTTATATATTTACCCAATTTTTCACTCAATCATACCTTTGGGTGTATTGCGAAGCATCTGGAAGCTCCAAGTATAGGTTTTTTCTGTTTCTGGTTGAAGATCTTGTTGAGTTTTGGGGGAGATTTATCGATATCGCTTCCTACCCCACCATTACTCTGACGTCATCTCGAAATAGTTTTCTTATTTCTTTCTCTGATACTTTATTGTCATATAGGAATGCAACTGATTTTTGTATATTGATTTTTTCTTTTTTATAATTTTTATTAATTTTAATGGGGTGACATTAATAAATCAGGGTACATATGTTCAAAGAAAACATCTCCAGGTTAACTTTTCATTCAATTATGTTGCATACCCATCACTCAAAGTCAAATTGTCCTCCGTCACCTTCTATCTGGTTTTCTTTGTGCCCCTACCCTCCCCTTTCTCTCTCCTTCTCCCCCCCCAAGTAACCACCGCATTCTTGTCCATGTCTCTTAGTCTCATTTTTAATTTTATTTATTTATTTATTAATTTTAGAGAGGAGAGGGAGAGAAAGAGAGAGAGAGAGAGAGGAGAGGGGGAGGAGCTGGAAGCATCAACTCCCATATGTGCCTTGACCAGGCAAGCCCAGGGTTTCGAACCGGCGACCTCAGCATTTCCAGGTCGACGCTTTATCCACTGCGCCACCACAGGCCAGGCTTTTTTTTTAATTATTTTTTTTAATTTATTCATTCATTTTAGAGAGAGAGAGAGAAAGAGAGAGAGAGAGAGAGAAGGGGGAGGAGCAGGAAGCAGCTTTGACTCCCATATGTGCCTTGACCAGGCAAGCCCAGGGTTTTTAACCTGCAATCTCAGCATTCCAGGTCGATGCTTTATCCACTGTGCCACCACAGGTCAGTCTTAGTCTCATTTTTATGTCCCACCTACGTATGGAATCATGCAGTTCTTAGTTTTTTTGATTTACTTATTTCACTCCATATAATGTAATCCAGATCCAACCATTTTGTTGTAAATGATCCGTTGTCATCATTTCTTATGGCTGAGTAATATTCCATAGTGTATATGTACCATATCGTCTTTATCCAGTCATCTATTGAAGGGCTTTTTGGTTTTTTCATGTCTTGGCCACTGTGAACAATGCTGCAATGAACATGGGGCTGCATGTGTCTTTATGTACCATTTTTTTTGAGTTTTGGGGGTATATACCCAGTAGAGGAATTGCTGGGTCATATGGTAGTTCTATTTTTAGTTTATTGAGGAACCACCATACTTTCTTCCATAATGGTTGTATTACTTTACATTCCCACCAACAGTGTATGAGGGTTCCTTTTTCTCCATAGCCTCTCCAACACTTGCTATTACTTGTCTTGTTGATAATAGCTAGTCTAACAGGTGTGAGGTGGTATCTCATTCTAGTTTTGATTAGCATTTCTCTGATAACTAATGAAGATGAACATCTTTTCATATATCTACTGGCCATTTGTATTTCTTCCCAGGAGAAGTGCCTGTTCATGTCCTCTTTCCACTGTTTTATTGGATTGTTTGTTGTTGAGTTTTATGAGTTCTTTGTATATTTTGGATATTAGGCCCTTATCTGAGCTGTTGTTTGAAAATATCATCCTCATTTAGTTGGCTGTCTGTTTGTTTTGTTGTCAGTTTCTCTCGCTGGCAAGAACTTCTTAGTCTGATGTAGTCCCATTCATTTATCTTTGCCTTCATTTCACTTGCCCTTGAAGTCAAATTCATAAAATGCTCTTTATAACCAAGGTCCATGAGTCCATTTTCCCAGAGCCTCTCTCCTAGTCTCTTCTTCCTGAATTAGCAGCCTGGTGATTCAGCTATGAGGTTGCTTCTGCCATTGCCTGGAGAGTAAGAGGCTCAAACAGCTGGCAAATCCCCACTCTATCCCCACTCAGTGCAGGGCTCTGGGTAAGGCTCTGGCAGTCAGATCCGCCAGCGTAGTCAGGCAGGGCTGGGAGCCAATTGCTCTCAAGGTGTTTTTCTATGAGCCTCCAGGTGTGTCCAGTATGCCTCAGCACTCTGTGGGACCACTGTCCCCAGCCTTTTTGCACTTTGTAACCTGTATTGGCTGGCAGGAAGATGCCCTAGTTGCTGCTTTTAGAACAGGAGGTCTTAAAAGCTGCCAAGTCCCTCCTTTTAGTGCACAGCCCTGAGTATGAAAGCTCTGCCAATCAGAGCCACCAGCTTAAGCAGGTAGGGGGGTGTGTTGACTTCTGTTCAGACTTCTTTCTAAGTTTCCCTGGGTATATCTAGTTAAATTTGCATTAGTGTTCTGTAGGATTGCTCTCTGCAGGCTTCTTCCTTGTTAAAAAGCCTATAGCCTAGCCTGTCCAAGTTCTGCAGTGTTCTCTGAGGTCTGTTCTGTAGGAATGTTTTTCACCCTGTATCGGCTGGCAGGGAGTTGCCCCCGCCACTACATGCAGAACAAGAGGTACTAAAAAATATCACGTCTCCTGTCTTAGATCACTGACCTGAGAAAGAAGACCTTGTCAGCCAGAGCCGCTGCCAGCATAAGCCAGTTGGTCAGTGAGCAGACTGTGGGTTAAGCTAATTTCAGTGTTTGGATCTGTGGATCTGCTCCAGAGACTGTCTGCAAGCTGCCTTGCGTGCTCCTCCCCCTAGCACTTCCATATTTTTTCTTCCCCAGGAATGTGCTTTGTTAGCTTGGCAGAGGTGCCCCACCCACCTGGAGAGGTCCAGGCACAGGGAAGTCCGCTTTTGTGCACTCCCCGCATGCTGTTGCTTGGAAAGCAGGGATCACACTGAGACTCTGGTCGCAGCCCACGTAGAAGTCTCTGACCCTGCCCCTCTGTCCGGGAATGCGGGCACCCACACAGGGGCACTAGGAGGAACAACTTGCACACTGTCTGCACTTGCCAACCAGGGGTCTGGCGCCGGCATTAGCTCTCATTGAGCTGAGCCGCTGTGGGCACACTCTTTCCTCGGCTTGAACGTCTGTGCCTCAGCCCAGCTCTTTCCACGCCCCCAGCCCTCACTTTCTCTCAGTTCCAAGTGAAAGCAGCCCTTGCTCAGGTCAGTGAGGAAGGCGGAGTGTTCCATTCTCCATTTTATTTCCTTCAGGGTTGATTATATATTTAGCCACCTTTTTGCCCAATTATACCTTTTTTTTCAGTGTGTGGGACTTACAGATGCTCCTAGGACTGTTTTTTCTGTCTCTAGTTGCAGAACTTGTTGAAATTTTGGGGAGAGGTATTGGAGTGCTCCTCATAGTGCCATTTCTCTGACATCACTCCTGTATATTGCTTTTGTATCCTGCAATTTTCCTGTACAGGTAGTGCTCGATTTACAACCACAATTGGTTCTGACAGACCGGTTGTAACACAATTTGGTCATAAGTTGAGTAGGCTATATGTACAGTACTGTGAAATGATGTTATGAAATTCTTTAAGTCATAGTTTACCATAATTTTCTTTCATTATTGTTATATATCATAATTTTCTTTGTTCATTTTATGCCATTTGTATCATCTCTACATCATTTTGTTTCTTATTTTTATATTCATCAGTTTTAAGTAAAACACTGCATTACCAGTACAAGTGGTTTAATATTTGCAAAGACAATTTCCTCTTGCTAGAGATCTTGGGAAGGGTTTGATGAAAAATATCCAAGACACAATACACAAATTGCTGTACTGAGTCTGGGATAACAGTTGAAATGGTGCACGCAGAGATGGTAGTGCTGCCGGAAGCTGGTCCGCACTGTCATACGCCCAGCTGGGCAACGTTTGAGCTGCCAGACATGGAGCAGTCGTGGCTAGTGATTGTGGTCGTAAAGTCAAATGGTCGTAAGTTGCATTGGTCATAAGTCGGTCAATATTTGTATTTACTTATTGTTTCTAATAGTTTTTTTTAGTGAATTTTTTTTTTATTTTTAAATTTTTTTTTATTCATTTTTCCGAAGCTGGAAACAGGGAGAGACAGTCAGACAGACTCCCGCATGCGCCCGACCGGGATCCACCCGGCACGCCCACCAGGGGCGACGCTCTGCCCATCCTGGGCGTCGCCATGCTGCGACCAGAGCCACTCTAGTGCCTGGGGCAGAGGCCACAGAGCCATCCCCAGCGCCCGGGCCATCTTTGCTCCAATGGAGCCTTGGCTGCGGGAGGGGAAGAGAGAGACAGAGAGGGAAAGCGCGGCGGAGGGGTGGAGAAGCAAATGGGCGCTTCTCCTGTGTGCCCTGGCCGGGAATCGAACCCGGGTCCTCCGCACGCTAGGCCGATGCTCTACCGCTGAGCCAACCGGCCAGGGCCTTTAGTGTAGTTTTTAAGGTTTTCTATATACAGAAATTGTATATGTCATCTGCAAAAAGTGACACTTTTATTCTTTTTTTCCAAATTAGATGCACTTTTTTTTCTTTCTCTTGCCTGATTGCTCTGGCTAGGACTTTCAGAACTGTTGAATAAGAGTGGTGAGAGTGAGCATTCTTGTTTCTGATTTTAGAAGAATACCTTTTAGTTTTTCACCATTGAGCATGATATTACCTAAGGGCTTTTCATATATGGCCTTTATTATGTTGAGGTACTTTTCTACTATACCTATTTTATTGTGTATTTTAATTGTAAATGGATGCTATATCTTATCATATGCATCTATTGATAAGATCATCATATTTTTATTTTTTGTTTTGTTAATGTGGGGTATTTCATTGATCAATTTGTGTATGTTGAACCATCCTGGTGCCCCTGAAACAAACTCCACTTTGTCATGATGTATTATCTTTTTAATGTATTGTTGTATTCAATTTACTAGTATTTTGTTTAGAACTTTTGCATTTGTATTCATTTTAAAATTTTGATGAAGTCCAGCTTATCAATTATTTCTTTACTAGACTGTACCTTGGGTGTTGTATCTAAAAATTTATTGTCATACTCACCCACAGTCATCTATATTATCTCCTGTGTCCTCTTCTAGTAGTTTTAATTTTTTCATTTTATATTTAAGTATATGATTGATTTTGAGTTAGTTGTGGTGAAGGGTGTAAGACTGTCTAGATTTTCTTTTGCATGTGAATGTTCAATTGTTCTAGCACCATTTGTTAGAAAGATTAATTTATCCTCATTGTGTTGCATTTGTTCCATTCTCAAAGCTCAGTTGACTATGGTTATGTAAATTTCTTTTAGGCTTTCTATTCTGTTCCACTGATCTATTTGTCTGCTTTTCACCAACACCATACTGTATTGATTATTGTGACTTTATAGTACGTCTTAAACTTGTGTAGTGTTAGTCCTTCACTTTTATTCTCACTATTGTGTTGGTGATTATTTGTCTTTTGACTCTACATATAAACTTTAGAATAACTTTGTTAATTTCCACAAAATAAGTTGCTGAAAGTTTTTAACTGGGATTGCATTTAATTTACAGATCCGTTTGGGAAGAACTGACATTGTAATCATACTGATTTTTCTTTCTTTTTTTTTTTTTATTAATGGTAATGGGATGACATTAATAAATCAGGGTACATATATTCAAAGAAAACATGTCTAGGTTATTTTGTCATCAAATTATGTTGCAAACCCCTCGCCCAAAGTCAGATTGTCCTCCGTCACCCTCTATCTAGTTCTCTGTGCCCCTCCCCCTCCCCCTAACTCTCTCCCTCCCTCCCTCCCATGTCCTCCCTCCCCCCCCACCCTTGGTAACCACCACACTCTTGTCCATGTCTCTTAGTCTCATTTTTATGTTCCACCAATGTATGGAATCATGTAGTTCTTGTTTTTTTCTTTTTTTTCTTTTTTTTTTTTTTTAAAGATGTTACTTTTTTTTTTTTTTTAATTTTATTTATTCATTTTAGAGAGGAGAGAGGGGGAGAGAGAGAGGAGAGAGAGAGACAGGGGGGAGGAGCTGGAAGCATCAACTCCCATATGTGCCTTGACCAGGCAAGCGCAGGGTTTCGAACCGGCGACCTCAGCATTTCCAGGTTGACGCTTTATCCACTGCGCCACCACAGGTCAGGCCTCTTGTTTTTTTCTGATTTGCTTATTTCACTCCTTATAATGTTATCAAGATCCCACCATTTTGCTGTAAATGATCTGATGTCATCATTTCTTATGGCTGAGTAGTATTCCATAGTGTATATGTGCCACATCTTCTTTATCCAGTCTTCTATTGAAGGGCTTTTTGGTTGTTTCCATGTCTTGGCCACTGTGAACAGTGCTGCAATGAACATGGGGCTACATGTGTCTTCACGTATCAATGTTTCTGATATTTTGGGGTATATACCCAGTAGAGGGATTGCTGGGTCATAAGGTAGTTCTATTTGCAGTTTTTTGAGGAACCACCATACTTTCCTCCATAATGGTTGTACTACTTTACAGTCCCACCAACAGTGAATGAGGGTTCCTTTTTCTCCACAGCCTCTCCAACATTTGCTATTACCCGTCTTGTTGATAATAGCTAATCTAACAGGAGTGAGGTGGTATCTCATTGTAGTTTTGATTTGCATTTCTCTAATAACTAATGAAGCTGAGCATCTTTTCATATATCTGTTGGCCATTTGTATCTCTTCCTGGAAGAAGTGTCTGTTCATGTCCTCTTCCCATTTTTTTATTGGATTGTTTGTTTGTTTGTTGTTGAGTTTTATGAGTTCTTTGTAAATTTTGGATATTAGGCCCTTATCTGAGCTGTCGTTTGAAAATATCAGTTCCCATATAGTTGGCTGTCTGTTTATTTTGATATCAGTTTCTCTTGCTGAGCAAAAACTTTTAATTCTGATGTAGTCCCATTCATTTATCTTTGCCTTCACTTCTCTTGCCATTGGAGTCAAGTTCATAAAATGTTCTTTAAAACCCAGGTCCATGATTTTAGTACCTATGTCTTCTTCTATGTACTTTATTGTTTCAGGTCTTATATTTAGGTCTTTGATCCATTTTGAATTAATTTTAGTACACGGAGACAGGCTGTAGTCGAGTTTCATTCTTTTGCATGTGGCTTTCCAGTTTTCCCAACACCATTTGTTGAAGAGGCTTTCTTTTCTCCATTGTGTGTTGTTGGCCCCTTTATCAAAGATTATTTGACCATATATATGTGGTTTTATTTCTGGGCTTTCTATTCTGTTCCATTGGTCTGAGTGTCTCTTTTTTTGCCAATACCATGCTGTTTTGATTATCGTGGCCCTATAATATAGTTTAAAGTCAGGTATTGTAATGCCCCCAGCTTCATTCTTTTTCCTTAGGATTGTTTTGACTATTCGGGGTTTTTTATAGTTCCATATAAATCTGATGATTTTTTGTTCCATTTCTTTAAAAAATCTCATAGGGATTTTGATGGGAATTGCATTAAATTTGTATATTGCTTTGGGTAATATGGCCATTTTGATTATATTTATTCTTCCTATCCAAGAACAAGGAATATTTTTCCATCTCATTGTATCTTTTTCGATTTCCCTTAACAATGCTTTGTAATTTTCATTATATAGGTCCTTTACGTTCTTTGTTATGTTTATTCCTAGGTATTTTATTTTTTTTGTTGCAATCGTGAAGGGGATTATTTTTTTGAGTTCGTTTTCTAATATTTCATTGTTGGCATATAGAAAGGCTATGGACTTTTGTATGTTAATTTTGTATCCTGCGACCTTACTGTATTGGTTTATTGTTTCTAATAATCTTTTTGTGGAGTCCTTCGGGTTTTCGATGTATAGGATCATATCATCAGCAAAAAGTGATAGCTTTACTTCTTCTTTTCCGATATGGATGCCTTTTATTTCTTTGTCTTGTCTGATTGCTCTGGCCAGAACTTCTAGCACCACGTTGAATAAGAGTGGAGAGAGTGGACAACCCTGTCTTGTTCCTGATTTAAGGTAGAAAGTCCTCAGTTTTATGCCGTTTAATAGGATGTTGGCTAATGGTTTATCATATATGGCCTTTATCATGTTGAGATATTTTCCTTCTATACCCATTTTGTTGAGAGTCTTAAGCATAAAATTGTGTTGTATTTTATCAAAAGCCTTTTCTGCATCTATTGATAAGATCATGTGGTTTTTGTTCTTTGTTTTGTTGATATGGTTTATTACGTTAACCGTTTTGCGTATGTTGAACCATCCTTGAGATTCTGGGATGAATCCCACTTGATCATGATGTATTATTTTTTTAATATGTTGTTGTATTCGGTTTGCCAGTATTTTGTTTAGTATTTTAGCATCTGTATTCATTAGAGATATTGGTCTGTAGTTTTCTTTCTTTGTGCCATCCTTGCCAGGTTTTGGTATGAGGGTTATGTTGGCCTCATAAAATGTGTTTGGAAGTATTGCTTTTTCTTCAATTTTTTGGAAGACTTTGAGTAGAATAGAAACCAAGTCTTCTTTGAATGTTTGATAGAATTCACTAGTATAACCGTCTGGGCCTGGACTTTTATTTTTGGGGAGATTTTTAATAGTTTTTTCTATTTCCTCCCTGCTGATTGGTCTGTTTAGGCTTTCTGCTTCTTCATGACTCAGTCTAGGAAGGTTGTATTGTTCTAGGAATTTATCCATTTCTTCTAGATTGTTGTATTTGGTGGCATATAATTTTTCATAGTATTCTACAATAATTCTTTGTATATCTATGATGTCTGTGGTGATTTCTCCTCTTTCATTTTGGATTTTATTTATTTGAGTCCTGTGTCTTTTTTCCTCGGTGAGTCTTGCCAAGGGTTTGTCAATTTTGTTGATCTTTTCAAAGAACCAGCTCCTTGTTTTATTGATTTTTTCTAGTTTTTCTGTTCTCTATTTCATTTATTTCTGCTCTGATTTTTATTATCTCCTTTCTTCGGCTGGTTTTGGGTTGTCTTTGTTCTTCTTTTTCTAGTTCCTTAAGGTGTGAAGTTAAGTGGTTTACTTTGGCTCTCTCTTGTTTGTTCATATAGGCCTGAAGTGATATGAACTTTCCTCTTATTACTGCTTTTGCTGCATCCCAGAGATTCTGATATGTCGTATTTTCATTTTCATTTGTCTGTATATATCTTTTGATTTCTGCGCTTATTTCTTCTTTGACCCATTCATTTTTTAAAAGTATGTTGTTTAGTTTCCAAATTTTTGTGGGTTTTTCCCCCTCTTTTTTGCAGTTGAATTCTAGTTTCAAGGCTTTATGATCAGAAAATATGCTTGGTACAATTTCAATTTTTCTAAATTTGCTGATATTGTCTTTGTGGCCCAACATATGGTCAATTCTTGAGAATGTTCCATGTACACTAGAGAAAAATGTATACTCTGTCGCTTTGGGATGAAGTGTCCTGTAGATGTCTATTATATTCAGGTGTTCTAGTATTTCATTTAAGGCCACTATATCTTTATTGATTCTCTGTTTGGATGACCGATCTAGAACCGTCAGCGGTGTATTGAGGTCTCCAAGTATGATTGTATTTTTGTTAGTTTTTGTTTTAAGGTCAATAAGTAGCTGTCTTATATATTTTGGTGCTCCTTGGTTTGGTGCATATATATTAAGGATTGTTATGTCTTCTTGATTCAACTTCCCCTTAATCATTATGAAATGACCATTTTTGTCTCTGAGTACTTTTTCTGTTTTGTAGTCAGCATTATTAGATATGAGTATTGCTACGCCTGCTTTTTTTGGGTGTTGTTTGCTTGGAGTATTGTTTTCCAGCCTTTCACTTTGAATTTGTTTTTATCCTTGTTGCTTAGATGTGTTTCTTGTAGGCAGCATATTGTTGGATTTTCTTTTTTAATCCATTCTGCTACTCTGTGTCTTTTTATTGGTAAGTTGAATCCATTTACATTTAGTGTAATTATTGACACTTGTGGGTTCCCTACTGCCATTTTATAAATTGCTTTCTGTTAGTTTTGTATCTAGTTTGATTCTTCTCTTTTGTTTTTCTATCATTTGTTTTTGTTTGTTTGTGTTCCATACTTCTTTCCTCTGTTGCTACCTTTTTTAAGTCAAGTGTTTTTGTGGTGGTTTTTTTAAGGGTGGTTACCATTAAGTAATGAAAAGAGTACCTACCATATTCATTGTAGTACCCTATCTTATAAGTATTTCTGCACTTCATCATCCTTTGCTACTGTTAATCTCCATCCTCTCCCCCCTTTTTTTCCTTTGTTGTCACAGTTTAAGTTTGGTTTTATTGTGTTCTTGGTGGAGCTGTTACTTGTGGTGTTGTTTTCTTTTGTTCTTTGAATCTGGTTGGAAAACCCCCTTTAGTATTTCCTGGAGTGGGGGCTTTCTGTTGATAAATTCTCTCATCTTTTCTGTATTTGTGAATGTTTTTATATCTCCTTCATACTTGAAGGATAGCTTTGATGGGTATAGTATTCTTGGCTGAAAGTTCCTCTCTTTCAGGGCTTTAAATATTGGGGTCCACTCTCTTCTAGCTTGTAGAGTTTCTGCTGAGAAATCTGATGATAATCTAATAGGCCTTCCTTTATATGTTGTACTCTTCTTTTCCCTGGCTGCCTTGAGAATTTTTTCTTTGTCATTGGTTTGTGACATCTTTATTATGATGTGCCTTGGAGTGGGTTTGTTGGGGTTAAGAAAACTTGGTGTTCTGTTTGCTTCTTGAATTTGAGGCTTTAGTTCCTTCCACAGGCTTGGGAAGTTCTCGTCTATTATTTGTTTGAGTATATTCTCCATTCCATTTTCTTTCTCTTCTCCCTCTGATATACCTATTATTCTTATGTTATTCTTTCTGATGGAGTCAGACAATTCCTGTAGGGCTTTCTCATTTTGTATTATTTTTGAGTCTCTTTCTTCTTCTCTCTGTTGTGCCTCAAGTTGTTTGTCTTCTATTTCACTAATCCTATCTTCAATCTGGGCTGTTCTGTTAGCTAAGCTTGTTACCTCGTTTTTCAGCTCGTGAATTGAGTTTTTCATTTCTGTTTGATTTGTTTTTATAGTTTCAATTTCCTTGGTAATATATTCTTTGTGTTCATTGAGTTGTTTTCTGATCTCCCTATATTGCCTTTCTGTGTTTTCTTGTATATCTCTGAGTATTTTTAAGATTTCTATTTTAAATTCTCTGTCATTTAGCTCCAAGGCTTCCAGTATGTTAAGTCTTTTCTCCATAGATTTTTCCACATCTATTTGTGTTACCTCTCTTTCTTTTGTATCCATAATATTCGATTTCCTCTTTCTTATCGGCATCTGAGGGTGGTCTTATTGATAGCACTAATTAGAATTAATAAAGAGTAAAAAGTAAAAAAATAAAAATAAAAAAAATAAAAAAAAAGGTAAAACACCCCACAAAAAAAACAGTAATAATTTATTATTTCCCCCTTTTTTTCTCTCTTCTCTTTCCCTCCTCTCCCCTCCTCAGGGAAATATCATGCCTATAATGGAGGGCCTGATTTGGGGTGAAGAGTTCAAGGGGCAAAAAAAAGGGATTAGGGACCTACTAAATGCAAAAAAAAAAAAAAAAAGGAAGAAAATCTTAGACAAGCATAAGATGATTTGCTTGTAAGTGATGGTCAACTAAGAGATATAATGAAAGGGATAAGAGGGAACCAGAAAAAAGGACCAAAAAAGAATAATAAAGAAGAAAAAATAAAAATAATAAGTAAAAATCTGTTGTATTAAGTGGAGTGAAGACTAAATACAATGGAGACCTTGGGTTGGGAGGACCCAAAATGCCACAAAAATAAACAAACAAGAAAAAAAAATAAAAACAAAAGCAAAAAAGAGAAATAAAGCCAAAAAAATGCCTTGAGTCCCAAATTAACTAATTTGTTCGTGACTGAGGATTATATGGGAGAAAAGTAAAATGAGAAAAGAAAAAACGAATAGAAAGGAAAAAATAAGAAAAAGAGAAAAACGAAGGAAGAAATAAAATAGGAAGAGAAAAAAACAAAATAAAGCAAGACAAAAAAAAAAAGAGGAGAGAGTGAGAGTTAAGTGTTTTGGATTATAACCTTAAAGGAGGGTGAGGATAAAGAAGAAAAACAAAATGCAACACTCATGGGTAGTGTAGTTCAA
Organism: Saccopteryx bilineata; assembly: GCF_036850765.1. Lineage (NCBI taxonomy): Eukaryota > Metazoa > Chordata > Mammalia > Chiroptera > Emballonuridae > Saccopteryx > Saccopteryx bilineata. Next base: position 69,007,191 of record NC_089502.1, on the reverse strand, counting down.
GAAAGGGGAAGCATAAGATGGGCAGAGAATAGAAGGACCGAGGTGGAGGAAATAAAGGCAAAAAGATAGAAGAAACAAACAACAACAACAAAAAAAATTAGTGGATCAAGTTGTAAAGTCTGTGGGTTTTTCTTGATTTTGAGAGGTTAACTTCTTCCTTTTTCTTTTCTCTCCCTCTTCCTGGTCGGTGACTCTGTACCCCAGGCTCTGCCCCTGTGTCACTCTTAGGTAGGGATTTGCAGTTGATGGGATTCTATGGCAATGTCATATAATTGGCTTTAGTCTTGCTGGAAGTAAAGGCTTGTTGGCGTTTGCAGGGTCCAACGATGAGAGAGTTTGCTTTCCTGGATTCTCTCTCCTAGTCCCCCCTTTCTGAATTAGCAGCCTGGTGATCCAGCTATTAGGCTGCAACTGCTTCTGCCTGGGGAGTAAGAGGCTCAAAGAGCTGGGAAATCCCCACTCTATCCCCACTCAGTGCAAGGCTTTGGGAAAGGCTTTGAGAGTCAGGGCCTCCAGTGTAATCAGGCGGGGGTGGGAGTCAATTGTTGTCAAGGTGACTGTTCAGCGCCTATCATTTAGTTGGACCTCTCAACCCAGGCTTTCCACACTTTGTAGCCTGTTTTTGCAGGGAAGAAGAGGCACTAGTCTCTGCTTACGACTAGTGTAGTATAGACCTTATTATCTGCCAAGTCCTTCTTGTTAGCGTTTATCCCTGAATATGGAGGCTCTATCAATCAGAAGTTGCCCCCGCCCCTTTAGCGAGAGGCACTAAAAAATATCACGCCTCTTGTCTTGGATCGCTGAACTGAGAGAGATCTTATCAATTAGAACCGAGGGTGCGCAGATTTTATGGGTTAAGCTAATTTCAGTGATTGGTTCGCAGCTGTGCTTCCGAAGGTATTTTAGGCTGCCTGCGCATGCCCCTCCCTCAACGCTTGATTGTTAGCTTGAATGGCTGGGTGAGGTGCCCCGCCCACGGAGAGAATCTCCCAAGCCTCTCCCACTCGCCCCGCCGCTGGCGGCTGGACCGCACCAGGCGCAGGATAATGGAGCCCCCTGGGTGTGCGGGCCAGCAGGGCGCTGGGCACGTGGAATGCCCAAGGCACGCGCGCGAATGGGGCGCTCCGGGCACCGGTGGCCGGCGACCCCCACTCGCAGTGTGCGGGCCGCTGGGAATGTCAGCGGTGCTCAACCGGACCGGGCGCGCGCGGCTGCTCACGGCGGCTCGCGGCGGCGGCTCGTGGCGGCCGCTCGCGGCGGAGGCTCGCGGGGGCTCGCGGCGGCTCGTGGTGGCGGCTCGCTTCGGCCGCTCGCAGCGGCTCGCGGTTCCCAAGTATATGGGCTGACTCACCACAGGCGCACTTCCTTGCGGTTTGAAAGAACGTCCCTGTGGTAGATTCCTCCGCACCCTCGTCTCTCAGATTCAAGTGATAACAGTCCTTTCGCTATCAGTTTGTGTGGAACTCCGGAATGCTCCGAGGATAAATTTTTCTGTTTCTAGTTGATAAATTTGTTGTGATTTAGGGGAGAGCTGTCGGACGCGCTGCTCACGGCGCCATTTCCGTGACGTCACTCCATACTGATTTTTCTTAACCAGGAACATGGACCATCTCTATATTTGTTTAATTATTCTCTGATTTCTTTAATCATTTTTGTATTTGCTCTTCTCTGTATCTTGTACATGCTTAGTTAAATTTATACCTTAATTTTTAAAGATATACACTTAGGTATTTTATTTTTTTGAATGATAATGTAAATTATATTATGCTAATATTTAATATTTTAGTTGCTCTTTGTTGAGATATAGGAAAGCAATTGACTTGTATATAAAACTTATATACTGAAACCTTGCTATACTTGCTTTATTAGATTGAGAAGTTTTTTTTGGTTGAGTCTTTCAAATTTTATATATGAATAATCATGTCAGATGTGAACAAGACAATTTTTAATTTTTTTTACTCAATTCGTATACATTTTATTTCTATTTCTTGTCTTATTTCATAAAAGAAGTTGCAGTATGATGTTGAAAAGGAATAGTCCAAAAAGACATTATTGCCTTGTTCCTGATCTTCAGGAAAAATTTCTAGTTTTTCCCCTTTAACTATAAGAAAGATTTTTTTTGTATATTCTTAATCAAGTTAAAGAAATTTTCCTCTTTCCTAGTTTTCTTAGAGTTTTCGTGGTGAATAAAATTTGGATTTTATCTAGTGTTTTCTTTGCATCACTTGATATAATCATGTGATTTTTTTTCTCTTTGACTTATTAATGTGATGATTACATTGATTTTCAATGTTGAACCAGTGATACATACTTGTAATAAATCTCACTTGGTTGTGTTATATAATTCTTTCCAAAGAACTTCTTTTAACATTTCTTGTAAGGCAGGCCTACTGTCAATAAATTTTCTCAATTTTTTTGTTCTGAGGTAGTATTTTTTTATTCTTCACTTTTCAAGGATAATTCCATAAGGAATAGACATGTAGGATATGTTTTGCTTCAACAATTTAAATATTTTCCTCCACTCTCTTGCTTGCATTATTTCTGTGCAAAAGTCATATGTAATCCTTATCTTTGCTCTTATGTAGGTAAGACAATTTTTATTCTGGCTTCTTTCAAGATTTTAAAAAAAATCTTTGATTTTTTTCCTTTTGAATATGGCATGCCTATTTGTAAATTTTTTTGGGGGGGGAGCATTTATCCTGCTTGTTGTTTTCTGAAGTTCCTGGATCTGTGGTATGGTGTCCGATACTAACTTGGGGGAGAGTTTTAGTTATTATTGCTTTTAATATTTTTTTCTGTTTCTTTTTCCTTAGTACTCTCAAGGATTTCTTGCCAGAAAATTAATAATTAAGTGAATTCATGGACAGTGAGTCTTATGGACTTATCTCCCAAATAAAATTATTTTTGCTACTTCACAGGGATACTCAAGTAAAAATAGCTTTTTGTTTCTTTAAAATTCATGACAGTGAAGAACCCAAGGATTAATTGTATAATTTTTTTTTGTATTTTTCTGAAGCTGGAAAGGGGGAGAGACAGTCAGACAGACTCCCGCATGCGCCTGACCGGGATCCACCTGGCATGCCCACCAGGGGTGACGCTCTGCCCACCAGGGGGCGATGCTCTGCACCTCTGGGGCATCGCCCTGTCGCGACCAGAGCCACTTTAGCGCCTGGGGCAGAGGCCCAGGAGCCATCCCCAGCGCCCGGGCCATCTTTGCTCCAATGGAGCCTCGGCTGCGGGAGGGGAAGAGAGAGACAGAGAGGAAGGAGGGGGGTGGAGAAGCAAATGGGCGCTTCTCCTATGTGCCCTGGCCGGGAATTGAACCCAGGTTCCCCGCACGCCAGGCCGACGCTCTACCGCTGAGCCAACCGGCCAGGGCCGGACTAATTGTATAATTTATGATCACTGCCATGATCAATGCTAAGATGTCCTTAGTTTTACCCACCATTACTTTTGCACCATCATTGTGAATGCCAACACAATGAAAAAAGCAAATGCCAACACAATGGAAAAGGTGAATGACTTTTTAGTATTAGAATAAAGAAAACTTTGACCCTATGGAAACCCTGAATATGTCTTGGGTTCCACAGATATCACAGACCACGCTTAGATAATCACTGACTTTCTGAACAGCCACTTGCATTTCTACTGTAATCCCACAAGATGGTGATATTATACTGCACATCAGTAATTGTTGGGTCAAAATTGATTTTAAAAAGTTCATTTACAGAAATCAAGGAGGCAGTTTTTTCCCTTTAAGAAAGTTTCCTTAGTGAGCTCTTGGAGCACGAGGATTTTCTTCTTAACTGAGCCTTTATTTCCAGCATAAAATCTGTTAAGTGCTGCTTTGTTCAAAGTTACCTTCCAGATAAACCCTTTTCTCAAGAGCACACAAGCGACTCATTTGAATGGTAACATTTTCCAATCATGGAAGCTAAAGGATTCTGAAAATCTTATCATTTAATGCTTTTTTGTTAAGAAAATTTCTCCTCCTTCTAAAAAACCTTCCAATTCTGTTTTTGCAAACCACACACCCTGGATATACATGCAGCTTTCTTGGAGATAAGATCATTCAGTTTTGTGGTTATTAACCTTTATTTTCTGAGGGAAGGAGAACAGATCTTTCTGTGAATTTGAGTAAAGTTGTAGACCTTTCAGAAAAATGTATATTTATGTATATGAAATTTTGCATGTCATTTAAAAGAGCTTAGATATGCCCTGAAACTGTGACTCAGATTAAGAACCTCTGTTTTATTAATAGTATACTTGCTAATCCCCAATTGTCCCCCTCAGTTTAGGTTAACTAAAAGTTCATATTAGACAAAAAAGATCTGAAGTCTTTATGTCATCTTAATGTTTTGCTACTATTTATGACTTTGCTGTAAAAAAAGTACTTTTATTCTCTAAAAAGTACATGTCTTTAGTTGATAAGTATAAAAATTTCATGCTTTCACCAAAAAATATTTTTTTCTGTATTTTTCTGAAGTTGGAAATGGGGAGGCAGTCAGACAGACTCCCGCATGTGCCCGACTGGGATCCACCCAGCATGCCCACCAGGGGGCGATGCTCTGCCCATATGGGGCATTGCTATGTTGCAACCAGGGCAATTCTAGCGCCTGAGGCAGAGGCCATGGAGCCATCTTCAGCGCCCAGGCCACCTTTGCTCCAATGGAGCCTTGGCTGCGGGAGGGGAAGAGAGATACAGAGAGGAAGGAGAGACGCAGGAATGGAGAAGCAGATGGGTATTTCTCCTGTGTGCCCTGGCCAGGAATCAAACCTGGGACTTCTGACCGCGAGGCTGATGCTCTACCACTTAGCCAACCGGCCAGGGCCTCATGCTTTCACCAAAATTTTAATATGGCTTTTGTCAAGGGAGACAATGCTCTCAATTAAGAATTACGTTTTATCTTTTTCGTATTCCTCAGCCAAAAATATTTTTCCAGACTTTATCTTTGTGTTCTATATTACAAAGCAATAGTATTCTTTTAATTTTTAAAATATAAAATTATAATATATAATATTAATTTTTCTTCAAATTGCTATTTATACCACCTTTAGACCCTTTGATATGTTCTGAAAAGTCATACTGTCTGAAAATTTTCTTTTTTTACTATTGAATTTATCAGGGTGACACTGGTTAACAAGATTTTACAGGTTTCATATGCACAATTCTACATCACATAATCTATACATTGTATTGTGCGTTCATCACCGTACGTCAAGTCTCTGTTTATCATAATTTATCCCACACAATTTCTGCCTACACCTCTTCCACACACTCTCACCCCAGCAGTCACCACCCCGTTGTCCATGTCCATGAGGTTTTTTCCCTATTTTTTTATTTTTTGCCCACTCCATCTCTCACAACCCCTCCCACCTGACTGCTTTTCATTAAGCATTTGTTTATCCAATTCTTGGACTTCCCTATGAAATGAAAAATTACTCTAGGAAAAGGTATGTTAAGACAATGGTTTAGATATGTTATTTGTGTTATTGAGTTTCATAAGAGTAATTTAGAGAATCTGAAAATGTTTTATTTGTAGTTTTTAAAATGTATAAATTTTGATTATTAAAACAAAACCCACAAATACAGATGTTAAGTGTCAGATTAGACAGATTGAAATAAAACACCTTAACTAGTGATCATTTTTATTAAATCTGTAAAATAAATTAAAATTTTGCATTTATAGGTTATATTTTTATTTCCAGAAATATAACTCTTTTTGTGTTTATTATTGGAAGAAATTTAGCATACAGTTTTGTTTAGTAATAAGATTCTTTTGAGGATGATTGTAGTAAGCTATTAGCTCTATTACTCTTACACTAATTGCCCCCTCATATTTTTCTACATAGACCACTATCCTTTAACCCCTCTTATCAGACCCCTTTACATTTACTTAAATATACATTTTACCATTTACCCACTTACCTTCATATATCTTGTCTGATATCTCCCAGACACCAGCCTTTCTTTTGTCTTCTTTTACCAGTGTTACTCTCTCTGGCTTTTTCCATGTACCATCCAATTTGTAAATGTTAATTGAAACAAATTTAATATTTTAAAATTTGTTTCTTCAAACCTAGTTCTTCTTTGTTGTGTCTTCTGACAAAATAGAAGGAAGATATAAACAACTTAACAACTAATAGTTGGAAATTCCAATACCCTACTTTTTATAATGAGTAGAATAACTAGGTATAAATCCAACAATAAAATAAAAGACTTAAACAACATTATAAATCAACTAATACTAACAGACATAATACTGCATTCCATACCCAAACAGCAGAATATAAATTCTCCTCAGGTACACATGAAACAATCTCTAGGGCAGACCAGATGCTAAGTCATAAAACAATTTTCAATATATTTAAAATATTTAAATCACATAAAGTATATATTCTAATCACATAGAATTAATTTAAAAATTTCAAAGAATAAAGTTTGGAAAATTCACAAATATGTTTAAAAAACTTTTAATTTTTTAAAATTTATTTTATTTATTTATTTATTTATTTTACAGAGACAGAGAGAGTCAGAGAGAAGAATAGACAGAGACAGACAGACAGGAATGGAGAGATGAGAAGCATCAATAATTAGTTTTTTGTTGCACATTGCGACACCTTAGTTTTTCATTGATTGCTTTCTCATATGTGCCTTGATCATGGGCCTTCAGCAGACCAAGTAACCCCTTGCTTGAGCCAGCAACCTTGGGTCCAAGCTGGTGAGCTTTTGCTCAAACCAGATGAGCCCGTGCTTAAGCTGGTGACCACAAGATCTCGAACCTGGGTCCTCGGCATCCCAGTCTGATGCTCTATCCACTGCGCCACCACTTGGTCAGGCTTAAAAAACTTTTTACAATGAAAAGTCTACAACCAATTGATTTATGGTGAATTTGGCCAAAATTAAATGAATAATTGACACCAATCATTCTCAGTTTCTTTCAAAAAATAGAAGAGGAGGGAACACAAACAAACTTAGTTCATAAAAGCAGTGTCATTGTTATTCAAATATTATGATGACAGCACAAGAGAACTACAGACCAAAATCTTTTGTAAATATAAATGTAAAAATCTCCACCACAATACTAGCAATTTATTCCACAACATATAAAAAATATAACACACTATGACCAAATAAAATTTAGTATGCAAAGTTAGTTCAGTATCTAAATATCAATCAATATAATATACCACATACATAAATAAAAGAAAAAAGCATCTTTATCACATCTCAATAAATGAAAAAACAAATCACTTTATAAAATTTAACACCTTTTCTTGACAAAAATGTTAAAAAAACTTATAAAAAGAAAACTTTTTCAATATGATAAAGGTTATCTATGTAAAAGTTACAGCAAATATCATATTTAGTGATGAAAGCCTGAATAGTGTCTCTCTAAGATCAAGGATAATACAAGAATATCTTTTCTTTCCACTTCTATTGAACATTTTACTAGAAGATCTGTCTGAGGCAAATAGGCAAAAAAAAAATTAATGTCATTCAGATAGAGAAGAAAAAAGAAAAAACATCTCTGTTTGAATATGACATAATTTTTCTGTGGCCATATCACCCTGATCGTGCCCATTCTCATCTGAATATGGCATAATCTTGTACATAGAAAATCCTCAAGAATTGACCAAAATCTCTTAGAGCTAATAAATGAGTTGATAAAGATTTCAAGATACAAAATAAATATACAAAACTCTATTGTATTTCTATAGCAATGAGCATTCAAAAATGAAATTAAGGAAACTATTTCATGTATGATAGCATTGAAGGACTAAGATAACTAAGAATACATTTACCAAAATAAATTAAAGACAGAATAGACAACAGTATTCTGATTACAAGAATAAAGAAGTAGCGGGAGTGTAGAAAAGGGTAAAGGGAGATTCATGACATCAGAGTTATGGTGGCATGAGAGATACTCCTGATCTTTCCCCTTGAAATTTTAAATTGAACAACTATAATGCAGCAAAGGAATGCCAGCTGGGCTTGCAGGCATGCCAGAAATATCTGTGCACTGAATGGATTAAAAGTGGACGGACTGAAAAGGGGGGTGGAAGATAAAATACATTTGCGGCTGACTGTGGAGAGGAGAGACACCCAAAGTGACTGGGTTTTTTTTTTTTTTCTCTGCCAGACTATGGGGAGGAGGGAAGCTGAGGCTGTCTAGGTTTTGTCTGAGGTGTCTGGAGAGGGAAACCTGGAGTGGCAAAGTCTCCTTCTTCCAGGAGCAGTAGTGAGATAAAGGGACAAAGGGGGAGATGCTGGACCAAATTGGCCAGAGCAGAGGGTCACAGCCAGTGTTCCCATAGTTTACCTGCAGCCCACACTTGGCAGAGACAGAAAAAGCTAACTGGTGATGCCCAGCCTCCCAGAACCCACCTCCCTCAATTCACGGATATAAAGAGTACCAGAGACAAACCCCACAGCTATCTCTCCAGAGCCACTCTCCCCTCTGAGGAAAAGAGATACTCCATGTCTGGTCCCCTGGTCTATTGAGATATGGGGAAGAGTGCCTGGAGGTCTGAGATCACCATTGCTAGAGCCGTAAAGCAGGAAAGTAAAAAACAAAGCTAAATCATAAAGTCCTCACAAAACACCACACCCACCAAAACATCTGCAGCCCCACCTACATTATTGCAACATCAACATCTCAGCAAAGGAGAGCCCAGAAATTTCACAGAGTGAAAAATTATAGTGTGACAACACTTACTTGAAGAAAACTATAAGCTCTTAAAACTGAAATTTATTTTTCCTTTTCTTCTTATTCTTTTATTCTCTTTGGATTTCATTTTCTTTAATTTTTATATTTTTAGTTTTTTGAGGGTGTTTGATTTGTTTTTTTATTTATTTTTTGGTTTCAATCTTTGTTTTCTGTGTTTGTTTTTACTTGTCATTATTTTTAAAATTTTTATATATTTTTAAATTTTAATTATTTTAGTTTTCATTTTGTTAGAGTTCTTAACTATGCCACTATTAAATGCTATCAAGAAAAAAGCAATTGAATATTATGGCTACATAAGACAGAGATGTAGTTCAGAAAGAAAATAAAATATCTACAGAAAAAAATTTAAATCACATGAAAGCCTTGGAGTTAAATGACAGAGAATCTAAAATTGAAGTTCTGAAAATATTGAGTGAGATGTGAGAAGGCACCAATAAGCAACTTAATGAGCTCAGAAAACAAATTGATGAGCAAAACGAATACCTCACTATGGAGATTGAAACTTTAAAATCATAGATAAAGAACTCAATGCATGATTTGAGGAATGAGATAGCAAGTTTAGCTAATAGAAAAATCCAGATAGAGGAAAGAATCAGTGACATCAAAGATAGGAAACTAGAGATGCTTCAGAAGGAAAAGAAGAGAGACTCACAAATTTTAAAAAACTGAGAGAGCTCTACAAGAATTGTCTGGCTCCATAAGAAAGAGAAATCTAAGAATAATGAAGAAAGAAGAAATCTAAGAATATCAGAAGAAGAAGAAGAGAGGGAGAAGGAAATGGAGAGCCTATTCAAACAAATAATTGATGAGATTTTCCAAACCTATTGAAAGAGTTAGAGCCTTGAATCCAAGAAACAAACAAAACACCAAGTTACCACAACCCAAACAAACCTACTCCAAGGCACATTGTAATAAAATTGTCAAAAATCAATGACAAAGAAAGAGTCCTCAAGGCAGCTAGGAAGAAAAAGAACATAGCATGGAAAGGAAAGCCCATTAAGTTTTCATCAGACTTCATAGCAGAACTTTACAAGCCAGAAGAGAGTAGTCCCAAACACTTAAAGTACTGAAATAGCAGAATTACAAGCCGAGAATACTACATTCACTAAAGTTATCCTTCAAATAAGAAGGAGAAATAAAAACTTATGCAGACATATCAAAGCTGAAGGAATTTTTCCCCCATTGCAGTAAATACTCAAGGGGATTATTTGACGGGACACAAAGAACAAAACAAATCAAAACTACAAGTAATAGCTCCAAAGAGGTCACAATAAAACCAAGGATAAGCTGTGGCAACAATAACATAAAAGGGGAAAGGATAAAGATCTGCAGTAGCAAAGGAGAATGGAGTGCAGAAGCACTCATAAAACAAAGGACTCTTGTACACAGGTCAAATTTTCTCTTAATAACCTAATGGTAACCACCCATGAAAAACCACTACTGAAACACACATTTTAAAAAAACCAAGAAACAGGGGAAGAAGTATGGAATACCACCAAATATAAACAACTGATAGAAAAGCAAAAGAGAAGAACCAAATGAGACACAGAGCTACTGGAAATAAAAACATAAGATCTTCAAGTGTCAATAATTATGCTAAATGTAAATGAACTGAACTCACCAATAAAGAGGCACAAAGTAGCAGATTGGATAAAAAAGCAAAACCCAACCATATGTTGCCATCAAGAGACACATCTAATCTGCAAGGACAAAAGTAGACTCAAAATGAAAGGTTGAAAAATGATTCTCCAAGCAAACAATATCCAAAAAAAGGCAGACGTAGCCATACTCATATCTGACAATGCTGACTTCAGGACAACAAAGGTAATCAGAAACAAAGATGAACATTACACAATAATAAAGGGGAAATTGTATCAAGAAGACATTATATTCTTTTTTTTTTCAGATAGAGAGAGAGAGTCAGAGAGAGGGATAGATAGGGACAGAAAGACAGAAACGGAGAGAGATGAGAAGCATCAATCATCAGTTTTTCGTTGTGCATTGCAACACCTTAGTTGTTCATTGATTGCTTTCTCATATGTGCCTTCACCACAGTCCTTCAGCAGACCGAGTAACCCCTTGCTTGAGCCAGCGACCTTGGGTCCAAGCTGGTGAGCTTTGCTCAAAGCAGATGAGCCCATGCTCAAGCTGACAACCTCGGGATCTTGAACCTGAGTCTTCCACATTCCAGTCCCACACTCTATCCACTGCACCACTGCCTGGTCAGGGAAGACATAACATTCTTAATGTATATGCATTGAAATGGAGCACCAAAATATATTAGACATACTACTAGCTGATCTAAATATAGAAGCAGACAAAAACTCAATTATACTTGAAGATCTTAACACACCATTGACAGTTAAATTTAGATAGAACATCCAAAAAGAAAAGCAATAAAGAAATATTGACCTTAAACAACAAACTAGACAAAATGGACGTATGAGACATTTAAAGGAGACTTCATTTCAAAACATAAGACTATACATTCTTTTCCAGTGTGCATGGAGTATTCTCAAAGATATACCATATGTTGTGCCACAAAATTAACATCAATAAATTCAGAAAGATTGAAATTATATCAAGCATATTTTCTGACCACACTTTAAAATTAGAATTCAACTGCAAAAAGGAAGTAAAAAACCCCACAGAAATGTGGAAATTAAACAACATACTTTAAAAAAATGATGAGACAAAGAAGAAATAAAATCAGAGATCAAAGGATATATACAGATCAATGAAAATGACAACATAACATATCAAAATTTCTGGGATGCAACCAAAACAATAATAAGAAGGAAGTTTATATCATTACAGTCTTATATCAAGGAACAAAATATATTAGACATACTACTAGCTGATCTAAAGTAAATAACCTAACACCACATCTTAAGAACCTAAAAAAGAACAAAAGCAATTCAAAGTCAGCAGAAGAAAGGAAATAGTAAAAATTAAAGAACTAAATGAAATGGGGAACAAAAAAAAGTATAAAAAATTAATACATCAAAGAGCAGTTTCTTTGAAAAGATCAGTATAATTGGAAAACTCAGTAAGGAAAAAAAAGAGTAAGGTCTTATGTAAACAAAATCCAAAATGAAAGAGGAGGAAGTACCACAGATATCATAGTTTTAAAAAGGATCATAGTAGAATACTATGAAAGTTATATGCCACCAAATTCAACAACCTAGAGGAAATGGATAAATTTTTAGAACTATACAATCTTCCTAGACTGAGTCACAAAGAAGTGGAAAACCTAAATAGATCCATAAGCAGGGAGGATTTAGAAACAACTTCAGAAAGAGAAATTAAGGAAACAATCTCCTTCACTATTGCAACCAAATAAATAAAGTACCTAGAAGTAAATTTATCCAAGGAGATTAAAGACCTGTACTCGGAAAATTATAAAACATTGATAAGAGAAATCAAGGAAGATACAAACAAGTGGAAGCATATACCGTGCTCATGGTTAGGAAGAATAAACATCATTAAAATGTTTATATTACCCAAAGCAGTTTATAAATTCAATGCAATAACAATTAAAATACCAATGACATACTTCAAAGATATAGAACACATATTCCAAAAATTTATATGGAACCAAAAAAGAACACGAATTGCCTTAGCAATCTTGAAAAGGAAGAATAAAGTGGGAAGTATCACACTTCCTGATATCAAGTTACATGACAAGGCCATTGTACTCAAACAGCCTGGTACTGGTATAAGAATAGGCATATAGGTCAATGGAACAGAACAGAGAACCCAGAAATAAACCCACACCTTTATGGACAACTGATATTTGACAAAGGAGGTAAGAGCATACAATGGAGTAAAGGCAGCCTCTTCAACAAATGGTGTTGGGAAAATTGGACAGCTACCTGCAAAAAAATGAATCTAGACCACCAACTTACACCATTCACAAAAATAAACTCAAAATGGATAAAAGACTTAAATGTAAACCATGAAACCATAAGCATCATAGAAGAAAACATAGGCAGTAAGCTCTCCAACATCTATCGCAGCAATATATTTGCTGATTTATCTCCAAGGGCAAGTGAAATAAAAGACAGGATAAACAAATGGGACTATATCAAACTGAACAGCTTTTGCATAGTTAAAGTCAATAAGAACAGAATAAAAAGACAATATACACAATGGGAGAACATATTCGACAATACGTCTGATAAGGGGTTAATAACCAAAATTTAAAGAGAACTTGAAAACAACACCAGGAAGACAAACAATCCAATAAGAAAAATGGGCAAAAGAAATCAATAGACACTTCTCCAAAGAGGACATACAGATGGCCAATAGGCATATGATAAAATGCTCAACATCACTAATCATTAGAGAAATGCAAATTAAAACCACAATGAGATATCATCTCACACCAGTCAGAATGGCGCTCATCAACAACACAACACAGAATAAGTGCTGGCAAGGATGTGGAGAAAAGGGAACCCTCCTGCACTGCTGGTGGGAATGCAGACTGGTGCAGCCACTGTGGAAACAGTATGGAGATTCCTCAAAAAATTAAAAATCGAACTGCCTTTTGACTCAGCTATCCCACTTTTAGGAAAATACCCCAAGAACACCATAGCACTGTTTCAAAAGGAGAAATCCACCCCCATGTTTATGACAGCATTGTTCACAATAGTGAAGATCTGGAAACAGCCCAAGTGTCCGTCAGTGGACGAGTGGATTAAAAAGCTTTGGTACATATATACTATGGAATACTGCTCAGCCATAAGAAATGATGATATCGGATCATTTACAACAGCATGGATGAACCTTGATAACATTATACGGAGTGAAATAAGTAAGTTAGAAAAAACTAAGAACTATATGATTCCATACATTGGTGGGACATAAAAATGAAACTCAGAGACATGGACAAGAGTGTGGTTATGGGGAGGGGGCGCAGAGAGAGGGAAGGAGTGAGGGGGAGGGGAGGGGCACAAAGAAAACCAGATAGAAGTTGACAGAAGACAATTTGACTTTGGGTGAGGCGTATGCAACATAATCAAATGTCAAAATAATCGGGAGATGTTTTCTCTGAACATATGTACTTTGATTTTGCAATGTCATCCCATTAAAATTAATAATAAATTTAAAAATGAATGGAAACACCTAAAAATAAAATTACCAAAGCAAGTGAAATATCTATACACTGAAAACTACAGAGCATTATTAAAAGAGATTGAAAAAGACTCAAATAAATATTTTATAGTATATTACTAGAAGTTTAAAATACCAGATATTAAATTTAATTGCACTTTTAAGGATTTATCCTTTATAAGGATTAATAAGTAAAAATCTATAATGCTCTACAAAAATATGGCTGTTAATTTTAAATATGCATGTTTTTACATATGCATTTACATTTTTTCTTTTAAAATATAAAACACTATGCATTTGTTTATATATGTATGGAAAATGTCCAAAAATAAATACGAGGAGATGTTAACATTTATTACTTCTGGGGAGTTGCAAAAGAAAGAGGTATTTTTATTTTACATTCCTTGGTGCTATTTTTCTTCTTATTGTCATGAGAATTATTTTTATTTTTCTTCATTTTTGAGGGTGCCATACAACACACTTTGGTTTTTATGGGAAGGTCAACCATACTGGGTTTGTGTAACTTTTTTATTTTACAGATTAGAAAATGGGTCAAGAAAAGGAAATAATTTATTCAGGCAGAGGCTGTATCAGAAGCAGTTTTGGGAAGTAAATTCTATAGATTCATACAGCACTTTTGCCACTCCTCTGCACCTGTTCAGTTACATTGCCCATTCCTATGAAATATAATTATGAAATCATCAATCATTCCAAATGTTCCAGGGATGTTTCTGGAGTACACGATTCAGAACAGCAATGGAAAGATTCTCCCAGTACAATATTTGTCTGTTGCCATAATCCTAAAAAAGGCAACCACATTTTCAAGAATGAAAACAGATGCAAATTTATAAGCAGTTGGAACTGAAACATACGCATGTGTTCAGAGACCATGAATAGCTTCCTTTTTCTTCTCTAGACATAGTTTAACGATGCAATCTTTTCAGCTTTCAGAAGAGCAACGGCTGAGATTCCAGCTTAATCCTTAAGCAACAACTCCCATTAGGCCAGTTGGGAATTTGCCTAGTGTTTTATTGTAGAGAATTCTGTGCTATAGAGTGGTTGTAGGGAAGCAAGGGGGATGCAACAATAGCCTACAGACCTAGTAACTGAATGGGCTAGCTACTTGGGTTTGTGTTGTGAAACTGTTCAATCCCTAAGATACCAATGGATTTTCTTATAGGAATTTACCATTTCAGAGTCGTATGGAGCATTAGGGATTGCCTAATTCAAACAACTTATTTTGTATACAGGGAAACTGAGGTCCAAAAAGAGAAATCATTTTCCAAAGCCACAGAGTTTGTTGTTTTTTTACTTTTTCATATTTTAAAAGCCATATACAGGATGAGGCAAAAGAAGGATTACGTAAAACAGAGTTTATTCTTGTATTATTATTTATTAATTATTGTATTATTTTTATATGAACAACTGTAAATTTACTTTTTTCCCACTCGGTATTGTATTTTTCAGGTTTGGGTAGCAACTAAAAGGGAGATTCACCTGGGTTTTCATGGATTCATTTACTCAAAACATCTCGAAGTGTGTTTGCTGGCTTCAGCATCACCTGGGATCGTATTAGAAATATAAATTCTAAAACAGAAATGCTAAAGTTGGGGCCCAGAAATAAATATTTAACAAGCTTTTTAAGTGATTCTGATACATTCCAAAATTCTAGAATTTTCATCATTTATAAATGATCATTTATTATAAATCTGTTGTGGTCCAAACTCCCTTTTAGGTACTTCAATATATATAATTTCATTTAATCCTTTCAGTGCTGTGTGTTAATATAGGCATATCTTGGAGATATTGGGGGTTTGTTTCCACCACGGCAATAAAGTGAGTATCACAATAAGAGAGTCATCATCTTGTTACCGGTGAAGGGTCTTGCCTTTAATTTGTAAGAAAAATGCAACATCTGTGAAGCACAACACAGTAAAATGCAATAAAACAAGTTAATGCCTGTATTATTCTACTTAAGTTTGGCACTCACTTAAGTTCCAACAGCTGGTCTCTAAATTATGAAATAAGTTACCTTCAATTTTTTTCTGCAATATTCTTCTACTTGGCCCATCCACTTTCTGCCATTGCTATTCTAACGTGACTTTCTGGTTCCTAATATTTACATGTGACTGAGAGTCAAATACTTGGGTTCTAGTCTCATTTCTCAGTTTGTGACTTTGGGTAATTCCCTTCCTCTCTCTGGGTCTCAAGTTCTTTATACATAAAATCAGGAAACTGGACTCACCTTTAACACCTCCATTAGTAGATCTGCACATCTACACTTGCAAAGGCCCTAATATTTCTCATTTCCCCCTAATTAGATTAAAGTTACACCTCTCCTTGCCTGGGACATCTGTATTCTAAACTTGATCTCCTATGTGTGATTAAAGACTCTGAAGGCTGAGGAAATCATTGAACGTCTTCACCTACAGTATTTTTATTGAGTAAAGGCCTATCATGGTGCCCTAGATCCCATTTCAGACTATGGCAGAAAGCATGAGGATGACTTTGACAGAAGAAGTTATGTGACTCCTAAGCAGGTTGACTTCTTGGTCAGATTTTTAGTGGAGAGGAGGAAAGAGCTGGAAGATTATGTCTTTATTTTCTAACCAACCGCCAGTATGTCGTAGGTTCTGTGAGGAACAGAATCTGTACGTTTGTCAGCATTAGTGAAATGAGATTTGAGTACAATTTTTTAAATCATTGTGATGTCGGAAAGACCATATATTTTTTTTTTTTTTTTTTAATTTTTAAAAATTTTTTTTTTAATCTTTTTATTTTTTTATTTTTTTTTTTATTTATTTTATTTATTCATTTTTAGAGAGGAGAGAGAGAGAGAGATAGAGAGAAAGAAGGGGGGAGGAGCTGGAAGCATCAACTCCCATATGTGCCTTGACCAGGTAAGCCCAGGGTTTCAAACCGGCGACCTCAGCATTTCCAGGTCGACGCTTTATCCACTGCGCCACCACAGGTCAGGCGGAAAGACCATATATTATAAGTACTATATTATAAGTACTATAAGTACTATATAGCCTTGAAGTAGAGTAGTCTCAATTTAACAATAAATACTTAACAAGCCTTTTAATTGATTCTGACACATGCCCAAATGCTAGAATTTTTATTATTGATAAATTATCATTTATTATAAATCTGTTGTGGTCCAAACTCTCTTCTAGGGGCTTTAATGTATATCATTTCAACTCTATCATTTGCTAGTTGTCTGCTTCTGAGAATGTCAGTTAACCCCTCTGTGTCTCAGTGTTCTTATATGTAAAATAGGGTTAATAATACATGCTTTGGCTATTTTCCAGAAAAGATATGAGACAGTGTACGTGGAAGTGTCTGGAACATGATAGGGGCTCAATAAATATTTGTTGTTGAAGTTCACTTGGAATTAGGCCAGCAGTTACTCAAGTTAACCACTGTTGATTTTAGTTTTGGAAGCAGCACTTGGAGAAAGAACTGGGAGTTCACTCTTTTATCATTGAGGTCATTTTTAGGATCGTCCAGTATTCCCTGGCATATTTTAATTATCTCTGGAAGAGGAATTACTTGAAACTATGATCAATCAAAACCTAACAGAGGAGTATGTGAGAGAAAACAACTTTCTGGGGATGGTACTCAAGAAAGCTGCCTGCTTATAAAGGTATAGATAAGAAGGTTGGGGTAGTTTAACAAAAACATTGTTTTCCCTGGTTACAGTGACAGTCTAGAATAAAGCTTTATTTTAGTCCCTTCAGGTTAAGGATAATTTAGGGTCAGGTATGAGTCCAGAAATGCTGTTGGGATTGCCCTAATCTAAGTAAAATGAAAACATCCACCTAGGCTTCACTTTTTTTATTGCTGAGGGTCTCTTGTCCCTTCTTTATGCTAACTCCCATTTCCATAACATTGCTGGATTTGGTGTTAGAAAAGCCAGTTCAGACTATATACAAATGTTTGTATTACTAATAGCCCTGTTGATACATTTTCCCCACTTTTCTCTCAAACTGGTTACTCACTTGAATGTTCAGTCCTTAGACTGCCTTCGGTAGGCTGGCTCTTTTAGGAGAAAGTAGGAACAGAACACTGATTTACTTTCCTTTGCTGTTGTCCTGTGTATCTAAAATTGGAGGACTAAACTCCATTGGTTTCTCTGGTTCTTCTTTAGGTATCAACTTCCATAGATGACGGGTGAGATCAGCATGCCTGACAACCAAGTGCTTTTCTGCATTCAATTGTCCACCTTGTTCCATGTACCAACACCTGGAAACTGGCCTGTGGGTTAGTGTTTCAAAGAAATCTTAACTTTAGGAATCTTCTATGGGCCAAACTCTATGCTAGGTACTTCAATACATATTATCTCATTTAATACTTCTAGTGTGATGTGGTATTATTATTACATTTTTTAGTTTAAGATAAAATTCCTTTACTAAGGACACCCAGCTAGTAAGTGGTGGAACTAAGATTAAAATTTAAGTTTGTCAGACTCCATATCCCTAGCTTGGCCACTTGGAAATCCCTTGGATTACAAATATACATGGCCTAAGGACAGCTTCTCCCTTTATCTAAATGATTCCCCAGAAAACTGCAGATTCATATTCTCTGACATGCTGCTGTCTCCTTATACTTTTATTCTCTTGTGGTTTGGGCTGTGACTCATTAATGTAAATATGGTTCCCAGTTCTCTGCTCCCTGGGCATTATACAAGAGAAAACTTGGAACCCAAAAAAGCTGCTTCTGTTTTACCCCCATTTAAGTGGTCAAAGTAGTATAGCTGTCAGCAGAGTAGCCTTGGGAAAAATATAAAGTTTGTCTTTCAGTCTTTTTAATTTCCTTGCTGTTAATGTCTAATCATCTTACAGCAAAATAATGATTGTGCAAACTATTAACCATTAACTAGATTCACTTTCTACTGAATATTCTCTTATTACAACTCTGAGCTTTGTCTGTGTAAGTTTAGTCATAGGTTCATTATTATTTCCATTTTTGGGGGGTGAGGCTCATTTTCACAGATGTTTGTTCACAATCTGGAAAAATTTCGAGAAATTATTATTATTATTATTATTATTATTTTGCGACAGAGACAAAGAGAGACAGAAAGAAGGACAGATAGGGACAGACAGACAGGAAAGGAGAGAGATGGGAAGTATCAATTCTTCGTTGCGGCACCTTAGTTGTTCACTGATTGCTTTCTCATATGTGCCTTGACTGGGAGGCTACAGCAGAGTGAGTTACCTCTCGCTCAAGCCAGCGACCTTTGGGCTCAAGCCAGTGATGATGGGGTCATGTCAATGATTCCACGCTCAAGATGGCGATCTCAGGGTTTCAAACCTGGGTCCTCTACATCCTAGTCTGATGCTCTATCTACTGTGCCACTGACTGGTCAGGCTAGAGAAATTATTGAGTAAATTTATTCACAAAATGTTTTAGGTGATAAAAATCTTACACATAATATCATGTAATTCCTTATTGCTGATGACAGGAAAATGAGGGAGGAGGTAGGACTTTCCCAAGGTCAAACAATGAGTATCCAGGCCCTTAACTTTCAGTCCACTAGGATCTTTACTGTTAAAACAGGGCTCAATATGCATTTACTTATTTCAGAGTTAGTTGACGTTCATGAGGAAGGTAGATCTTTTTTAGTAGCCCAAAGCATATTATGTAGGAAATAGGATTGTACAAGCATACTTCAAATATATTGCAGGTTTGGTTCCAGACCACTGCAATGAAATGAATATCACAATAAAGTTATCCTCACAATGTTTTTTTGTTTTGCAGTGCATAGGCAAGTTACATTTATAATATACTGTATTCTACTGAGTGTGAAATAGCATTACATCTAAAAATAATGTATATAACAATACTTTATTACAAAAATAATAGCCATTATTTAAGCATTCAGTAAGTCAATCTTTTTGCTGGTGGTGGGACTTACCTACAATTACTAAAAAAACTCCCCACAATATCTGTGAAACACGATAAAATGAGGTATGCTCTTATTAAGAGTTAAAAGCACGCATGTTTATAAGTGCATCTGATATTTGGCTGATTATACCAATATGGTTGTACTGGTTATATTAACCACAAGTCTATTCTCATGGTTAATGTCTATGACATACTGATTGTGAAATATTTTTGAATGTCAATCCTGGCTATAGCTCTTAAGCAGTTAATGTAAATGAGGGTGGTGGATCATGTGGATATTTTCAAATTGAAATGTATTAAGGCAAATGACCTTTAATTGCAACATTATCACAGTGAATTTTAACAAATACCCAAATTTTAATATTTGTACTTATTTCCATTTCAGCAGCTACTCACTATTCAAAAAATTAAGAGAATATTCTATAACAGTGAAAATGTAATGTTAGCATATAACCCATTTTTTCTTTTTATTTAGATGATTAAATTTAACAGGGTGACATTGGTCAACTACAGTACTGTATATAGATTTTGGGCAAACATCTCCATATCACTTGGACAGTCGATTATATTGTATACCCATCACCCAAAGTCAAATCATCCTCTGTCACCTTATATTTGTCCCTCTTTTTTAAAAATTATTTTATTTATTTATTCATTTTAAAGCAGAGAGAGAGAGAGAGAGAGAGAGAGAGAAGGGGGGAGGAAGGGAGGAGTAGGAAGCATCAACTCCCATATGTGCCTTGACCGGGTAAGCCCAGGGTTTTGAACCGGCAACCTCAGCATTCCAGGTCGACTCTTTTTTTTTTTCTTTTTAATTTTTCTGAAGCTGGAAACGGGGAGAGACAGTCAGACAGACTCCCGCATGTGCCCCACCGGGATCCACCCGGCACGCCCACCAGGGGCGACGCTCTGCCCACCAGGGGGCGAAGCTCCGCCCCCCTGGGGCGTCGCCCCGCCCTGACCAGAGCCACTCCAGCGCCCGGGGCAGAGGCCAAGGAGCCATCCCCAGCGCCTGGGCCATCCCCGCTCCAATGGAGCCCAGGCTGCGGGAGGGGAAGAGAGAGACAGAGAGGAAGGAGGGGGGGGGTGGAGAAGCAAATGTGCGCCTCTCCTGTGTGCCCTGGCCGGGAATCGAACCCGGGTCCCCCGCACGCCAGGCCGACGCTCCAACGCTGAGCCAACCGGCCAGGGCCTCCAGGTCGACTCTTGAGCCACTGTGCCACCAGAGGTCAGACTATATTTGTCCCTCTTTATGTCCCTTTTCCACCCTTGTCCTTCTCTCTCTCCTCCCTCCCCCTCCCCCTGGTAACCACTGCACTCTTATCTATGTCCATGAGTCTCAATTTTGTGTCCCACCTATGGGTGGAATCATACAGTTCTTAGCTTTTTCTGATTTACTTATTTCACTCAGTATAATGTTATCTAGGTCCATTCATGTTGTTGTAAATGATACTAAGTCATCAATTCTTATAGCTGAGTAGTATTCCATAGTATATATGTACCACATCTTCTTTATCCCATCATCTATTGAAGGGCACTTTGGATGTTTCCATTTCTTGGCCACTGTGAATAATGCTGCTATGAACACGAGGGTGCATGTGTCTTTACATACCAATGTGTTTAAGTTTTGGGGGTATATACCTAGTAGAGAGGTTGCTGGGTCATATGGTAGTTCTGTTCTTAAGTTTTTGAGGAACCACCATACTTTCTTCCATAGTGGTTGTACTAATTTACATTCCCACCAACAGTGAATGAGGGTTTCTTTTTCTCCACAGCCTCTCCAACACTTTTTATTACCGATCTTGTTGGTAATAGCTAATCTAACAGGTGTGAGGTGGTATCTCATTGCAGTTTTGATTTGCATTTCTCTAATAGCTCGTGAAGATGAGCATCATTTTATATATCTATTGGCCATTTGTATTTCTTCTTGGGAGAGGTGTCTGTTCATGTGCTCTCCTCATTTTTTTAATTGGATTGTTTGCTTGTTTGTTGTTGAATTTTGTGAGTTCTTTATGTATTTTGGATATTAACCCCTTATTGGAGCTGTTGTTTGCAAATATCATCTCACATTTAGTTGACTGTCTGTTTTGTTATCAGTTTCTTTTTTTCTGTGCAGAAGTTTGATATAGTCCCATTCATTTATCTTTGTTTTTACTTCCCTTGCTTTTGGGGTCAAATTCATAAAAAGTTTTCTATGGCCAAGGTCCATGAGTTTAGTACCTATGTTTTCTTTTATGTAATTTATTGTTTCAATTCTTATATTTAGGTCTTTGATTCATTTTAAACTAACTTTTGTGCAAGGAGACAAACTGTAGTCAAGTTTCATTCTTTTGCATGTGGCTTTCCAATTTTTCCAGCACCATTTATTAAAGATGCTTCCTTTTCTCTATTGTGTGTTTTAGCTCCTTTATCAAAGATGATTTGCCCATATTTATGTGGTTTTTATTTCTGGGCCCTCAATTCTGTTCCATTGGTCTGTGTGTCTATTTTTCTGCCAATACCATGCTGTTTTAATTATCATAACTCTGTAGTATAGCTTGAAGTCAGGTATTGTAATACCCTCCAGCTTCATTTTTTTTTTCTTCTTCTCAGGATTATTTTGGTTATTGGGGTTTTTTTATGGTTCCATACAAAGCTGATGATATTTTGTTCTATTTTTGTAAAAAATGACATTGGAATTTTGATGGGAATTGCAATAAATTTGTATATTGCTTTGGGTAATATGGATATTTTAACTATATTTATTCTTCCTATCCAAGAACATGGGATATTTTTTCATTTTATTGTGTCTTTTTCTATTTCTTTTAATAATGCTTTGTAGTTTTCAGTATATAGATACTCTACCTTCTTTGTTATGTTTATTCCTAGGTATATTATTTTATTTTTTGTTGCAACAACAGCAAAAATTTCTTTTGAGTTCATTTTCCAAAGTTTCATTGTTGGTGTATATGATAGTAATAGATTTGTGTATATTAATTTTGTATCCTGCAACCTTACTGTATTGGTTTATGGTTTCAAATAGTCTTCCTGTGGAGTTTTTTTGGGTTTTCTATATACAGCATCATGCCATCTACAAAAAGTGTAACCTTTACTTCTTCTTTTCAAATAAGAATGCTTTTTACTTCTTTCCTTTGTCTTATTGCTTTGGATAAAACTTCCAGCACTATGTTGAATAGAAGAGGAGAGATTGGGCAGGCTTGTCTTGTTCCTGATTTTAGAGGAAATGTTTTTAGTTTTTTACCATTTAGTATGATGTTAGCTAATGGTTGTTCATATATGGTCTTTATTATGTTGAGGTATTTTCCTTTTATACCTATTTTACTGAGAGTTTTAAACATAAAAAGATGCTGTATTTTATCAAATGCTTTTTCTGCATCAATCGATAGGATCATATGATTTTTGTTCTTTGTTTTGTTGATATGGTGTATTATGTTAATTGTTTTATATATGGTGAACCATCCTTGTGCTTCTGGGAGGAATCCCACTTAATCATGATTTATTATTTTTTAAAATGTGTTGTATTTAATTTGCTAACATTTTGTTTAGGATTTTTGCATCTGTATTCATTAGAGATATTGGTGTGTAATTTTCTTTATTTGTATTGTCCTTGCCAGGTTTTGGTATGAGGGTATGTTGACCTCATAAAATGTGTTTGAAAGTATTGCTTCATCTTCAATTTTTTGGAAGACTGGGAGGGATAGGTACCAAATCTCTGAATGTTTGGTAGAATTCATGAATGTAGCCATTTGAACCCAGACATTTATTTTTGGGGAGGTTTTTGATGGTTGTTTCCATTTCCTCCTTGCTTATGGGCCTATTTAGGCTTTCTACTTTGTGATTCAGTCGAGGAAGATTGTATAGTTCTAGGAATTTATCCATTTCTTCTGGATTGTTGAATTTAGTGGCATATAGTTTGTCATAGTACTACAATGATCCTTTGTATATTTATGATATTTGTAGTAATTTCTTCTCTTTCACTTCTGATTTTGTTTATATGAGTCCTTTCTCTTTTTTCCATAGTGAGTCTTGCCAAGGGTTTGTCAATATTGTTGATCTTTTCCAAGAACCAGCTCATTGTTGTATTAATTTTTTCTATAGTTTTTATGTTTTCTATTTCATTTATTTCTGCTCTAATTTTTTATTATTTTCTTTCTTCTGCTGGTTTTGGATTGCCTTTGTTCTTCTTTTTCTAGTTCCTTAAGATGTGATGTTAAGTTGTTTACTTGGGATTTCTCTTGTTTTTTTTTTTCATATAAGCCTGTAATGATATAAACTTCCTATTATTACTGCTTTTGCTGCATTCCAGAGATTCTGATATGTCATTTTTATTTGTCTGTATATATCTTTTGATCTTTGCTTTTATTTCTTCTTTGACCCAGTCATTTTTTAGAAGTATGTTAATTTCCACATTTTTGTGGGTTTGTTTACTACTTTTCTACAGTTGAATTTTAGTTTCAAAGCCTTATGGTCAGAAACTATGTTTGGTATAATTTCAATCTTTCTGAATTTGTTGATGTTAGCATTGTTGCCCAACATATGGTCTATTCTTGAGAATGTTCTATGTACACTGGAGAAAAATGTGTACTCTGACATTCTGGGATAAAATGTCCTGTGGCTATTATATTCATTTTTTCTAGTGTTTTCTTTTAGGCCAATATTTCTTTATTGATTTTCTGTATGGATGAATGATCTAGAATCATCAGTGGTGTATTGAGAGCTCCAAGTATGATTGTATTTTTAGATCAGTTAGTAGATGTCATATATTTTGGTGCTCCCTGGTTTTTTGCATATATATTAAAAAGTGTTATTTCTTCTTGATACAATGTTCCCTTTATCATTATGAAATGATCATCTTTGTCTCTGGTTACCTTTATTGTCTTGGAGTGAACATTGTCAGATATGAGTACAGCTACACCTACTTTTCTTATATATTATTTGCTTAGAGAATCATTTTCTTTTTTTTTTTTTAATAAATTTTTATTAATGGTAATGGGATGACATTAATAAATCAGGGTACATATATTCAAAGAAAACATGTCTAGGTTATTTTGTCATCAAATTATGTTGCAAACCCCTCGCCCAAAGTCAGATTGTCCTCCGTCACCCTCTATCTAGTTCTCTGTGCCCCTCCCCCTCCCCCTAACTCTCTCCCTCCCTCCCTCCCATGTCCTCCCTCCCCCCCCACCCTTGGTAACCACCACACTCTTGTCCATGTCTCTTAGTCTCATTTTTATGTTCCACCAATGTATGGAATCATGTAGTTCTTGTTTTTTTCTGATTTGCTTATTTCACTCCTTATAATGTTATCAAGATCCCACCATTTTGCTGTAAATGATCTGATGTCATCATTTCTTATGGCTGAGTAGTATTCCATAGTGTATATGTGCCACATCTTCTTTATCCAGTCTTCTATTGAAGGGCTTTTTGGTTGTTTCCATGTCTTGGCCACTGTGAACAGTGCTGCAATGAACATGGGGCTACATGTGTCTTCACGTATCAATGTTTCTGAGGTTTTGGGGTATATACCCAGTAGAGGGATTGCTGGGTCATAAGGTAGTTCTATTTGCAGTTTTTTGAGGAACCACCATACTTTCCTCCATAATGGTTGTACTACTTTACAGTCCCACCAACAGTGAATGAGGGTTCCTTTTTCTCCACAGCCTAGAGAATCATTTTCAAACCTTTTACTTTGAATCTATTTTTATCCTTGTAGCTTAGTGTGTCTCTTGAAGGTAGAATGGTTGGGTTTTGCTTTTTGATCCAATCTGCTACTCTGTGCCTCTTTATTGGTGAGTTCAATTCATTTACATTTACTGTAATTATTGAAACTTGAAGGTTTTCTATTGCCATTTTATATATTGGTTTCTGATAGTTCTGTGTCTTGTTTGGTTGTTCTCTTTTGTTTTCCTGTCATTTGTTTTTGTTTGGTAGTATTCCATACTTCTTTACTCTGTTTCTTCCTTTTTTAAGCTAAGTGTTTCAGTAATGGCATATTTAGGGGAAGTTACCATTAGGTAATTAAAAGTAAAATTGTCATATTCATTAGAGTTCATTATCTCATGAGTGCTTCTGTACTCCATCTTCCTTTGCTACTACTGATCTTTGTCCTTTCCTCTTTTATGTTATTGTTGTCACAGATTATCTTTGTTTTTATTGTGGTCTTGTTGGACCTTTTACTTGTAGTTTTGTTTTGTTCTTGGTATCTGGTCAGATAACCTTTTTTAGTATTTCCTGAAGTGAGGGTTTTCTGGTGATAAATTCCCTCAGCTTCTGTATGTCTGTAAGTGTTTTTATTTCCCCTTTATATTTGAAGGATAACTTTGATGGATATAGTATTCTTGGCTGGTAGTTCCTCTCTTTTAGTACTTTAAATGTTGGGCTTGTAGAGTTTCTGCTGAGAAATTTGATGATAGCCTGATGAGCCTTCCTTTATTTGTTATATTCTTCTTTTCCTTAGCTGCCTTGAAGATTTTTTCTTTTTCATTGATTTGTGATAATTTCATTATGATGTGCCTTGCAGTAGGTCTGTTTGGATTGAGGTAACTTGGTGTTCTCTTTGCTTCTTGGATTCGAAGCTCTAACTTTTTCCACAGGCTTGGGAAGTTCTCATTGATTATTACTTTGAATATGTTCTCCATTCTCTTTTCCCTCTCTTCTTCTTCTAATATACCCATTATTCTTATATTGCTCTTTCTGACAGAGTCAGACAATTCTTGTAGGTCTTTCTCATTTTTTTTTTGTATTTTTCTGAAGTTGGAAACGGGGAGGCAGTCAGACAGACTCCCACATGCACCCAACCGGGATCCACCCGGCATGCCCACCAGGGGGTGATGCTTTGTCCATCTGGGGCGTTGCTCTGCTACAATCAGAGCCATTCTAGAGCCTGAGGCAGAGGCCACAGAGCCATCCTCAGTGCCCCGGCCAACTTTGCTCCAGTGGAGCTTCGGCTGCAGGAGGGGAAGAGAGAGATAGAGAGGAAGGAGAGGGGAAGGGGTGGAGAAGCAGATGGGTGCTTCTTCTGTGTGCCCTGGTTGGGAACTGAACCCGGGACTCCTGCACACCAGGCCGACGCTCTACCACTGAGCCAACCGGCCAGGACCCTTTCTCATTTTTTTAAATTCATGAATCTCTCCCTTCTTCTCTCTGTAGTATCTCTAGTTGCCTATCTTCAATTTCACTGATTCTCTCCTCCATCTGGCCTGTTTTATTAGCTAAGCTTGTTAGCTCATTTTTCAGTTTATGTTTTGAGTTTTTCATCTCTGTTTGTTTCTTTTTTTATAGTTTCAATTTCCTTGGTGAAGTACTCTTTTTGTTCATTAAATTTTTTTTGCACTCACTAAATGGTCTTTAAGTGTTTTCTTGTATCTTATTGAGTATTTTTAGAACTTCAATTTTGAGTTCTCTGTCATTTGGCTTCAAGGTTTCCATGTAATTGACATTTTTTTTTCCTGGATATTTTTCATCATCTATCTGAGCTATGTCTCTGTCTTTTATATCCATGACATTTATTTTCTTTTTTCCTTGATGGCATTTGAGAGTGGTATTGTTAATAACACTAACAGGAGATAAATAAAAAATAAAATAAAAATACAACTTGAAAAAATTCATTGAAAAATGAAAATTCTATAAATAATGATAAATTGAACAAAACTACAGAGAACAAGGAGAAGGATCTGAAGAACAATAAAAACAGAGGGAAAATAAAGTAAAAAACAAGTCAAATGCCACAAAGTAAGTATGAGTCCAGATATAATAATTTTGATGAAAAATGATGTTCAGTTGAGAGGAAAAAAGAAAAAACAAAAAAAAAAAAAAAAAGGAAGGAGAAGAAAAAGGAAGAGAGAAAAAAAGAAGTAAACAAAAAAGTATCAGAAATGAAACCCTTACAAAAAACAAAAATAAAAAATATAACAACTGAAGATAATGAAGTTCAAATGGAGAAAAGAAAGAAAGAAAAACATTAACAAAAAGCAAAAAAAATGTATTTTCCAGTTGTGAGAGATAAATTTTTACTTTTTCCAGTTGGTGGTAGTAACAAGTTTTGCCTCTGGGAGTTTGTTGGGTAGAGTTCTGCTGAGGCATTGCTGTTGCTGTGGTAATGATGCAGCCCGGGCCACAGTCACATTGGTAGGAGGGGCTTGTTGTTAATATGGCTTTGTAAATTGTGGCTCTAGGAATGGCAGTCTCAGGTCTCTAGGCACCTCTCCCCATGTCCTAATAGAGCAGGGGATCAAACACCCACTTGGCACTTCTATCTCTCACAGGAGGGAGCAGCCCAGAGCCTCAGTTGTGGGGTTTCACTACCGCCTCTGTTCACAAAGCAAGGGGGCAATGTGGGACTTCAGGTATTGGGGGAGAACAGCCGGGTCCTTCCTCTGATACCACCCAAAATGCGGTCCTGGGCAAGGCAGGGGCTATGTGTCATGAGTAGTGCCCAAGCTTCAGGAGCAGGGCAGGTGGGGTGCAGATTGCAGAACAAGCATGCTTCTGCATCACGCAAGCCAAACCCCATGGACAGCGTGGGCAGATAGAGCATGCATGCCTCAGCACCCTATGGGCTGATTTCCACAGACTATTTAGTAAAAGGTGAAAGTTTTATACAATTCACAGACTATTTGTGCACCAATTTTGGGAGCATGCTGCAGGCTAAGTGTGCACCCAGTGCCTGTGATTGCAAATGGAGCCCAGGAATGCAATCACATGCTGGGAACTGGTTGTGCTCCTTCTCTAGGTTGCACAACTGCCTTAATTCAGTTCCTTCCCCCTGCCCCTCAGTCTCTCCACTTTTCCAGGCTCTGAAACAAAACCCACACTAAAAGTGCCTCGTCTCTCAGATCAGTGAGGAAAGAAAAGCTCCATTCTCTGTCTTTTTTCCTCCATGAGTGGACTCTATCTTTGGCCCTCCTTCTCACCTAATCATACCTTTATCTGTTGTATGTATATTTCAGGTGCTCCTCTGCGTATAGTTGTTGAATTTGTTGAAATTTCAAGGGGAGAGATTGGGAGTATCTCTCACGCCAGCATTTCTCTAACGTCACTAGAACAATTCCATCACCCATTTTTAATTAAAAATTTATTGTTATTTTATGTCAGTTCTACAAAATTATATATAACTTTATAAATATTTTAAAAAGATAGTTTTTTTGTTCTTTTTTTATAAATTTTTATTAATGTTAATGAGGTGACATCAATAAATCAGGGTACATATATTCAAAGAAAACATGTCCAGATTATCTTGTCATTCACTTATGTTGCACACCCATCACCCAAAGTCAGATTGTCCTCCGTCACCTTTTATCTAGTTTTCTTTGTGCCCCTCCCCCTCTCCTCCTTCCTTCCCGTGCCCCTCCTCACCCCCACCCTCAGTAACCACCACACTCTTGTCCATGTCTCTTAGTCTCGTTTTTATGTCCCACCAATGTATGGAATCATGTCGTTCTTGTTTTTTTCTGATTTACTAATTTCACTCCGTATAATGTTATCAAGATCCCACCATTTTGTTGTAAATGATCCGATGTCATCATTTCTTATGGCTGAGTAGTATTCCATAGTGTATATGTGCCACATCTTCTTTATCCAGTCTTCTATTGAAGGGCTAAAAAAGATATAGTTTTGCAAATATTTAACATGCTAATTTGATTTTGAATTGTAAATGCCAAGTATTCTGTTTAGGCCTTTATAAATGTCCTATTATATTTTATTAAAAAGAAAAAAAGTGTACATATTTGGAATGTTTTGTGAGTGCATTAAATGTGCTAGAAATAAAAATAATTTTTATTTAGATAATTATAGATTACATGCAGTTTTAAGAATAAATGTAGAGAGATGCTGTGTGCCCTTTGCCCAGTCACCCCCAATGGTAATATTTTGCAAAACTATAATACAATAGCTAAATCAGCATATTGACAAAAATACAATTTACCAATTTTTAAAAGAGATTTCTGGTTTAACTTGTATTAATGTCTGTGTATTTATTTCTATACAATTTTATTACATGTGTAGGTTTGTGTATCAATCGCCACAGTCAAGACATTGAACAGTTCAACACTACAAGGATTTCTTGTCCTGCCCCTTTATAGACACTATCACTTAAAGCCCACCTATCTGGCACTACTAAGCCCCACTCCCTGGCAACTACTAATCACTTATTCACTTCTATAATTTATTTCAGGAATATTACATAAATAAAATCATATAGTAGGTGGCATTTTGGGATAGCCATTTTTAACTTACCATAATTTTTTGAAGAGTCATTCAAGTTGTTTCATTTTCAATGGTCCATTATTTTTTATTGCTGAGTGGTATTCCATGGTATAGGTATACCACAGTGTTGTACATTTCAACCATTGAAGGGCATGTGGTCTGGTCCACATGGTTTGGCTGTTATAAATAAAGCTTTTTTGAAGACAAAGTTCTATTTTTCTAGAATAGATGCCCAAGAATGTAATTGATGAGTTGTTTAAGTGCTGGTTTAGTTTGTAATTAACTGATAAACTCTTTTCCAGGATTGCTTTATCAGTTTCCTTTCCATCATCAATGTGTGAGTGATCCAGTTAATCTGTATCTTTGCCAGCATTTGATATTTCACTATTTCTCATTTGAGCCATTCTGTTAAGTACAGTTTTAATTTCATTTCCTCATGACTAACAATATTGAACAAATTTCCATTTGTTTACCTGACATCCATATATTCTCTTTAGTAAAATGTCTGTTTTTACCCTGTTTTCTAATTGTATTGTTTTTTCTTTACTGTTAAATTTTGAAAGTTTTTTTTTATATATTCTAGATACTAGTTCTTATTAGATAGGTCTTTTGTAAATATTTTCTTTAAACTTTAACTTGTTTTTCTATCTTCTTCCCATTGGCTTTCACAGAGCAAAAGCTTTTAATTTTGATACAATACAATTTATCAGTTTTCTTTTTATATATTGGTCCTTTGCTTTTAAGTCTAATAATTCTGTGCCTGGCCCTAGACCTGAGAATTAAAAAAAAATAATTGTTTTCTAAAAGTTTTATAGTTTTATGTATTACATTTAAATTGATTATCCATTGTGAATATTTTTTCTTATAAGGTATGGCTTCCCGTCATGTATGTCCAATTGCTCTATCATAAACATAATTTTTCCATATTTGTAAAATGTCAGTTGGGAATATTTGTATGAGTTTCTTTCTGGTACCTCTACTCTGTTCTATTGATCTTTGTATCTACCCATCTACCAACACAGAGCTATCTTGATCGCTGTAGCTGTTTGATAAGATAATATCAGAGAATGATTTTTTCTTACATTGTTCTTTTCTTTGTCCAGTTTGTTTTAGTTGTTCTAGGTCTTGTGGCTTTTCACATACAGAAATACCTCACAGATATTGAAGATTTTGTTCCAGACAATCACACCAAAGTGATTATCTCAGTAAAGCCAATTACACATTTTTTTTAGTTTCCCAGTGCATATAAAATTATATTTCATTTAACTGTAGTCTATTAAGTGTGCATAAACATTATGTCTAAAATATGCATATTGTTAAATATAAGTTACTTTATTGCTAAACAATGCTAATCATCATCTAAGTTTTTAGAAAGTCATAGTCCTTTTGCTTACAGAGAGGCTTAGCATCAATTTGTAAACCATGCAATATCAGATGATCTTGGGCTCAAAAATAGAAAGCATCTGACACTGACCTGCACTGGAGTCCCTTGCAAGAGGCCCCAGAATCATCAAAACCCATGGCTGGCTTTTGACCAAATCAAAACATGGCCAAATGAACTCCACAAGTGGCACACCCAAAGAGAGAACTTAGCAGGTAACAGACCTGCTAGAGAAAATTCTACCCCATGGGATCAATCAAGCAGCTCATATACTGTGGTCAGGGTCAATCCAAACAGGCAGCCAGCTTAAGGGTCAACCACACAGTTGGGTCAACAGCAATCAAGACTGAAATACGGAACATAATAACCTCCTGGTCTATCCATGCTGTCACATATGGTAAGATTTTATTCTTTTTTATGGCTGAATAACATTCCATTGTATATATGTACCATCACATTTTTTATCCATTTATCTGCTGATGGGCACTTGGGTTGCTTCCATATCTTGAATATTGTAATAGAAAGATTCACATAACACACACAAGAGACATTCCTCAAGCATCAGCTTAGGTAATCATAGGCCTACATAGACTGTACTACATAGGCCTACAGAATATCTATTACATAAGACCACCTTACCAAGGCTAGGAGACATAGTGGATCTACTGAATACATAGAAACAAACACTGAGAGGCAGACAAAATAAGGAGACAAAAAAATGGTCTAAGAAAGAAAACAAGATAAATCTGCAGAAAAAGAAGTAAATGAATACAAGCAACCTAAAATACAGAGTTTAAAACAATGGTTACAGAGCTGGGTGATGTCAGAAGAATGCAGAATGAGCGATCACCTTGATCTCTCCCTTTGAAATTTCAATAATTTAAGCAGCTATAGCTCTGCAAAAGAACCTCAGTTGGGTGCATGGGAACACTGAAAGGATCACACACTGAAACATCTGAAGATAAGCAGAGAGAGTGACTAAAAGGGTATGTGAAAGATAAGGACACAGCCCCAGAGCTGAGCACTCGTGGAGGTGCTGCAGATTGGGGAGACACTCAGTGTATCATCTTGGCTTCCTCCTGCTGGGAAGAGTGGTGATATTGGGAAGGAACTCTCAGGCATCTCAAACCAAATTGTCAGCTGGTTGCGGGGACAGGGCAAGAGACAAAACGCTAGGACACTGATGGTGCTCCTGAAATCTGCCTGCAGCCCTCACTTTTGACAGAAAAAGGAAAGTACAAGCTGCCATAACCCTTCCCCCAATCTCCCAGATACTGTCCCTCTTAACTCAGTCTCAGGGTGCAGGCAGTATCAGTGGCATACTCTTGAACTAACTCTGCAGAACCATTATTCTTCCTGACAAAGAGGGGTACTTTCTGTCTGGTTCTCAGTCTGTTGGAACATGGGGAAAGCTATATAGTGCTCAAGATCACCATTGCTGGGAGGGAGAACAGAGAAGGTGAAAAAATCCTCTCAGCTCACCCTGCCTTCATAGCAGCTAAAACATCACAATGGGGGTCAACCAGGGGATTTCACAGAGCTAAAACTTGTAATTCAATGTCACCTACTGGGAAATAACATATAAAGGAAAGCCCATCAGGGTCTGCTGGGCTTCCCAGTAGAAACTCTACAAGCTAGAATAGAGTGGACTCAAACAGAGTACTGAAAAAGAGGAATTACTAGCCAAGAATAGTATATCCATCAAAGCTATCCTTCAAATATTAAGGAGAAATAAAAACTTTTGCAGACATACAGAAGCTGAAAACCCCCATGGCAAAAAACACTCAGTTTATTCAATAAATGCTGTTGGGTAAACTGGACAAATAATATGCAAAAAATGAAATTAGATTATTTTCTTAAACCATATAAAAGAATAAACTCATAATGAAATAGTGAAATATAAGATTCGAAACCATAAATTCCTAGAAGAAAACACAGGTAGTAAAAATGTAGACATGTCTCTTAGCAGTATTTTTTTTCAGATATATCTCCTTGAGCAAGAAAAACAAAATTAAAAAGAAAAAAACTAATGAGACTATATCAAACTAACAGGTTTTTGCATAGCAAAAGAAACCATAAATGAAAGACAACCAACTGAATGAAAGAAGGTATTTGGTAATGATACATTTGATAAGGGGTTATTATCCCAAATTTATAGGTAACTCAGACCACTCAACACCAATATATATCTATAGATATCTAGATATAGATATATACACAACCCAATTAAAAAGTGGGCAGAAGACTTGAATTGATACTTCTTCAAAGAGGTCATACGAATGGCCAATGGGTATATAGGAAAAGATGTTCAACATTATTGATTATCAAAGAAATGCATAGTAAAAACACAAAGAGTTGCCTGACCTGTGGTAGTGCAGTGGTTAAAGCGTCGACCTGGAACACTGAGGTTGCTGGTTCAAAACCCTGCACTTGTCTGATCAAGGCACATATGGGAGTTGATACTTCCTGCTTCTCCCCCCTTTCTCTCTCTCTCTCCTCTCTAAAAAATGAATAAATAAATAAAAAAAATTAAAACCACAAAGAGTTATCACCTCACACATGTTAGAATGGCTATCATCAATAAAATAAAACTGTTTTATGATCCAGTGATTTCACTTCTGTGTATATAGCCAAAAAAACAAAAACAAAACAACAGAACACTAATTTGAAAGAATGTATGAACCCCTATGCTTATTGCAGGATTATTCACAACAGCCAAGATATGGAAGAAACCCAATTGATAAGGGAATAAAAAAGTAATGGGCAGGCCCTGGCTGGTTGGCTCTGTTAGTTAGAGCATTGTCCCAAAACACCAAGATTGAAGGTCCCAAAACACCAAGGTTGAGAGTACAATTCCTGGTCAGGGTACATATAGGAAGTAACCAATGAACGCACAACTAAGTGCAAAAACAAATGTATGTTTCTCTCTCTCCCTCTTTCTCTTACAATTCAATTAAAAAATTGAAAGAAAGCAGTGATACTTATATACAATGGAATATTATGTGGCCAAAAAAGGAAGTTTAGCATTTGTGACAGCATTGATGAATTTAAAGAGTATTATGCTAAGTGAAATAAGTTAGAGAAAGAAAAGGGATTATTTCATTTCACATATATGTGAAATCTAAAGAATAAAAGAACAAACAAAATAGAAACAGATTTACAGATGCAGAGAATAGACTGATGGGATGAAATGGGAGGAGTGGTGGGGGCTTAGGATGAAGGGAATAAGAAGTAATAATTGATAGTTACAAATTATTTATTAGGATGTAAAAATAAAGCCTGGGAATACAATCAGCAATATTGTTATAAGTATTGTATTGTTCCAGGTGGGTATTTAAAATATCAGGGGAAAAACTTTATAAAGCATAAAATTTTATTACTGCAATGCCCTACACCGGAAACTAATACAAAATAATATTGACTATAAACTTTAACTAAAGAATTAAAATAAAAAATGCAGTATTTGGAAAAAAATGCAATAAAATGAAGCGCAGTAACATGAAGTATGCTTGTAAATTTTAGACTAGGCTTGCCTATGCCTCCAAAAATCCTTGCTAAGATTTTTGTAAGAATTACACTAAACATGAACATTAATTTGGAAAGAACTGATGTCTTTAGTATATTGAGCGTTTCATTCCAGGAACATGATATATATATATATATCTTTTTTTTTTTTTAGGTCTTTGATTTGTTTCACAAGCATTTTGTAATTTTTGGCATAGAGATTCCTACACTTGTTTTGTTAAGGGTGAGCCCTGTTATTTAATTTTTGGAGTGATTATAAATGATACTTTTTTTTTTTTACAGAGATAGAGTCAGAGAGAGATATAGACAGGGATAGACAGACAGGAAGGGAGAGAGATGAGAAGCATCAATCATCAGTTTTTCATTGCAACACCTTAGTTCATTGATTGCTCTCTCATATGTGCCTTGACTGTGGGCCTTCAGCAGACCGAGTAACCCTTTGCTCGAGCCAGCGACTTTGGGTCCAAGCTGGTGAGCTTTGATCAAACCAGATGAGCCCGCGCTCAAGCTGGCATCTTTGGGGTCTCGAACCTGGGTCCTCCACATCCCAGTTTGACGCTCTATCCACTGCGCCACCACCTGGTCAAGCTGTGGTTTTATTTTTAGTTTTTATATGTTCATTGTTAGTGTATAGCAATGTGATTGATTTTGTGTGTTGATCATCCAGGCATCCCCAAACTACGGCCCGCGGGCTGCATGCAGCCCCCTGAGGCCATTTATCCAGCCCTCCCACCGCACTTCTGGAAGGGGCACCTCTTTCATTGGTGGTCAGTGAGAGAAGCACTGTATGTGGCGGCCCTCCAATGGTCTGAGGGACAGTGAACTGGCCCTCTGTGTAAAAAGTTTGGGGACCCCTGATTCTTGAGACCTTGCTCATTAGTGCTGGAAGTGTTTTATAAATTCCTTGGGATTTTCCACGTTAATTATCATGTCTGCAAATAGTGACAGTTTTATTTATTCTCTTCCAATTTTTGTACCTTTTACTTATTTCCCTTAAACACATAGTGGCTAGACCTTCAAGTATTATGTCAAATTAGAGGGATAAGAGTAAATATCATTGCTTTCTTCCTGATATTAGGGAAAAAGCATTGAGCCTTTCAGCATTAAGGATGATGTTACTTATAGATTTTTTGTGGATTGGGTGGGATAAAGATTTTTTTATTATGTTGAGGAAGTCCGCTTCTATTTCTAATTTTCTGAGAGCTTTTATTATGAATTGGTATCATATACATGATTTTACATTCTCTTAAATCTCCATAAAAAGTTTTAAAAATGTAATATTA
The DNA here is from genome assembly GCF_036850765.1 of Saccopteryx bilineata. Classification (NCBI taxonomy): domain Eukaryota; kingdom Metazoa; phylum Chordata; class Mammalia; order Chiroptera; family Emballonuridae; genus Saccopteryx; species Saccopteryx bilineata. The sequence goes on along the minus strand of NC_089502.1, from coordinate 68,971,045 downwards.
ATTTAACATACTTTATTTGCCCGAGTATATACAAAGTATTACTATTTCATCATGTAATCAATATAAAATTATTAATGTGATTTTTTCATCTTGTTTGTACTAAATCTTAGAAATGTGGTGAATATTTTACACTGACAGCACATTTCAATTCTGACTAGCGACATGTGGCTAGTAGCTATATATTAGACAGTGTAGGTATAAAAGAAATCAAATATCAGGGAGGAAACAGTTAAGTATCTTTTTAACCAAGAAACTTGATGTATTTTATTATTCTCTCTCTAATCTTTATGAAGACCCTATGGTGGACAAAATGACATATGAACATTGTGAATTTGCAATTCAGTCCAGCAGTACAATGTAAAATTTTCTGCTCTTTTAAAAAAATATAGTTTCAAATGTAGATTGTTTTAGTTTGATATTCAGGAAACCAATGGATAGAAGAATTATTCTTGGCAGTCATCTTTTATTCAGCTTAACTATTAGCATAGCTAGAGCTCTTGGATTAACTATATGAGCACAATTTAAAATTGTAGGATATCAAGTGTCGGTGACGTCACGGAAATGGCGCCGTGAGAAGCGCGTCCGACAGCTCTCCCCTAAATCACAACAAATTTATCAACTAGAAACAGAAAAATTTATCCTCGGAGCATTCCGGAGTTCCACACAAACTGAAAGCAAAAGGACTGTTATCACTTGAATCTGAGAGACGAGGGTGTGGAGGAAGCTACCGCAGCGACGCTCATTCAAGCCGCCAGGGAGTGCGCCCGTGGTGAGTCAGCCCATATACTTGGGAACCGCAAGCCGCCGCTCACGGACGCGAGCCCGCGAGCTGCCGTGAACCCCCGCGAACCGCCACCGCGAGCTGCCGCGAGCCCCCGCGGAACCGCCACCGCGAGCAGCCGCCACGAGCCACCGTGCGCGCCCGGTCCGGTTGAGCACTGCTGATGTTCCCAGCGGCCCGCACACTGCGAGTGGGGGTCGCCGGCCACCGGTGCCCTGAGCGCCCCATTCGCGCGCGTGCCTTGGGCATTCCACGCGCCCAGGGTGCCCTACTGGCCCGCACACCCAGGGGGCTCCATTATCCTGCGCCTGGTGCGGTCCAGCCGCCAGCGGCGGGGCGAGTGGGAGAGGCTTGGGAGATTCTCTCCGTGGGCGGGGCACCTCACCCAGCCATTCAAGCTAACAATCAAGCGTTGGGGGAGGGGCGCGCGCAGGCAGTCTAAAATACCTTTTGAAACACAGCTGCGACCCAATCACTGAAATTAGCTTAACCCATAAAATCTGCGCACCCTCGGTTCTAATTGATAAGATCTCTCTCAGTTCAGCGATCCAAGACAAGAGGCGTGATATTTTTTAGTGCCTCTCGCTAAAGGGGCGGGGGCAACTTCTGATTGATAGAGCCTCCATATTCAGGGATAAACGCTAACAAGAAGGACTTGGCAGATAATAAGGTCTATACTACACTAGTCGTAAGCAGAGACTAGTGCCTCTTCTTCCCTGCAAAAACAGGCTACAAAGTGTGGAAAGCCTGGGTTGAGAGGTCCAACTAAATGATAGGCGCTGAACAGTCACCTTGACAACAATTGACTCCCACCCCCGCCTGATTACACTGGAGGCCCTGACTCTCAGAGCCTTTCCCAAAGCCTTGCACTGCCTGGGGATAGAGTGGGGATTTCCCAGCTCTTTGAGCCTCTTACTCCCCAGGCAGAAGCAGTTGCAGCCTTATAGCTGGATCACCAGGCTGCTAATTCAGAAAGGGGGGACTAGGAGAGAGACTCCAGGAAAGCAAACTCTCTCATCGTTGGACCCTGCAAACGCCAACAAGCCTTTACTTCCAGCAAGACTAAAGCCAATTATATGACATTGCCATAGAATCCCATCAACTGCAAATCCCTAACTAAGAGTGACACAGGGGCAGAGCCTGGGGTACAGAGTCACCGACTAGGAAGAGGGAGAGAAAAGAAAAAGGAAGAAGTTAACCTCTCAAAATCAAGAAAAACCCACAGACTTTACAACTTGATCCACTAATTTTTTTTTGTTGTTGTTGTTGCTTGTTTCTTCTATCTTTTTGCCTTTATTTCCTCCACCTCGGTCCTTCTATTCTCTGCCCATCTTATGCTTCCCCTTTCTTGAACTACACTACCCATGAGTGTTGCATTTTATTTTTCTTCTTCATCCTCACCCTCCTTTAAGGTAATACTCCAAAACACTTAACTCTCACTCTCTCCTCTCTTGTTTTTTTTTTTTGTCTTGCTTTATTTTGTTTTTTTCTCCTATTTTATTTCTTCCTTCGTTTTTCTCTTTTTCTTATTTTTTCCTTTCTATTCATTTTTTCTTTTCTCATTTTACTTTCCTCCCATATAATCCTCAATCACGAACAAATTAGTTAATTTGGGACTCAAGGCTTTTTTTTGGCTTTATTTCTCTTTTTTGCTTTTGTTTTTATTTATTTTCTTGTTTGTTTATTTTTGTGGCATTTTGGGTCCTCCCAACCCAAGGTCTCCATTGTATTTAGTCTTCGCTCCACTTAATACAACAGATTTTTACTTATTATTTTTATTTTTTCTTCTTTATTATTCTTTTTTGGTCCTTTTTTCTGATTCCCTCTTATCCCTCTCATTATATCTCTTAGTTGACCATCACTTACAAGCAAATCATCTTATGCTTGTCTAAGATTTTCTTCCTTTTTTTTTTTTTTTTTTTTTTGCATTTAGTAGGTCCCTACTCCCTTTTTTTGCCCCTTGAACTCTTCACCCCAAATCAGGCCCTCCATTATAGGCACGATATTTCCCTGAGGAGGGGAGAGGAGGGAAAGAGAAGAGAGAAAAAAGGGGGAAATAATAAATTATTACTGTTTTTTTGTGTGGGGTGTTTTACCCTTTTTTTTTTTCTTTTTACTCTTTATTAATTCTAATTAGTGCTATCAATAAGACCACCCTCAGATGCCGATAAGAAAGAGGAAATCGAATATTATGGATACAAAAGAAAGAGAGGTAACACAAATAGATGTGGAAAAATCTATGGAGAAAAGACTTAACATATTGGAAGCCTTGGAGCTAAATGACAGAGAATTTAAACTAGAAATCTTAAAAATACTCAGAGATATACAAGAAAACACAGAAAGGCAATATAGGGAGATCAGAAAACAACTCAATGAACACAAAGAATATATTACCAAGGAAATTGAAACTATAAAAACAAATCAAACAGAAATGAAAAACTCAATTCACGAGCTGAAAAACGAGGTAACAAGCTTAGCTAACAGAACAGCCCAGATTGAAGATAGGATTAGTGAAATAGAAGACAAACAACTTGAGGCACAACAGAGAGAAGAAGAAAGAGACTCAAAAATAATACAAAACGAGAAAGCCCTACAGGAATTGTCTGACTCCATCAGAAAGAATAACATAAGAATAATAGGTATATCAGAGGGAGAAGAGAAAGAAAATGGAATGGAGAATATACTCAAACAAATAATAGACGAGAACTTCCCAAGCCTGTGGAAGGAACTAAAGCCTCAAATTCAAGAAGCAAACAGAACACCAAGTTTTCTTAACCCCAACAAACCCACTCCAAGGCACATCATAATAAAGATGACACAAAACAATGACAAAGAAAAAATTCTCAAGGCAGCCAGGGAAAAGAAGAGTACAACATATAAAGGAAGGCCTATTAGATTATCATCAGATTTCTCAGCAGAAACTCTACAAGCTAGAAGAGAGTGGACCCCAATATTTAAAGCCCTGAAAGAGAGGAACTTTCAGCCAAGAATACTATACCCATCAAAGCTATCCTTCAAGTATGAAGGAGATATAAAAACATTCACAAATACAGAAAAGATGAGAGAATTTATCAACAGAAAGCCCCCACTCCAGGAAATACTAAAGGGGGCTTTCCAACCAGATTCAAAGAACAAAAGAAAACAACACCACAAGTAACAGCTCCACCAAGAACACAATAAAACCAAACTTAAACTGTGACAACAAAGGAAAAAAAGGGGGGAGAGGATGGAGATTAACAGTAGCAAAGGATGATGAAGTGCAGAAATACTTATAAGATAGGGTACTACAATGAATATGGTAGGTACCCTTTTCATTACTTAATGGTAACCACCCTTAAAAAAACCACCACAAAAACACTTGACTTAAAAAAGGTAGCAACAGAGGAAAGAAGTATGGAACACAAACAAACAAAAACAAATGATAGAAAAACAAAAGAGAAGAATCAAACTAGATACAAAACTAACAGAAAGCAATTTATAAAATGGCAGTAGGGAACCCACAAGTGTCAATAATTACACTAAATGTAAATGGATTCAACTTACCAATAAAAAGACACAGAGTAGCAGAATGGATTAAAAAAGAAAATCCAACTATATGCTGCCTACAAGAAACACATCTAAGCAACAAGGATAAAAACAAATTCAAAGTGAAAGGCTGGAAAACAATACTCCAAGCAAACAACACTCAAAAAAAAGCAGGTGTAGCAATACTCATATCTAATAATGCTGACTACAAGACAGAAAAAGTACTCAGAGACAAAAATGGTCATTTCATAATGATTAAGGGGAAGTTGAATCAAGAAGACATAACAATCCTTAATATATATGCACCAAACCAAGGAGCACCAAAATATATAAGACAGCTACTTATTGACCTTAAAACAAAAACTAACAAAAATACAATCATACTTGGAGACCTCAATACACCGCTGACGGCTCTAGATCGGTCATCCAAACAGAGAATCAATAAAGATATAGTGGCCTTAAACGAAATACTAGAACACCTGGATATGATAGACATCTACAGGACACTTCATCCCAAAGCGACAGAGTATACATTTTTCTCTAGTGTACATGGAACATTCTCAAGAATTGACCATATGTTGGGCCACAAAGACAATATCAGCAAATTTAGAAAAATTGAAATTGTACCAAGCATATTTTCTGATCATAAAGCCCTGAAACTAGAATTCAACTGCAAAAAAGAGGGGGAAAAATCCACAAAAATGTGGAAACTAAACAACATACTTCTAAAAAATGAATGGGTCAAAGAAGAAATAAGCGCAGAAATCAAAAGATATATACAGACAAATGAAAATGAAAATACGACATATCAGAATCTCTGGGATGCAGCAAAAGCAGTAATAAGAGGAAAGTTCATATCACTTCAGGCCTATATGAACAAACAAGAGAGAGCCGAAGTAAACCACTTAACTTCACACCTTAAGGAACTAGAAAAAGAAGAACAAAGACAACCCAAAACCAGCCGAAGAAAGGAGATAATAAAAATCAGAGCAGAAATAAATGAAATAGAGAACAGAAAAACTATAGAAAAAATCAATAAAACAAGGAGCTGGTTCTTTGAAAAGATCAACAAAATTGACAAACCCTTGGCAAGACTCACCAAGGAAAAAAGACACAGGACTCAAATAAATAAAATCCAAAATGAAAGAGGAGAGATCACCACAGACATCATAGAAATACAAAGAATTATTGTAGAATACTATGAAAAATTATATGCCACCAAATACAACAACCTAGAAGAAATGGATAAATTCCTAGAACAATACAACCTTCCTAGACTGAGTCATGAAGAAGCAGAAAGCCTAAACAGACCAATCAGCAGGGAGGAAATAGAAAAAACTATTAAAAATCTTCCCAAAAATAAAAGTCCAGGCCCAGATGGTTATACTAGTGAATTCTATCAAACATTCAAAGAAGACTTGGTTCATATTCTACTCAAAGTCTTCCAAAAAATTGAAGAAAAAGCAATACTTCCAAACACATTTTATGAGGCCAACATAACCCTCATACCAAAACCTGGCAAGGATGGCACAAAGAAAGAAAACTACAGACCAATATCTCTAATGAATACAGATGCTAAAATACTAAACAAAATACTGGCAAACCGAATACAACAACATATTAAAAAAATAATACATCATGATCAAGTGGGATTCATCCCAGAATCTCAAGGATGGTTCAACATACGCAAAACGGTTAACGTAATACACCATATCAACAAACCAAAGAACAAAAACCACATGATCTTATCAATAGATGCAGAAAAGGCTTTTGATAAAATACAACACAATTTTATGTTTAAGACTCTCAACAAAATGGGTATAGAAGGAAAATATCTCAACATGATAAAGGCCATATATGATAAACAATCAGCCAACATCCTATTAAACGGCATAAAACTGAGGACTTTCTACCTTAAATCAGGAACAAGACAGGGTTGTCCACTCTCTCCACTCTTATTCAACGTGGTGCTAGAAGTTCTGGCCAGAGCAATCAGACAAGACAAAGAAATAAAAGGCATCCATATCGGAAAAGAAGAAGTAAAGCTATCACTTTTTGCTGATGATATGATCCTATACATCGAAAACCCGAAGGACTCCACAAAAAGATTATTAGAAACAATAAACCAATACAGTAAGGTCGCAGGATACAAAATTAACATACAAAAGTCCATAGCCTTTCTATATGCCAACAATGAAATATTAGAAAACGAACTCAAAAAAATAATCCCCTTCACGATTGCAACAAAAAAAATAAAATACCTAGGAATAAACATAACAAAGAACGTAAAGGACCTATATAATGAAAATTACAAAGCATTGTTAAGGGAAATCGAAAAAGATACAATGAGATGGAAAAATATTCCTTGTTCTTGGATAGGAAGAATAAATATAATCAAAATGGCCATATTACCCAAAGCAATATACAAATTTAATGCAATTCCCATCAAAATCCCTATGAGATTTTTTAAAGAAATGGAACAAAAAATCATCAGATTTATATGGAACTATAAAAAACCCCAAATAGCCAAAACAATCCTAAGGAAAAAGAATGAAGCTGGGGGCATTACAATACCTGAGTTTAAACTATATTATAGGGCCACGATAATTAAAACAGCATGGTATTGGCAGAAAAATAGACACTCAGACCAATGGAACAGAATAGAAAGCCCAGAAATAAAACCACATATATATAGTCAAATAATCTTTGATAAAGGGGCCAACAACACACAATGGAGAAAAGAAAGCCTCTTCAACAAATGGTGTTGGGAAAACTGGAAAGCCACATGCAAAAGAATGAAACTCGACTACAGCCTGTCCCCGTGTACTAAAATTAATTCAAAATGGATCAAAGACCTAAATATAAGACCTGAAACAATAAAGTACATAGAAGAAGACATAGGTACTAAAATCATGGACCTGGGTTTTAAAGAACATTTTATGAACTTGACTCCAATGGCAAGAGAAGTGAAGGCAAAGATAAATGAATGGGACTACATCAGAATTAAAAGTTTTTGCTCAGCAAGAGAAACTGATATCAAAATAAACAGACAGCCAACTATATGGGAACTGATATTTTCAAACGACAGCTCAGATAAGGGCCTAATATCCAAAATTTACAAAGAACTCATAAAACTCAACAACAAACAAACAAGCAATCCAATAAAAAAATGGGAAGAGGACATGAACAGACACTTCTCCCAGGAAGAGATACAAATGGCCAACAGATATATGAAAAGATGCTCAGCTTCATTAGTTATTAGAGAAATGCAAATCAAAACTACAATGAGATACCACCTCACTCCTGTTAGATTAGCTATTATCAACAAGACGGGTAATAGCAAATGTTGGAGAGGCTGTGGAGAAAAAGGAACCCTCATTCACTGTTGGTGGGACTGTAAAGTAGTACAACCATTATGGAGGAAAGTATGGTGGTTCCTCAAAAAACTGCAAATAGAACTACCTTATGACCCAGCAATCCCTCTACTGGGTATATACCCCAAAACCTCAGAAACATTGATACGTGAAGACACATGTAGCCCCATGTTCATTGCAGCACTGTTCACAGTGGCCAAGACATGGAAACAACCAAAAAGCCCTTCAATAGAAGACTGGATAAAGAAGATGTGGCACATATACACTATGGAATACTACTCAGCCATAAGAAATGATGACATCAGATCATTTACAGCAAAATGGTGGGATCTTGATAACATTATAAGGAGTGAAATAAGCAAATCAGAAAAAAACAAGAACTACATGATTCCATACATTGGTGGAACATAAAAATGAGACTAAGAGACATGGACAAGAGTGTGGTGGTTACCAAGGGTGGGGGGGGAGGGAGGACATGGGAGGGAGGGAGGGAGAGTTAGGGGGAGGGGGAGGGGCACAGAGAACTAGATAGAGGGTGACGGAGGACAATCTGACTTTGGGCGAGGGGTTTGCAACATAATTTGATGACAAAATAACCTAGACATGTTTTCTTTGAATATATGTACCCTGATTTATTAATGTCATCCCATTACCATTAATAAAAATTTATTAAAAAAAAAATAAAAAAATAAAATTGTAGGATATCAGTGGGGTGGGAATAATGTCAAAAGCTGAAATTACAGCTCTCTTATCAAGGGGCTGTGTATAACCTTGGATAAATCTTTCAACCTCCTTAGCCCTCAGTTCACTCAATTGAAAAATAAAGGCTTTTAAGTACCTTCTCATTTCAGGATTATAAAATACTCTTTGATTTATATATTCTAAATAGATACATATGAGGGCTCTATTACATGCCAGAGACTGTGTTAGCACATGCATACAGACAAACCTTATTCTTTGCTCTATTAGAGCTTATATTCTCTTTAGGAGTATAAAGTTAAGCAAATAATTTCAAATTTAAGCTACTGTGATGAAAATCCGTTAGAACAAGGTCCAAGGTTATTTCAGTTACTTGGCAGGGGTTGGAGATCAGGAAAGATTTTTCTAACATTTAAGCAAATCATTTCAGTCACAAGTTTTTTGTCCCATTGTTAAACTTACTTATGCTAAGAGCTAAAATGTCAGAATAAACTAAAACATATATTTAATAGTAGTAGTATAAATTTCCATAAGGTAAATATGGTATTTGTGGAACAGGACTTTTATCTATATGTACAGAAACTAAATAGTTTAATTGTAATAATTAAACTTTTCTGAAGAAAACAACAAGACTGGCTGTGGTAGGGCTTAGAAATTATGGCACATAACACAACTGTTAAAGGAATTTTTTTTAAATATAGAGAAGGCTTGGAGTTTCAATAGAATGGGGAATAAGGTAAGTTTATTCAGATAGCCAAAATGTTGTCACAGGGCAATGACAGCAATTTAATTCTATGCGATCCCAAAAAGGAAGACAGAAAAAAAGAGAGCTAAATCTAAAAAGAGAATTTCTAATAGTTAAGGTAGGGAAATTAGAGGAATAGAAGGAGATTAAAATTCCAGCCATTGAGTTCGGTTTGATGACCTTCCATAGTTCCTTTGAACTTTAAAATTCCAGTAAATTCAACATCATTTAGGGACCTGAAAAACAAAAGGAATCTATCTATTAAGTTGTTTTTTATAATTTTGTAATAAAAAATTGACAAAAAGCAGATATTGGTTAGGAAAAAACCTGAGAAGTGGAATTTAAAAGGTCAATAATTCAGAAAGCCTGGAAACTATCTAAATTCTTATGGCTGGAGATAAAAAATACCAGGGACTTAGAAAACACCAAACAAGCACAACATAATTACCTGCCCCCTCCCCCCAAAAACGAGGGTATTGCAGGAAGAGATAGCACCTTTTAAAGACTGGAAAGACAGTCTAAAACTGTAGAACAGGGAAATACAATTTATAAGGCTTGAGGGGTTTGAACATGGGGAGGGGCAAGCAAGGGAGTGTGAAGACTTTCAGGTGAAGCACAGAATTTAGGGGTGTGGGGATCTGTTTTAGGGTGGGAGAAACAAATGCTCATCTCTGTCCTTTGTTCTATCATCCCAATTTTTATTGTCTTACCACTCCCCAATCTTGGTTTTCCATCTTCCCAGTATCTCTCTCTGTTAATCAAAGTGTATTATTACTTTTATACTTGTTTTAAGAAAACTTTATTGTATTTTCTGAACTTAAAACACAGAAAAACTGAACCTTTGCTCACTATTCTCCAAAAAACTTGAATTAGGAAAGACAGTTTTAACTTGTATGTTGACTCTTGATTGATTTTCTCCCCTTTGAGTCAACAGCACATGATAGAAAAACATTTTCCTACTTCTGCTTTTAGTGCTACAGCAAGGTTGAAATTATGGTTGGTGGGGGAAAGAAGATTTTCGAAGGTCTTTATTTTCCTGGCTATTCACAGTGGTGGTATTCATTTTCTTCATAGTTTCTCAAATGAGAAGGCTATCTAAGAAATAAGAACTATCTGCTAGGGGTGAAAAGATATTTGAAGAAGGACACCAAGAAACCCTGTGCTCGGCAGGGATAAAAGGAGTGGATTGTCAAGAAAATATTTTATGGGCCTGCAATAATCCTGTTGAGGCTTTATTCCCTCTCCTCAACCACAATAAAAAAATGATATAAAAACTGTTTAGAATATACAAAAATTTATTTTAATAAATAAATTATATTTATTTATTTATATACAAAAATATATTTTAATAGTTTTTAAAAGAAGTTATCAAAAGATGTTCTAAAAGCAACCTGGTCTCATCTCTCCAGGCAGAGGAGAACAGAAGCTCCATATCCACGCATGCTGCAAATGGCTTTTCCAGTCTACCTGAATCATTACTAGCTAGAAGCAGCGGTCATTGGGACTTGGACATGAGCTGCAAAGTATAGAATGGTGACAACAATTCCAGTGCCATGTGGATTTTTCCTGTGTGGACTTTTCCTGGACTCCTGCTCCCTGTGACAGCTCCTAACAGACTGAACTGTGGTTGTGCATTTTTCAGGGATTTGGCATGGTGATGGGGCCAACTTGGACTTGGTGAACATGTTAAGGACACTACTCTTTTATGGATTGTTGCTGTATTGGCCAAAAGTTTGCTTAAAGGCTTTTAATCACTGTAAAAAAAAATAGAAGACTGGATAAAGAAGATGGGGCACATATACACTATGGTATACTATTCAGCTAGAAGAAATGATGACATCGGATCACTTACAGCAGAATGGTGGAATCTTGATAACATTATGCAGAGTGAAATAAGCGAATTAGAAAAAAAACAAGAACTGCAGGATTCCATACATTGGTGGGACATAAAAGCGAGACTAAGAGACATGGACAGGAGTGTGGTGGTTACGGGGGGGGGGGAAGGAGGGAGAGGGGCAGGGATACAAAGAAAACTGGATAGAGAGTGACGGAGGGCAATCTCTCTTTGGGTGATGGGTATGCAACAGAACTAAATGACAAGATAACCTGGAAATGTTTTCTTTGAATATATGTACCCTGATTTATTGAGGTCACCCCATTAAAATAAAAATTTATTTATATAAAAAAAGATGTTCTATATTAGTGACATGTCTTACATAATCTTCCCATAAAATGGCAAGATGACAGATATTAATGATTAAATTGTGATTAGACATAGCTGTGTAATATTCCAAAATTTATTTATCAAACCTTTTGCTAGTATGCCTGCTATTTCACTGATAAATGGCTTACCCAGGTGTTGGCAATTTTTATTATATTAGATATTAAGTCCCATCATTTCCTTACTTGATTTACCATTTAAAAAATTATTCATAGAGGAAAATAATGACCAGCTAGTAGTATTGGGGCTGTTTCCTTCAGGATCAGACATTTGCAGGCCCTCAAGGTCAAATCAAGGCCATCTTATACCATCCAGTTGGTGGCAGGGAGGAATGGAAGCTATGCTGTGTTCTCCAGCTGTTTCAGGATTTAGAAATTTGGATTGGAGGAGGTGGTGCTTACATTATCAACCCTGGTGAATTGCAGGAACATACTTAGTCAGTATAAAATGACTTTATACAACAAACTTGGTACCATTGTACCTGAAAAAGGTTCATTAAAGCAATTTATTCAGTACTACATGTCAATTAAGAATACTATCTTTTTCTTTCTTCTAATTAATTTGGATGGTGCTTTATAGACTCCAAAGCATTCTTACTTTTTTTGGTCTTATTTTATATGGTCAAAAACTTTATGAGGGAGATATAACTGATCTTATTTTATAAAGAAGGAAGTAGATTTCGAGAGATTAAGGGACTTGAGATTCCACAATTGTAAAAAGGCAAAGTTGGACTTGATTAAAACCAAGTTTTGGACTTCAAATATAGTGTTCTCTTGTAGGTATTGCAATTATTTTCAATCAATGGAAAAAAATTTTAAAATAGAAATAGTTCAGGTCACACAATAAGCAAATGGCAGAACTAGGACAATCAAAACCTCAAGCCAGTTTCCCAGAATTCCTTCCCATAACATTTGAATTCTGCTATACACCCCCCCATTATTTTTCTCCCTCAAACTCTTTAGTGAATCCACACTGCATTTTCTAATACAATTCCAACCTCTTTCTATGATTTATGAATCTGTCCCTCACACCTGAGGCCATTAACATACACTATGGCCTCTGTCTGGAATATTATTACTTCAACTATTCTTGCTGTAAATACACTCTACCCCTGTACAATAGGGTAGTCTTGAGATCAAGGCTTGAGTGTTTGTAATTTATATTAGAGATGAGCATAAGAAGCAGTAGTAAGGGAGCAGAAAAGAAAGGAAGAAAAGAAAGAAATGCCAGTATCAGGGGGCATTATTGAAGTTATTATGGAAACAAGTGGGATTTGATTATGCCAGGATATTATGGAAGCATGGAGAATGCCTGTCCAGAATTGATACCTGAAAGAATGGAGGCTAGCCACTAGTTCTCCTCTTAGTTGACAATTGCCCCAGTGATATTAACTCTGTAAACTTTCCTGAGCACTGGCTTAGTGGGCTCTGAGATTTTAGCAAAATCCATGAAACAGAAAATGAGGAGACATTTTGTATGCTTGAGTTGGGACACTGCATGCTTGAGATGAATCTAAGCTCACACAAACTGTCCACAACAGTTCTACACAAAATCTCAAGTGGGCCCACTATTTCCATGGACATTTCTCATCCTTGGGTTCCAGCTTACATGTCACCACTTCTCAGAAGCCTTCTATGATCACCAAATCTATTAATAATTACATACTCCCAAACTCTCTGCCTATGAACTACTTTCTTCTTATACTTCTTTATATGTATGATTGCCATTTTATTCTTTAAACCTATAACTCTCTCTCGATTTCTTTTGCCCTTTCCTCTTCTTATAGCAGGTCCTGTAACATTTCTTTCAATACTGGTTTTGTGGTAATAAATGGCTTTATCCTCTTTTTTTTGTTTGTTTTTTGTGTGTGTGTCTGGGAAACTCCATTTCTCCTTTAATTTTAAATGATGGCTTTTCTGGATAGAGTAGTTTTGGTTGTAGGTGTTGTTTTGCATCACTTTAAATATTTCTTGCCAATCTCTTCTGGCCTGGAGTGTTTCTGTTGAGAAGTCAGATATCAGCCTTATGGGGGCTCCTTTGTAGGTAATTAATTGCTTTTCTCTTGCTGCTTTTTGTATTATTCCTTTGTTCTTATTTTTGGCATTTTAATTATAATGTGTCTTAGTGTGGACCTCTGTGGCTTCATCTTTAATGATAATCTCTGTGCTTCTTGAACTTGTGTGACTTTTTCCTTTATCAGGATAAGAAAGTTTTCAGCTATGATTTCTTCAAACAAGTTCTCTATTTCTTGTTTATTCTCTTCTTCTTCAGGAATCCTTTAAGGGTGTTGTTTCACTTCATGTTGTCACAGAGGTCTCTTAGACTTTCCTCAGCCTTCTTGAGCCTCTTTTTTTTGCTGCTCTGCTTATATTTATCTTGTCCTGTAAATCTCTGATTCAATTCTCTGCTTCATCCAACCTGCTGTTGATTCATTCTAGTGGGGTCATCATTTCTGATATTGTATTTACCATTTCTGACTGGTTCTTTTTTTGATGGTTTCAATGACCTTTTTAATGCTTATTATGTCCTTGTTTAAGTTCTCATTGTGATTATCTATACTTACTCTAAGATCCTTGAACATCCTAATAACCATTATTTTAAACTCGATATCTGCTAGTTTGATGGTTGTTCCCCAACATGTCTGTCTCTCCCAGGGCTACAAATTTCACACTCTTCTCATTTGACTCTCCTACTCTTAGCCCTCTCTCCACTAGAGCCCAGGGTAAGTTCCAGTGAATGAGATTTTTTTGTTGGCCCTTTAAAAGTGTGCTTGCACCTCTGAGCTCTCCTGTCCCTATTTCAGAGACAATAACGTTGTCTCTTTTCACTGTCAAATGCTGTGGGCACCCCTTCTAGGCTTTGATGATTTATTTATTTATTTATCTATCTATTTATTTAATTTTTTGACAGAGACAGAGATGCACAGATAGGGACAGTCAGACAGGAAGGGAGAGAGATGAGAAGCATCAATTCTTCGTTGTGGTACCTTAGTTGTTCTTTGATTGCTTTCTCATTTATGCCTTGACTGGGGGCTGCAGCACAGCAAATGACCCCTTTCTTAAGCCAGTGACCTTGGGTTCAAGCTGGTGAGCTGTGCTCAAACAAGATGAGCCCGTGCTCAAGCTGGCAACCTTGGAGTTTTGAACCTGGGTCCTCTGCATCCCAGTCCAATGCTCTATCCCCTGTGCCACAACCTGGTCAGGCTAGGCTTTGATGTTTTAGGCTGTGGCACCTGACCTAGGGTGTAGCACCCACATCTCTCAGGGAAAACATACACCTGCAGGTGAGGTGTCCCTTCAGACTCTCAGCCACATTTGCTCCTGGTAGCAGGGTAGTCCTTCTAGGATCTCCACACTTTTTTACTAGTTTCAATGTGGCTTCTTCTCTGAATTATTGGTTATAGACTCCTTTTCATTTAGTCCTGAGTTAGCTTATCAGGATGATTGTTTAACTCCAGTTTGGGTTTGTCCCACTCCATTGCCATCTTGGATCTGAAAGCCATACTTTTTATTTCATTTTGAATCTGTTTCAGTTGTTTGTGTCTTTCAAAAATTTTTCCATTTTATCTAGATTTTCTAATTGTTGGCATGTATTTTTTCATAGTATTTACTTATAATCTATTTTATTACTATAAAATTGATCATGATGTCCCATTTTTTTATTTCAGATTTTAGTATTTTGAGTTTTGTTTCTTTTTTCCTTCTTCAGTCTATCTAAAAGTTTACCAATTTTGTTGATCTTTCTAAAGAACCAGTTTTTGGATTTGTTGATTTTCTGTATTTGTTTTTTGTTCTTTGTTTCATTAATTTCTGCACTAATTGTTATTTCCTTAATTTCTGCCTACTTTGAGTTTAGTTTTTTTGTTTGTTTCTTAAGGTAAAAATTGGGTTATTGATTTGAGATCTTTATTAATATAAGCCTTTAAAACTATACATTTCTTTCTAAGGATTGGTTTTGTTGCATCCCATATTTTTTTTGTATTTTTATGAATTGAGAAGCATGGAAGCAGAGAGACAGACTCCTGCATGTGTCTGACTGGGATCCAAACAGCATGACCACCAAGAGGCATCTGGGGCATCACTCCATTACAAACTGAGACATTCTAGCACCTGAGGTGGATGCCATGGAGCCATCCTCAGCACATGGGCCAATTTTGCTCCAATAGAGCCTTGGCTGTGGGAGGGGAAGAGAGAGATAATGAAAAAAGAGAGATAGTTTTAACTAAGACCAGGAAGTACAGAACCCAGAGAAATATAAACCAACAGAACTATGCCAGAGAAATGGTGCCATGAGGAGTGTTCCTGATACTTCTCCCTGAAACTTCAACAAATTCAACAGAGAGAGAAAAACATTTTCAGAAGCATCTGATATACACATACATCAAACAAAGTGACACAACAGCAAATCCCTGCTGAAGAGTGCCAAAGGGGCAGAACCCGGGGTACAGCACCACTGGCCAAAAAGAGAGAGAGCAAAGAAAAAGGAAGAACATAACTTTTCAAAACCAGAAAAAATTCAGTCTTTATTTCTTATTCCATTTTTTTTCTTGTATTTTTTATCTTTTTTTTTCTTCCACCTTGGTCATTTTATCCTCTTTCCATTTTATTCTTTTCTTTTCATTCTGAACATTATTACCCATAGGTGTTACATTTTCTATTCTTTTTTTTCTGAGTGTTACATTCCAAACAACTTAACTCAATTTTTTTCTCTTTCTATTTTTGTTTCTTCTTTTCTCTTTCACTTTTCTCTCATTCAAATCTAACCCACAGCCCTGGCCGGTTGGCTCAGCGGTAGAGCGTCGGCCTAGCGTGCGGAGGACCCGGGTTCGATTCCCGGCCAGGGCACACAGGAGAAGCACCCATTTGCTTCTCCACCCCCACCCCCTCCTTCCTCTCTGTCTCTCTCTTCCCCTCCCGCAGCCAAGGCTCCATTGGAGCAAAGATGGCCCGGGCGCTGGGGATGGCTCTGTGGCCTCTGCCTCAGGCGCTAGAGTGGCTCTGGTCGCAACATGGCGACGCCCCGGAGGGGCAGAGCATCGCCCCTGGTAGGCAGAGCGTCGCCCCTGGTGGGCGTGCCGGGTGGATCCCGGTCGGGCGCATGCGGGAGTCTGTCTGACTGTCTCTCCCTGTTTCCAGCTTCAGAAAAATGAAAAAAAAAAACAAAAACAAAAAACAAATCTAACCCACAAACAAATTATTTTATTCTGGATTCAAATATATTTTGTGGCATTTTATGTGCTTTTTACATTGCTTTTTATGTCTTTAGCATTTCCCTCAACTCTGGTTCTCCATTCTATAGTTTTTGTGCAACTTAATACAATAGAATTTTCATTTTTCACTGTATTTTTTCTTTTTTCTCTTTTCTCTTACACTATTTTTCTCATTTGACCATCATTTACAAACAAATTATTTTATTCTTGACCCAAATTTCTTCCTTGTGGAATTTTGTGGGTTCTGCCTCGTTTTTTGCCTCTTTGTCACTGCCCCCAACCCAGGCCCTGTATTCTACATATTTTTGTTCCACTTAGCACAATAGAATTTTCAGTTTTTTACTGCATTTTCTCAAAAAATTTTTTATCAACTCTTATTAGTGTTATTAAAAATATCACTCTCAAATGCCATTAAAGAAAAATAAATAGAATATCATGGATACAAAAGATAGTGATGTAGCTTAGATAGATGAGAAAAAATCTATAGAAAAAAATCTCAGTAGCTTAGAAACCTTGGAGTTAAATGACAGAGAATTTAAAATTGAAGTCCTAAAAATACTCAAGGATATAAAATAAAGCACAAAAAGGCAATTTAGGGAGCTCAAAAATAATTCAGTTAACAGAAAGAATACTTCACCAAGGAAATTGAAACTATGAAAATGAATCAAACAGAGAGGAAAAACTCAACTCATGAACTGAAAAACGAGGTAACAAGCTTAGCCAGTAGAACAGGCCAGATCGAGGAGAGAATTAGTGACACAGAGGACAGGCAACTAGAGATGCTACAGAGAGAAAAGGAGAGACTCACAAATTTAAAAAAATCAGATGGCCCTACAGGAATTGTCTGACTCCATCAGAAAGAGCAACATAAGAATAATGGGTATATCAGGAGAAAAGAGAGAAAATGGAATGGAGAACATAGTCAAACAAATAATAGAAGAGGACTTCCCAAGCCTGTGGAAAGAACTAAAGCCTCAAATTCAAGAAGCAAAGAGAATACCAAGTTATCTTAACCCTAAAAAACCTACTCCAAGGCACATTATAATGAAATTGGCACAAACCAATGACAAAGAAAAAATTCTCAAGGCAGCCAGGGAAAAGAAGAATACAATATATAAAGGAAAGCCCATTAGACTATCAACAAATTTCTCAGCAGAACCTCTACAAGCTAGAAGAGAATGGACCCCAGTATTTAAAGTTCTGTAAGAAACTTTCAGTCAAGAATACTATACCCATCAAACTTATACTTCAAACACAAAGGAGAAATAAAAACATTCACAAATACAGAAAAGATGAGGGAATTTGTCACCAGAAAACCTCCACTTCAGGAAATACTAAAGGGGGTTTTCTGATCAAACACAAAGGACAAAATAAAACTACAAGTACAAGTAAAAATTCCATCAAGATCACAATAAAAACAAGATTAATCTGTGACAAAAAAACTAAAAAGGGGAGAGGATAAAGATTAACAGTAACAAAGGAGGATGGAGTGCAGAAGCACTCAAGAGATAATGTATTACAAAGAATATGATATATATGTTTTTCATTACTTAATGGTAACCACCCTTGAAAAATCCAACACAAAATACATGGCCTGAAAAAAGAAGTAACATAGAAAAGAAGCATGAACTATAACCAAACAAAAACAAATGATAAAGAAATAAAAGAGAGGAACCAAACAAGTTACAGAATATCAAAAAGCAATATATAAAATGGCAATAAGAAATCTTCAAATGTCAATAATTACACTAAATATAAATGGACTGAACTCACCAATAAAAAGACATAGAGTAGCACAATGGATTAAAAAAAAATCCAACTGTATGCTGCCTACAAGAAACACATCTAAGCTACAAGGATAAAAAACAAATTCAAAGTGAAAGGTTGGAAAACAATACTCCAAGCAAATAACACCCCCAAAAAATCAGGTGTAGCAATACTCATATCTAACAATGCTGACTACAAGACAGCAAAGGTAATCAGAGACAATAAAGGTCATTTCATAATGATAAGGAGGACATTGAATCAAGGAGACATAACACTTCCTAATATATATGCACCAACCCAAGGAGCACCAAAATATATGACAGCTACTGACTGACCTAAAAACAAAAACTGACAAAAATACAATCATACATGGAGACCTCAATATACCGCTGATGGCTCTAGATCATTCATCCAAACAGAAAATCAATAAAGAAATATTGGCCTTAAATGAAACAGTAGAACAATTGGATATGATAGACATCTACAGGACATTTCATCCCAAAGTGACAGAGTACACATTTTTCTCTAGTGTATACAGAACATTCTCAAGAATTGACCATATGTTGGGCCACAAAAATAACATCAACAAATTCAGAAAGATTGAAATTATACCAAGAATATTTTCTGATCATAAAGCCTTGAAACTAGAATTCAACTTCAAAAAAGAGGTAAAAAACCCAGAAAATGTGGAAACTAAACAACATACTTATAAAAAATGAATGAATCAAAGAAGAAATAAGCACAGATATAAAAAGAAACGAAAATAACAATACAACATATCAGAATCTCTGGGATGCAGCAAAAGCAGTAATAAGAGGGAAGTTCATATCACTACAGGCCTATATGAACAAACAAGAGAGAGCCCAAGTAAACCACTTAACTGCACATCTTAAGGAACTAGAAAAAGAACAAAGACAACCCAAAACCAGTCGAAGAAAGGAAATAATAAAAATCAGAGCAGAAATAAATGAAATATGGAACAGAAAAACTATAGAAAATTAATAAAACAAGGAGCTGGTATTTTGCAAAGATCAACAAAATTGACAAACCCTTGGCAATACTCATCAAGGAAAAAAGAGAAAGGATTCATATAAACAAAATCCAAAATGAAAGAGGAGAAATCACAACGAATATCATAGATATACAAAGAATTATTGTAGAATACTATGAAAAACTTTATGCCACCAAATTTAACAATATAGAAGAAATGGATAAATTCTTAGAACAATACAATCTTCCTAGACTGAGTCATGAAGAAGCAGAAAGCCTAAACTCACCTATAAGCAGAGAGGAAATAAAAACAACTATTAAAAACCTCCCCCAAAATAAAAGTCCAGGGACAGACGGCTATACTAGACGGCTATACTATGTTGTGAATTCTATCAAACATTCAAAGAAGATTTGGTTCCTATTCTACTCAAAGTCTTCTAAAAAAATGAAGAAGAAGCAATACTGCCAAAGACATTTTATGAGGTCAACATAGCCCTCATACCAAAACATGGCAAGGACAACACAAAAAAAGAAAACTACAGAACAATATCTCTAATGAACACAGATGCTAAAATACTACACAAAATACAAGCAAGTGGAATACAACAACAAATTAAAAAAATAATTCATCATGATCAAGTGGAATTCATCCCAAAATCACAAGGACGGTTTAACATATGTAAAATGGTTAATGTAATACACCATATCAAAAAAACAAAGAACAAAAACCATATGATCTTATCAATAGTTAAAAAAAGGCATTCGATAAAGGACAACATCATTTTATGTTTAAAACACTTAACAAAATGGGTATAGAAGGAAAATATCTCAACATAGTAAAGGTCATCTATGATAAACCATCAGCTAACATCATATTAAATGGCATAAAACTGAGGACTTTACTCCTAAAATCAGGAACAAGACAAGGTTGTCCATTATCCCAACTCTTATTCAACATAGTGCTGGAAGTTCTAGCCAGAGCAATCAGACAAGAGAAAGAAATAAAAGGCATTTATATTGGGAAAGAAGAAGTAAAGCTTTCACTTTTCGCAGATGATATGATCCTGTACATCAAAAACTCCAAAGACTCCACAAAGAGACTGCTAGAAACAAAAAATCAATACAGTAAAGTTGCAGGATACAAGAATAATATACAAAAGTCAATTGCCTTCCTATATGTCAACAATGAAACATCAGAAAACAAGCTCAAAAAACAAAACCCTTCATGGTTGGAACAACAACAAAATACCTAGGAATAAACATAACAAAGAATGTAAAGGACCTATATAATGAAAACTACAAAGCATTGTTCAGGGAAATTGAAAAAGATATAATGAAATGAAAAAATATTCCTTGTTCTTGGATAGGAAGAATAAATATAGTCAAAATGACTATATTACTGAAAGCGATATACAAATTTAATGCAATTCCCATCAAAATTCCAATGTCATTTTTTAAGGAAATGGAACAAAAAATCATCAGGTTTATATGGACCTATAAAAAACCCCAAATAGCCAGAGCAATCCTAAGGAAAAAGAACAAAGCTGGAGGCATTAAAATACCTGACTTCAAATTATATTATAAAGCCACGAATAGAGATGCTAAAATCCTCAACAAAATATTAGCAAACCGATCCAACAATATATGGCAAAAATCATATACCATGATCAAGCGGGATTTATTCTTGAGAGACAAGGCTGGTACAATATTTGCAAATCAATTAATGTGATTCATCACATAAACAAAAGGAAGGAGAAAAACCACATGATAATTTCAGTAGATGCAGAAAAAGCATTTGATAAAATCCAGCACCCATTCATGATCAAAACTCTCAGCAAAGTGGGAATACAGGGAACATACCTCAACATGATAAAAGCCATCTATGACAAACCCACAGTCAACATCATACTCAATGGGCAAAAATCAAAAGCAATCCCCTTAAGATCAGGAACAAGGCAGGGGTGCCCCCTTTCACCACTCTTATTCAACATAGTCCTGAAAGTCCTAGCCACAGCAATCAGACAATAAAAAGAAATAAAAAGGCATTCAGGTTGGAAAAGAAGAAGTAAAACTATCATTATTTGCAGATGATATGATATTGTATATAGAAAACCCTAAAGTCTCAGTAAAAAATCTACTGGACCTGATAAATGAATTCAGCAAAGTGGCAGGATATAAAATGAATACTCAGAAATCAGAGGCATTTTTATCAATATATGCCAATAATGAACATTCAGAAAGAGAAATTAAGGAAACAATCCCCTTCACTATTACAACCAAAAAAATAAAGTACCTAGGAGTAAATTTAACCAAGGATACAAAGACTTGTGCTTGGAAAATTATAAAACATTGATAAAAGAAATCAAGGAAGATACAAACAAGTGGAAGCATATACTGTGCTCATGGTTAGGAAGAATAAACATCATTAAAATGTCTATATTACTCAAAGTAATTTATAAATTCAATGCAATACCAATTAAAATACCAATGACATACTTCAAAGATATAGAACACATATTCCAAAAATTTATATGGAACCAAAAAAGAACACGAATAGCCTCAGCAATCTTGAAAAAGAAGAATAAAGTGGGAGGTATCACACTTCCTGATATCAAGTTATACTACAAGGCCATTGTATTCAAAACAGCCTGGTACTGGCATAATAACAGGCATATAGATCAATGGAACAGAACAGAGAACTCAGAAATAAACCCACAGCTCTATGGACAACTGATATTTGACAAAGGAGGTAAGGGCATACAACGGAGTAAAGACAGCCTCTTTAATAAATGGTGTTGGGAAAATTGGACAGCTACCTGCAAAAATATGAAACTAGACCACCAACTTACACCATTCACAAAAATAAACTCAAAATGGATAAAAGACTTAAATGTAAGCTGTGAAACCATAAGCATCTTAGAAAAAAACATAGGCAGTAAGCTCTCCGACATCTCTCACAGCAATATATTTGCCGATTTATCTCCACGGGCAAGTGAAATAAAAGACAGGGTAAACAAATGGGACTATATCAAACAGCTTTTCCACTGCTAAAGACAATAAGAACAGAATAAAAAGACAAACTACACAATTTGGAACATATTTGACAATATGTCTGATAAGGGGTTAATAACCAAAATTTATAAAGAACTCGTAAATCTCAAGACCAGGAAGACAATCAATCCAATAAAAAAATGGCCAAAAGAAATGAATAGACAGTTCTCCAATGAGGACATACAGATGGCCAATAGGCATATGAAAGAATGCTCAAATCAGTAATCGTTAGAGAAATGCAAATTAAAACCCTAATGAGATATCACCTCACACCAGTCAAATGGCGCTCAACAACAAAACAACACAGAATAAGTGCTGGCGAGGATGTGGAGAAAAGGGAACCCTCCTGCACTACTGGTGGGAATGCAGTCTGGTGCAGCCACTGTCAAAAACAGTATGGAGATTCCTCAAAAAATCGAACTGGGCCCTGGCCGGTTGGCTCAGCGGTAGAGCGTCTGCCTGGCGTGCGGGGGACCTGGGTTCGATTCCCGGCCAGGGCACATAGGAGAAGCGCCCATTTGCTTCTCCACCCCCACCCCCACCCCCTCCTTCCTCTCTGTCTCTCTCTTCCCCTCCCGCAGCTGAGGCTCCACTGGAGCAAAGATGGCCCGGGCGCTGGGATGGCTCCTTGGCCTCTGCCCCAGGCGCTAGAGTGACTCTGGTCGTGGCAGAGCGATGCCCCAGAGGGGCAGAGCATCGCCCCTGGTGGGCAGAGCATCGCCCCTGGTGGGCTTGCTGGGTGGATCCCGGTCGGGCGCATGCGGGAGTCTGTCTGACTGTCTCTCCCCATTTCCAGCTTCAGAAAAATACAAAAAAAAAAAAAAAATCGAACTGCCTTTTGACCCAGCTATCCCACTTTTTGGAATATACCCCAAGAACACCATAGCACTGTTTCAAAACAAGAAATGCACCTCCATGTTTATGGCAGCATTGTCTACAATAGCAAAGATCTGGAAACAGCCCAAGTGTCTGTCAGTGGACGAGTGGATTAAAAAGCATTCATACATATATACTATGGAATACTACTCAGCCATAAGAAATGATGACATCGAATCATTTACAATAATATGAATGGACCTTGATAACATTATATGGAGTGAAATAAATCAGAAAAAACTAAGAACTATATGAATCTATACATAAATGGGACATAAAAATGAGACTCAGAGACATGGACAAGGATGTGATGGTAATGGGGGGTTGGGCGGTGGAGAGGGGGTGAGGAAGGAGAGAGAAGGTGTGGGGGGAGGGGATGGGCTCAAAGAAAATCAGATAGAAGGTGACGGAAGACAATTTGACTTTGGGTGAGGGGTATGCAATATAATCAAATGTCAAAATAATCTGGAGATGTTTTCTCTAAACATATGTACCCTGATTTATCAATGTTATCGCATTAAAATAAAAAAAAAACCCAGCAAGTTTTTGCCAGAAAAATAGACTCTCAGACCAATGGAACAGAATAGAAAGCCCACAAATAAAGCCACATGTATATGGTCAAATAATTTTTGATAAAGGGGCCAACAACACACAATGGAGAAAAGAAAGCCTCTTCAACAAATGGTGCTGGGGAAACTGGAAAACCGCATGCAAACGAATGAAACTCAACTACAGTTTGTTCCCTTGTACTAAAATAAATTCAAAATAATCAAAGATCTAAATATAAGACCTGAAACAATAAAGTACATAGAAGAAAACATAGGTACTAAACTCATAGACCTTGGTTACAAAGAGCATTTTATGAATTTGACTCCAAAGGCAAGGGAAGTGAAGGCAAAGATAAATGAATGGGATTACATCAGACTAAGAAGCTTTTGCACAGCAAGAGAAACTGACAACAAAACAACCAGCCAGCCAACTAAATGGGAGATGATATTTTCAAACAACAGCTCAGATAAGGGCCTAATATCTAAAATATACAAATAACTCAAAAAACTCAACAACAAACAAGCAAGCAATCCAATTAGAAAATGGGAAGAGGACATGAACAGATACTTCTCCCAGGAAGAAATACAAATGGCCAACAGATATATAAAAAGATGCTCATCTTCACTAGTTATTAGAGAAATGCAAATCAAAACTACAGTGAGATACCACCTCACACCTGTTAGACTAGCTATTATCAACAAGACAGGTAATAGTAAGTGTTGGAGAGGCTGTGGAGAAAAAGGAACCCTCATCCACTGCTGGTGGGAAGGTAAAGTTGTACAACTACTATGTTAGAAAGTATGGTGGTTCCTCAATAAATTAAAAATAGAATTACCATATGACCCAGCAATCCTTCTACTGGGAATATACCCCCATAACTCAAAAACACTGCTATGTAAAGACACATGCCGCCCCATGTTTATTGCATCATTGTTCAAGTGGCCAAGACATGGAAATAACCAAAAATTCCTTCAATAGATGACTGGATAAAGAAGATGTGGTACATATATACTATAGAATACTACTCAGCCAGAAGAAATGATGACATCGGATCATTTACAACAAAACAGGGATGGACCTTGATAACATTATACTGAGTGAAAGAAGTAAATCAGAAAAACCTAAGAACTATATGATTCCATACATAGGTGGGACATAAAAATGAGACTCAAGGACGTGGACAAGAGTTTGGTAGTTACTGGAGGTGAGTAGGGGATGGGAGGTCGTGGGGGGAGAGGAGGGGCACGGGCACAAAGAAAACCAGATAGAAGGCGACGGAAGACTATATGACTTTGGGTGATGGGTATGCAATATAATCAAATGTCAAAATAACCTGGAGATGTTTTCTCTGAACCTATCTACCCTGATTGAGTAATGTCACCCCATTAAAATTAATAAAAAAATATATTTCCTACTAGCTTAGTAAGCATATTTCAGAAAGATATAGTCTTTCGCCTTATCTAAGTGATGAATGCTATAAGCAAGAGGGAATATTTAAACACAAAATGTTTATTAAAGGTAAGAAAAAAATACAATGTAAAATAGTGCAAGTGGATTTCTTGACTAATAAAAATGAACAACTGATGGAAAAAAAAAGGAGAGGGGGAAGGATGGAGAAGCAGATGGGTGCTTCCTCTGTGTGCCCTGGCTGGGAATTGAACCTGGGACATCCACATGCAGGCAGACTCCCTACTACTGAGCCAGCAGGCCAGGGACATAAATTTTCTTATGTTATGTTTTAATTTTCATTCATCTGAAAGAATTTTCTAATTTCTCTTGTGTTTTCTTCTTTGACCCATTGGTTACATAGGAGTGTGTGGTTTTATTGCCATATATTTGTGACTTTTCCTAGTCTCCTTTTTTGTATTTGTTCATTTCATTCCATTATGGGTGGAGAACATACTTTGTAGGATTTCAATCCTTTTATTTTTGCTGAAGGCTATTTTATGGCCTAGCATATTGTTTATTCTGAAGACTGTTTCATGTTCACTTGATAATATGTTCTCTGCTGCTGTTGGATGCACTGTTCTAGATTTCTGTAATGTCTAGTTGATTTATAGTGTTGTGTGGTATGTTTTGAATTGGCATTTTAAATAATGTTTTTTATTTTACTTGAGAAACTTATCAAAAAGCAACAAATTGAGAAAACTTTTAAAAAAGGCAGGAAACAAAGCAGATAATAAAAATCAGAGCAGAAATAAATGAAATAGAGAACAGAAAAACTATAGAAAAAATTAATAGAACAAGGAGCTGGTTCTTTGAAAAGATCAACAAAATTGACAAACCCTTGGCAAGACTTACCAAGGAAAAAAGAGAAAGAACTCATATAAACAAAATCCAAAATGAAAGAGGAGAAATCACCACGGACACAGTAGATATACAAAGAATTATTGTAGAATACTATGAAAAACTTTATGCCACTAAATTCAACAACCTAGAAGAAATGGATAAATTCCTAGAACAATACAACCTTCCTAGACTGAGTCAAGAAGAAGCAGAAAGCCTAAATAAACAGGCCTATTAGTAGAGAAGAAATAGAAAAAACCATTAAAAACCTCCCCAAAAATAAAAGTCCAGGCCCAGACGGCTATACCAGAGAATTTTATCAAACATTCAAAGAAGACTTGGTTCCTATTCTACTCAAAGTCTTCCAAAAAATTGAAGAAGAAGCAACACTTCCAAACACATTTTATGAGGCCAACATAACCCTCATACCAAAACCAGGCAAGGATGGCACAAAAAAAGAAAACTACAGACCAATATCTCTAATGAATACAGATGCTAAAATACTAAACAAAATACTAGCAAATCGAATACAACAACATATTAAAAAGATAATACATCATGATCAAGTGGGATTCATCCCAGAATCTCAAGGATGGTTCAACATACGTAAAACGGTTAATGTAATACACCATATCAACAAAACAAAGAACAAAAACCACATGATCTTATCAATAGACGCAGAAAAGGCTTTCGATAAAATACAACACAATTTTATGTTTAAGACTCTCAACAAAATGGGTATAGAAGGAAAATATCTCAACATGATAAAGGCCATATATGGTAAACCATCAGCTAACATCATATTAAATGTCACTAAACTGAAGGCTTTCCCCCTTAAATCAGGAACAAGACAGGGTTGTCCACTCTCTCCACTCTTATTTAATGTGGTACTAGAGGTTCTAGCCAGAACAATCAGACAAGAAAAAGAAATAAAAGGCATCCATTTTGGAAAAGAAGAAGTAAAGGTATCACTTTTTGCAGATGATATGATCCTATACATCGAAAACCCCAAAGAATCCACAAAAAGACTACTAGAAACAATAAGCCAATACAGTAAGGTCGCAGGATACAAAATTAACATACAGAAGTCAATAGCCTTTCTATATGCCAACAATGAAACAACTGAGAAGGAACTCAAAAGAATAATCCCCTTCACGATTGCAACAAAAAAATAAAATACTTAGGAATAAACATAACAAAGAATGTAAAGGACTTATATAATGAAAACTATAAACCATTGTTAAGGGAAATAGAAAAAGATATGAGATGGAAGAATATACCTTGTTCTTGGTTAGGAAGAATAAATATAATCAAGATGGCCATATTACCCAAAGCAATATACTAATTTAATGCAATTCCCATCAAAATTCCAATGACATTTTTTAAAGAAATGGAGCAAAAAATCATCAGATTTATATGGAACTATAAGAAACCCCGAATAGCCAAAGCAATCCTAAAGAAAAAGAATGAATCTGGGGACATTACAATACCTGACTTCAAACTATATTATTAGGGCCACGACAATCAAAATAGCATGGTATTGGCAGAAAAATAGACACTCAGACCAATGGAACAGAATAGAAAACCCAGAAATAAAACCATATATATATATATATATATATATATATATATATAGTCAAATAATTTTTGATAAAGGGGCCAAAAACACACAATGGAGAAAAGAAAGCCTCTTCAATAAATGGTGCTGGGAAAACTGGAAAGCCACATGCAAAAGAATGAAACTGGACTACAGTCTATCCCCCTGTACTAAAATTAACTCAAAATGGATCAAAGATCTAAACATAAGACGTGAAACAATTAACTACATAGAAGAAGACATAGGTACTAAACTCATGGACCTGGGTTTTAAAGAGCATTTTATGAATTTGACTCCAAAGGCAAGAGAAGTGAAGGCAAAAATTAATGAATGGGACTACATCAGACTAAGAAGTTTTTGCTCAGCAAGAGAAACTGATAACAAAATAAACAGACAGCCAACTAAATGGGAAATGATATTTTCAAACAACAGCTCAGATAAGGGCCTAATATCTAAAATATACAAAGAACTCATAAAACTCAACAACAAACAAACAAGCAATCCAATTAAAAAATGGGAAGCGGACATGAACAGACACTTCTCCCAGGAAGAAATACAAATGGCCAACAGATATATGAAAAGATGCTCAGCTTCATTAGTTATTAGAGAAATGCAAATCAAAACTGCAATGAGATACCACCTCACACCTGTTAGATTAGCTATTATTAACAAGACAGGTAATAGCAAATGTTGGAGAGGCTGTGGAGAAAAAGGAACCCTCATCCACTGTTGGTGGGAATGTAAAGTAGTACAACCATTATGGAAGAAAGTATGGTGGTTCCTCAAAAAACTGAAAATAGAATTACCTTATGACCCAGCAATCCCTCTACTGGGTATATACCCCAAAAACTCAGAAACATTGATACGTAAAGACACATGCAGCCCCATGTTCATTGCAGCATTGTTCACAGTGGCCAGGACATGGAAACAACCAAAAAGCCCGTCAATAGATGACTGGATAAAGAAGATGTGGCACATATACACTATTGAATATTACTCATCCATAAGAACTGATGACATCGGATCATTTACAGCAAAATGGTGGGATCTTGATAACATTATATGAAGTGAAATAAGTAAATCAGAAAAAACCAGGAACTGCATTATTCCATATGTAGGTGGGACATAAAAGTGAAACTAAGAGACATTGATAAGAGTGTGGTGGTTACGGGGGGAGGGGGGGAGGGAGAGGGAAAGGGGGAGGGGGAGGGGCACAAAGAAAACTAGATAGAAGGTGACAGAGGACAATCTGAC
This sequence comes from Saccopteryx bilineata, assembly GCF_036850765.1. Taxonomy (NCBI): domain Eukaryota; kingdom Metazoa; phylum Chordata; class Mammalia; order Chiroptera; family Emballonuridae; genus Saccopteryx; species Saccopteryx bilineata. The sequence continues at coordinate 68,942,121 of NC_089502.1, read as the reverse complement.
TTTGGGTGATGGGTATGCAACATAATTGAACGACAAGATAACCTGGACTTGTTATCTTTGAATATATGTATCCTGATTTATTGATATCGCCCCATTAAAAATAAAATTATTAAAAAAAACAGGCAGGAAACTTCTAGCTAAACCAAAATATAAAATAAAAATGAGAAAATGTTTTCAACTTGTGTTCACATGTTAAAGTGATTTTCTTTTTAAATTTAGTTCTTGTGAAAAACAATTTTTAATAAATTACAAATTTTAAGAATAAAACTGCTTAACTTATTATTAAATTAATTATTTAATTATATTTGGTGAGCATAGTTAAATCAGCACCTGGTATATTTAGTGAAACTTAAAAGAAAACTACATTACACTGCAAAGCAGAAATTATGCATTCTAGATTTGACTCTATCAGTGATTTGCTATATAGGTTCTATAGAGAATCAGACTTCTCTGAGCTGCCGTGTCTCTATCTGTAAATATGAGCTATTCTAACTACTGTATTCTATCTATGGGTCATTAAAAGAATGGGACTTGAGTTTGTCTTTAAATGTCAGCAGACTCTCTTAAGTGATCTTCATCTCACTAACACATGGTTACTGGAATTATAAAATTAGGAGAATAATAGATATCTTTCTAAACATTTGTTAGAACTAAATGAGATTTCATAGTAAAGTAGCTAATACAGAGTATATCCAACAATAGGTACTCATTAAATGTTAGTTCTATATTCTCTTTTTCATGAGTAATCAATGAAGAGACTGATTAGAAGTATTAGTAATAATGGCAGTTGCTGTGCAGTGTCTACATCAGCACTTTTAAATGATAACTGACATAGAGCTTTCATGTCTGGTAAGAAGGAAAAGTATAAATTCTTATGTAATTCTGATAGTTTTAACAGGCTAGATAGCTATGCATCAACAGTGGAGAATTTCTAGAATATAAATTACAAAAGAAACATCAAATTAATGTCCCTTTTACTCTATTCTTTGTGTAAAAACTATAACCCTCTGGAGACTTAGGCAGCTTTTAGACCAACAATACCACTTTAAGTTATATCAGCTTTCTGTTTTGATATTTATTATCTCATTTGATCCCAACTTAATGTCTGAGATATGATAGAAATGTAAAAAAAGGCTTATTGAATAACTGAATTACCTTAAAAATATTTTACAATGTTTAGAAGCATAAATATCACCATCATATCTTTTTTCCTATGTAAAAATAGCCTCAGAAGAGAGGTCATTTAACTTACATAAGGTCACAGGGTGAATTAGAAACTACATCTGAGATCTAGGTATCCTGACTGCTTCTCTGCTCCTCTCTTGACCTCACCATGTGGCCTGATTAAAGCTTTTTAGACTTTGCTTGTCTATCCCTTCTTCATCTATATAACAATGTCTTTATTATTTTCAAAAGGCTTTAACAAAATTATTAAATTAGTGTAAGAAAGTTTTCTGATCTACTTTTCTTCCCCTTATAGGAAGACAGTGGGGGCTAAGTCTTCTTATTGCAAGTTATTGGTGGTTAATTATCTGTGAGTGTTTTGTGTTTAGGTTTCTGACAGACAAGCAGAAAAAAAGGGCCCAGAATGAGAACAGATCTGGAGAGGACTTAGAGTATTAGAAGGCTTCTGGGACCACCAAGTTTTGGTATTTTCCATGCCCAGAATTTATTTCTATATTTTATTTTAGTAAAATTATTTTAAATTATTGGAATATATTTACATTTTCATTAAATATTGCTCATTCTTAAGCATGAATGAGCAATATTTAATTGCTAATTAAATATTGCCCCTTATTGGCCTTACCTCTTATTGATCTTTCCTCTATTTCTTCAAACACATCTAATTTTACTACAGAAGGCAGTGTTAAAAATTAAAAGTTGAAATATCGAAATTCTTTTTGGTATTCATATTTTTGGGGATGCCTTTAACAATATTGGTGTTTAGCTGTCTTTTCTTCTAATCTTTGTAAGAGCTTCACTGTCAATGCAGCTGGTTCCACTTCTTGCTTATTATGTGGTATCTGTGGTATAACTGACAGGAAAAAAGCAATAAGAAAGGCTAAGAAAAACAGTGAGCTCAGCTCTAGAGTTTCAGACATTTTCTCCTGTATGGTTGTAAAATTTCATGCTTTCTTTTTCTCATGCAAATTTTAGGTTGCCAGACGACCTATGCACATATGGGTATTCTGTGCCATATCCTATTTTCATCTGTATCAGAATACATAATGTTTCTCTCATTTAAGCCAAGTCAGACACAGTTAGTTGACTACTGTAGGCATTTGCTTGTCCCTCAGCCTCCACCAACCTGGTGGAAATATGTCCCACATTCTTCCAACTAAAATCCTTCACCAACTTTCTCACATATTTGAATCACTATGAGGCAGACTAATAAAGAAGTAAGAGTCTTGTTAGTCACATTAAATGACGCCAGCTGTTGTTTCCTACAGACTTATGACTTACTGAGAGGCCAGTACAGCTTGACATTTTAACTTTCGATTTATTTTACCTGAAAATTATATAAATTGGAAATAGAAAAGATAATAGTCCTATACGTTTTAATTTTAATTTAATTTTCTTTTGTTGAGAACATGATTAGTCTGTACTGACTTATTTTCTCTAGGTTAGGCTAAATAGATGAACCTCAGACCAATTATAGTAAATGATACTTTTGTTGATATGTCCCTGAAAAGGAATTGACTATTTAAATAATACAATATTCTGGTAAATACACTGCTGGTATATGTGCCAAAAATGTTATTCTTACTTTTAAATGATTTGATTACAATGATACCACGATTTTTTAATATAATAATTATATTGACCTAATTTAATCTTGCCTTGATTGACAATATAGAATTCTTGACAGATATAAAATATTAGAAGTCTGTGAAATTAAAATTAATCTAAGCAGGCATTTTAATTAATCTAAGCAGGCATTTTAGTATCATGGAGGTCCTTAGGGGTTAGTACTACAAATAAGTGATTATAATACTTTTTATTTATACAGCTTTTTAAATAATGCTTTTTTTTTTTTTTTACAGAGACAGGGAGAGAGTCAGAGAGAGGGATAAACAGAGAGCAATGGAGAGAGATGAGAAGCATCAATTATCAGTTTTTCATTGCGACACCTTAGTTGTTCATTGATTGCTTTCTCATATGTGCCTTGACCGTGGGCCTTCAGCAGACCAAATAACCCCTTGCTCGAGCCAGTGACCTTCAGTCCAAACTGGTGAGCTTTGCTCAAACCAGATGAACCCGTGCTCAAGCTGGTAACCTCGGGGTCTCGAACCTGGGTCCTCCGCATCCCAGTCTGACGTTCTATTCACTGTGCCACCACCTGGTCAGGCTAAATAATGCTTTTTTAACACGAGTTTGTTTTTTTTCATTTGATGATTTCTCTAACTTCACTGGGTAGGCAAAGCAAGTATTATTATCCTCATTTCAGAAATAAAATAGGTTGCACAGTTAATAAGTGGCAAATTCAGGAGTTTAATCTTAATCTCCTGAACCGCAGAGCTCTGATGCTTATATTATTGTTGTTATTTAGTATTTGATATTTAGTAGTATGCTAGATATTAAAGTTTATCACCTTTATATTTTTAGAATCATTTATTCTTACCAAATCTTTAAAAAACATACTTTTAGAAATACACAGATACTTTAAGAACGAGAACACATATAAATCTTTCTATGGAATGACCATGACTACTACAGGCATACTTTAATAGCATAAAACATGAAATATTTGTTAAGAAAACAAACCAGAAAGAGGGGCTACCAAAATATATAGAGATCATTTTTCCTGTTAAAGTTCAAACTTAGAAAAGTTAGCTAAAGAGGGAACTGTTTTCTTTTTATCTGTGCCAAGTATTACAAATATATATTTTCAGAAAATCTCTCCATTTAGTCTTTAAAATTTGAAACCAAAGAGGCCCAAATGGAAAGGTTGTTTCTTATAATTCATGAACATTTATCTGTTATCAGATTATAAAAGTTTTGATAGTAAGGATATTATCCTGTATATATTTGTGCATACTTCAGTGTCTTGTTCATAATAAGAATTCAAACATTTGAGGAAAATTTGGCTTAATTTATTTTTAATTATATGTTTTTGATGGTTTTAACATATTTTCATAAAACTTAAGAAGGTAAGAAATATGAGGGTACTTTGTGGCTTTCTCTCATCAGTTTCCATATCATTATAAAATTTCTAAAGCAGAAATTAATCATATTTCTTTCTTACTTAAAATCTCCTAATTTGTGAAATAAATGGCAGAGAGAAAGGGTAACTTTTTATTTTTGTTATAAATTTCATATATCTATCATCTATCTATTTATCATCTATCAACCATCTATCTATCTATATATGAATTTTCTGAAATGAGTGTGCATTACCTTGCAGCAGAGAGAAAATACATATCCAAATATCAAAAACAGGAAAAAAAAAAAGAAAAAGATTTCAGTCTAAATTGCCCAAAGGATAAAGTTTGAACACCTAAGCCTGGTTGGAAGAGTCATTAACCTGGGACTTCCAACCTTCTTGTTAAGCTTCATCTTCTCACCTACACCCTTCTCCCCTAAACACACATGCACACAGACTCCTACTCTCTAGTAAAATAGAACTTATATTATTTTCTAAAGGTCCACAATTTTCTCCTCCAATTTCTTTTTGTGTGTGTACATTTTACTCAATCTGTAAATCACTGCCTACTCTCTTGTTTCTAATGAGATTCCTTCAAGACTCAGCTCAAAATGCTTTTTTAGTCCATAGCAGAATTAATGCTCTTTCCTCTGTATACTAGAGCACTGTGTTACACAACAGCTTCCCCCAGTACATGTGGTCAAAACAAGACCATTAGTCATACTTTAAACATCTTTGTACCTCTCTTCATCTCCCTTTTTCTTCCTTCCCCCTTATGCCTGTGTCTGACATATAGAAGACCTTCAGTGAATATTTGTTGAATGAATAAATGAATGAATGCATTAACAAACTAATATCTTTAAGGTAATAGAACTCATGTCCAGTGAATACATAATGTTAAAGTAGTTAATAAAGAGTAAAGGGAATTCAGCCTGACAATCAGTGGATTGAACTCTAGCTTTGGAGTGAGATCAGGTTTTATTTTTAGCATTCACTAATTCCTAGCATTGTGACCTTTGGCAAGTGATCTCACCTCATCACTTCTTTGATTTATATAATGTGATTTATATAAAGTTGAAAAGACCTAAATCACTCAGCCCAGTATCTGGCGAAACCCAGGTGCTCATTAAGTGGTAGTCATTGCTATTAGTTTTATCAGCTTGTATAATGTTTCAGTTTGGTATGTTTGTTACCACCACACATTTGATTATCTATGCTACTGTTTTATGCCTGCTAATTTTTTCTTGGAGCAAGTTGTAAATGTTTCATATTATATTTGAGACATTGTCCACTGTACCTAGCTCAGTGCTGGTCACATACTTGATTCTTAAGTACTGGATTAAAAATGTGGCTTATGTTGAAAGGAGCACTGGGTTTGTGCTTGGAGTCAGGAAATCAACATAACGCTGCATTAAGTAGCTTTCCTTCTTTTTTCTTCTTCTTCTTCTTTTTTTTTTTGAGCCTCCTCAGCTCCTACATTTGTGAAATTAAGGAAATATAGTTCTTGGGTCTCTTAAAACTCATAAGTTTGTCCTGGTTGATGGCTCAGTGGATAGACTGTTGGGCCAGCATATGGACGTCCCTGGTTTGATACCCAGTCAGGGCATACAAGAGAAGCAGCCATCTGCTTCCCCTCTTCCCCTTCTTTCCCTCTTCCCCTCCTGCAGCCAGAGGCTCAATTGGCTTGAGTGTGGCCCCAGGCACTGTGGAGAGCATGGTTGGTCCTAGTGCATTAGTCTCAGGCAGTAAAAATCGAGTATTGGCCCCAGATGGAAGTTACTGGGTAGATCCCGGTCTGGGCAATTGTAAGAGTCTGTCTTACTATCTTCCCTCCTCTCACTTTAAAAACCCTCACAAACTCTGTGGTTCTATGATGAGATAATTGATTTTTTTCATGAAATAAAGACTTACACTATAGTTAAATAAGTCTCTATAGCAAAATAGAAAAGTGTAGGGCCCAGGTAGGTTGACCAACCATCCTTCCCTGTTTTCTCAGAACTGTCCAGGTGTTAACACAGAAAGTCCTGTGTACCTTGAATTTTCTCAGTTCAGGGGAAATTAACACAGTTTGGTCTTTCTATTGTGGTCAATCTGACCAAAACATTATTTATTCACTGGACATGAGTTCTATTACCTTAAAGATATTAGTTTGTTAATGCATTCATTCATTTATTCATTCAACAAATATTCACTGAAGGTCTTCTATGTGTCAGACACAGGCATAAGGGGAAAGGAAGAAAAAGGGAGGTGAAGAGAGGTACAAAGATGTTTAAAGTATGACTAATGGTTCTTGCTATGACCACATGTAATGGAGAAACTGTTGTGTAACACAGTGCTCTAGTATACAGAGAAAAGAGCACTAATTCTGCTATAGACTGAAAAAGTGTTTTGAGCTGGGTCTTGAAGGATTCTCATTAGTATTTTGACAAGTAAAATACAGTGTGTCCATAAAGTCATGGTACACTTTTGACCTGTCACAGGAAAGCAACAAAAGACAATAGAAATGTGAAGTCTGCACCAAATAAAAGGAAAACCCTCCCAGTTTCTGTAGGATGATGTGGCAGCATGTACGCATGCGCAGATGAGGATGTAACACCATGTATACAGCGGAGCAGCCCATGGCTATGCCAGTCGAGATGTGGACGGTACAGAGGAAAGTTCAGTGTGTTCTGTGGCTCACTAAATTTGATTCCGTGACCAAAGTGCAACATGAATATCAGCGTGTTTATAACAAAGTGCCACCACATAGGAATAACATGACTCAGTGGGATAAGCAGTTGAAGGAAACCAGCAGTTTGGTGGAGAAACCCCATTCTGGTAGGCCATCAGTCAGTGACGAGTCTATAGAGGCTATACAGGATAGCTTTCTAAGGAGCCCTAAAATATCTGTGCGTGTGTATGCTCAACAATTACACCTAAGCAAGACTACAGTTCATAAGATGTTAAAGAAATGTCTCTGGTTTTTTTTTTTTTAATAAATGTCTCTGTTTTACGGGGTACAAATTGCGGCTGTTGCACGCTATCAAACCAGCGGATAGACCTACATGATGTGCATTTGCTACAGATATGCTTCATGAAATCGACAATGATGCAAGATTTTTGCAGAAGATTGTGTTTAGCGATGAGGCGACCTTCCATATCTGTGGACATGTTCATCGCCATAACGTCTGAATGTGGGCTGCTGAACATCCTCATGCCTACGTTGAGTACGAACGTAACACTCCCAAAGTGAACGTGTGGTGTGACCTGATGCATGATAAGGTGATAGGCCCATTTTTTTTTCGCAGAGCAGTCTGTGACGGCAAAGTCCTATCTTGACATGTTGGAGTTATATGCAGTGCCACAATTTCCAGAAGGTGCCATCTTTCTTTTTTTATTTATTTATTTATTTATTTATTTTTTTATTAATGGTAATGGGATGACATTAATAAATCAGGGTACATATATTCAAAGAAAACATGTCTAGGTTATTTTGTCATCAAATTATGTTGCAAACCCCTCGCCCAAAGTCAGATTGTCCTCCGTCACCCTCTATCTAGTTCTCTGTGCCCCTCCCCCTCCCCCTAACTCTCTCCCTCCCTCCCTCCCATGTCCTCCCTCCCCCCCCACCCTTGGTAACCACCACACTCTTGTCCATGTCTCTTAGTCTCATTTTTATGTTCCACCAATGTATGGAATCATGTAGTTCTTGTTTTTTTCTGATTTGCTTATTTCACTCCTTATAATGTTATCAAGATCCCACCATTTTGCTGTAAATGATCTGATGTCATCATTTCTTATGGCTGAGTAGTATTCCATAGTGTATATGTGCCACATCTTCTTTATCCAGTCTTCTATTGAAGGGCTTTTTGGTTGTTTCCATGTCTTGGCCACTGTGAACAGTGCTGCAATGAACATGGGGCTACATGTGTCTTCACGTATCAATGTTTCTGAGGTTTTGGGGTATATACCCAGTAGAGGGATTGCTGGGTCATAAGGTAGTTCTATTTGCAGTTTTTTGAGGAACCACCATACTTTCCTCCATAATGGTTGTACTACTTTACAGTCCCACCAACAGTGAATGAGGGTTCCTTTTTCTCCACAGCCTCTCCAACATTTGCTATTACCCGTCTTGTTGATAATAGCTAATCTAACAGGGGTGAGGTGGTATCTCATTGTAGTTTTGATTTGCATTTCTCTAATAACTAATGAAGCTGAGCATCTTTTCATATATCTGTTGGCCATTTGTATCTCTTCCTGGGAGAAGTGTCTGTTCATGTCCGCTTCCCATTTTTTTATTGGATTGTTTGTTTGTTTGTTGTTGAGTTTTATGAGTTCTTTGTAAATTTTGGATATTAGGCCCTTATCTGAGCTGTCGTTTGAAAATATCAGTTCCCATATAGTTGGCTGTCTGTTTATTTTGATATCAGTTTCTCTTGCTGAGCAAAAACTTTTTATTCTGATGTAGTCCCATTCATTTATCTTTGCCTTCACTTCTCTTGCCATTGGAGTCAAGTTCATAAAATGTTCTTTAAAACCCAGGTCCATGATTTTAGTACCTATGTCTTCTTCTATGTACTTTATTGTTTCAGGTCTTCTATTTAGGTCTTTGATCCATTTTGAATTAATTTTAGTACACGGGGACAGGCTGTAGTCGAGTTTCATTCTTTTGCATGTGGCTTTCCAGTTTTCCCAACACCATTTGTTGAAGAGGCTTTCTTTTCTCCATTGTGTGTTGTTGGCCCCTTTATCAAAGATTATTTGACCATATATATGTGGTTTTATTTCTGGGCTTTCTATTCTGTTCCATTGGTCTGAGTGTCTATTTTTTTGCCAATACCATGCTGTTTTGATTATCGTGAAGGTGCCATCTTTCAACAGGATGATGCTCCTCCACACTACGCCACCATTGTTCTTGAATTTCTGGATAGAACATTCCCCTGGCAGCGAATAGGCAGGTGCTCTGTCAAGCCATGGCCACCACGATCCCTGGGTCTGACGCCCTTAGACTTTTACTTTTGGGGTTATGTGAAGTAACATGTATACATTGAATGTATCAATGACATTAATCACTTAAAACAGAGAATCACAGACGCTATTCACTCTGTTACACCAGACGTCCTTACTCGTGTGTGGCAAGAACTTCACTATCATTTGGATGTGTGTAGGGCAACAAATGGAGACCACATCAAACTGCACTGAATAGGTATGAAACTGGGAGAGTTTTCCTTTTATTTGGTGCAGATTTCACATTTCTATCGTCTTTTGTTGCTTTCCTGTGACCAGTCAAAAGTGCACCATGACTTACAGACACACTGTATATTTTTTCTTTGTAGCTGCTTAAACTTTTTGTTCTTTTGAATTCCACATTGACAAATAGTGCTTGGTCTTGAGGGTAGAAACGAGTAATTGAACAGAAGAAAAAATAAGGGCCCATTATGTACAAATAAGTACCCTTTTCTGGGTAATGATAATTTACTGTCATTGAATCAATCACTATGGAAAACTTTTATCTAACAGGCACTATGTTAAGCTATGTTATCAAGGGTAGTGATGTAGACGTTTCTGTCTCTGCACCAAAACTAAGTATTTATGTGTGGAGGTGTGGTAATTGGGTATAGGACATCCAGCTAGAAGGTATCTACATACCACAAGGCAGTATATAATGGCAAAATATGTTAGCTTCTTCATGGAGGGCCAATGAGAACTAGAAGAGGTAGAATTTAAGGCTATATAAGATTTGGGTGAGTTATTATTATTATTTTTTGACAGAGACAGAGTCAGAGAGAGGAACAGATAGACAGGAAGGGAGAGAGATGAGAAGCATCAATTCTTCATTGCATCTCCTTAGTTGTTTATTGATTGCTTTCTCATACGTGCCTTGACCAGGGGGTTACAACAGAGTGAGTGACCCTTGCTCAAGTCAGCGACCTTGGGCTTCAACCCATCGACCTTTGGGCTCAAGCCAGTGACTATGGGGTCATGTCTATGATCCCCTGGTCAAGCCAGTGACCCCACGCTCAAGCTGGTAAGCCCGTGCTCAAGCTGGCAACCTTGAGGTTTCAAACCTGAGTCCTATGTGTCTCAGTTCGACACTCTATCCACTGCACCACTGCGTGGTCAGGCTGGATTGGTTATTTTTTATGTTTATTTTAAATTTTTATATTTTTCAATTATAGTTTACATTCAATATCATTTTGTATTAGTTTTAGGTGTACAACATAATGGATTGATTGCTGAAGAGGCTAGGCAGACAATTCCAAGGGTGCTGCACATGCTGCTAGATAATAATGTTCAAGTCTTACAGCTAACTGACTATTAATGGACTTCAAGCTTTCATAGAAATAAACCACAGAATCTGAAAGGGGACTATGTCATTAATTAAACAAAAGGAAATCCTCTAAGAGATACATGGGTAAGTTTTGGGGTGAGTGAGGCAGTGAGGGCATTTGGGTGAGATGAAGGGAACTGGGGAAAGAGAATTACAACCCAAATCATTCCTATAAGAAGGAGTTTCGTTTGTTCTTAGCGTTAGCTCTCTGTTGCCACAATCTTGTTTGTCCCTCACCATTGCGTTAGGGTCATTGATATGTTGTAGAGCAGGCGTCCCCAAACTACGCCCATGGGCCGTAGTGGCGGCCCTCCAATGGTCTGAGGGACAGTGAACTGGCTCCCTGTGTAAAAAGTTTGGGGACCCTTGTTGTAGAGAAAAGGGCACAGGCTTTGGAGGCCAGATAAACCTTCACCAGTTCCTAGCTTTGTGACTTTGGGTAAGTGAACTAGCCTTGTTTGGCTTTTGTTTGCTTACTACTAAAACAGGAGCAAACAAACCTACTTCATTAGGTCCTTTTGAAGAAAAATGAGATAATAATGTGCATAGCATGCTCATTGTATCTGGAATATATTAGGGGTTCAATGAATGGTAAATTCCTCACCTATCTCTTTCTAGGGTAATTACCATGTATTTATTTCATTATTCGTCTAATCTCCTTCAAGTAGTCTCAGAAACAGACTCCTAAAGAAGACTTGAAAACACAGAGGAAATGCATTAGGGTCTGCTTTGATCACTCCTCATATCCAACCTGGAGATTCCAGCCTCTTCATCCCCCCTACCCTGCAGTGGTGTGTGTGTGTGTGAGAGAGAGAGAGACAGAGACAGAGAGAGAGATTTAAGTCAGAACACTACACTAGCCCTCCTCAAGTCTATAATGACATATGTTCCTTTTTATAATTTGGCTTCTCCTGTGTGTCATACAAGCAGTATGGCAATGTGTATACGTAGGAGAGGTACAGGGTACAGTTGGCTATTAAAGATCTGCACATGTTGCAAGCTGATTCTTGCCACCAAACCCCTGTACACTGGCAAGAGAAGATTAAGAAGCATGAGATCTAAGACAAAATATCCTGGTGCAGGGAATAAGACATTGTCACTTTATGGGAAAGCTGGGTCTCTCTGTGGTCTCATACCTTCTCCAGTGTTTTTCCTTGTTTGGTTAACTTATGAAGTCCAAGAAATTTGCTTTTAAATCTTCTCATTATCTCTATTAGTGTTCTCTTTATTTTTGTAGGAATTTTCCCCTCCTTAATCTTTGCTCTCAGAACTCCTAACCCTCCTCTGAACCCTTTCCAACCTCATACCAATTTTCCCGAAACACTCTTCTCAACCTTCCCTCTACCTTCTCCCTAATTCCTCCATACCTAACCCAATCTTCCTCTGCCACCACCATTCTCTACTTTCTCCATCTTCTCCTACTTTATCACCCACTGACCTGTTACTACCCCTGAAATATTTAGGATCCCACCCAACCTTTTAGCCTTTTCCAATCCCTTCTCTTCCTCCCAACTTACTTACCCCTTGTCCTCTTTCCTTAGCTAAGCCAATAAATAATTCAAAAACAGTAGAAATTGCCAATGTTTATTGCTTTTTTAAAAAATATCACTTGCAAATTTATTTTTATTGAAAAGATATTGTAATTGTTGTGATAGAGAAAATCTTGATAAGAAAAAAATCAAGTCAGTCTAACAACTATACTTTTTCAATGTTAGTTTCTAATGTCTATTGTCATGCATATTGTTAGTATAAATTGTAATTGAAAGAGCCACATGTTAATGCAGGGTTCAAAGAAATGGGCATGCAGGGTTGGAGAAAAAAAAGCAGCTCAAAGTCATCAGGTTCAGTCCATGATCCAAGAGGCAGAATCGTTGTACAGGTAGCTTTTGTTCATTGCCAGAGATGCAGTGGAACTTTCTGGAAGCAGCAAATGCTGATGACAGCTGAGGTAACAGAAAACAGGTTGCCAGGAACAGTCACTAGGACGCAGGATCTACCCAGCAATTATTTCATCACGGCATCTTCTATTCCACCTGTGCCTGAAGCAATTATAGTGACAATAACGAGATGGAAAGGACACAGTGCGGATACTCCATTCTATGTTTGGGTCATGTGTTTCAAGCCAATGAATCCCAAGAATCAGAGGGTATTGTGGTGCATGAATAATATCAAACTGGAGCTCTTCAACATGGTTTCCAATTTTAACTTCGATAGGTGGTGTTTCCTTAGTTATAGGTCCATTAATCAGTGGACGGCCATCTACTGTTTCGAGCATCAGAGGGAAGATGTTATTGCGAATGGGCAGCTTCTCCCGCAGAACCACAGAGTGGTCAATGCTGTTTCTGTAGGAGCCTGAATCCACCATTGCCTGCTCAAAGAACTGTCGTCTTCCCAGTCGAATTTCAACAGTAAGCCATAGGGTACGGGACATGGATATTGGAAATGAGGGGGATGCATATTTATAGATTGGCCCGCTCGGGTTCCCCCTTACCGCCGGGCCTCGATGTTTTCCGCCTGCTGCACTCGATGAGGCTTGACAGGGCAATTCCTGGCAAAATGACCAGGATGAGCACAGTAGAGGCATAGGTGGCCTTCATGGCGACGGGCCCGTTCCACTTCACTGAGATGTGGGCGATTGCTTGTACCCTGCATAGGCTGGTCTTCAGCTGGTGGACTCTCAGCCCTGGCTGTCTCCTCAGAGGGACTTGCCCCTTTTGAATTTGGATCAGGCTTATCACTTAGCTTCTTTTCTAGGCTTATGCACTTGGCGATGAGATCAGATAGATTGGTGGCTGAGCCTGTGCGAGGCAGTTCATCTCGGATAGAACTAGCAAGCCCTTCCTGCAATTGGATGCAGTGAGTACTTTCATCCCAGTTTAGCTCTTGAGTAATGAGGTGCAAGTGGGTGGCATACTGATGGACAGGGTTTTCCCCTTGGCAAAGCTGACGAATGTGGTGGTTGGCATCTTCTATGTTTTCTGGATTGTCACAAGTAGCCTGGAGCACTTGTATGAAACTTTCGAATTGCTCCAGGTGGGGGCTTGGGATATCTAGGAAGGTCTGGAAGCAGTCACCAACAAAGCTCACTAAGGTTGCTTCAGTGGGATACAGGTCCCTTCTGACTCTTATGTGACTATTCAATTGAACCAAGAACTCAGGAAGCTTCTGGGTGCTGCCATGGAAGCCTAAAGGATATTCTAAGGGGAACGCTTCAGCCTCTAACCCACTGGGAGACTGTGAGAACTCTGAAGTAGCTGATGTTTCAACAGCTATTAGGCCCTCCAAGGATATTGAGGGCTGTAAGAACTCCTGGGCATCTGAAGGACCCAGAGGTTCTGAGGGAGCCCAGACCTCAAGGGGCTCCAGGTATGTCAAGGTCTCCTGGCATTCTGGTATCTCCTGGAGCTCTTGGGCATTTGGGAGATCCTGGAACTCTGAATTCTGGGCCTCTGGAGTATCCTTGGTATCAGGAGGCTCTTGGGCCTGCTTGACTTCTGGGACCTTGTGGGCCTTTAGGGCCATTAGAGGCTTCTCGAGCTCCTTAGTTCCTGATGGCTCCAAGAACTCTGGGGCTGTTGGGGACTTCAAGAGCTTCTGTGTTTCCTGAACCATTGGATTCACCTGTGGCTCCTGGGATGCTAGGGTCCCCCAGGCTGGGAGCTCTTGGGGCTCTCTGGATTTCTGGGGCTCCTCAAACTCTGGGGAATTTAGGGGTTCTGAGGATTTGGGGGGCTCCTGGGCTGCTGTGGGCTTCTGGAGTGGTTCATCCTCTTTGGCTGCTTGGGATTTCTGGAGCTCTGGGATCTGGGCCTGCAAGGCAGCATTTTCTTCCATAAGCCTCTGCATTTGGGCCTGCAGAATTTCATTCTCCAATTTCAGAGCAATATAAGAGGCTGCTAAGTCTTCTACCATCTTTTGAGGAAATGGACTTGGTTTGGCAGTTGGTTGCCAAGAGAGATTGGGTCTTGTGAGGTCTTTCTAAAAGCTCCTCACAGGCTGATGTCAGGCTCCTTGAGTTTTCAGATGGGGTTTTGGGCCCCGCCAAGGTTGATTAACAGGAGGTCCCTGGGAGCCTCTGGGAATCAACAAAGGGAGGTATCTGATGATACACTGTAAAGAGAGTAGGGTCTGAGAATCAGACACTATAGAAAGCTCTCATTTAAAAAAATTAGAACAAAACCTGCCCAACAGTGTTGGGTTTCTTTTGCTATAAGCTCATATTCATGCTCTGGGTCATATATGCTGGCTCAGACTCCATGATATTTTACAAACAGCATCTAACCATGACTGTGTGACATTTTGAATTTTTCTTTTGAAACTTAACATTATATTAAAACACTTTTTCCATATTTTTTTGTTTTACATAGTTTTTAATTTCTAATATCTGCTTAATATTCCAATGTGACACTTGGATTTTAACAGCTGCTTTCAATGACTAACTCATTTGAGCAATGTGCGGATTTTAGGCTCTGTGGTGGGCCAACCCAAGAGATATTTTTAGGAAACAGGGATAGGAAACGGGGGTAGCTCTTTCTGACACCTCAGAAATCATACTCCACAAGTAACCACACAAGACTAACCACAGGAGAAAACAAGCAATAGTAGGCTATAAATATATGTGTATATGCATTAGCAGACACATGCATATCATTTATAAAATGGCTCAAAATAGTAAAGAAAATAATCTTTATAAATGTACGTTACCATTCAGAGACTTGGTCCAGGATCTGTGCTGTCTGCCCATCGCTGAAGAGGGAAGTGTGTGAATGGCTGTGGAGGCTTGCCTTTTCTGCACACACTGAACTCAAACAAACACACCCACTCCCAGAACACGTTCCAGCTCTCCTCTGTAACTTAGCTATTTTGAGTGTGGAAGAGTTTTTTGTTTTTTTTTTTTGACAGTACTTCACAGTTTAGAGCTGCAAGGAAAGTAGGATGCTGCCCTGATGTTAGACAGCTTCATGTACTCAGTCCTTGGTTACATTAATAAATATTTGGTGAGGAAATGGGGAGTAATACCACTGCCCTTGTGAAAAGTTGCAAACATTTCTGAATGACCACAGTGGTTTGGGACTTTAATTTTTTATGTCTGTCTCATATAACCTCCCCTCACTCTATCCACACTGGGCTGTTTGTTTAATTCTCAGAGAGCGGCCTGCAGCCCCTCAGTCTCATCCCCCACCTACCTATTCAGTCCCTAGGGTCCCTCCCTGCAATGTTTTCTTGGAAACTTTACCATAGACAGATCTAGGTAAGATATAATAGGGTAAGACTGTGGAGAGGCCAACTTTGTTGAAGGGTACTTGTAGCAGACATGTAGGGCCCCTTACTCCTTTCGAATGTGTTGGCCCAGAGTTCTTGTCTTTCCTAGAAACTTGCAGGTGCTACAATATAGGCAGCACTCAGGTATCCACCAAGGGCTGGTCACTTGAGAAATGACCTTGCTCAAAATCTCACCTTCTCTTCTCATGAAAAATCACAGTCATACCCTGGCCATGGCCTATGTGGCCATTTTAGGTAAGGCTCCGGGCAGCTATTTTAATCCTAGTAAGGAGTGGGGTTGGGAATTGTCTTTGGCCACTTTAAAGCACAGATCAGGTCAGTTTTTCTCTCAGGCCTCTTTAAAAATGGTCAGTTCCACATTAGTCAGCATAACAGGATATGCCCAAACCACAGCAATTTGACAACTGGACTAGTTGACGCTGAATGAGGAGGCTTTGAATAGGAAATTAAAATATTTTGCAAATCAAGTTATATCCCCTTCCTCCTTTTTAATGTTTTAGTCTTTAGAAAAATGCCACACATAAAAAATACTACCCTCATCAAGGAATAACATGTTTTATTTATGTGAAATTTTCAGATAACTAAAACCTTCCCTTTGAGAATCCAAAATACACAGTTGATATTTACCTTACTAATTAAAAAAT
Source organism: Saccopteryx bilineata (assembly GCF_036850765.1). Classification (NCBI taxonomy): domain Eukaryota; kingdom Metazoa; phylum Chordata; class Mammalia; order Chiroptera; family Emballonuridae; genus Saccopteryx; species Saccopteryx bilineata. The sequence continues at coordinate 68,925,740 of NC_089502.1, read as the reverse complement.
CAGATAAATATTTATAGCAAGCATTACATTTCTTTCTCCATTCTTAAGTGATTTTGAATATGATTTAATTGATTTTTTAATAGTTTGAGGATATACTTACACAAACCTGTTCCTTTACTATGTTATTGTACTATGTTGCTTTCTGAAAGCAACTGAAAGAGAGGTACAAAGTGGCCTGTCTCCAAATTCAGTAACTTTTCAAATTACTATGCTTTAAAACTTTTTATAATTTGTTTTTCTTTTGTATTTTATCTATTCTTTTGCTATCAGGCCATCACACTGTTACCTGCATGCCTGCCCATAGTAAGTATAAGACAAATTTGGCAAATTACTTAGTCCATCTAAAGCTTAGTTTATGAACTATAAAATGGAGCTATTAATTGTACTTAACTTTATACATTTGTTGCAAAGATCTAGTGAAATAATGCATGTAGAAGATTTAGCACAGTTTCTAGTAGCTAGTAGCACCCAATAAAGGTTCATATTAATAATAATAGCAATAACAACAATAATAATAACCTGTAGGTACAGAAACCTGATTTTAAGTTATTTTTTAATTTCTTGTGACTTGGGAAATTGGATAAGGAAGCTTGCTAGAATTTTGTAAGAGCTGAGCAGAGGCTTTCATATAAATAAATCTACTGTGCATAAGTTTTATGGCATTGATTTTTCACCATTCAGAGGCTTTTTTTCCCCTTCCTGACTGGATTGTGGATGATTTAGTTTACCAAATAATACTCTAGAATCAGAACTGGAGGCACCTAAGCAGAAAGAAGAGATGATTAACAAGGAAATTATGGATCAACCAAGAGATGTTAAAAAGTCCATGGACTAAAGCACTGAACAGTGCCTCACCTACAGGTATATTTATATGTGGACAAACACAGGGACCTTTTTTCCCTTCAAAGCCCCTGCAAAAGAGCAAAGGCCAAATTTGACATTCATAAGTACAAGTTTCAAACTGTCTAAACATAGAGAATTATTCCCTTTCGTGTGGAAATAAAGAGCTACACTGACTTTTTGTCAAGATGCTTGAAGTAGTTTTAATATCCTGAAATAATCAAGCAAGAATTAGGAAAGTAATCACATCCAAACTCTCATCATGTTTCCCCTACATTTTAATCCTTCTTCTTACACTCACAACACAATGCAATTTATGTAGCCTTTAAAATAGTTATGAAAACATTTTAAGTAAATGAGGTTTTGGTAATGGGGCAAATAATTTTTTCAAGAGTAAGAGAAGACAAATACGTTCAATTAACAGATATGAAAAGACTGCACAGTTTTGCTCAGTTATGTTAATAAGTTGCACATGTTGATTGTTAGCTTAGGGAGAAAGGGAAGGGAAACATTAAATAAGATGAAATTCTACTTTGTACATTCCATAAAGAATCATAATTTTATTTTGTCGGCAAATATATAATCTGAAATATTTTAGGTCTCTGCCAGGGGCTTCTTCCCCAAAGCTGGATGAGCTGCATCTTCAGGGAACTCAAGCTTCTGCTCCTCCTTCTTCCCACCTGGGGAAGAAAGTCAATAGGGTAGGTTACCCCACAGGTCCCTGGCACGATGCCCAATGGCCCCTTAGAGGCAGACACACCGTGGTGTGCTATTTTCAACATGTTATTCTTAAGTTTGCATTAGACTTTCAGCACCTTATTAAGTTTAACCCATAATGTGCTTAGCACAGATTTAAGATTTTCATTATCAACATCATACAGCCCTGGGATAGCATGAGTTCCAATTCCTTTGGAAGTTGGAAAGCTTTCCAGGAATTTTTTTTGCACATATGACTCAGATTCAGAGCAACTGGTCTGGAATAGAAACAGGGTCTAACCCAGTACAACTCTAAAGGAGTCAGAATTTGTTGCCCTTACTGCCTTTACAGCATTTACCATATCCTCTTATTTTATTTCTATCGATTTTTTGGGGGGTGACATTGTTTTACAAAACCATACAGTTTTCAAGTGTAAAACTCAACAAAACATCTCATTTTATTTCTTGGTCTATGCATATTTAGGTGGCCTTTGGCCTTAATAAGCTGACACTTTAAGAAAATGAATCCCTGTTTAATATTACCTCATAAAGTCCTAAAAGGAACTTTCTTTGGGTGTTTATATTTTTATAGGATATCCTGAAAATCAATAACCACTTCAAGGCCCTTATGTGGGTAGAGATATTCTGGGACAGAGGTACAATTTTGACAACCTTCAGATCACACCATTCAGGTGGTCCTACATTTTGTTTTCTAATAAGGCTGGCCCAGTATAGCTTCTAGTATTTGCAGATTTTCTTAATCATTTCACTGAACTCAGGTGATGTGCTGACTAGCCTGCCCTAGCGAAGGGTTTAAGCAACCACCACCACCACCTAACAGGGGAATAGATGGTCATTGTTATAACTCCATTTCTGGGAGATGTACTTTTGTAAAGATCTGGACCTCTCCTCTACTTCTTGGACTCTTACTCTCTGGGGTTGGCCAATGTTTGCTCACTCAGTAAGCAGACTAAGTCCAAGCTGATGGCATCAGCATGGCAGAAGAGAGAGGGGAGAAGGAGAAGAACAGGGCGAGTGAGGGTGAAAGTAGAATAGAGGGAGGGAAGAAGAGAAGAGAAGAAAAGGAAAGATGGGGTATCAGAAAATCTAGAAAGAAGCATGTGTACATTTTGGTCAGTTAAAGATACAATTTAATTTTATGGTTTCACATTTTAAAAATCACAGGATAGGAGACTATCCTTTAACACTTAGGCTTACTTCTAAAGGTCTTAATCAGCCAATAGGTATGCTTTGTCTTTATAAGATTGCAGACTGCTAAAGGGGGTTGTGGTAGACCCTCAGTGGGACTAGAGAGGAAGGTTGGAGTGTACTGATGGGAGATGCAGCAGTGAATGGGATGATGACAAGGGAGCACACCCAGGCCTGCCAACTTCACATTTTCCTCATCTGGAAAATAGACAATAGAAGATAATAGTAGTTTATTGCTGAGTTGCTGTGAGGATTAGAAAAAATGTTTATACCTAGCAATAGGCATTTGCTGAGCTGTAGCTGATGATAAAAATCATAATGATGGTAAAAACCATTGCCTCTGATTTTCATATATCAGCTTACTTATTGCATCCAAACAAAATTTCTTTCAACTTTTTGTAGATAAGACCACCTTAATTAATACTACTGCTCTACAAATATGAGCATTGAGATGTTTAAAGGCACTATGCTAAGGTTGTGTGTGTGTGTGTGTGTGTGTGTGTGTTTTAGAGTGAGGAATACAAAGATACTGGGTGAGGAATACAAAGATGAATCTATATGGAGCTTTTTTTCAAAAGTTTGCAGGCCAGTAAGCAGAAAAAACATGTACTTTAGTATTAATAATGCAGAAATCTCCTAGTGAAAAATGTCATGTAAAACATACAGATAAAGACCTATGACGGTAGAACAGAGAGAGAGCTTGTGAACATGGTGAGGTAGGTGGAGAGGAGCAAGGGTGGACTCTGGGAAAGCTTAGTCAAAGAAGTTACTTTTGAGCTAGGCTTTTGAGTTGAGATTTGAAAGGAGGGTAATATTTGGTCATTCCACCATTGCGGTGCAATTAAAATGGATTAAAGAAAAGGTCATTCACAATGAAGGAGACAGCAAACAACAAAGGCACAGAGTTTAGGAATTGCAGAGTATGAATGGACAGGCAGCAGTTCAGTTTGGATGAAGCTTAAGGTATGTGAAGAAAATGTATAAATTCACAGACATATAATGTAAGAGAAACAAGATTTAGCAGGGAGATGGCAGTAAAAAGTAAATATCTATCATCTATTTATCTATCTATCATCTATCATCTATCTATCTATCTATCTATCATCTATCTATCATTTATCTATCATCTATTTATCTCTATATAGCTAAACATATAATCAATAAATATATGATTCTGGTGATTTCTGCCCTATATATTTTCTTAATATATTAAAGTACTGACATCTATTAGGCTCCCCTCCTAAGAACACTACATAGACCTTAAATATGCTCTATCAGCTGACTTTATCTCTTAATATTTTCAAGAACTTTCTAATGTGTATTTTCTAAGTGTTTTTTAACCCTTCTTGTGATTTATTTACTCCATGCCCAGAATGGTTATAAATTTCCCTCCTTTTCCAAGCCAGGTATGCAAGAAACTAGATTGTCTCATGTTATCTTCGCACGGACTCCTTGGGTTAGTGATTTCATTTCAATTTTTTTCAACTCAAAGCGTATTTACATGGCCAAATTCTATTTCCTTCTATTCCATTTTTGCCGTGATTTCTTTTCTTGTCACTACAATACTTGATTTTTCTAGCACGGCTGGATTATCTAAAACTGAGTTCTTTGTGTATATCCTTGACAGAAAAATAAGCCCCTCTTATTCTCTGATTATATCTTGGCTGAAAGACTGAAGCAGAAAATATCATTAGCCAGGAGTCACATCATATTCCTAAGACATTTGTATTTTCTCCATCAATGTCAGCAAAGCAGGTTCCTTCACCATGTGAAAATGGTAAAATTACATTGATGAATTATTTTTCAAGGGCCAAAAAAGATTTTTGATTTTCTTCATTTTTAAATAGAGCTTGGTGATTTCATTTTTAGCTGCCTTTTAAACAGGTCAGATGGTACTTGCGGAGCACATTTTGCTTCCAGCATTTGTGTAAACCAATATGGTGCAATCTAGTTACTTTGTTACATCAGGGTGACTACAGTACACAGCAAATAAAGACTTAAAAAAAGCTCCTTTGGGAATATTTCTTGCAAGTTGCACAAGAAACTGTTAATCATAAGTGATTTTGAATAATGTAGATGGAGGAGAATTTGTTTTCATTTTATATTTTTCTGTAATGTTTGCATTATTTTTTAGCATATATTTATTTTAAAAAACAGCTGTGTTGAGGTAAATTCATACACAAAAACGACACTTGTTTTTTTTAGTAATATTTGATGAGTTTTCAGTAATATTCGATACGAACTCTTGTGATAACATTACTACAATCGAGGTAATAGACATATCCAACACCTCCCAGAGTTTCCTTGTGTTCTTTGTGTATGCGTGTGCTTGTGTGTGTGTGTGTGTGTTTGTGGTAAGAATACTTAATATGGGAGTATACATTTCCTTTTTTTTTTTTTTTTATAATTTTATTTTTTTAATGGGGTGACATCAATAAATCAGGATACATATATTCAAAGATAACAAGTCCAGGTTATCTTGTCGTTCAATTCTGTTGCATACCCACCACCCAAAGTCAGATTGTCCTCCGTCACCCTCTATCTTGTTCTCTCTGTGCCCCTCCCCCTCCCCCTTTCCCTCCCCCATTCCCCCCTCCCCCCCCTAACCACCACACTCTTATCAATGTCTCTTAGTTTCACTATTATGTCCCACCTACGTATGGAATAATACAGTTCCTGTTTTTTTCTGATTTACTTATTTCGCTTCGTATCATGTTATCAAGATCCCACCATTTTGCTGTAAATGTTCCGATGTCATCATTTCTTATGGCTGAGTAGTATTCCATAGTGTATATGTGCCACATCTTCTTTATCCAGTCATCTCTTGATGGGCTTTTTGGTTGTTTCCATGTCCTGGCCACTGTGAACAATGCTGCAATAAACATGGGGCTGCATGTGTCTTTACGTATCAATGTTTCTGAGTTTTGGGGATATATACCCAGTAGAGGAATTGCTGGGTCATAAGGTAGTTCTATTTTCAGTTTTTGAGGAACCACCATACTTTCTTCCATAATGGTTGTACTACTTTACATTCCCACCAACAGTGGATGAGGGTTCCTTTTTCTCCACAGCCTCTCCAACATTTGCTATTACCTGACTTGCTAATAACAGCTAATCGAACAGGTGTGAGGTGGTATCTCATTGCCGTTTTGATTTGCATTTCTCTAATAGCTAAAGAAGATGAGCATCTTTTCATATATCTGTTGGCCATTTGTATTTCTTCCTGGGAGAAGTGTCTATTCATATCCTCTTCCCATTTTTTTATTGGATTGTTTGTTTGTTTGTTGTTGAGTTTTATGAGTTCTTTGTATATTTTGGATATTAAGCCCTTATCTGAGCTGTTGTTTGAAAATATCATTTCCCATTTAGTTGGCTTTCTGTTTATTTTGTTATCAGTTTCTCTTGCTGAGCAAAAACTTCTTAGTCTGATGTAGTCCATTCATTAATTTTTGCCTTCACTTCTCTTGCCATCGGAGTCAAATTCATAAAATGCTCTTTAAAACCCAGGTCCATGAGTTGAGTACCTATGTCTTCTTCTATGTACTTAATTGTTTCAGGTCTTATGTTTAGATCTTTGATCCATTTTGAGTTAACTTTTGTACAGGAGGAGAGACTGTAGTCCAGTTTCATTCTTTTGCATGTGGCTTTCCAGTTTTCCCAGCACCATTTATTGAAGAGGCTTTCTTTTCTCCATTGTGTGTTGTTGGCCCCTTTATCAAAAATTATTTGACTATATATATGTGGTTTTATTTCTGGACTTTCTATTCTGTTCCATTGGTCTGAGTGTCTATTTTTCTGCCAATACCATGCTGTTTTGATTGTCGTGGCCCTATAATAGAGTTTGAAGTCAGGTATTGTTATGCCCCCAGCTTCATTCTTTTTCTTTAGGATTGCTTTGGCTATTTGGGGTTTTTTATAGTTCCATATAAATCTGATGATTTTTTGCTCTATTTCTTTAAAAAACGTCATTGGAAGTTTGATGGGAATTGCATTAAATTTGTATATTGCTCGGGGTAATATAGCCATCTTGATTATATTTATTCTTCCTAGCCAAGAACAAGGTATATTCTTCCATCTCATTATATCTTTTTCAATTTCCCTTAACAATGGTTTATAGTTTTCATTATATAAGTCCTTTACATTCTTTGTTATGTTTATTCCTAAGTATTTTATTTTTTTTGTTGCAATCGTGAAGGGGATTATTCTTTTGAGTTCCTTCTCAGTTGTTTCATTGTTGGCATATAGAAAGGCTATTGACTTCTATATGTTAATTTTGTATCCTGCGACCTTACTGTATTGGTTTATTGTTTCTAGTAGTCTTTTTGTGGATTCTTTGGGGTTTTCGATGTATAGGATCATATCATCTGCAAAAAGTGATACCTTTACTTCTTCTTTTCCGATATGGATGCCTTTTATTTCTTTGTCTTGTCTGATTGCTCTGGCTAGAACCTCTAGTACCACATTAAATAAGAGTGGAGAGAGTGGACAACCCTGTCTTGTTCCTGATTTAAGGGGGAAAGCCTTCAGTTTAGTGCCATTTAATATGATGTTAGCTGATGGTTTATCATATATGGCCTTTATCATGTTGAGATATTTTCCTTCTATACCCATTTTGTTGAGAGTCTTAAACATAAAATTGTGTTGTATTTTATCGAAAGCCTTTTCTGCATCTATTGATAAGATCATGTGGTTTTTGTTCTTTGTTTTGTTGATATGGTGTATTACATTAACCGTTTTACGTATGTTGAACCATCCTTGAGATTCTGGGATGAATCCCACTTGATCATGATGTATTATTTTTTTAATATGTTGTTGTACTCGATTTTCCAGTATTTTGTTTAGTATTTTAGCATCAGTATTCACTAGAGATATTGGTCTGTAGTTTTCTTTTTTTGTTCCATCCTTGCAAGGTATCGGTATTAAGGTTATGTTGGCCTCATAAAATGTGTTAGCAAGTATTGCTTCTTCTTCAATTTTTTGGAAGACTTTGAGTAGAATAGGAACCAAGTCTTCTTTGAATGTTTGATAAAATTCGCTGGTATAGCCGTCAGGGCCTGGACTTTTATTTTTGGGGAGGTTTTTAATGGTTTTTTCTATTTCTTCTCTACTGATAGGTCTGTTTAGGCTTTCTGCTTCTTCTTGACTCAGTCTAGGAAGGTTGTTTTTGTTCTAGGAATTTATCCATTTCTTCTAGGTTGTTGAATTTAGTGGCATAAAGTTTTTCATAGTATTCTACAATAATTCTTTGTATATCTACGGTGTCCGTGGTGATTTCTCCTCTTTCATTTTGGATTTTGTTTATATGAGTTCTTTCTCTTTTTTCCTTGGTAAGTCTTGCCAAGGGTTTGTCAATTTTGTTGATCTTTTCAAAGAACCAGCTCCTTGTTCTATTAATTTTTTCTATAGTTTTTCTGTTCTCTAATTCATTTATTTCTGCTCTGATTTTTATTATCTCCTTTCTTCGGCTGGTTTTGGGTTGTCTTTGTTCTTCTTTTTCTAGTTCCTTAAGGTGAGAAGTTAAGTGGTTCACTTGGGCTCTCTCTTGTTTGTTCATATATGCCTGAAGCGATATGAACTTCCCTCTTATCACTGCTTTTGCTGCATCCCATAGATTCTGATATGTCGTATTGTCATTTTCATTAGTCTGTATATATCTTTTGATCTCTGCACTTATTACTTCTTTGACCCATTCATTTTTTAAAAGTATGTTGTTTAGTTTCCACATTTTTGTGGGATTTTTTTCCTCTTTTGTGCAGTTGAATTCTAGTTTCAAGGCTTTATGATCAGAAAATATGCTTGGTACAACTTCGATTTTTCTGAATTTGCTGATGTTGTTTTTGTGGCCCAACATATGGTCAATTCTTGAGAATGATCCATGTACACTGGAGAAAAATGTATACTCAGTCACTTTGGGATGAAATGTCCTGTAGATGTCTATCATATCCAGGTGCTCTAGTGTTTTGTTTAAGGCCACTAGGTCTTTGTTGATTCTCTGTTTGGATGACCGATCTAGAGCCGTCAGCAGTGTATTGAGGTCTCCAAGTATGATTGTATTTTTGTCAGTTTTTGTTTTAAGATCAATAAGTAGCTGTCTTATATATTTTGGTGCTCCTTGGTTTGGTGCATATATATTAAGAATTGTTATGTCTTCTTGATTCAGTGTCCCCTTAGCCATTATGAAATGGCCATTTTTGTCTCTGAGTACTTTTCCTGTCTTGTAGTCAGCATTATCCGATATGAGTATTGCTACACCTGCTTTTTTTTGGATGTTATTTGCTTGGAGTATTGTTTTCCAGCCTTTCACTTTGAATTTGTTTTTATCCTTGTTACTTAGATGAGTTTCTTGTAGGCAGCATACAGTTGGATTTTCTTTTTTAATCCATTCTGCTACACTGTGCCTTTTTATTGGTGAGTTTAATCCGTTTACATTTAGTGTAATTATTGATACTTGTGAGTTCCCTATTGCCATTTTATATCTTGCTTTCTGTTAGTTTTGTGTCTTGTTTGATCCTTCTCTTTCATTTTTCTATCTTTTGTTTTTATTTGGTTGTATTCCATACATCTTTCCTCTGTTGCTATCTTTTTTATCTCATGTGCTTCTGTGGTGGTTTTTTCAATGGTGGTTACCTTTGAGTAATGAAAAGGGTCCCTACCCTGTTCATTGTAGCGAACTATTTTGTGAGTACTTTTGCACTCCATCGTCCTTTGCTACTGTTAATCTCCATCTTCTCCCCCTCTTTCTTTTTGTTGTTGTCACAGTTTAAATTTGGTTTTATTGTGTTCTTCTTGGAGCTTTTACTTGTGGCTCTGTTTTTTTTTGTTCTTTGTATCTGATTGGAGAACCCCCTTTAGTAATTCCTGGAGTGGGGGTTTTCTGATGATAAATTCCCTCATCTTTTCTGTATCTGTGAATGTTTTTATTTCTCCTTCATATTTGAAGGATAGCTTTGATGGGTATAGTATTCGTGGCTGAAAGTTCCTCTCTTTCAGGACTTTAAATATTGGGGTCCACTCTCTTCTAGCTTGTAGAGTTTCTGCTGAGAAATCTGATGATAATCTAATGGGCCTTCCTTTATATGTTGTATTCTTCTTTTCCCTGGCTGCCTTGAGAATTTTTTCTTTGCTGTTTGTTTGTGTCAATTTCATTATGATATGCCTTGGAGTAGGTTTGTTGGGGTTAAGAAAACTCGGAGTTCTGTTTGCTTCTTGAACTTTAGGCTTTACTTCTTTCCACAGGCTTGGGAAGTTCTCATCTATTATTTGTTTGAGTATGTTCTCCATTCCATTTTCTCTCTCTTCTCCCTCTGATATACCTATTATTCTTATGTTATTCTTTTTGATGGAGTCAGATAATTCTTGTAGGGCTATCTCATTTTTTTTAATTTTTGAGTCTCTTTCTTCTTCTCTCTGTTGTGCCTCAAGTTGCTTGTCTTCTATTTCACTAATCCTATCTTCTATCTGACCTGTTCTATTAGCTAAGCTTGTTATTTCGTTTTTCAGCTCGTGAATTGAGTTTTTCATCTCTGTTTGATTTGTTTTTATAGTTTCAATTTCCTTGGACATATATTCTTTGTGTTCATTGAGTTGTTTTCTGAGCTCCCTAAATTGCCTTTCTGTGTTTTCTTGTATATCTCGGAGGATTTTTAGTATTTCTATCTTGAATTCTCTGTCATTTAGCTCCAAGGTTTCCAATATATTAAATTTTTTCTCCATAGATTTTTCCTCATCTAGCTGTGTTCCCTCTCTTTCTTTTGTATCCATGATATTCGATTTTCTCTTCCTTAATGGCATCTGAGGGTGGTTTTGTTGATAGTATTAATGAGATTTAATAAAGAATAAAAAGTTAAAAAATAACAATAAAAAAAAAATCGAAAAGAGTTGTTTTTTTTTTAAAAAAAATTAATAATGAAATAAAGAAAAATAAAGTAAAAATTTTAAAAAAAGGAAATTATTCCCCCCCTCCTTTTTTCCTCTCCTCTCCTCTCCCCTCTTTCTTGAGAAAATCTTGTGGTGAAATATGAGTTATAACAAACAATGCCTGTGATGGAGGGCCTGAATTGGGGAAAAGTAATAAAGGGGCAAAAAATAAAAAAAGAAAAAATAAAAATAAAAAAAGGAAAAAAAAAAAAGAAAAAAAAAAAAAGAAAAAAAAAAGAGCGTATGGACCCACAAAAAGCAAATAAGGAAAAAATTTGGGTCAAGAATGAAATGATTTGCTTTTAGGTGTTGGTTGTCTAAGAGTTATGATGAGAGGAATAAGAGGAAAACGGAAAAATGGGGGGACAAATTAAAAAATTACTATTGTATTTAGTGGAACAAGAACTAGATAATATGGAGAGCCAGGGATGAGAGCACTGCTAGTGAGTTAAAAAGGTGAAGTAAAAACCCTCCAAAATGCCACAAACATAGGTTTGAGTCCCAGATAAGATAATTTGTTTGTTATTGAGGTTTGAATGAGAGGAGATGTAAAGGAGAAAGGAAGAAACTAATATAGAGGGAGAAAAGAAAGAGAGAGAAAAAAAGAGGTAACCACTAAAAGAAGAAAAAAGAAAGGAGAGAGAGAGAGAGAGAGTTAAGGGTTTTGGAGTGCAACCCTCATAGAGAGAAAGGAAGAGAAGAGAAAAGATAATGGGAGATGTAACACTTATGGGTAGTGTAGTTCAAGGAGAGGAGAGAGTAAGACCGGTAGAGAGTTAATCGGCCAAATTGGAGGAGGAAAAAAAAGTATCAAGAATGAAGATAAGAGAAACAAACGAACAAATATAATAAAATGTGATAGGTTATAAAGTCTGCAGATTATTCTTGATTTTGAGAGGTTATCTTCTTGCTTTTTCTTTTCTCTCCCTCTTCCTGGTCGGTGACTCTGTACCCCGGGTTCTGCCCCTTTGGCACGCTCAGGTAGAGGTTTGCAGTTGATAAGTCTCTATGGCAATGTCATGTATTGTGCTTTAGTCTCGTTGGCAGTCGAAGCTCAATAGCATTTATAGGCTCCGACAGTGAGAGAGTCCGTGTTCCTGGAGCCTTTCTCCTAGTCTTTCCTTCCTTAATTAGTAGCCTGATAATCCAGCTATGGGGTTGCTGCTGCCTCTGCCTGGATAGTAAGAGGCTCAAAGAGCTGGCAACTCCCCACTCTATTTCCACTCAGCACAGGGCTCTGGGTAAGGCTCAGTCAGTCAGAGCTGCTAGCATAATCAGGCGGGCTTTCTGCCCACTCAAAGACCTCTGGCTCTGCCACTCTGTCCGGCAACACAAGCGGGTGCCCACTTCCGGGGCGCTTGGAGGAAACTCTCACTCACTGTCTGCGACCAGGATATCCGGCCAGCAGCCTCACGCTCTGAGTGAAACCCCCAACCGCAGGGAAAAGTTGTAGCGTTGGAATTGAGTCTCGCTCCGTCCCCGTGCGCGGCTTTTGCAAGGCGCTGGGGCGGCTCGAGATTCCGCTTTGGCCCACACAAAGGCCCCTGACTCTGCCCCTCTGTGCGATAACACGGGTGCGCACTGCCGAGGCACTCGGAGGAATCGCTCACTCCTTATCTGCGCGCGCAAACCAGGATATGAGGCCGGCCGCGGTTCCCTCTGAGTGAAACACCCTCCAGCACGGAAAATCTCCACCATTGGAATTGAGTCTCGCTCCGTCCCCGTGCGCGGCTTTTGCAAGGCGCTGGGGCGGCTTGAGATTCCGCTTTGGCCCACACAAAGGCCCCTGACTCTGCCCCTCTGTGCGATAACACGGGCGCGCACTGCCGAGGCACTCGGAGGAATCGTTCACTCCTTATCTGCGTGTGCAAACCAGGATATGAGGCCGGCCGCGGTTCCCTCTGAGTGAAACACCCTCCAGCACGGAAAATCTCCACCGTTGGAATTAGTTCTCACTCCCTCCTGTGCGTGGCTTTCCCAGGAAGAAATTCTCACCCACTAACTGCGCACCGTCCAGGAGACCGGGTAAAATGGCCGCTCTGCTTTTCTTTCTTTGTTTGGGTTTGGCACGAGTGTTAGCTTGTATTGCCCGGGTTGCCACAGGATCAGATTTTCCTCGGCTTGGATCTCTGTGCCACAGCCTGGTTCAGCCGTTTGTGCTGCGGCGGCCTGGATCTATTCATCCCCTTTGCCCACCTCAGTTTCTATATTCACAGTTACCAGAGAAAGCCGCCCTGTTTAGGTTAGTGAGGAAGGAGGAGCATTTCTTACTCCCTATTTCCTTTGGGGTTTGGTTATATATTTAGCCAATTTTTCACTCAATCATACCTTTGGGTGTATTGCGAAGCATCTGGAAGCTCCAAGTATAGGTTTTTCTGTTTCTGGTTGAAGATCTTGTTGAGTTTTGGGGGAGATTTATCGGTATCGCTTCCTACCCCGCCATTACTCTGACGTCTACATTTCTTTTATTAAAGAACGGAGTCTTGCCACCTGGTCATAGCCACATGTCCACGTTTCTTTATTTGGCATTAAAAACTTTCTAGGATGCAGTTCTTTCCTACTTCTCCAACAGTGTTTTGCTTTTCCTTTACCTATGTCCTACTAACCTGGTTAGTTTCTACATTGTGCGGCTCACAAGGTACACTCATTCTGTCTTTGTTTACATGTCTATGCCCTCTGACTGGCTTTCCATGTTTGGAAGTCTGTTAATCTTTCTGGATCCAGCTCAGAAGTTGCCTCTTCCAGAGAACCTTACCTGATTTTCCTAGCTCACACTTCCTTGTCTTTCTGCTCTGTGCTAGTGTTGCAAATGCAGCAAACACTGAGTGCAGTTATCAGTTGGAATCTAATTATATCCTGTCATAGTTTTCTCTGTTTAGATGAGCCAGATTCTTGGTTTGCCACAGCTAAGCTATACTATTGTGGGTAGGTAGCAATCTTTCTGGCTGTGTTTCTTTATTCAGAAAACGAGGGATGTTGGAGCCTTCTAGTTCTAATAATCTGTTTTAATATTTGTGAAAGAAACTTTCAAAAGCTGTAAAGCACTGTACAATAGAAACTGGTATTTAGATGGTACCCCCGCCCCAGCTTTTACATTACCAAATAGAATAGCTGCATTTTTGACAAAATGCTTGCACAAATCCTCTTAATGTTTGATAGCAATTCCACTTCTTTGGTTAATAAATGTACATAAGTTAAAGTCCAACTTTCTAAAAAACAAAACAAAACCCGGAAAGCCTATTTTTTTTTCATATTAGAAGCACAACTTGGAACATGTTTCTTTTATTGGCAGCTATACCTTTTATTCTTTTTTTTTTTAATAAATTTTTATTAATGGTAATTGGATGACATTAATAAATCAGGGTACATATATTCAAAGAAAACATGTCTAGGTTATTTTGTCATCAAATTATGTTGCAAACCCTTCGCCCAAAGTCAGATTGTCCTCCGTCACCCTCTATCTAGTTCTCTGTGCCCCTCCCCCTCCCCCTAACTCTCTCCCTCCCATGTCCTCCCTCCCCCCCACCCTTGGTAACCACCACACTCTTGTCCATGTCTCTTAGTCTCATTTTTATGTTCCACCAATGTATGGAATCATGTAGTTCTTGTTTTTTTCTGATTTACTTATTTCACTCCTTATAATGTTATCAAGATCCCACCATTTTGCTGTAAATGATCTGATGTCATCATTTCTTATGACTGAGTAGTATTCCATAGTGTATATGTGCCACATCTTCTTTATCCAGTCTTCTATTGAAGGGCTTTTTGGTTGTTTCCATGTCTTGGCCACTGTGAACAGTGCTGCAATGAACATGGGGCTACATGTGTCTTCACGTATCAATGTTTCTGAGGTTTTGGGGTATATACCCAGTAGAGGGATTGCTGGGTCATAAGGTAGTTCTATTTGCAGTTTTTTGAGGAACCACCATACTTTCCTCCATAATGGTTGTACTACTTTACAGTCCCACCAACAGTGAATGAGGGTTCCTTTTTCTCCACAGCCTCTCCAACATTTGCTATTACCCGTCTTGTTGATAATAGCTAATCTAACAGGAGTGAGGTTGTATCTCATTGTAGTTTTGATTTGCATTTCTCTAATAACTAATGAAGCTGAGCATCTTTTCATATATCTGTTGGCCATTTGTATCTCTTCCTGGGAGAAGTGTCTGTTCATGTCCTCTTTCCATTTTTTTATTGGATTGTTTGTTTGTTTGTTGTTGAGTTTTATGAGTTCTTTGTAAATTTTGGATATTAGGCCCTTATCTGAGCTGTCGTTTGAAAATATCAGTTCCCATATAGTTGGCTGTCTGTTTGTTTTGATATCAGTTTCTCTTGCTGAGCAAAAACTTTTTATTCTGATGTAGTCCCATTCATTTATCTTTGCCTTCACTTCTCTTGCCATTGGAGTCAAGTTCATAAAATGTTCTTTAAAACCCAGGTCCATGATTTTAGTACCTATGTCTTCTTCTATGTACTTTATTGTTTCAGGTCTTCTATTTAGGTCTTTGATCCATTTTGAATTAATTTTAGTACACGGGGACAGGCTGTAGTCGAGTTTCATTCTTTTGCATGTGGCTTTCCAGTTTTCCCAACACCATTTGTTGAAGAGGCTTTCTTTTCTCCATTGTGTGTTGTTGGCCCCTTTATCAAAGATTATTTGACCATATATATGTGGTTTTATTTCTGGGCTTTCTATTCTGTTCCATTGGTCTGAGTGTCTATTTTTCTGCCAATACCATGCTGTTTTGATTATCGTGGCCCTATAATATAGTTTAAAGTCAGGTATTGTAATGCCCCCAGCTTCATTCTTTTTCCTTAGGATTGTTTTGGCTATTCGGGGTTTTTTATAGTTCCATATAAATCTGATGATTTTTTGTTCCATTTCTTTAAAAAATCTCATAGGGATTTTGATGGGAATTGCATTAAATTTGTATATTGCTTTGGGTAATATGGCCATTTTGATTATATTTATTCTTCCTATCCAAGAACAAGGAATATTTTTCCATCTCATTGTATCTTTTTCGATTTCCCTTAACAATGCTTTGTAATTTTCATTATATAGGTCTTTTACGTTCTTTATTATGTTTATTCCTAGGTATTTTATTTTTTTTGTTGCAATCGTGAAGGGGATTATTTTTTTGAGTTCGTTTTCTAATATTTCATTGTTGGCATATAGAAAGGCTATGGACTTTTGTATGTTAATTTCGTATCCTGCGACCTTACTGTATTGGTTTATTGTTTCTAATAATCTTTTAGTGGAGTCCTTCGGGTTTTCGATGTATAGGATCATATCATCAGCAAAAAGTTATAGCTTTACTTCTTCTTTTCCGAAATGGATGCCTTTTATTTCTTTGTCTTGTCTAATTGCTCTGGCCAGAACTTCTAGCACCACGTTGAATAAGAGTGGAGAGAGTGGACAACCCTGTCTTGTTCCTGATTTAAGGTAGAAAGTCCTCAGTTTTATGCCGTTTAATAGGATGTTGGCTGATGGTTTATCATATATGGCCTTTATCATGTTGAGATATTTTCCTTCTATACCCATTTTGTTGAGAGTCTTAAACATAAAATTGTGTTGTATTTTATCAAAAGCCTTTTCTGCATCTATTGATAAGATCATGTGGTTTTTGTTCTTTGTTTTGTTGATATGGTGTATTACGTTAACCGTTTTGCGTATGTTGAACCATCCTTGAGATTCTGGGATGAATCCCACTTGATCATGATGTATTATTTTTTTAATATGTTGTTGTATTCGGTTTGCCAGTATTTTGTTTAGTATTTTAGCATCAGTATTCATTAGAGATATTGGTCTATAGTTTCTTTCTTTGTGCCATCCTTGCCAGGTTTTGGTATGAGGGTTATGTTGGCCTCATAAAATGTGTTTGGAAGTATTGCTTCTTCTTCAATTTTTTGGAAGACTTTGAGTAGAATAGGAACCAAGTCTTCTTTGAAAGTTTGACAGAATTCACTAGTATAACCGTCTGGGCCTGGACTTTTATTTTTGGGGAGATTTTTAATAGTTTTTTCTATTTCCTCCCTGCTGATTGGTCTGTTTAGGCTTTCTGCTTCTTCATGACTCAGTCTAGGAAGGTTGTATTGTTCTAGGAATTTATCCATTTCTTCTAGATTGTTGTATTTGGTGGCATATAATTTTTCATAGTATTCTACAATAATTCTTTGTATATCTATGATGTCTGTGGTGATCTCTCCTCTTTCATTTTGGATTTTATTTATTTGAGTCCTGTGTCTTTTTTCCTTGGTGAGTCTTGCTAAGGGTTTGTCAATTTTGTTGATCTTTTCAAAGAACCAGCTCCTTGTTTTACTGATTTTTTCTATAGTTTTTCTGTTCTCTATTTCATTTATTTCTGCTCTGATTTTTATTATCTCCTTTCTTCAGCTGGTTTTGGGTTGTCTTTGTTCTTCTTTTTCTAGTTCCTTAAGGTGTGAAGTTAAGTGTTTTAGTTCGGCTCTCTCTTGTTTGTTCATATAGGCCTGAAGTGATATGAACTTTCCTCTTTTTACTGCTTTTGCTGCAATCCAGAGATTCTGATATGTCGTATTGTCATTTTCATTTGTCTGTATATATCTTTTGATCTCTGCGCTTTTTTCTTCTTTGACCCATTCATTTTTTAGAAGTATGTTGTTTAGTTTCCACATTTTTGTGGGTTTTCCCCCCTCTTTTTTGCAGTTGAATTCTAGTTTCAAGGCTTTATGATCAGAAAATATGCTTGGTACAATTTCAATTTTTCTAAATTTGCTGATATTGTCTTTGTGGCCCAACATATGGTCAATTCTTGAGAATGTTCCATGTACACTAGAGAAAAATGTATACTCTGTCGCTTTGGGATGAAGTGTCCTGTAGATGTCTATCATATCCAGGTGTTCTAGTATTTCGTTTAAGGCCACTATATCTTTATTGATTCTCTGTTTGGATGACCGATCTAGAGCCGTCAGCGGTGTATTGAGGTCTCCAAGTATGATTGTATTTTTGTTAGTTTTTGTTTTAAGGTCAATAAGTAGCTGTCTTATATATTTTGGTGCTCCTTGGTTTGGTGCATATATATTAAGAATTGTTATGTCTTCTTGATTCAACTTCCCCTTAATCATTATGAAATGACCATTTTTGTCTCTGAGTACTTTTTCTGTCTTGTAGTCAGCATTATTAGATATGAATATTGCTACGCCTGCTTTTTTTTGGGTGTTGTTTGCTTGGAGTATTGTTTTCTAGCCTTTCACTTTGAATTTGTTTTTATCCTTGTTGCTTAGATGTGTTTCTTGTAGGCAGCATATAGTTGGATTTTCTTTTTTAATCCATTCTGCTACTCTGTGTCTTTTTATTGGTAAGTTTAATCCATTTACATTTAGTGTAATTATTGACACTTGTGGGTTCCCTACTGCCATTTTATAAATTGCTTTCTGTTAGTTTTGTATCTAGTTTGATTCTTCTCTTTTGTTTTTCTATCATTTGTTTTTGTTTGTTTGTGTTCCATACTTCTTTCCTCTGTTGCTACCTTTTTTAAGTCAAGTGTTTTTGTGGTGGTTTTTTTAAGGGTGGTTACCATTAAGTAATGAAAAGGGTACCTACCATATTCATTGTAGTACCCTATCTTATAAGTATTTCTGCACTTCATCATCCTTTGCTACTGTTAATCTCCATCCTCTCCCCCCTTTTTTTCCTTTGTTGTCACAGTTTAAGTTTGGTTTTATTGTGTTCTTGGTGGAGCTGTTACTTGTGGTGTTGTTTTCTTTTTTTCTTTGAATCTGGTTGGAAAACCCCCTTTAGTATTTCCTGGAGTGGGGGCTTTCTGTTGATAAATTCTCTCATCTTTTCTGTATTTGTGAATGTTTTTATATCTCCTTCATACTTGAAGGATAGCTTTGATGGGTATAGTATTCTTGGCTGAAAGTTCCTCTCTTTCAGGGCTTTAAATATTGGGGTCCACTCTCTTCTAGCTTGTAGAGTTTCTGCTGAGAAATCTGATGATAATCTAATAGGCCTTCCTTTATATGTTGTACTCTTCTTTTCCCTGGCTGCTTTGAGAATTTTTTCTTTGTTATTGGTTTGTGTCATCTTTATTATGATGTGCCTTGGAGTGGGTTTGTTGGGGTTAAGAAAACTCGGTGTTCTGTTTGCTTCTTGAATTTGAGGCTTTAGTTCCTTCCACAGGCTTGGGAAGTTCTCGTCTATTATTTGTTTGAGTATATTCTCCATTCCATTTTCTTTCTCTTCTCCCTCTGATATACCTATTATTCTTATGTTATTCTTTCTGATGGAGTCAGACAATTCCTGTAGGGCTTTCTCGTTTTTTATTATTTTTGAGTCTCTTTCTTCTTCTCTCTGTTGTGCCTCAAGTAGTTTGTCTTCTATTTCACTAATCCTATCTTCAATCTGGGCTGTTCTGTTAGCTAAGCTTGTTACTTCATTTTTCAGCCCGTGAATTGAGTTTTTTATTTCTGTCTGATTTGTTTTTATAGTTTCAATTTCCTTGGTAATATATTCTTTGTGTTCATTGAGTTGTTTTCTGATCTCCCTATATTGCCTTTCTGTGTTTTCTTGTATATCTCTGAGTATTTTTAAGATTTCTAGTTTAAATTCTCTGTCATTTAGCTCCAAGGCTTCTAATATTAAGTCTTTTCTCCATAGATTTTTTCACATCTATTTGTGTTACCTCTCTTTCTTTTGTATCCATAATATTCAATTTCCTCTTTCTTATCGGCATCTGAGGGTGGTTTTATTGATAGCACTAATTAGAATTAATAAAGAGTAAAAAGTAAAGAAAAAAAAAAAGGTAAAACACCCCACAAAAAAAAACAGTAATAATTTATTATTTCCCCCTTTTTTTCTCTCTTCTCTTTCCCTCCTCTCCCCTCCTCAGGGAAATATCGTGCCTATAATGGAGGGCCTGATTTGGGGTGAAGAGTTCAAGGGGCAAAAAAAAGGGAGTAGGGACCTACTAAATGCAAAAAAAAAAAAAGGAAGAAAATCTTAGACAAGCATAAGATGATTTGCTTGTAAGTGATGGTCAACTAAGAGATATAATGAGAGGGATAAGAGGGAACCAGAAAAAAGGACCAAAAAAGAATAATAAAGAAGAAAAAATAAAAATAATAAGTAAAAATCTGTTGTATTAAGTGGAGCGAAGACTAAATACAATGGAGACCTTGGGTTGGGAGGACCCAAAATGCCACAAAAATAAACAAACAAGAAAAAAAATAAAAACAAAAGCAAAAAAGAGAAATAAAGCCAAAAAAAAGCCTTGAGTCCCAAATTAACTAATTTGTTCGTGATTGAGGATTATATGGGAGGAAAGTAAAATGAGAAAAGAAAAAATGAATAGAAAGGAAAAAATAAGAAAAAGAGAAAAACGAAGGAAGAAATAAAATAGGAAGAGAAAAAAACAAAATAAAGCAAGACAAAAAAAAAAAACAAAAGAGGAGAGAGTGAGAGTTAAGTGTTTTGGAGTATAACCTTAAAGGAGGGTGAGGATAAAGAAGAAAAATAAAATGCAACACTCATGGGTAGTGTAGTTCAAGAAAGGGTAAGCATAAGATGGGCAGAGAATAGAAGGACCGAGGTGGAGGAAATAAAAGCAAAAAGATAGAAGAAACAAACTACAACAACAACAAAAAAAAATTAGTGGATCAAGTTGTAAAGTCTGTGGGTTTTTCTTGATTTTGAGAGGTTAACTTCTTCCTTTTTCTTTTCTCTCCCTCTTCCTGGTCGGTGAACTCTGTACCCCAGGCTCTGCCCCTGTGTCACTCTTAGGTAGGGATTTGCAGTTGATGGGATTCTATGGCAATGTCATATAATTGGCTTTAGTCTTGCTGGAAGTAAAGGCTTGTTGGCGTTTGCAGGGTCCAACGATGAGAGAGTTTGCTTTCCTGGAGTCTCTCTCCTAGTCCCCCCTTTCTGAATTAGCAGCCTGGTGATCCAGCTATAAGGCTGCAACTGCTTCTGCCTGGGGAGTAAGAGGCTCAAAGAGCTGGGAAATCCCCACTCTATCCCCACGCAGTGCAAGGCTTTGGGAAAGGCTCTGAGAGTCAGGGCCTCCAGTGTAATCAGGCGGGGGTGGGAGTCAATTGTTGTCAAGGTGACTGTTCAGTGCCTATCATTTAGTTGGACCTCTCAACCCAGGCTTTCCACACTTTGTAGCCTGTTTTTGCAGGGAAGAAGAGGCACTAGTCTCTGCTTACGACTAGTGTAGTATAGACCTTATTATCTGCCAAGTCCTTCTTGTTAGCGTTTATCCCTGAATATGGAGGCTCTATCAATCAGAGGTTGCCCCCGTCCCTTTAGCGAGAGGCACTAAAAAATATCACGCCTCTTGTCTTGGATCGCTGAACTGAGAGAGATCTTATCAATTAGAACCGAGGGTGCGCAGATTTTATGGGTTAAGCTAATTTCAGTGATTGGGACGCAGCTGTGCTTCCGAAGGTATTTTAGGCTGCCTGCGCGCCCCTCCCCCTACGCTTGATTGTTAGCTTGAATGGCTGGGTGAGGTGCCCCGTTCACGGAGGGAATCTCCCAAGCCTCTCCCGCTCTCCCCGCCGCTGGCGGCTGGACCGCACCGGGCGCAGGATAATGGAGTCCCCTGGGTGTGCGGGCCAGCAGGGCACCCTGGGCACGTGGAATGCCCAAGGCACGTGCGCAAATGGGGCGCTCCGGGCACCGGTGGCCGGCGACCCCCACTCGCAGTGTGCGGGCCGCTGGGAACGTCAGCGGTGCTCAACCGGACCGGGCGCGCTCGCGGCGGCTCGCGGGGGCTCGCGGCGGCTCACGGTTCCCAAGTATATGGGCTGACTCACCACAGGCGCACTTCCTTGCGGTTTGAAAGAACGTCCCTGTGGTAGATTCCTCCACACCCTCGTCTCTCAGATTCAAGTGATAACAGTCCTTTCGCTATCAGTTTGTGTGGAACTCCGGAATGCTCCGAGGATAAATTTTTCTGTTTCTAGTTGATAAATTTGTTGTGATTTAGGGGAGAGCTGTCGGAAGCGCTGCTCACGGCGCCATTTCCGTGACGTCACCTCCTCACCTTTTATTCTTGAGGTAAAAATCACCTGAACATATTTTGATTAAATGTGGAATTGGCATTAATAACCCATTTAAATGCACTGTTTCATTGATTTTGACAACTTATGAGTGTCCTGTGTTATATTTTAATAATTTGTTCTGGAGAAACTAACTTCTCAGAAATGACAGTGCAGGCTGCTTCAGCTCTGCCTCCTATTTTCCATGTGTCCTTGGATAAGTCCCTTCCTTTCTCTGCCTTATTTCTGGCTATATTAGTCAGAAATTGCAAACTAACCATCTCTGAGCTAAAGGTGGCTGACAGGTTTTGATTGGTCTGTACTTATTTTAAAGTTGATTAAAAATGGAGAGATTTTTATAAAACAATAGAGATTTCCAACTTCTTTTAAAAAATTGAAAAATCTATGCTAAGTCTACATTCCCTTATAGCAACAATCAATAGGAACTGCGTAAATATAGAATGCTTTCTTTAACTAGAGAGCATTTTCTAGTTTTCTGTAGTTCCTACGACTCCCTATTGCATCACTCTTACCTGCTTTACTTTTAATGTTTCTCCACATTTTTCCTTGTAGACATTTGAGCCAGAGATCTAATCCATTATATATGATCTTTCATGTCCATTCAACTTCAACATTCAATGATTCTATGTGAAGTAAGGAAAATATTTTAGTTACTACTGATACACATAAGAACATAAATATATCTAAAAAATGTTGAGTGAAAAAAACCTAGACACAAAAGAGTAAGTGATATCTTCTGAAGTTCTAGAGCAGTCAAATTCAGTCAATAGTGCTACAATTCTGAACAGTAATTACCTCTGGGATTAAGGGTTTTGAATGGGAAGAACCACAAAGAAACTTTCTGAGTATTGGTGATGTAAATATACAATATTTTGATCTGAGTGGCTGTCACATGAATATATGCATATGCAAAAAGTCACTGAAGATTTGTGTATTGTGTGGTGTGTGAATTGTACATTGTCTTTTAGGCAACACACTAATAAAACAATGGTGTTCAGTGGTTCTCAAGTGCTAGTCTTCAAAAGGTGGCATCAGAATAATCTGAGTTTTACCCTTAAAAGCAGATTCCCAGGTCCCAGTGAATACCTACTGTTCCAGAATGAATAGAGGTAAAGCCTTGCAATCTATATTTTAAAGTACATGATTTCTACAAAGGAGCCAGATATGAGGACTTGTTCTTTTTCTGTGTCTGGTGCTTTTTTTTTTTTTTTTAGTGAGAGGAGGGGTGATAGTGAGGCAGACTCCCGCATGTGCCCCAACCAGGATCTACCCAGCAAACCACATCTGGGGCTGATGCTCATGTATTGAGTTATTTTTATCCCCTGAGGTTGACATGCTCAGACCAACTGAGCCATCCTCAGGACCTGGGACCATCGACCTAATTGAGCCACTGGCTGTGGAAGAGGAAAAGGGAGAGAAGGGGGAGTGGGGAGAAGCAGATGGTTGCTTTTTCTGTGTGCCCTGACTGGGAATCGAACCCAGGACTTCCATATGCCTGGCCGACGCTCTATTCACTGAGCCACCAGTCAGGGTTGTCTGGCACTTTTAAATCTACTTCTGAATGATTTAATTTGTTGGTGTGTAGTTGGGATGAAGAGAGGAGAAGGAACTCAAACCCATCAAAACCATTTCGAGCAAAGATTTGTTTCTGGCTTACTTAGACATATGGTTGTGGGTGGTGGAGAAGTGTGTGCGTGTAGGGGATTGACTGGTGAGAGAATGCTGGTTTCAAAGAAAAAATAATTCTAATGCTTTTCCAAAGTTTCACAGGAAGGTCAGGACAATTTTATCAAGCTAACTAGATTATTTGAAGGCTAGAGAGTGAACTGATGGTCAAAATACTTAATTCATTCTAGGTTCTGAAAAATTGGTGGCAGGGTCTGTCTTCAGCACAATTTTGTCTTCTACCCTGCCTACCTGCTTTTGGATAACTTTCCCCTAAGTATTGGATAGCTTTACCCCTGGTATTCTGTAGAGCACAATCTCATCCTCTCCGGTGTAAGTCAATGACTTTTTCTGCTTCTCTTCAAGGAAGAATTTATATTTTTAAAGGGATTCTCAGAAAGCAATATTTAGTGTTTAACCCCATGATGACTCTTGGATGATTATGCTTCAAGATGGTAGCAGCAGGACAGCAGGAGAGAGATTTTTAGCATAAAACTAATTATGCTTGTTAAGACAGTTCAGAGTTTACACTTTGAGCTTACTTGCACTCAGAATAGACCTCAGTTTCTTCCTCTGTAAAATAAACATTTCCTGAGAGATAACACAAGGACACAGTACCAGAAAGTCCCAAAGTTGAGAATCTTAATACCCAAACCTAGATACAGCTTTGTGTATCCATTAAGGTAGAAATGAAGGTATATAATGTAGTTGATATATTTGCAAAAGCTTTGAACACTTACAGAGTAACTAAAACCTTTACTTTGCCATGTTTTTTCCTCCAAAATAAATCAACTCAGGTGATATATTTGTCTGCTTAAGAAAGGATATGTGGGCCTTTGAATACATGTTGTTTTTGAAACTATTTTTTTTACCTTATTTTCACTGTCTGAAAATTTGCCATTCTACATTTATCATTCCTCTTCTATTAAGAAAAAAAATATATTGTTTGCATTAACTATTGCCTCTGCATGAGTTTGTCTGGTGTCCTTCCAAAATTTATCTATTAAATTTCTTCATATACCATAACCTCAGAATGTGACCTTATTTGGAAATAAGGTCTTTACAGACATAATTTGTTAAGATGAGTTCATACTGAATTAGCAGGGGCTCTAAATCTAATGACTGGTGTCCTGATTGGAAGACCATGTGAACATAAAGAAGCATAAACAGGGAGGGCCATGTGAAGGTGGAGGCAGGGATTGGAGTGAAGCAGTAACAAACCAAGGCATGCCAGGAACCACCAAAAACTAGAAGAGTCAAAGACGGATTCCTCCCTAGAGCCTGTAGAAGAAAGATGGCCTTACAGACACCTTGATTTTGGACTAGAGGCCTTTAAAACTTTGAGAAAATAAATTTGTCAATATATTTCATTTATGTTATAGCAGTTCTAGGAAACTAATAATCCTCTTATACTAAATCCTGGAAGAGGGGACCTTGGTGGGGCATTCTATGAAGTCACTGATGCTTCAGTGGGAAAGCACTGGATTGGGGATAAGTGCAACTAGAAAGAGTAAAAGGCCCTCGAAATCAGAAGAAGGAAAAGATAGCAACATTTTGCAAACTGTACAGCCAAAGACCAGCCATGTAAAGAATAATCTTAAAAAGCCTCATTCTGTTATTCCTATTGAGGAAAATTTTCTGTCCTATGTCAATATGGAGTCAACAGTGAGCAGTTGTTACCTTAGTTGAGTGCTCAGGAACTAGGAGTTGAAAACAACTTCCACACCCTTGAGACATGAGCCTTGTCCGATATTTTTTCCTCCCAAGAAATCATCACTTGTAAGTGGCCTGACCTCAGGGTGATTTACACAAGACTAAAGAGTTTGGGAACAAGTGGGACAATGCACTCCATGTGGCCCCTATTCCTCTGTCTCAATCAGAATTGAAATTTTGCCATTATCTTTTAAAATAATCTTTTTAAGTTGTTTTGGTTGTTTGCCTTTTTGAAAACTCATTTGGTTATTCATTTTTAACCTTCCTTTTTCTGGAATACCTTTCTAGAATTGCCTAAATTTGGCTTTTTTTTTTCTGCATCAGGTGATATTTCATTTCTTTCACAAATAGAGACATATATCTGACTGTAATGCATCAATTCTGTATGTTGCTATTTTGGTACCCCTGTATACAGTGTGGACTTTTGTTGACCTGGAGCATGGTATTTGAGGCAGATATATAATAAATGTAGAAATTCGCTACATAGTAGATTTGGTGGTGTGACTTGAAGGGTCGGTCAGAGATGTCTTTTCCTAATTCTGCAACAAAGAAAAAAAATAACTGCTTACTTAATTTTCCTTTGATTGACCTGATAGCAATGCTCATTTACGTCCTTAGGTAGGCCTCACCTATTTTGTTCTCTGTTCCACACAATGTCCGTGAAATGATCATTTATGATAGTTATTGGAGAGCACAAATTAGTGTGCATTGTAGTCTTTATTTACATTATGATTCTTAAACCCATGTTCTTCTGGACTTACTGGGTTAAGGGTCAAAAAACATGTTTTTTCACTGACTATGAATCTCACACTGGTAATTCTATCTTTGCAAAAATCCTGTAATATCTTTTAGAGGGAATTGGCAATGTTTGTTTTTCTCTCCCAGCCTGACTTGAAAAATCCCAAGTCTGAATGCATTGGGGAAATAAATTTAATGGGTACAGTACTAGTATTAAAAATAAAAGATCTCAGTTCTAGTGGTTGTAAGGAGCAAATAGTTTGAAGATGTTATTTTCTATCATTTTCACTATTTAATGTTATCTTAATATTTACTTGTCTTCTCACTTATTACCTGTTTCTTCCAATAAAAGTAACCTTATTAGGACAGGAAATCTATCTTATTCTCCACTGTTTCTCTAGTGCCTAAAATGGTGTCTGGTACTTACTAGGAGCTCAAAAAATAGTTGTGAAATGAATTAATATATTAATGACTCATATACTCTTCTAGTTAGGGAAGCTGTAAAGGCCAAGTAACCTAGAGTCTCACTCAACATCCTCTGAACATCTTCGACAAACACTCATCCAGTACCGCCTTAAGACAGGGAGCTCACCATCTCCCTAGAAAGC
This sequence comes from Saccopteryx bilineata, assembly GCF_036850765.1. NCBI lineage: Eukaryota > Metazoa > Chordata > Mammalia > Chiroptera > Emballonuridae > Saccopteryx > Saccopteryx bilineata. Next base: position 68,899,305 of record NC_089502.1, on the reverse strand, counting down.
TTGTTTTATTATTGCCTGAGCGGTATTTCTTAGGTTGAGTTCAAATCTCTCACTAAAAAGTTCACTTTGAGTCTTTATCCTGCCTTTTGAAGACACACTGAATAAGTTCTAATTTTCAATCTAATGGCTCTTCAAGTTTGTGAGGACTGTACTGATATTCTACACAAATTTTCTCTATTTGAAACAGCCTCAGTTGCTTTAACCCTTTCTCACACGATGTCTTTGAGTATCCTTTTATGACTATTTATTTTTGCCTCAACATTTTGGTTTGGCAAGTGTGCAGTGTGGTATAAGTAGCCTCTCTTTGCTCAACAGAAGTCCATTTATATCAGCAGTTCATGAATATATTCAACATGTTTCATATCTTACTGTCCTATGATTCATACCATATTTCACCCTTTTGTTCACAAAGACATCATTAGAGACAGTGTGAAATAATTTGCTAAAATCCAGATATATCAGGTCTACATCATTTCATTAATTTGCTTGTATAACAACTTTATCTAAAAATAAAATGAGGTTAATTGGCTTAGTAAAGCAATACCAGCTCTTTATACTTCCTATTCTTTTTGAATGATCATAATCTATGTGTTTGAGATGACTGATGCCAAAATGTTTGGGAAATTTAAAAGCAGTCAAGAACTTAAAAATATCATTATAACTGTTATGAACTTTTAGAAAAAAATATATATATACACACACACATATGTATAGATAGATAGAATATTATGTGTAGGTGTTCTCTGTATTTCTGACAAGAACATAATGGGGAAATAGTTAATATTGTCAGTACTGACAATAAATCCTTATAATTAGACTTCTAAATTAGTGCTTAAGCAAGATGAGTAGAAGAAATACAAATTACCCTTGGTCTATTGTTTCATTATGTCAAGACACAGCCTCAAAAATATAACAATACATCTGGTCTTATTTGGAATGTTTTTAAACAATGATAAAAGACATTTTTTCTCTTTTTTATCTCTCCAGTAAAACACGTATTCAAAGAATGTAGTCTGCAGGACATCTGGAGGATGACCTTCTATATTCAGAGTCTTTGCCACCCTCTCAACTTCTATTGTTCCAGGTAGCACTACATTTTCTTGTTTGTAAGAGTGAATAAAATGACAGTGTGTAAGTTCACTTTAGATATTTCTGTCTTTCTGAGATAGTAAAAATAAAATATTTTTGTACCTGAGGCACAGATTAATTATACATCTAGTCTTAACCTAAGAGATTCTCATCAAATTAAAGTATTTGAACTTATCAAAAACAAGGACTTTTAGACATTGAAAAGAATTCAAATGCATTCTCTCTCTCTCTACTGACACCTTCCCATTTCTTTTCTTCCATCTTTCTTTCAAATCATGTTCTAGTTTTTTCTCCAAATTAAAATCTTTCCCTTTTTAGGCATTTGTCAATTTGATTAACAGGTTTCCTGACAGCTCAAAGATACTGATTTCTTAAGTATAGACTAAACATAAGCAATATTTCATTATTTGACTATAAAGATTCAATACATCCTGTTTTCTTAAAGCTTGAATTTTAATAAACATTAGTTTTCCTTGAGCTTAAATTTGGTCATTTTTCATACTACTTTTGTAATATCTACATTTTAATCACTTTTATTATTAATTGCTTATATTTTTAAAAAATTGACTCTGAAATTTAATTTCCATTTTATCAGTATTCTAAACATTAGATTTTTGAATCATGAACTTGACATGTTAGATGTTAAAAACAAAAAAAAAGTTGTCTATGTACTATCAACAATTATTTACAAAACACCAGTAGTATACATATATAACCAAATAGTCAGACACCTCTTGTCATTACTTCCATAGCCTTAATTTCAAGCATGTCTGTCTGAATCAAATGACCTAAAATACTGTGTCCATGCTCAATTCTGCTATTTCTAAAAAAAAAAGCCAAAACAGCAAATCAAACAAAAGCAAAACAACACAGTACTTCACTAACTTACAAGTATTAGTATTTTTTGTCTTGAATTATTATCATAAAAAGTAATTCATAATTAAAAGTAAGATTTCAAGATATACAAAGGTTTTGGTTTTTAGCAAAGATATATAGCAATTTTCTCACAAACCTTTGAGATGGTTTAAAAGGGGTCATTACAAACAAAGAATATACTTTCAATGTACTGACCAGGTGAAATTTATGTCACTTAATGTTACCTCCTGGATTATAGACTGATACAACATGACATTTATATATGATATTATATTTCAGATGAGAACTTAGGAAAAATCACAGTGAAGGTCTTCATGCTATTAATTGGTCCTAGAACATTGGACAATGAAGCTAGAGGTACAATAGAATAGATTAGTCGTACTCGTTTTCTAAAATGTATTAGAATTACCTGGAGGGTTTCTTTTTTTAAAAAATAATTTTATTTTTTTAATGGGGCGACATCAATAAATCAGGATACATATATTCAAAGATAACATGTCCAGGTTATCTTGTCGTTCAATTATGTTGCATACCCATCACCCAAAGTCAGATTGTCCTCTGTCACCTTCTATCTAGTTTTCTTTGTGCCCCTCCCCCTCCCCCTTTCCCTCTCCCTCTCCCCCCTCCCCCCCGTAACCACCACACTCTTATCAATGTCTCTTAGTCTCACTTTTATGTCCCACCTATGTATGGAGTAATGCAGTTCCTGGTTTTTTCTGATTTACTTATTTCACTTCGTATAATGTTATCAAGATCCCAGCATTTTGCTGTAAATGATCCAATGTCATCATTTCTTATGGCTGAGTAGTATTCCATAGTGTATATGTGCCACATCTTCTTTATCCAGTCATCTGTTGATGGGCTTTTTAGTTGTTTCCATGTCCTGGCCACTGTGAACAATGCTGCAATGAACATGGGGCTGCATGTGTCTTTACGTATCAATGTTTCTGAGTTTTTGGGGTATATACCCAGTAGAGAGATTGCTGGGTCATAAGGTAGTTCTATTTTCAGTTTTTTGAGGAAGCACTATACTTTCTTCCATAATGGTTGTACTACTTTACATTCCCACCAACAGTGGATGAGGGTTCCTTTTTCTCCACAGCCTCTCCAACATTTGCTATTACCTGTCTTGTTAATAATAGCTAATCTAACAGGTGTGAGGTGGTATCTCATTGCAGTTTTGATTTGCATTTCTCTAATAACTAATGAAGATGAGCATCTTTTCATATATCTGTTGGCCATTTGTATTTCTTCCTGGGAGAAGTGTCTGTTCATGTTGGAGGGTTTCTTAAAGCAGAAATTTCTGGGACCCACTCCCAGAGTTTCTGACTCTGTAGGTATGAGATGAAGCTTGAGAATTTTCATTTCTTAAAAGTTCACAGCTGATGCTGATACTGCTGGTCTGATGGACCACACTTTGAGAAACATTAGATTAAAGCCACATATGGTAAAGAAGTTCCATGTTCTTCAGAATAGATGACATCAACATTCTCATAGAATGTAAATAAAAGTTTAAAAGCCACATAGCAGAATATTTATTGAGCATCTACTGTGTTTGATGTACTTGCTAGATGTTTTACACATAAATTTAATTTTATTTTATTTTGGCTTCATTATCCCTATTTTTCAGATAAAAAGGAAATTTGTCAAGGTTAACATTCCCAAGGACTCACAGATAGTAGCTGACAGAGCTAACTCAAACCCATGTCTTTCAAAGCCTATAGTTTCCTTATTTGATCATTTTGTCAAATCAATTATTTTTTAATATACATAAATATGACTTTTGCTTAAAGAAAAAATATTATCTAGTGGAAGTGCAGTGAGAAAAGTGCCAGTACAATCAGGTTCCAACTCGACTCTGCCACTAATTTTTTCATTGATATATCAATTTATGTAACCCCCATCCACTCATTTATCCATCATCCCTCTATCAATTCATCTATCCGTTTGCCCATTCATCAAGCATTTGAGCATTCACAGTGTTTTAGCTTCTCATAATGTATAAACATCCCTTTTCAAACTTTACTTTTCTAGTATGTGCAATGAGAAAGTTGGACTAGATGATTTAGAAGGCTTCTTGCATTCTTTAAAGCCAGATGATACCCACAGTTTATATTTTTTCAGCAATAAAAATGCAGATCTTTGGAGGCAAATAATATATGCCTCTTAAAAATGAATTTATAGGAATATCCTTTGTGGCTACGGAGCATTAGTTGTATATGAAAAACACATCTTATTAGTACCACAAAAATATCAATAAAATTGGGACATAGTTGAAGACTGTGGTAATTGTAGCAATGCTATTTTCAATATTTGTAAACATATAAATAACAATTTTATAAAAAGCTTAATTTACTAGATTCTAACAAGCTTAAGAGTATTCATGTATTAAGGGATTTATATTTAATAAATAGTTAAAACCAAATGCAGGATTTGTAACTAGTACTTAGGAGAGTTTAAAATTTTAAATTCTCCAAGTAAATTGAATCATATTCACTTATTACTTTATGAGGAAAACTTTTCATTTGATATGAAAAATATTTTTTTGCTGAAATTATTCTTTCTGATTTCTTTGTACCCTTAAGAAAACACTTAAGAGGATCCCAAAATGAAACCCTGTGAGTGGTGATTGTAAAAAGTCAATGATAAAGTGAGCAAAGGACCTGAATAGACACTCTTCAAAGAAGAGATACAGATGGCTAATAAGCACACAAAAAGATGATCAACCTCACTAGTCATCAGAGAAGTGCTAATGAAAACTATATGAAATATTACCTCACACTTTTCAGAATGGTTATCATCAATAAATCAACAAACAACAAGTGTTGGTGAAGGTGTGAAAAAAAGGGAACCCTGTAGACTGTTGGCGGGAATTCAGATTGGTGCAGCCACTGTAGAAAACAGTATGGAATCTCCTCAAAAATTAAAAATGAAACTGCCTATGACCCAACAATTCCACTTATGGAAATATATCCAAAGAAACTCAAAACACTGATTCTAAAGAATATATGCACTCCTATGTTCATTACAGCATTATTTATTAATACAATAGCTAAGATATGGAAGCAGCCCAAGTGTCCATCAGATGAGTGGATAAAAAGGCTGTAGTACATTTATACAATAGTATACTATTTGGCCATAAAAAAGAAGAAAATCTTACCTTTTGTGAGAGCATAGATGGACTTGGAGAGTATTATGCTAAGTGAAATAAGCCAGTCAGAGAAAGACTACTATCATATGATTTCACTTATATGTGGAATGTAATGAACAAAATAAATTTTCAAAATAAAAACAGACTTATAGAAAGAGAAAAGACTGACAGCTGTCTGAGTGGAGGGGGTAGGTGGCCTAGATGAAAAAGGTGAAGGGATTAAGACAAAAAATATTTTATAGACATGGACAACAGTATGGTGATCACTAGAGGGAAAGGTGGGAGGTTTGAAGTGGTTCTAGAGGTGATAAATGGTGATAGAAGGAGACTTGACTTAGGGTGGTGAATACACAATACAATATACAGACAATGTACTGTACAATGGTACACTTGAAATTTATATAATTTTATTAACCAATGTCACCCCAATAAGTTTAATAAAATATTTAAAAAGCCATGATAGTCAGGTTTTCCAAGCAAATGCCAAATGTCTAGAATTGAATGACAGTATGACATTTCTTACACAGACCTTGCATTTTGGGTTAAGTTTGACAATAAAATGAATAGGAATTTTTACCACATCTATGTTTACAGCTCTAAATTAGTTCAGAATTTACAACTTCATCAGTCTTCCGTAATTGATGAGAGCAAAAATATCTATAAAAACTGTAATTAGTCAAAGAAGCCTCAAATTTACGCCCATTTTAAAATTACATTTAATATGTATCTATATGGAAGATTCATTATCTGAGGCGTTTCCAGAGCCAGAGTAATTTGAATATGTTTGTTAATTTTATCAGTTTTTCTTTCTTTCTCTCTTTCTCTCCTTTTCCTTCCTTCCTTCCTTCCTTCCTTCCTTCCTTCCTTCCTTCCTTCCTTCCTTCCTTCCTTCCTTCCTTCCTTCCTTCTTTCCCTTCTCCTCTTTTCCTCATTCTTCCTCTTCCTCCTTTTCTTCCTCCTCTTCCTCTTCCTCTTCCTCTTCCTCCGCCTCCTCCTCCTCCTCCTCTTCTCTCTCCTTCTTCTCCTCCTCCTCCTCCTCCTCCTCCTCCTCCTCCTCCTTCTTCTTCTTCTTCTTCTTCTTCTTCTTCTTCTTCTTCTTCTTCTTCTTCTTCTTCTTCTTCTTCTTCTTCTCCTCCTCCTCCTCCTCCTCCTCCTCCTCCTCCTCCTCCTCCTCCTCCTCCTTCTTCCCAGGAATATAGTTAATAAAAAAAGTACAGACTATGAGGTGTTATATACATTTTATAGGCAGGCCATATTTTTTTTTCTAAGATGTCTAGAAGACAATAGGAAGACAGAAATATGGTGTTATCTGTCTAAGAGAAAAAGCAAACTTAGGAAAAGAAAATGAAATTTGATAGCAAGGCAAGACAGGTATTTGATTGCAAGTCTTCTTCCTTGTAAAAAGGACAGCATGACATAATCAACACTGTCTTTGTCAGCATTCTTATAGCAGCAAACATCTCTGAATTGTTCTAATAACTAATGGTCTCATCTGCAGTGCATTGAAGCAAAAACAATTAGAGCATTTATTGTCCTCTTTTCTAATAACCCTTTTGCATTATTGACATTTCTAAATAAGGAGCAAATAAACTTGAGACATTACACTCACAAAGGAGGAAAAAAAAGAACTTGACTGAAAGATGAATTCTCAGTCTTTTCACTTTGATGAAAGAGTTGTCACAAGAAACAAACCTGATCTGAAAATTCAAAACCTGCTTAGACTCTTGGGATTTGCCTATGAATGTTAACAAGGTATTTTTAAAGATGCATTATCATCAATTGACAACATGCTCCAAATACTGCCTATTTCTTCTTTAAGAGAACATTTTTTTTAATTGTTGTTGTTAGGGAATGTATTCCCTCACTGAAGAAAATACCCAGTCTCCTGTCAAAACGACATAGATTTAGGAAAAATGCTATAGCATTGAAGCTCACTTTTCAATATTCAGAATAAGCAAAAGGAGAGCAAGTTTCCCTCAACAGGAAGTTGGAAGCACACTAAACACTCCTTGTAAAATAAAACAGTTGGAGAAATACCATGTTCTTTCATTGGTTAGTTTTGATAGCAACTATGATTTTAAATAGTTATTGCAGACAAAAAATGCTCTGCTGATTTTGGAAGAAAATGGATTGATTCAGCTGTTCAGTGACCAACAGATGACTCAAGATAGTGTTTTTTCTTGCCCTGCACTCACACTTATCACTATACTTTATCCTGATTTCTCAATATAGTGAAAACAAATGGATTTTGTATAGGTAAAATAATAAACCTCATTAGATTTTAATTTGTCATCCTGGTGAAAAGGTATTACAAGAATAAAATTAAAAAAACTTTCTCTAGCCTTAGGATGGGAATTAAATAATTTCCCCCCTAACATATACGGAATTTAAACTGTAACTTCTAATATTGATTCCTGGCCAAGTGTTGAGGAACAAATTAACCTCATTTTTTCTTTCATTTAGCGTTTTAACTTCTTTTTATTCAAGTTTTTATTTGCTCCATGACATAACAGGCAGGTACTATATGGTTTGGGTGGAATGTTTCAACTAGTTTCAGAAGCTTTTACTCATAAAGACATTCCTAAATTTGTTCAGAAAACTCATAATTATTTTTTTCTGTTCATAAATTAAAATATGCCATGGTGGATTTTATTTCCTTTCATGGATATTAGCATGGATATCTGGATTTCAAAAAGTAAATGCTTAAAATGGCCATGAAGTCTCAAGAAATGGGAACATGTTTATAAAGTATAAATTCTATATAACTATACAATATTATTGATATTATAACCCTTTTATTTAGAAGCAACATTCTCGCCCAATCCTGTCATATCACAGATAAGGAATCTGTGACACAGAGAGATTTAATCTTGACAAGATCACACAGCTAGGCAGTTGCTGAGCCAGGACTAGAATCCAACTGATTTTATTCTTACTATAATGTTTTAAGAACTTAAGAGTTATGAAGACTAGAGGAACTTAAACTCTTTATATAATACTTGAACACATTCTTCCATGCACTTGAAAAAGTCCAACTTCTGCTTAATCACTTCTGTGATGAAAAACTTACTCTAAGAAACTTCTATTTTTCTTGGAAAATACTTATATGGTAGTAAAAGCTTCATATCTTCTACATACTAGATATTGTTTTGCTCTTTGAGGCTGAAAGAAGTTTTTCTTTTCTCATGACAAACCTTGAAATATTTGAAGGTAACTACTGTACCCTGACCTCTTTGATTCCTCAGACGAAACAGCTATATTTCTTTTAGCTTTTTATTTATGTTTTTATTTTTAGGGTTGTTTTTTCAGCACTTGCTATTTATCAGACACTGTGCTGAATACTGAGGATTTTAAGATGATTAAGATAGAACCCCTGCTTTCAAAGTGCTCTAGGTAGAGAGTAAAAAAAAATCATCAGTTGCGCTGTAAGTCTTGTGGTGGAGGTAAGCCTAGGGTACTTACAGGAACAAACCACAACCTGAGATGGGGTGAAGAATGTTAGAAAATGTTTTAAAAAGGTGATGTGCTTCAGGTGAGAGACAAAATCACAGTTGGAAGTGTAGGAAAAGAAGGAACATTTAAGACAATTTTTAGTTGGTCGACACGGTTGGAGTGAAGGGTCCTTGTGGATATATGGGACTACCAGGCAGAATCAGATTGCAGTGGCTTTCAAATTTCTTCACCTTTGTGGATGTTTGTATCTAACTGCAGACACCAGGATTGAACACAGAGTTCCCTTTCTCAAAACACTTCTCAATTCAGACTAAGATCCTACTTATTAGTTTTGGAACATCCTGTCGAGTCGTTTTGATCTCACAGCCACTGTAACTTTTAGTCAATTATTACATATATTGCTACTAATCCAAACCTTCTTTGATTGTGTTCTTGAAGAGTTGATTCTTGTACTAGATTGTGTACATATTTTCTTCATTATATTCCTTTATGTTATATTTTACTTGGTGTTCCTATCTATGGAGATCTTTTTTTTCTTTTAAAATTCTTACTCTCGAGGAGATGACGTCAGAGTAATGGCGGGGTACGAAGCGATACCGATAAATCTCCCCCAAAACTCAACAAGATCTTCAACCAGAAAGAGAAAAAACTATACATGGAGCCTCCAGATGCTTCGCAATACACCCAAAGGTATGGTCGAGTGAAAAATTGGCTAAATATATAACCAAACCCCGAAGGAAATAGGGAGTAAGAAATGCTCCGCCTTCCTCACTAACCTAAACAGGGAGGCTTTCTCTGGTAACTGTGAATATAGAAACTGAGGCAGGCAAAGGGGGTGAATAGATCCAGGCCGCGGCACAAACGGCCGAACCAGGCTGTGGCACGGAGATCCAAGCCGAGGAAAAACTGATCCTGTGGCAACCCGGGCAATACAAGCTAACACTCGCGCCAAACCCAAACAAAGAAAGACAAGTGGAGCGGCCATTTTACCCGGTCTCCTGGTCGGCGTGCGCGCAGTTAGTGGGCGAGAGGTTTCTTCCTAGGCCCCGGGAGTGGGTGCCCGTGTTGCCCCACGGAGAGGCAGGGTCAGAGGCCTTTCTGTGGGCCGAGGGCAGAGTCTCTGGGCAGCCCCAGCACCCTAGGAAAGCCACGCACAGGAGGGAGTGAGAACTAATTCCAACGGTGGAGATTTTCCGTGCTGGAGGGTGTTTCACTCAGAGGGAAACGCGGCCGGCCTCATATCCTGGTCTGCGCGCGCAGATAGTGAATGAGAGATTCCTCCGAGTGCCTCGGCAGTGCGCGCCTGTGTTATAGCACAGAGGAGCAGAGTCAGGGGCCTTTGTGTGGGCCAAAGCGGAATCTCGGGCCGCCCCAGCGCCTTGCAAAAGCCGCGCACGGAGACGGAGCGAGACTCAATTCCACCGGTGGAAATTTTCCCTGCGGTTGGGGGTTTCACTCAGAGCGTGAGACTGCTGGCCGGATATCCTGGTTTGCGCGCGCAGACAGTGAGTGAGAGTTTCCTCCAAGTGCCCCGGAAGTGGGCGCCCGCCTGTGTTACCGGACAGAGTGGCAGAGCCAGAGGTCTTTGAGTGGGCAGAAAGCCCGCTTGATTATGCTAGCAGCTCTGACTGACTGAGCCTTACCCAGAGCCCTGTGCTGAGTGGAAATAGAGTGGGGAGTTGCCAGCTCTTTGAGCCTCTTACTATCCAGGCAGAGGCAGCAGCAACCCCATAGCTGGATTATCAGGCTATTAATTGAGGAAGGAAAGACTAGGAGAAAGGCTCCAGGAACACGGACTCTGTCACTGTCGGAGCCTATAAATGCTAATGAGCCTTGACTGCCAACGAGACTAAAGCACAATACATGACATTGCCATAGAGACTTATCAACTGCAAACCTCTACCTGAGCGTGCCAAAGGGGCAGAACCCGGGGTACAGAGTCACCGACCAGGAAGAGGGAGAGAAAAGAAAAAGCAAGAAGATAACCTCTCAAAATCAAGAATAATCTGCAGACTTTATAACCTATCCCATTTTATTATATTTGTTCGTTTGTTTCTCTTATCTTCATTCTTGATACTTTTTTTCCTCCTCCAATTTGGCCGATTAACTCTCTACCGGTCTTACACTCTCCTCTCCTTGAACTACACTACCCATAAGTGTTACATCTCCCATTATCTTTTCTCTTCTCTTCCTTTCTCTCTATGAGGGTTGCACTCCAAAACCCTTAACTCTCTCTCTCTCTCTCTCCTTTCTTTTTTCTTCTTTTAGTGGTTCCCTCTTTTTTTTCTCTCTCTCTTTCTTTTCTCCCTCTATATTAGTTTCTTCCTTTCTCCTTTACATCTCCTCTCATTCAAACCTCAATAACAAACAAATTATCTTATCTGGGACTCAAACTTATGTTTGTGGCATTTTGGGGGTTTTTACTTCACCTTTTTAACTCACTAGCAGTGCTCCCATCCCTGGCTCTCCATTTTATCTAGTTCTTGTTCCACTAAATACAATAGTATTTTTTTAATTTGTCCCCCCATTTTTCTGTTCTCCTCTTATTCCTCTCATCATAACTCTTAGACAACCAACACCTAAAAGCAAATCATTTTATTCTTGACCCAAATTTTTTCCTTATTTGCCTTTTATGGGTCCATACGCTCTTTTTTTTTCTTTTTTTTTTTTGCCCCTTTATTACTTTTCCCCAATTCAGGCCCTCCATCACAGACATTGTTGGTTATAATTCACAGTTCACCACAAGATTTTCTCAAGAAAGAGGGGAGAAGAGAGGAGAGGAAAAAAGGAAGGGGGGAATAATTTCCTTTTTTTAAAATTTTTATTTTATTTTATTTTTCTTTACTTCATTATTAATTTTTTTAAAAAAACAACTCTTTTCAATTTTTTTTTTATTATTATTTTTATTTTTTTAAACTTTTTATTCTTTATTAAATCTCATTAATACTATCAACAAAACCACCCTCAGATGCCATTAAGGAAGAGAAAATTGAATATCATGGATACAAAAGAAAGAGAGGTAACACAGATAGATGAAAAATCAATGGAGAAAAAATTTAATATATTGGAAACCTTGGAGCTAAATGACAGAGAATTCAAGATAGAAATCCTAAAAGTCCTCCGAGATATACAAGAAAACACAGAAAGGCAATTTAGGGAGCTCAGAATACAACTCAATGAACACAAAGAATATATGTCCAAGGAAATTGAAACTATAAAAACAAATCAAACAGAGATGAAAAACTAAATTCACGAGCTGAGAAACGAAATAACAAGCTTAGCTAATAGAACAGGTCAGATAGAAGAGAGGATTAGTGAAACAGAAGACAAGCAACTTGAGGCACAACAGAGAGAAGAAGAAAGAGACTCAAAAATTAAAAAAAAATGAGATAACCCTACAAGAATTATCTGACTCCATCAAAAAGAATAACATAAGAATAATAGGTATATCAGAGGGAGAAGAGAGAGAAAATGGAATGGAGAACATACTCAAACAAATAATAGATGAGAACTTCCCAAGCCTGTGGAAAGAACTAAAGCCTCAAGTTCAAGAAGCAAACAGAACTCCAAGTTTTCTTAACCCCAACAAACCTACTCCAAGGCATATCATAATGAAATTGACACAAACCAACAGCAAAGAAAAAATTCTCAAGGCAGCCAGGGAAAAGAAGAATACAACATATAAAGGAAGGCCCATTAGATTATCATCAGATTTCTCAGCAGAAACTCTACAAGCTAGAAGAGAGTGGACCCCAATATTTAAAGTCCTGAAAGAGAGGAACTTTCAGCCATGAATACTATACCCATCAAAGCTATCCTTCAAATATGAAGGAGAAATAAAAACATTCACAGATACAGAAAAAATGAGGGAATTTATCATCAGAAAACCCCCATTCCAGGAATGACTAAAGGGGGTTCTCCAATCAGATACAAAGAACAAAAAAAAACAGAGCCACAAGTAAAAGCTCCAAGAAGAACACAATAAAACCAAATTTAAACTGTGACAACAACAAAAAGAAAGAGGGGGAAAAGATGGAGATTAACAGTAGCAAAGGACGATGGAGTGCAAAAGTACTCACAAAATAGTTCGCTACAATGAACAGGTTAAGGACCCTTTTCATTACTTAAAGGTAACCACCATTGAAAAAACCACCACAGAAGCACATGAGATAAAAAAGATAGCAACAGAGGAAAGATGTATGGAATACAACCAAATAAAAACAAAAGATAGAAAAACGAAAGAGAAGGATCAAACAAGACACAAAACTAACAGAAAGCAAGATATAAAATGGCAATAGGGAACTCACAAGTATCAATAATTACACTAAATGTAAACGGAATAAACTCACCAATAAAAAGGCACAGAGTAGCAGAATGGATTAAAAAAGAAAATCCAACTGTATGCTGCCTACAGGAAACTCATCTAAGTAACAAGGATAAAAACAAATTCAAAGTGAAAGGCTGGAAAACAATACTCCAAGCAAATAACATCCAAAAAAAAGCAGGTGTAGCAATACTCATATCGGATAATGCTGACTACAAGACAGGAAAAGTACTCAGAGACAAAAATGGCCATTTCATAATGGCTAAGGGGACACTGAATCAAGAAGACATAACAATTCTTAATATATATGCACCAAACCAAGGAGCACCAAAATTTATAAGACAGCTACTTATTGACCTTAAAACAAAAACTGACAAAAATACAATCATACTTGGAGACCTCAATACACCGCTGACAGCTCTAGATCGGTCATCTAAACAGAGAATCAATAAAGATATAGTGGCCTTAAACAAAACACTAGAGCACCTGGATATGATAGACATCTACAGGACATTTCATCCCAAAGTGACTGAGTATACATTTTTCTCCAGTGTACATGGATCATTCTCAAGAATTGACCATATGTTGGGCCACAAAAACAACATCAGCAAATTTAGAAAAATCGAAGTTGCACCAAGCATATTTTCTGATCATAAAGCCTTGAAACTAGAACTCAACTGCAAAAAAGAGGAAAAAAATCCCACAAAATGTGGAAACTAAACAACATACTTTTAAAAAATGAATGGTTCAAAGAAGAAATAAGTGCAGAGATCAAAAGATATATACAGACTAATGAAAATGACAATACGACATATCAGAATCTATGGGATGCAGCAAAAGCAGTGATAAGAGGGAAGTTCATATCACTTCAGGCATATATGAACAAACAAGAGAGAGCCCAAGTGAACCACTTAACTTCCCACCTTAAGGAACTAGAAAAAGAAGAACAAAGACAACCCAAAACCAGCTGAAGAAAGGAGATAATAAAAATCAGAGCAGAAATAAATGAATTAGAGAACAGAAAAACTATAGAAAAAATTAATAGAACAAGGAGCTTGTTCTTTGAAAAGATCAACAAAATTGACAAACCCTTGGCAAGACTTACCAAAGAAAAAAGAGAAAGAACTCATATAAACAAAATCCAAAATGAAAGAGGAGAAATCACCATGGACACCATAGTTATACAAAGAATTATTGTAGAATACTATGAAAAACTTTATGCCACTAAATTCAACAATCTAGAAGAAATGGATAAATTTCTAGAAAAATACAACTTTCCTAGACTGAGTCAAGAAGAAGCAGAAAGCCTAAACAGACCTATCAGTAGAGAAGAAATAGAAAAAACCATTAAAATCCTCCCCAAAAATAAAAGTCCAGGCCCTGACGGCTATACCAGCGAATTTTATCAAACATTCAAAGAAGACTTGGTTCCTATTCTACTCAAAGTCTTCCAAAAAATTGAAGAAGAAGCAATACTTCCAAACACATTTTATGAGGCCAACATAACCCTCATACCAAAACCAGGCAAGGACGGCACAAAAAAAGAAAACTACAGACCAATATCTCTAATGAATACAGATGCTAAAATACTAAACAAAATACTAGCAAACCGAATACAACAACATATTAAAAAAATAATACATCATGATCAAGTGGGATTCATCCCAGAATCTCAAGGATGGTTCAACATACGTAAAACGGTTAACGTAATACACCATATCAACAAAACAAAGAACAAAAACCACATGATCTTATCAATAGACGCAGAAAAGGCTTTCGATAAAATACAACACCATTTTATGTTTAAGACTCTCAACAAGAGAGTAATGGCGGAGTAGGAAGCGATACCGATAAATCTCCCCCAAAACTCAACAAGATCTTCAACCTGAAACAGAAAAACCTATACTTGGAGCTTCCAGATTCTTCGCAATACACCCAAAGGTATGATTGAGTGAAAAATTGGCTAAATATATAACCAAACCCCGAAGGAAATAGGGAGTAAGAAATGCTCCGCCTTCCTCACTAACCTAAACAGGGCGGCTTTCTCTGGTAACTGTGAATATAGAAACTGAGGCGGGCAAAGGGGGTGAATAGATCCAGGCCGCCGCAGCAAAAACGGCCGAACCAGGCTGTGGCTCAGAGATCCAAGCCGAGGAAAATCTGATCCTGGGGCAACCCGGGCAATACAAGCTAACACTCGCGCCAAACCCAAACAAAGAAAGACAAGTGGAGCGGCCATTTTACCCGGTCTCCTGGTCGGTGCGCAGTTAGTGGAAGAGAGATTTCTTCCTAAGCCGCGGAAGTGGGTGCCCGTGTTGCCCCACGGAGAGGCAGGGTCAGAGGCCTTTCTGTGGGCTGAGGGCAGAGTCTCTGGGCAGCCCCAGCGCCCTGGGAAAGCCACGCACGGGAGGGAGTGAGAACTACTTCCAACGGTGGAGATTTTCCGTGCTGGTGAGGGTTTTACTCAGAGGGAACCGCGGCCGGCCTCATATCCTGGTGTGCGCGCGCAGATAAGGAGTGAGTGATTCCTCCGAGTGCCTCGGCAGTGCGCGCCCGTGTTATCGCACAGAGGGGCAGAGTCAGGGGCCTTTGTGTGGGCCAAAGCGGAATCTCGGGCCGCCACAGCGCCTTGCAAAAGCCGCACACGGGGACGGAGCGAGACTCAATTCCAACGCTGCAACTTTTCCCTGCGGTTGGGGGTTTCACTCAGAGCGTGAGACTGCTGGCCGGATATCCTGGTTACAGACAGTGAGTGAGAGTTTCCTCCAAGCGCCCCGGAAGTGGGCGCCCGCTTGTGTTACTGGACAGAGTGGCAGAGCCAGTGGTCTATGAGTGGGCGGAAAGCCCGCCTGATTATGCTAGCAGCTCTGACTGACTGAGCCTTACCCAGAGCCCTGTGCTGAGTGGAAATAGAGTGGGGAGTTGCCAGCAATTTGAGCCTCTTACTATCCAGGCAGAGGCAGCAGCAACCCCATACCTGGACTATCAGGCTACTAATTGAGGAAGGAAAGACTAGGAGAAAGGCTCCAGGAACACGGACTCTCTCACTGTCGGAGCCTATAAATGCTAATGAGCCTCAACTCCCAACGAGAATAAAGCATAATACATGACATTGCCATAGAGACTTATCAACTGCAAACCTCTACCTGAGCGTGCCAAAGGGGCAGAACCCGGGGTACAGAGTCACCGACCAGGAAGAGGGAGAGAAAAGAAAAAGCAAGAAGATAACCTCTCAAAATCAAGAATAATCTGCAGACTTTATAACCTATCCCATTTTATTATATTTGTTCGTTTCTCTTATCTTCATTCTTGAGACTTTTTTTTCCTCCTCCAATTTGGCCGATTAACTCTCTACCGGTCTTACTCTCTCCTCTCCTTGAACTACACTACCCATAAGTGTTACATCTCCCATTATCATTTCTCTTCTCTTCCTTTCTCTCTATGAGGGTTGCACTCCAAAACCCTTAACTCTTTCTCTCTCTCTCCTTTCTTTTTTCTTCTTTTAGTGGTTCCCTCTTTTTTTCTCTCTCTCTCTTTCTTTTCTCCCTCTATATTAGTTTCTTCCTTTCTCCTTTACATCTCCTCTCATTCAAACCTCAATAACAAACAAATTATCTTATCTGGGACTCAAACCTATGTTTGTGGCATTTTGGGGGTTTTTTACTTCACCTTTTTAACTCACTAGCAGTGCTCCCATCCCTGGCTCTCCATATTATCTAGTTCTTGTTCCACTAAATACAATAGTAAGTTTTTAATTTGTCCCCCCATTTTTCCATTTTCCTCTTATTCCTCTCATCATAACTCTTAGAAAACCAACACCTAAAAGCAAATCATTTTATTCTTGACCCAAATTTTTTCCTTATTTGCTTTTTGTGGGTCCATACGCTCTTTTTTTTTTCTTTTCCTTTTTTTTTTTTTTTTTTTCTTTCTTTCTTTTTTGCCCCTTTATTACTTTTCCCCAATTCAGGCCCTCCATCACAGGCATTGTTTGTTATAACTCACAGTCCACCACAAGATTTTCTCAAGAAAGAGGGGAGAGGAGAGGAGAGGAAAAAAAGAGGGGGGGAATAATTTCCTTTTTTTAAAAATTTTTATTTTATTTTATTTTTCTTTATTTCATTATTAATTTTTTTAAAAAAAACTACTCTTTTCGATTTGTTATTTTTTTATTTTTTTTTAACTTTTTATTCTTTATTAAATCTCAATACTATCAACAAAACCACCCTCAGATGCCATTAAGGAAGAGAAAATCGAATATCATGGATACAAAAGAAAGAGAGGTAACACAGCTAGATGAGGAAAAATCTATGGAGAAAAAATTTAATATATTGGAAACCTTGGAGCTAAATGACAGAGAATTCAAGATAGAAATCCTAAAAATCCTCCGAGATATACAAGAAAACACAGAAAGGCAATATAGGGAGCTCAGAAAACAACTCCATGAACAGAAAGAATATATGTCCAAGGAAATTGAAACTATAAAAACAAATCAAACAGAGATGAAAAACTCAATTAACGAGCTGAAAAACAAAGTAACAAGCTTAGCTAATAGAACAGGTCAGATAGAAGAGAGGATTAGTGAAATAGAAGACAAGCAACTTGAGGCACAACAGAGAGAAGAAGAAAGAGACTCAAAAATTAAAAAAAATGAGATAGCCCTACAAGAATTATCTGACTCCATCAAAAAGAATAACATAAGAATAATAGGTATATCAGAGGGAGAAGAGAGAGAAAATGGAATGGAGAACATACTTAAACAAATAATTGATGAGAACTTCCCAAGCCTGTGGAAAGAACTAAAGCCTCAAGTTCAAGAAGCAAACAGAACTCCAAGTTTTCTTAACCCCAACAAACCTACTCCAAGGCATATCATAATGAAATTGACACAAACCAACAGCAAAGAAAAAATTCTCAAGGCAGCCAGGGAAAAGAAGAATACAACATATAAAGGAAGGCCCATTAGATTATCATCAGATTTCTCAGCAGAAACTCTACAAGCTAGAAGAGAGTGGACCCCAATATTTAAAGTCCTAAAAGAGAGGAACTTTCAGCCACGAATACTATACCCATCAAAGCTATCCTTCAAATACGAAGGAGAAATAAAAACATTCACAGATACAGAAAAGATGAGAGAATTTATCATCAAAAAACCCCCACTCCAGGAATTACTAAAGGGGGTTCTCCAATCAGATACAAAGAACAAAAAAAAACAGAGCCACAAGTAAAAGCTCCAAGAAGAACACAATAAAACCAAATTTAAACTGTGACAACAACAAAAAGAAAGAGGGGGAGAAGACGGAGATTAACAGTAGCAAAGGACGATGGAGTGCAAAAGTACTCACAAAATAGTTCGCTACAATGAACAGGGTAGGGACCCTTTTCATTACTCAAAGGTAACCACCATTGAAAAACCACCACAGAAGCACATGAGATAAAAAAGATAGCAACAGAGGAAAGATGTATGGAATACAACCAAATAAAAACAAAAGATAGAAAAACGAAAGAGAAGGATCAAACAAGACACAAAACTAACATAAAGCAAGATATAAAATGGCAATAGGGAACTCACAAGTATCAATAATTACACTAAATGTAAATGGATTAAACTCACCAATAAAAAGGCACAGAATAGCAGAATGGATTAAAAAAGAAAATCCAACTGTATGCTGCCTACAGGAAACTCATCTAAGTAACAAGGATAAAAACAAATTCAAAGTGAAAGGCTGGAAAACAATACTCCAAGCAAATAACATCCAAAAAAAAGCAGGTGTAGCAATACTCATATCGGATAATGCTGACTACAAGACAGGAAAAGTACTTAGAGACAAAAATGGCCATTTCATAATGGCTAAGGGGACACTGAATCAAGAAGACATAACAATTCTTAATATATATGCACCAAACCAAGGAGCACCAAAATATATAAGACAGCTACTTATTGATCTTAAAACAAAAACTGACAAAAATACAATCATACTTGGAGACCTCAATACACCGCTGACGGTTCTAGATCGGTCATCCAAACAGAGAATCAACAAAGACATAGTGGCCTTAAACAAAACACTAGAGCACCTGGATATGATAGACATCTACAGGACATTTCATCCCAAAGTGACTGAGTATACATTTTTCTCCAGTGTACATGGATCATTCTCAAGAATTGACCATATGTTGGGCCACAAAAACAATATCAGCAAATTCAGAAAAATTGAAGTTGTACCAAGCATATTTTCTGATCATAAAGCCTTGAAACTAGAATTCAACTGCAAAAAAGAGGAAAAAAATCCCACAAAAATGTGGAAACTAAACAACATACTTTTAAAAAATGAATGGGTCAAAGAAGAAATAAGTGCAGAGATCAAAAGATATATACAGACTAATGAAAATGACAATACGACATATCAGAATCTATGGGATGCAGCAAAAGCAGTGATAAGAGGGAAGTTCATATCACTTCAGGCATATATGAACAAACAAGAGAGAGCCCAAGTGAACCACTTAACTTCCCACCTTAAGGAACTAGAAAAAGAAGAACAAAGACAACCCAAAACCAGCCGAAGAAAGGAGATAATAAAAATCAGCGCAGAAATAAATGAATTAGAGAACAGAAAAACTATAGAAAAAATTAATAGAACAAGGAGCTGGTTCTTTGAAAAGATCAACAAAATTGACAAACCCTTGGCAAGACTTACCAAGGAAAAAAGAGAAAGAACTCATATAAACAAAATCCAAAATGAAAGAGGAGAAATCACCACGGACACCGTAGCTATACAAAGAATTATTGTAGAATACTATGAAAAACTTTATGCCACTAAATTCAACAACCTAGAAGAAATGGATAAATTCCTAGAACAATACAACCTTCCTAGACTGAGTCAAGAAGAAGCAGAAAGCCTAAACAGACCTATCAGTAGAGAAGAAATAGAAAAAACCATTAAAAACCTCCCCAAAAATAAAAGTCCAGGCCCTGACGGCTATACCAGTGAATTTTATCAAACATTCAAAGAAGGCTTGGTTCCTATTCTACTCAAAGTCTTCCAAAAAATTGAAGAAGAAGCAATACTTCCAAACACATTTTATGAGGCCAACATAACCCTCATACCAAAACCAGGCAAGGATGGCACAAAAAAAGAAAACTACAGACCAATATCTCTAATGAATACAGATGCTAAAATACTAAACAAAATACTAGCAAACCGAATACAACAACATATTAAAAAAATAATACATCATGATCAAGTGGGATTCATCCCAGAATCTCAAGGATGGTTCAACATACGTAAAACGGTTAATGTAATACACCATATCAACAAAACAAAGAACAAAAACCACATGATCTTATCAATAGACGCAGAAAAGGCTTTCGATAAAATACAACACAATTTTATGTTTAAGACTCTCAACAAAATGGGTATAGAAGGAAAATATCTCAACATGATAAAGGCCATATATGATAAGCCATCAGCTAACATCATATTAAATGGCACTAAACTGAAGGCTTTCCCCCTTAAATCAGGAACAAGACAGGGTTGTCCACTCTCTCCACTCTTATTTAATGTGGTCCTAGAGGTTCTAGCCAGAGCAATCAGACAAGACAAAGAAATAAAAGGCATCCATATCGGAAAAGAAGAAGTAAAGGTATCACTTTTTGCAGATGATATGATCCTATACATCGAAAACCCCAAAGAATCCACAAAAAGACTACTAGAAACAATAAGCCAATACAGTAAGGTCGCAGGATACAAAATTAACATACAGAAGTCAATAGCCTTTCTATATGCCAACAATGAAACAACTGAGAAGGAACTCAAAAGAATAATCCCCTTCACGATTGCAACAAAAAAAATAAAATACTTAGGAGTAAACATAACAAAGAATGTAAAGGACTTATGCAATGAAAACTATAAACCATTGTTAAGGGAAATCGAAAAAGATATAATGAGATGGAAGAATATACCTTGTTCTTGGCTAGGAAGAATAAATATAATCAAGATGGCTATATTACCCAAAGCAATATACAAATTTAATGCAATTCCCATCAAACTTCCAATGACATTTTTTAAAGAAATAGAGCAAAAAATCATCAGATTTATATGGAACTATAAAAAACCCCAAATAGCCAAAGCAATCCTGGGGTCATTACAATACCTGACTTCAAACTCTATTATAGGGCCACGACAATCAAAACAGCATGGTATTGGCAGAAAAATAGACACTCAGACCAATGGAACAGAATAGAAAGTCCAGAAATAAAACCACATATATATAGTCAAATAATTTTTGATAAAGGGGCCAACAACACACAATGGAGAAAAGAAAGCCTCTTCAATAAATGGTGCTGGGAAAACTGGAAAGCCACATGCAAAAGAATGAAACTGGACTACAGTCTCTCCCCCTGTACAAAAATTAACTCAAAATGGATCAAAGATCTAAACATAAGACCTGAAACAATTAAGTACATAGAAGAAGACATAGGTACTCAACTCATGGACCTGGGTTTTAAAGAGCATTTTATGAATTTGACTCCAATGGCAAGAGAAGTGAAGGCAAAAATTAATGAATGGGACTACATCAGACTAAGAAGTTTTTGCTCAGCAAGGGAAACTGATAACAAAATAAACAGAAAGCCAACTAAATGGGAAATGATATTTTCAAACAACAGCTCAGATAAGGGCCTAATATCCAAAATATACAAAGAACTCATAAAACTCAACAACAAACAAACAAACAATCCAATAAAAAAATGGGAAGAGGATATGAATAGACACTTCTCCCAGGAAGAAATACAAATGGCCAACAGATGTATGAAAAGATGCTCATCTTCTTTAGCTATTAGAGAAATGCAAATCAAAACGGCAATGAGATACCACCTCACACCTGTTCGATTAGCTGTTATTAGCAAGACAGGTAATAGCAAATGTTGGAGAGGCTGTGGAGAAAAAGGAACCCTCATCCACTGTTGGTGGGAATGTAAAGTAGTACAACCATTATGGAAGAAAGTATGGTGGTTCCTCAAAAAACTGAAAATAGAACTACCTTATGACCCAGCAATCCCTCTACTGGGTATATATCCGCAAAACTCAGAAACATTGATACGTAAAGACACATGCAGCCCCATGTTTATTGCAGCATTGTTCACAGTGGCCAGGACATGGAAACAACCAAAAAGCCCATCAATAGATGACTGGATAAAGAAGATGTGGCATATATACACTATGGAATACTACTGAGCCATAAGAATTGCTGACATCGGAACATTTACAGCAAAATGGTGGGATCTTGATAACATGATACGAAGCGAAATAAGTAAATCAGAAAAAACCAGGAACTGTATTATTCCATAAGTAGGTGGGACATAATAGTGAAACTAAGAGACATTGATAAGAATGTGGTGGTTACGGGGGGGAGGGGGGAATGGGAGAGGGAAAGGGGGTGGGGAGGGGCACAAAGAAAACAAGATAGAAGGTGACAGAGGACAATCTGACTTTGGGTGATGGGTATGCAACATAATTGAATGACAAGATAACCTGGACTTGTTATCTTTGAATATATGTATCCTGATTTATTGATGTCACCCCATTAAAAAAATAAAATTATTAAAAAAAATAATTAAAACCTTAAAAAAAAATTTAAAAAAATCCTTACTCTCTAGTAAAATATATTTGTTATTTTTCCCTGCCTCATGTTTTCATTTCTTTATTCATACCATAATGAGTTAAATTTCATTAATTTTTACAAATGCTACAGTAGGGTTTTAAATACATAAATTTATATTTTGTCAATAATTTTACCATTTCTCAACATGTATATGGAAAATGATGATTTAATCATGATTATCCCTTTGTATGTGGCTTTCCAATTTTCTCAGAGGCTTTCTTTTCTTTGTCTTCAGTCATTGAAAGAGCTTCTGTCAGTATTTAAGTTGTATGAGACACATTCTCAGTGAATCATCAGGTAGAGGCAAGTGGTGTTTGAACCTCTATCAGACTGAGAGGTTCAAATTTGGTACCAGTGCTGGGTCTGAGCTTACTCAGCAAATGTCTCAGAGTATATCAAGGCTAGCTGCCACCTGCTGGGTGTTCACACACCTTTGTGGTGGGGCAGAGTCTCAGGGTGTCTGCAGAATGAGTCCAGAAGAGTTTATTGGGACCAAATAGACCAACATTTGGTCATGTGAAGGGATGGTTATGCTCTGGTTGGTCATGTGAAAAAAAACTGATCCCAATCCTAAAGCTACACTACTAAATCTGTCCCAGATTTTGACAGGAGCCTGATCTTTAGCATGCAGGACCACTGGGAGTCAGAAGGATGGGGCTAGTAGATTTTTCTGTGAGTGGGAGGTGCTTGTAAGGCTTGCGGTAAGGTGGGGGGAATTGATCTCATCCCAGAACCACACAACACAGCCTATCTCACATTCTGCCCACACCTTGGCAAGGTTGAACCACCAGGAGTCAGGAGTGTAGGTCTTGCCAGAGCCCAGAGAATGGGGCTTGCAGATCTCCCATGAGAGGGAGACACCAGCCGGGTTCACGTGAAAGTAGGAGGAATGTCACCTATCCCAAAGCACTCAACTCATTCACTCTCCCCTCTGAGTCTGCTCGGACTTCTAGACCTCATCCCAGGCAGCTGCCTACTCAGCAAGGCAAAAAACTGTATAGAGTGGAGTGACAGAGAGTCCAGATTGTGGAGCTATTTCATTGTCCCAGGTTGATGCCATATGCAGAAGCATGCTCTACCCAAGAAAGTTGACATCTGTGGTGTGGGAGAATTACTCAGCACAGGGGTTCAGGTTGCTGCCTCCTTAGCTCTTTTCCCAGTGCCACAAATTCCAGTCTCTCCTCACATGACTCTAATCCACTCCACCTTCCCTCTACTGAAGCCCCGAGTGGCTATGAATGAGATTTTGAGTGTTGTCCCCTTAAGAGGGCACCTGTGTCTCTAGCAGACTCCTGTTTCTCCTTGGATATTAGGACCCCTGCTAATTTTTACAGCCAGATATTTATGGACAATCCCTTCCTGGCCCTGGTGTTCTCGGGGCTGACATACCATAAGTCTCAGGGGGACCCCCACAACTGAGATATTCCTCTAGAATCTCAGTTGCTGCCTGAAGCAGTGGGGCCAGCTCTTTTCACTTCTCTGCCTTTCTTACTATATCACTATGACTTCTGTAAATCCTTGGTTATAAGACTTCTCTCAAGCTAGTCTACAGTTGGTTATTCAAGTTGATTGTTCTATATTTTAGTTGTAATTCTAATTTGATCCTGGGAGGATATGGATGTAACATCCACCTACTCTACTACCATCTTGGATCCCACCTGCTTCACTTTCAATTAGTGTTTTTGATAAATTACAAACCATAAACAATTGATTACTTGAATTATTCTAATGCATCTATGAATTTTTTAAGTGATCATATGGAAAAAATTAAGGGGAGCTATGAAATTGCTGAAATTAGGGTCTTATGACCTTTCTGTTTATCAATATTTACTAGCACAAAACATGAAGGAATGCTATAAAGGATGGAGGTCAGTTGTTACTCTTAAACTCCATCACATGCTTTAAACTTGTGCAGACACTTCACAGAATGTAACTCTCTATTGCCTTAGAATGGAAAATTTTGGAGTTCAAAAGGTCTGGGGAGTATCCAATCTAACCCCTCCATGTTTAAGGTATAATCTAGTGTCCCAAATAGAGAAATAACTTCGTTGAAGTTGCAGTTTCTCAGTCAGATCAAGTAGGTCTCTGAATTCACAGTTGTCCCATTTGTCAGGTTTAGGTTTATATTATATACATTAATTTTATAATTTATGCACAGAAATTACTCTGATCAGGCAATTCTGTAATGAAGAATGTAAGTATTAAAACATATCTTGACTTGGGTCTGGAGAGAGCAGAGTGTGAGTGTACAAAATGATCCAAAATTTCTTGTGTGCACCTTTGCTACAGATAGGTTGAGATCAATGAAATGGTACTCTTTTGTCACTGTGCTTCAATTTTTTGTTTTTCCATCTACTTTGGTTTTGTAAACCAATTGAAAATTCATCATACATCATTGAATTCCAAGAAAATAGATCTCTTATATCTAGAAAATATTGTTTTCTTCTTCAGTGGAGAGAAAAAATGAATTTTTTTTTTATGAAAAACTGGTGTTTATTTAAAAGGCTGTATTAGTTTGTATAATTTACTGTTACACAAATATTACTATTTGAACAAAACCATCAAGAGCTACTTAACAGTGATAATTAGTAGTACTGTAGTTATAGTAGAATTAATTATACAATACATGGGAGACAAAAGTATATAACAGTGTTTTTACGTTTCTTTGTGTCCTCCGGTACAGCAATTTATTTTATCTACTTTTTTTTTTAAAATAAATTTTTATTAATGGTAATGGGATGACATTAATAAATCAGGGTACATATATTCAAAGAAAACATGTCTAGGTTATTTTGTCATCAAATTATGTTGCAAACCCCTCGCCCAAAGTCAGATTGTCCTCCGTCACCCTCTATCTAGTTCTCTGTGCCCCTCCCCCTCCCCCTAACTCTCTCCCTCCCTCCCTCCCATGTCCTCCCTCCCCCCCCACCCTTGGTAACCACCACACTCTTGTCCATGTCTCTTAGTCTCAAAAAATGAATTTTTTGTACTGTAGCTGAGTATTGTCTGCAGTCTAGACTTAAGGACTGACAATCTCAAAACTGAAGACCTGTTTTACTAGCCATAACATGGGGCTGATTTATTAATGACCACTGTTCGCCCTGTCTTCTGGTGGAGCCTTACTTCAACATCGTCTCCACTTCCCCATTCATCAGAATTTATTATAATTGCCTTTTTTCATTGGCTTGTAAAACATTAACAGTTACCAGAACTCTTTCATCTCTTTATTATTATAAAAATGTTGACAGGTTATTGACACTTGGTGTAATTAAGACAAATAGGCAGGGCTATTTTGGGGGTAGCAAAGATAAGTACCCTTTGCTCAGTATTTATTATGTCTGAAGCCCTTTATATGCATTGTCTCCTTTTCCCTCACAATCACTTAATGAGCTATTAGTTTTGTTCCCCTTTAATAGGTGAACAAATTGGAACTCAGAGAAGATAAGTAACTTTATAAATATATAACATATTAGTGGTGGAGCTGATATTCAAATCTAAGTTTATTTGATCCCAGCTCTTAAATAAAACAATGCTATTTTGAAATTGAAAAAATTGATAAGAAATTTAGTGCTCTGTTTAAATAAACTGCATTCTAGTAGTGGATGGAAGTACACATTGGCAGCTTGCTTAATCTGTGTACACAAAAGACTTTCTAACTGGTGGGCTATCTATTTTTTCCATTTGTATTAGATGTTCTTTTTTATTTTTACTCCTACTTTGTTAGGCTTTGTTTGGATTATCTCAATGTGTCCCTTTCAGAAAGTGTAGGAGATATGAGTATAGAGGAAAACTGCAGGAAGACTGCTTGGTTTGGAGTCTTTTTTTTCTATCATTAACTTGCTATATAACTAGACAAATTACTTAGTTTCTTTATATCTGAATTTCCCCATTTGTAAAATAGGGATAATAAAAATTTCCACCTTATAAGGTTGTTCTGAGGATTAAGTGAGAAAATATAGAAAATATGCTTAAATCAGTGTGTGATAAATAGCAAGCATTATATTAGTGATAGCTATTATTTTTATTACGTCTCAACCTTCCATTTTTACTTTTTTATGTAGGCACTAAAGAAAAGTAAAGAATGAAGGAAAGCAAGAGTCTAACTCAGAAGTCCCTTAGAGGAAACCATAAATATTCTTATATCTTTCTCTCTTCTCTCAATACTCAGCACCAGTCACTTTCATATTTCTTCTATCGCTTTTTCTCTTCAGAAATTTCAAGTTCCTCACCTAATTTTATTCCTCTCTTTGTTTTGAATTCCAACAACTTTAGCAATCAAAATTTCCCTGTTTTTTTTCCCCTTGCTCACATATCTTATCTAGCTTTGTTATAATTCACTAATCTATATGATGGTAAGATATCATTGGGACCTTTCTTGCCTTATCAGTCATTTTTCAGTGGAGTCCTTGGGTCAGCTTCTTATAGTGTTTGTGCTGCAAACATGAAAGTAGTTGTCCTATTTTTGTCATGGATTATTAACTGATTGAGACAACAGAATCAGATTTATGTATTATGTTATTGTTTTATCAGAAACCATACCAGTTTTTTTTATATTTTATTTTATTAATGGGGCGACATCAATAAATCAGGATACATATATTCAAAGATAACATGTCCAGGTTATCTTGTCATTCAATTATGTTGCATACCCATCACCCAAAGTCAGATTGTCCTCTGTCACCTTCTATCTTGTTTTCTTTGTGCCCCTCCCCCTCCCCCTTCCCCTCTCCTTCTCCCCCCTCCCCCCGTAACCACCACACTCTTATCAATGTCTCCTAATCTCACTTTTATGTCCCACCTACGTATGGAATAATGCAGTTCCTGGTTTTTTTAATGAATTATGGGGAGTGTTTATTTTTAGAAAGGCAATAGTGTACATGGTCAGTGGAATATCCTCTGTCTCTGGCAACTACCAATTTGCTCCCTGTATCTTTGAGCTTGTATTTTTCTTTAGATTTTACATATAAGTGAGTTTATATAACATCTGTCTTGTCTTTCCCTGTCTGATTTATTTCACTTAGCATAATGCCCTCAAATTTCATCCAAGTAGTTAGAGATAGCAAAATTGATTTTCAGTGGCTGAACTACATACATATACACATATATATTTATGTATAAAATCACATTTTCTTTATTCATTTATTGTTTGGTGAACATTTTAGGTTGTTTACACATCTTGGCTATTGTAAATAATGCTGCAATAAGTATGAGGGTGCACATATAATTTTGAGTTAGTGTTTTAATTCTCTTTGGATAAATACTCAGAAGTGGACTTGATAGATCATATGGTATTTTTATTTTTAATATTTCTGAAGAACCATGATACTATTATCCACAGTGGCTATTCTAATTTACATTACCATCAACAGTGCAAAAGTGTTCCCTTTTCTCCACATCCTTGTCAGTAGTTATTATATTCTGTCATTTTGATAATAGGTATTTTAAAGAGGTGTTATCTCATTGTGTTTTTAATTTGCATCTCCCTAATGATTAGTAATGTTAAACATCTTTATATGTATCTGTTAGTCATCTGCATGTCTTCTTTGGAGAAAAGTTTCTATATATAAATATATATGTATGTATATATATATTTATATATATAGAGAGAGACTTTTGAAGAAAATTATATATATATAAAATTTAAAAATGGGCAGAAGACTTGAATATATCTATATCTATATCTATATCTTTATCTATCATCTATATCTATATCATCTGTTTATATCATCTATCTATATCTATATCATCTATATCTATCTATATCTATCTATATCTATATCTATCATCTATCAATTTTTCATCTATAGTTGTTATTGAGTTATACAAATTTTTTAAATATTTTGAATATTAACTCAGGATCACATATATAATTTGTAAATACTTTTTCCCTGTCATGTTGTTAATGGTTTCCTATGCTGGACAGAAGCTTTTTAGTTTTATGTAGTCCTACTTGTTTATTTTTGCTTTTGTTGCCTTTTTTTTTGGTGCCTAATCCAACAATTCATCAGCAAGACTGATGACTGTGTTTTCTTCTAGGGATTTTATGATTTCAGGTCTTATATTCAAGCTTTTAATCCATTTTTAGTGAATTTATGTGTATGATATACGATAGTGGTCCAATGTCATTCTTTTGTATGTGACTTTCTAACTCAATTTATAGAACAGACTGTCATTTACTCATTGTATATTCTTAGTTTCTTTGTTGTAAATTAATTACTATACATATATAGATTTATTTCTTGGTTTTCCATTTTTTTCTTTTTATGCCATTTCCATACAGTTTGTATTACTATAGCTTTATAATATAGTTTCAAATTGGAAAGTATGATGCCTCAAGTTTGTACTTTTTTTGCAAGATTGTCTTGGTTACTTAGAGCCTTTTGTGGTCTCATAGAAATTTCAGGATTGTTTGTTTTATTTCTGTGAAAATGCCATTGCAATTCCTCTCTCTCAGAACCTCATTTCTTGCTACATAGTTCACATTTTATTTTTTTATTTTTTTTTATTTTATTTTTTTATTAAATAATTTTATTTTTTTAATGGGGTGACATCAATAAATCAGGATACATATATTCAAAGATAACAAGACCAGGGTATCTTGTCGTTCAATTACGATGCATACCCGTCACCCAAAGTCAGATTGTCCTCTGTCACCTTCTATCTTGTTTTCTTTGTGCCCCTCCCCCTCCCCCTTTCCCTCTCCCATTCCCCCCTCCCCCCGTAACCACCACACTCTTATCAATGTCTCTTAGTTTCACTTTTATGTCCCACCTACGTATGGAATAATGCAGTTCCTGGTTTTTTCTGATTTACTTATTTCGCTTCGTATCATGTTATCTAGATCCCACCATTTTGCTGTAAATGTTCCGATGTCATCATTTCTTATGGCTGAGTAGTATTCCATAGTGTATATGTGCCACATCTTCTTTATCCAGTCATCTATTGACGGGCTTTTTGGTTGTTTCCTTGTCCTGGCCACTGTGACATAGTTCACATTTTAATGGCTAGCTAAGGCTTAAGAACTTATAAAACCTTCCTTCTCTAGTTTTTTTAAAATTATTTGAGAAATTTGGAGAATATAAGAATTATTGTGGATCTTTAAGTAATTTGAAAAACCCATTGACATTAGGATATAAGTTAATATTTAAAAAATAAAAATATAACTGGTATTTTTCATTATACATATACAAAAGATAAATTTGGGCAGTCCATGCATTTTGCTATTTATTGTTTTTGATAAGCTTTTATTATATACCCTTGTTATTTGGTTATTAATTGTTTTGGGTTGTTAAACTTTATAAACAATTACTTAAATCATTGTCTTGTACAGAGATGACTAAGACCTCGTTGCTACCCTAAAGGAGTCAACTACCATCTGACTGGAAAAACAAATTGTGATAGGCAGATTAACACCCACCATACTGCAAAGATGTCCATGCATGTTCTAATTTCCAGAACCAGTGAATGTGTTATGCTGCATGGAAAGAAAGATTAAGTTTGCAGGTGGAATTAAGGTTGTTAATCAGTTGACATTAATATAAGGAGATTATACTTGAATACCTTTATGGGCCCAATGAAATCAGAAAGTAATTACATAGGGAGGAGGATGAAAGAAGACTCAGAATCAGAATAATGGCATCATGAGAGACTCAGCCAGCCATAGCTTTGAAGATGTAAGAGGGCCACATGCCAAGGAGAATGGGCAGCCTTCAGATGCTGGAAAAGGCAAGAAAACACATTGTCCTCTAGATCCTTCAGAAAGCAGTGCAGTCTTACTGACATCTTGAGTTTAGCCCAGTGAGACATTCAGAATTCTAGGTTAGTAAATCTGTGTTGTTTTAATCCATTAAAACCATATAATTATTAAGATTGTCCTCAATAAAAACATGATTTACAAGACTCATTGCCTGGTATGTTTTGAATGTTGACACCAAAATCCCATTACTGGTAATAATATCAATAATCTCTTGCTGTAGCCTTATGAGTCCAGGCGTAATTTTATGTGGTATGACTGCATGGGTGTTAAGCCCAGACTACATTTAACTTTCTATGAAGATAGAAACTCATTATTTAACTTTGTAAGAAAAAAAGTGAATGGATAAAAGTATCATGAGCTGGGAAAATGGCATGTTAGAGTGGCCAATTTTAGGGATATTATGGGAGTCAAACCTGTTGTAGCAGGACTGTCTATTTTCATATTGTCATTATAATAAGGACATCATTAAGGTCAAGGTGCACCATATCAAACCTTTGTCATGGGTATATGTATTGGGTAACAGGATTTGAGGGTAAAGGCATGTACTTCCTTTTGGTGACTACCCTGATTTAAGAGCAGAACTGAGGACTGTGTGTTTCTAAGATAAATTCAGGTAGACAAAAGAGTTTCTGACAATAAACAAGACTTGGAGTATGTGTCAGAGAGAAAGATGTTTTAAAATACACATGTAAACTCATGAATTTCCCTTTGCATGTTAATATTTCCATAACATAATTGCAACTTTCCTTTCAGGAAGATTTGTGGGGGGGTTTTCCTTTCTATTAAAAGTACCATCCAATTTCTTTCCTTCTGAATCTTATATATTTTTCAAGGTTCAGCTCAAGAACCTACCATATTTTGAATAGGCAACCATTCATTCACCTATCTATTCATTCAGTCAATAAATATTTACTTTTTTGTTATTGAATTATCTATTACAGATTTATATAGCTGAAAGCAATCTATATTCTCCAAATCATTTTAGCAAATTGTTTGTGCCTTTTTATGGCATTTACCATATTTAGACTCTGATTTTTATAATAAATAACTTATTTTTCTTAAACACAGTGAAGGCAGAAATCATGCTTATTCACCTTTATATACTTCACTAACCTGAATATAATTGGCACGTATTTTTTAAATGTTCCATGGTGCCCTTGAGAAACTCCAGAAATTCCCCATTTTCCTTGTTCCAAATTTATTATTTCCAGAATATAACAAGAGAGTCACTATGTCAAACAAAGTCAGAATCTTTGGTGAATACTTTCTTCATGAGTACACATTTTTTTAGAAGAAATCATTTGTAAAATGTCTTGTGCTTCACACAAATACTTTCAAAACAAATTTCTAATTTGTTGAGCCAATATAACTACACCAAAATGAGTAATTATGGTCAAGATTTTAAATAAGCTAAAGGTACCATTGTATTAAATGGACACTGAGATTTCAAGGATGAAACAATTTTAAAAGTTGTATCTTACCCAAAATATCAAATCTTTATTTTGATAAAGATAACACTGCAGGTACCTTTCTTATGTAATTCGGTTTATTCGAATATAGTAGTTAGCAGTTTGACTTGAGAAACACCTTTGCTGAAACCAAGGTACAGTTTCTATTGGCAAAAGGAACTGGTAATGACTATGGATAAACCCAGAAATTCCTTATTTATTATCCTTTTGAGAAGAGGCTTAAACAAAATTAAGCAGAACATGTTGGTCAAAATAAAATTATATTAAGAACTTGAAGAACAGAGGTGAAAGAAAGTAGGTTTAACTGTGATATTTGGGGGGGAAGTGAAACAGGATATAAGGGGGAAATGGTGATAGACTAAGACTTGACTTGGGGGGTGAACATGTAATAAGGTGTACAGAGATGTGTAGAACTGGGCACCTGAAACCTTTATAATTATGTTAATCAGTGTTGCCCTAATAAATTCAATGAAAAAAAACCCCTGGAAATTGTTGAAAGTAAGGTGGTAGGGGTGGGGGAACTTCCTTTTCACTCCTACCTAGTATTTAATGGAAAGCATGGGAGGGAAAAGTTAGAGGAAGGTTAGGTTTAGTATCAGCTAAAATTTTCTTGACAGTAAAAGTTTTTTAGGTTAGGCATGGTATCCAAGGGGATGTGATAACCTCACATAAGGCATTTCAACATGTATTGTGTAATATTTTTGAAGGCTAATCATAGAAAGCAATCTCATACTGGCAAGAAACCTCTAAATATTTCCTATCTCTCCATTTAGTGTTTCACTCTATAATCACTTCCATGTTTTTATGGTTTTGTTGTAACACATATTTGAAAAGCCAGCTAGGGAAATAAGGGAGATATTGATTTAGTATGACTTGGGTCTTCAGTAAATGAAATGTAGTAAAACAAAGATAGAAAAACAAAACTGTCATAAATTTGTTGTGTCTGATGGAGAAAACTGGCATGGGCTTTGTTAATAGGCAGCCAGGTAGATTTAGTAATTAACACAATGGCATAGTAGAAGAAACAAGAGGAGAAAAATAATTACTTCTTTGATAGGAAATATTGTTACTCATCAGAATTGGTAACAATTTTGCTTCTTACTGTTTCTATAGTATCTCCACAGAAGGTTATTTGAGGCCAAACAGTTAAGAGTGGGGATAAATAAAAGAGTGAAATAATCAGTTTGATTTTAGTTGCACCTTGCCCATACTTGTTTTCCTTAGAAGAATGCTGACTAGGAATTCAAAAATTACTTATGTCATCATCTCTATTCCTTTTCAGGAAGAGTAATTTGAATCTAGAGAGAGAGAAAGATTTAAACAAGGTCATAGAATATCATTTCTAGAAAAAGCACTAGCACTACATGTCTCCAATAGTTGGTCAGTGCTTTTTATCATCACATCATGGTGTTTACGGTGTTCCATGTTTACTTTCAGAGTCTGTCCAATCCTTATTTCCTTAGCACTCAGACTTTCCTTCCAAGTGGAACTCCACTAGAAACTCAGACTTTTCTCTTATCCATTATTTTATTTTACATTTATATTATTAGTCTTTCTCCAGCATTCCCAGAGGTCTTCACTATGTTAAGGAATAGATAATGAGGCCACATTGATTTGTTCATGGTAATTTATATGTTACTTATCAAGGGTAGACCTACTGTAACAGCATCCTTAACTTAAAAAAAGACTATCATGGCAGAAATTTCAATCAACACATCAGGCTTCTGAGGGCAGTATGGTCTTTCTAGAGTTCTCCAAGTCATACCGTGTGTATGAGTAGCTACTTGACCTAAGCAATGAGTTGCTCTTTGTTAAGATATACTGGTTTCTTTACTTTCAAGGTATTAAAATGGCCCGCTACCAACTGTGCTGGCTGTTATTTTGTGTTCAAGTTTACCCTGGTCTCATAGCGTCTGAATCATAAATAATAAATTGCCACTTTAAAGGAAATTTTAGTGACTGATCAGCACATTGGATCTGGAAAAGACATTAATCAGACCTATTATGGATTTCTGAAAAAGAAAACCCTACCAAAAGGACACTTTGCACTTATATTTTAGTTTTTATTTCTGCTTTTAATCATAAATTGGCCATGTTTCACTGGAGAGCAGTTTAAATCACCCAAAAACGTTTCCAGCATTTATACAAAAAAGGCTGTCTTTTTGGGTACTCTCTCCTATTGCAAATATTTTTGAGAAACAGACTTCTTGGCTTTTTTGCAATGAATGTCCTTGATCCATTAGATGAAGCTGTTCTTTCTTTCTTTAAAACTAACTTATAAACATTTTAAAATATAGTTTTGTAATTCTCCTTAACATATTAGAATTGTTTAATTTTTTGAACTGTCAACTCAGCTTGAGAAAAACTGTGACATGCACATATGTATCTGGAAGTGACGCCTATCTTTCTTTCTTCACTCTTACAAAAATTGCAGCTGAGGAGACTCTCCCACCCACCCCAACTGAGTATATTACTGACAAGGGAGGATATATATATATATATATATATATATATATATATATATATATATATATCAACTGTATCCTAGAATGAGCCTCTCTATGGTCAAACAGATTTTGAAAGAACCTTTTCTTCTTGGTGTGCTGTACTTTGAAGAATGAAAGTCAACAAACCAAAGATTCTGGTATGAAAAAAGATGCCAAGGTCACAAACATTTACCTAAAAAAAGTAACAGGATATAAGAGTCAAAAGTGAAATGAGCGTTGCTGTGGATAGTTTTAGT
Source organism: Saccopteryx bilineata (assembly GCF_036850765.1). Lineage (NCBI taxonomy): Eukaryota > Metazoa > Chordata > Mammalia > Chiroptera > Emballonuridae > Saccopteryx > Saccopteryx bilineata. The sequence continues at coordinate 68,864,787 of NC_089502.1, read as the reverse complement.
GGGCTGAGTTCATTTAAAGTCAAAGTCAGAATATTCCACAGGGATTTCAAAAGCACATGTTTTTCTTCCATCGCAAACCTAAAGGAAAACAAGTATCTTGCAGTGAAACTTCGTTGAACATAATTTGGGCAATCTTATTTTACACAGCGAGAGTGAAGTAACAAAATGAATACAGTTTTAAAGTTAGCAAATAATTGGCTAACAGGCTGAAGCCATTTGCATGTACAGTGTTTTTAAATTGAAATATATTTGACATGTAACATCATGTTAGTTTCACTTGTACTACATGATTCAATATTTGTATACATTATCACAATAAGTCTATTTGTCATTCATTACCATCCAGAGTTACAAAAATTGTTTTTCCTATAATGAGGACTTTTTACAATTTACTCTCTTAGCAACTTTCAAATATGCAATACAGTACAATTAACTAGAGTTAACATGCTGTATAATACATCCTCATGATATATTTATGTTATAACAGTAAGTTACTTTTTGACCGTCCTTACCCATTTTGCCAACCTTTTACGCCCCTTCTCTTTGGCAACCACCAGTTTGTTCTCTGTATCTAGGAGCTTGATTTGTTTTATTTTGCTTTGTTTTTTAGATTCCACATATAACTGAGATCAAATGGTATTTATCTCTTTGTCTGACTTATGTCAGTTAACATAATGCCCTCAACATCCATTATTGTTGTTGCAAATGACAAGATTTAATTCTTTTTTTGTGTGTGTGGCTGAATAGTATTTCAGTGTGTGTGTGTGTGTGTGTGTGTGCGCGCGCGCGCGTATTTTACAGCCTCTTTATCCATTGATGGACATTTAGGTTGTTTCAATATGTTGGCTACCTTAAATAATGCTGCAATTAACATGAGGGTACATATATCTTCTTGAATTAATGTTCTTAGTTTCTTAGAATAAATACTCAGCAAGGAAATGTTTGAATTATCTGTTAGTTCAATTTTTAATTTTTTGAGAAACTTTCATAACTGTTTTCCATAGTGACTGCACCAATTTACATTCTTGCCATCAGTGTACAGGGTTCCTTTCTTTTTCTCTATACTCTTGCCAACACTTCTTCTTTTCTTTACAACACTAACTTTGTCTAAGAGCTGTGAGGAGATACCTCATTGTGTTTTTGATTTGTATTTCTCTGATGATTAGTGGTGTTGAACATCTTTTCATGTGCCTGTTGGCATCTGAAAATATCTATTCAGATCCTCTGTTAATTTTAAGTCAGATTGTTTGGTTTTTTTTGCTAGTAAGTTGTATAAGTTCTTTATACATTTTGAATAAAAGTTGTATAGTCTTGATTTATCTTTTGCAGGAATTTTCAAAAAAATCTTGGAAGGGATTTTTTTTCCAGCAAGAATAATTTAGCTCCAAGGTAAGCTAAATACCTTTTTCACTTTGTACAAAATTAAAATTAGATTATTTTGGTTTTCTTTAAACTTACAAAACTGCAAATATTGCCATATTTATGCATACTTACAGTCATATTTCTTCTCCTTTAATTACAGACTCTTAAAAATGCCCAGAAGACCTATGTATAACAGCTACATTTCAATACAAATTTTTCCCTGGTAGCTTTTATATCAGTAAGAATAATATATTGGTACCAAAATTGGATCTTTATATTTCAAAAATAGTGTAGACTTATAGCCCAAACTACGTTAGCCTGCCTATTTTTTAACACCTCTTTTATACATTTGTTCTATGAACAAGGGAAGTTGGTATTTCAAGTATCATTGGATTCTATTTTATAATTTGATAAATAATGGTCACACTACAGTATTTAGGACTAATAAGTGGGTTCAATGGGAATTGAACAGCCAGACAATTAGAGTTTTTATGCCTTAGAACATAAAAATGAAGCAGGATTATGTTGAGGAAAACGTTACAGTATCAATTTCTGTGGAGATTTTTATTTGACAAATTATGTGCAATAGCACAACTATCTAGTACCTATTTGAGTAGCCTCAGTAAGTTTCTGTTTTCTAACAGTAAGGAGCAGGAGATCAATGTAGTAAGCTATAATTATGTTATAGATTCTGTGAGCATAAACTTTTTCCCTTATAAATGTAAGGCACACTGATTAAAGGTTTTGTTGCCATAAACCACAGTTGTGGCAATCTTAAAATAATTAAAAAATTTTCTCTCAAAAATATTTATTTCAAGTAAACAATTTAATAAAGAAGTAATAGAGTCAGGGGTATGAGATGTTTTTCTATAACTGGGGAAAGGCTGAACAAGTTGCTCCTATTCTTTTTGCTAGCCAGGAGCAATTATTACTACTGCAAATATGTCTCAATTCATCACAGCTTGGTGGGTAGAAATAAAAGTTATTTTCTGGCAATCCTGGTGACATGATCCTGAAGGCTTGAGGAGGCCTTTATGAGTTGCGAATTGATAGAATTTAAGTCCTCTGTATTTTGTAGTGAACAAACAGTCCTCCCCAAACACCCCACTTTTCTACTTCTGTAAAATTAGAGTCTGCAAATGGTGAACAGCTATCTGGAAGAGGAGATGTGTTTTCAAACTGATGAGGAAAGCAGCTGCCCTCTAGAGGAGGAACAAAAAGGAGATTAGCCAGGATTTCTCTTCACAGTAGGCTACATTTTAGGACCTTCAGAAAATTGATAGCTTCCAAATGTTCTTTGTGTTCCCTACAATAAAGGGTCTCTGAGGCAGAGCCAAACCTAGAGCTACACACAAAAGAACATTATTATATATATACTTCCCCTCATTGTGCCTCAGCCCCTCCTCCACCCACACTGAATTGATTAAGATTAGTTGAAAGAAATACCTTAAAAACAATGGGAAAACTGAAAGAAAGACCACCACAGTGAAGTAACTCACAGTAAAAAGCATTAATGCATGCTTGCTGGAAAATCAACAACTGTGTAACTAAAGTTTCAGAGACTGGGTCCCAGGGGTAGTAGTTACCTGAACTTGTATGTGAAACATTGAGGAATGGCTTTGTTGGATTAATCAAATTGTTTTTTTATTGTGACCTCCATTCCCTTCTCTCTTAGACTTCAGCTGACCACTACATCCTGTCATCTCCTTTCCTTCCTTCTTATTCTGGACACCATTTCAATGACACTTGCACAAACATTTTCCATTCTTTGACCTCTTCACCTTCCATCTCATCTTGGGCAATCTCTTCCCCTTCCTGGCTCAGCTGAGTGGCCTTCTTTGCCTGTTATAGTTCCCAGATTGTTGAAGACCCATCTGGGGAAAGTTGTATATCCATGCTCATTGGCTCCACTACAAATGTGTGCTTTCCAAGTTCAGCTGGACCCTCAACTCTCATCCTTAATCTTTTTCTCATCTGTAGTTGGCTCTTTCTTCCATTTCCCACTGCAGCTGTTCCAAAATTTCATTTCTCTTCCCAAGGCCTCACTTCTGGCCTCCTCACTTTCAGCAGATAAGCTAAATTTCTATTTCATTAAAAATTGCCACCAATTAACAATTCTCCTCTTCTTCCTCATCCAATGTCCAATTCATCCTTTTTCTTCTCCTCTCCTGTGTCATTGAACCTCATTTGAACTCTTCTTACATTTTCTTACAGCTTGAAAATGTGTTCTAGTCCTAACTGTTTTACTGACACCAAACTTCTATTGATTATAACCACACTTTTATTTTTAGTTTTTTAGTTTTAAAAATCATCTTATTGAGGTATGATTGCCATACAGAAAGCTGTACATACTTAAAATATTCAACTTGATGAGTTTAAAGATAAGTATATCTTTGTGAAACCATCACCATAATCTGTCATAAACATATTATCATCTCCAAAAGTTTTTTACTTCCCTTTTATTATCATCATCATTATTATTTTGTATAAAATATTTAATGAATGATTTACCCTCTTAGCAAAATTTTAAGTATATAATTTTTTTGTTCAGATTTTAAAAATTTATTTTAGAGGAGAAAGAGAGAGAAAGGAGTGGAAAACATCAATTCATAGTCGTTGCTTTTTGTATGTGCCCTGACTGAGAAAGCCAGGGGTTTTGAACCGCTGACCTCAGAATTCCAGGTTGACATTTAATCCACTATGACACCACAGGTCAGGCTAAGTATACAATTGCTAACTAGAGTTCTACATGCTGTACAGTAGATCTCTAGGACTCACTCATCTTATATAAGTGAAACTTTCTACTATTTGACCAGTACTCCCTATCCCCCTGACAATCACCATCTACTCTCTGCTTCTGAATGACTATTTTCAATTTTTCACAAAAGTGAAATTATGCAGTATTTGTCCTTCCATGATTGGCTTATTTCACTTACCATAATGTCCTCCAGGTTCATCCATGTTGTTGTAAGTGGCAGAATTTCCTTCTCTTGAAAGCTAATAATGTGTATTATATGTATATATAATATATTATGTATAATATATGGTAGTTCAACTTTTAATTTTTGAGAACCTTCTAGATTAAGTTTAATAACTCAGAGAATCAGTAAAAAATTTTGAGCATTCAGTACAATCCTCTATAATCATACTTCTCGAAAGCATACTTAATATTTGATGTCTCTCATTCTTTACCTTTGCTTTATACTCCTCAACAAACATATATTCAGATATTGGCCCCTAGACATCCTATTAGGCTTGTCACAATATTTACAAAAATCAGTAGTTCTCTAGCATTTTTCTTCTGCATTTCTCATTTTCCAGAGGCACTCACTTTTAATTTCTATAAATGTCAAATTAATGACCACTCAATCACTTGCTTTCCAGCTCCAAAAATTGTGTTGTTGTCTCTTCTTTTGTTCTCTTTGTATTTGTGTGTTTACAGCTACAAAAAATCTATACTGTTGTATGAATGGGGTTTCAAGATGGAACAAAAGTAGATACTTAGGTTCAATCAATGATACTTGTTTGGGGGTGACAACAGAGAAATGGTGCCATAAGGAGCGATACCAATAAATCTCCCCCAAAATTCAACAAGATCTTTAACCAGAGACAGAAAAATCTATCCTTGGAGCTTCCAGCAGTTCCACACTAAACGCAAATGTATGATCGAGTGAAAAATTGACTAAATATATAATCAACCCCGAAGGAAATAAGATGGAGGAAGAAACACTCCACCTTCCTCACTAACCTAAATAAGGGCTGCTTTCACTGGGAACTGAGAGTATAGAAACTGAGGCGGGCATAGGGTGTGAATAGTACCAGGCTGCTGCAAAAATGTCTGAACCATGCTGTGGCATGGACATCCAAGCCAAAGAAAAACTGTGCTTGTGGCAACCCAGTCAATACAAGCAAACACTCGCGCCAAATCCAGACAAAGAAAAACAAGTGGGGCAGCCATCAGCTCCGATCTCCTGGTCGGTGCACGCAGATAGTGTGCGAAAGATTCCTCCTAGAGTCCTGGGAGTGGGCGCCCATGTTACTGGACAGAGGGGCAGAGTCAGAGGCCTTTGTGTGGGCCGAATCCGGAGTCTCAGGGTTGCCCCTGCACCCTGAAAAGTGGCACGTGAGGAGTGAGCTAGAGCAAAATTTCCTACGCTCGAACTTTTCCATGCAGGCAGGGCGCCTCAACTGGAGTGGGAGGCGGCCGACCTGATATCCTGATAGGCGAGCACGGATAGTGGGCGAGAGATTCCCCTGGAGTGGGCACCCATGTTCCTGGACAGAGGGGCAGAGTCAGAGGCCTTTGCATGGGCTGTGACCGGAGTCTCAGTGTCACTGACCCTGCGCCCTGAAGAGCGGTGCACGAAAGTGAGATTCCCTACACTTGAAATTCTCCAGGCAGGTGGGGCACCTCACCCATCCATACAGGCTAACAGACCCATGAAGGATTAGCTTAATCCACAGTCTGCTCACCTCCCAACTGACATATGTGACCCTAACTGACAATATCTCTCTCAGGTCAGTGATCTAAGACAGGAGGGGAGATATTTTTTAGTACTTCTTGTTATGCTATGCACATAGGGGTGGGGGAAACCTCTGATTGGCAGGGCTTGCATACTCAGGGTTATAAGTTAAAAAGAGAGATTTGGCAGCTTGTAAATCCTCCTGCTTTGCATACAGTGACTAGGGCATCTTCTACCCAGCCAAAACAGGTTACAAAGTGCCAAAAGCCTGGGGAAAGGGGTCTCACAGAGTGCTGAGGCATTTGGGATGTTCCCTAGAGGCACATAGAAAGGCACCTTAAAAACAATAGGCTCCCAGCCCCGCCTGATTATGCTAGCGGCTCTGAATGATTGAGCCTTACCCAGAGCCCTGCGCTGAGTGGGAATAGAGTGGGGATTTGCCAGATCTTTGAGACTCTTACTCTCCAGGCAGAGGCAGCAGCAACCCCATAGCTGGATCATCAGGCTGCTAATTCAGGAAGGAAAGACTAGGAGAGAGGTTCTGAGAAAACGGACTCTCTCATTGTCGGAGCCTGCAAAGGCTAATGAGCCTCAACTGCCAATGAGACTGAAGTCCAATATATGACATCGCCATAGAGACTTATCAACTGCAAACCTCTACCTAAATGTGCCACAGGGGCAGAACCTGGGGTACAGAGTCACCAACCAGGAAGTGGGAGAGAAAAGAAAGAGCAAAAAAATAACCTCTCAAAATCAAGAATAATCCACAGACTTTATAACCTATCTCATTTTATTATATTTGTTTGTTTGTTTCTCTAATCTTCTTGTCTTGATTATTCCTTTTCCAATTTGGTCATTTAATTCTCTGCCAGTCTTACTCGCTCCTCTCTTTGAACTACACTACCCATAAGTGTTACATCTCTCATTATATTTCCTTTCCTCTTCCTTTCTCTCTATGAGGGTTGCACTCCAAAACCCTTAACTCTCTCTCTCTCTCTCTCTCTCTCTCTCCTTTCTTTTTTCTTCTTTTAGTGTTTTCTTCTTTCTTTTTTTCTCCCTCTATATTAGTTTCTTCTTTTCTCCTTTATTTTCCCCTCATTTAATCTTCAATCATGAACAAATTATTTATTTGGGACTCAAATTTTTCTTTGTGGAGCTCTGGGGTTTTTTTACTTCGCTTTTTTAACTCATTAGCAGTGCTCCCAACCCTGGCTCTCCATTTTATCTAGTTTTTGCTCCACTAAATACAATAGTAATTTTTAATTTTTTCCTCATTTTTACTGTTTCTCTCTTATTCCTCTCATTATATCTCTTAGTTAACCATCACCTAAAAGCAAATCATTATATTCTTGACCAAAATTTTTTCCTTTTTTGCACTTTGTGGGTCCATAACCCTTTTTTTGCCCCTTTATCACTTCTCCCCAACACAGGCCCTCCATTATAGGTAGTTTTTGTTATATTTAGCTCAATATAATTCACAGTTCAACACAAGATTTTCTCAAGAAGGAGGGGAGAAGAGAGGAGTGAAAAAAGGGAAAATAATAATTTTTAAAAATTTTTTAATTTTTTAAACTTTTTATTCTTTATTAATTCTCATTAGTACTATCAACAAAACCACCCACAGATGCCATTGAGGAAAAGGAAATTGAATATCATGGATACAAAAGACAGAGAGGTAGCACAGATAGATGAGAAAAATCTATGGAGAAAAAATTTAATATATTGGAAACCTTGGAGCTAAATGCCAGAGAATTTAAAATAGAAATCCTAAAAATACTCAGAGATATACAAAAAAACACAGAAAGGCAATTTAGGGAGCTCAGAAAACAACTCAACTAACACAAAGAATGTATTACCAAGGAAATTGAAACTATAAAAACAAATCAAGCAGAGATGAAAAACTCAATTCACGAGCTGAAACATGAGGTAACAAGCTTAGCTAATAGCACAGGCCAGATAGAAAGTAGGATTAGTGAAATAGAAGACAAGCAACTTGAGGCACAACAGAGAGAAGAAGAAAGAGACTCAAAAATTAAAAAAAAATGAGAAAGCCCTACAGGAATTGTCTGACTCCATCAAAAAGAATAACATAAGAATAATAGGTATATCAGAGGGAGAAAGGAGAGAAAATGGAATGGAGAACATATTCAAACAAATAATAGATGAGACCTTTCCAGGCCTGTGGAAAGAACTAAAGCCTCATATTCAAGAAGCAAACAGAACTTCGAGTTTTCTTAATCCCAACAAACCTACTCCAAGACAGATCATAATGAAATTAGCACAAACCAACGACAAATAAAAAATTCTCAAGGCAGCCAGGGAAAAGAAGAATACAACATATAAAAGAAGGCCCATTAAATATCATTGGATTTCTCAACAGAAACTCTACAAGCTAGAAGAGAGTGCACCCCAATGTTTAAAGCCCTGAAAGAGAGGACCTTTCAGCCAAGAATACTATACCCATCAATGCTATCCTTCAAATATGAAGGAGAAATAAAAACATTCACAGATAAAGAAAAGATGAGGGAATTTATCATGAGAAAATCCCCACTCTAGGAATTACTAAAGGGGGTATTCCAACCAGATACAAAGAACAAAACAAAACAAAACCACTAGTAAAAGCTCCACCAAGAACACAATAAAACCAAATTTAAACTGTGACAACAAAAACAAACAAAAAAAAGGGGGAGAGGACAGAATTTAATAGTAGCAAATGACGATGGAGTACAGAAGTACTCACAAGATAGTGCATTACAATAAACAGGGTAGGAACCCTTTGCATTACTTAATGGTAACCACACATGAAAAAAAACACAGAAGCACATGATTTAAAAGAGATAGGAACAGAGGAAAGAAGTATGGAATACAAACAAAAAAAAACAAAGGATAGAAAACAAAAGAGAAGAATCAAACAAGACATAAAACTGACAGAAAGCAATGTACAAAATGGCAATAGGGAATCCACAAGTATCAATAATTACACTAAATGTAAATGGATTAAACTTACCAATAAAAAGGCACAGAGTAGCAGAATGAATTAAAAAAGAAAATCCAACTGTATGCTGCCTACAAGAAACTCATCTAAGCAACAAGGATAAAAACAAATTCAAAGTGAAAGGCTGGAATACAATACTCCAAGCAAATAATATCCAAAAAAAAAAAAAAAAAAGCAGGCATAGCAATACTCATATCTGATAATGCTGACTGCAAGACAGAAAAAGTACTCAGAGACAAAAATGGTCATTTCATAATGGCTAAGGGGACACTGAATCAAGAAGACATAACAATTCTTAATATATATGCACCAAACCAAGGAGCACCAAAATATATAAGATAGCTACTTATTGACCTTAAAACAAAAACTGACAAAAATACAATCATACTTGGAGGCCTCAATACACTGCTGACAGCTCTAGATCGGTAATCCAAACAGAGAATCAATAAAGATATATTGGCCTTAAACAAAACACTAGAGCACCTGGATATGATAGACATCGACAGGATATTTCATCCCAAAGTGACAATATACATTTTTCTCCAGTGTACATGGATCATTCTCAAGAATTGACCATATGTTGGGCCACAAAAATAACATCAGCAAATTCAGAAAAATTGTAGTTGTACCAAGCATATTTTCTGATCATAAAGCCTTGAAACTAGATTCAACTGCAAAAAAGAGAAAAAAACCCCCACAAAAATGTGGAAACTAAACAACATACTTTTAAAAAATGAATGGTTCAAAGAAGAAATAAGTGCAGAGATCAAAAGATATATACAGACTAATGAAAATGACAATACGACATATCAGAATCTATGGGATGCAGCAAAAGCAGTGATAAGAGGGAAGTTCATATCACTTCAGGCCTTTATGAACAAACAAGAGAGAGCCCAAGTGAACCACTTAACTTCCCACCTTAAGGAACTAGAAAAAGAAGAACAAAGACAACCCAAAACCAGCCGAAGAAAGGAGATAATAAAAATCGGAGCAGAAATAAATGAAATAGAGAACAGAAGAACTATAGGAAAAATTAATAGAACAAGGAGCTGGTTCTTTGAAAAGATCAACAAAATTGACAAACCCTTGACAAGACTTAGCAAGGAAAAAAGAGAAAGGACTCATAAATAAAATCCAAAATGAAAGAGGAGAAATCACCACGGACACCGTAGATATACAAAGAATTATTGTAGAATACTATGAAAAACTTTATGCCATTAAATTCAACACTCTAGAAATAATGGATAAATTCCTAGAACAATACAACCTTCCTAGACTGAGTCAAGAAGAAACAGAAAGCCTAAACAGACCAATTAGTAGGGAAGAAATAGAAAAAAATATTATAAGCCTCCCCGGAAATAAAAGTTCAGTCCCAGACGGTTATACTAGTGAATTCTATCAAACATTCAAAGATGACTTGGTTCCTATTCTACTCAAAGTCTTCCAAAAAATTGAAGAAGAAGCAATACTTCCAAACACATTTTATGAGGCCAACATAACCCTCATTCCAAAACTGGGCAAGGACAGCATAAAAAAAGAAAACTACAGAACAATATCTCTAATGAGTACAGATGCTAAAATACTAAACAAAATACTTGCAAATCGAATAGAACAACAAATTAAAAAAATAATACATCATGTGAAGTGGGATTCATCTCAGAATCTCAAGGATGTTTCAACATACATAAAATGGTTAACATAATACACCATATCAACAAAACAAAGAACAAAAACCACATGATTTTATCAATAGATGCAGAAAACGCATTCGATAAAATACAACACAATTTTATATTTAAGACTCTCAACAAAATGGGTATAGAAGGAAAATATCTCAACATGATAAAGGCCATATATGATAAAGCATCAGCTAACATCATATTAAATGGCACAAAAGTGAAGGCTTTCTCCTGTAAATCAGGAACAAGACAGGGTTGTCCACTCTCTCCACTCTTATTTAATGTGGTGCTAGAGGTTCTAGCCACAGCAATTAGACAAGACAAAGAAATAAAAGGCATCCATATCGGAAAAGAAGACGTAAAGGTATCACTTTTTGCAGATGATATGATCGTATACATCGAAAACCCCAAAGAATCTACAAAAAGACTACTAGAAACAATAAGCCAATACAGTAAGGTTGCAGGATACAAAATTAACATATAGAAGTCCATAGCCTTTCTATATGCCAACAATGAAACATTTGAGAATGAATTAAAAAAAATAACCCCCTTCACGATTGCAGCAACAAAAAAAATACCTATGAATAAACATAACAAAGAATGTAAAGGACGTATATAATGAAAACTACAAAGCCAAAGCATTGTTAAGGGAAATCAAAAAAGATAAAATGAGATGGAAGGATATTCCTTGTTCTTGGATAGGAAGAATAAATATAATCAAGATGGCCATATTACCCAAAGCAATATACAAATTTAATGCAATTCCCATCAAAATTCCAATTATATATTTTAAAGAAATGGAACAAAAAATCATCAGATTTATATGGAACTATAAAAAACCCCGAATAGCCAAAGCAATCTTAAAGAAAAAGAATGAAGCTGGGGGCATTACAATACCTGACTTTAAACTATATTATAGAGCCAAAACAGTCAAAACAGCATGGTTTTGGCAGAAAAATAGACACTCAGACCAATGGAACAGAATAGAAAGTCCAGAAATAAAACTACATATATATGGTCAAATAATTTTTGATAAAGGGGCCAAAAACACACAATGGAGAAAAGAAAGCCTCTTCAACAAATGGTGCTGGGAAAACTGGAAAGCCGCATGCAAAAGAATGAAATTCGACTACAGCTTGTCCCCATGTACTAAAATTAATTCAAAATGGATCAAAGACCTAAATAGAAGACCTGAAACAATAAAGTACATAGAAGAAGACATAGGTTCTAAACTCATGGACCTGAGTTTTAAAGAGCATTTTATGAATTTGACTCCAAAGGCAAGAGAAGTGAAGGCAAAAATAAATGAATTGGACTTCATCAGACTAAGAAGTTTTTGCTCTGCAAGAGAAAATAACAACAAAATAAACAGACAGCCAACTAAATGGGAAATGATATTTTCAAACAACAGCTCAGATAAAGGCCTAATACCCATAATATACAAGGAACTCAGAAAAAGCAACAACAAACAAACAAACAATCCAATAAAAAAATGGGAAGAGGACATGAACAGACACTTCTCCCAGGAAGAAATACAAATGGCCAACAGATGTATAAAAAGATGCTCATCTTCATTGGTTATTAAAGAAATGCAAATCAAAACTGCAATGAGATGCCACCTCACACCTGTTAGATTAGCTATTATTAACAAGACAGGTAAATAGCAAATGTTGGAGAGGCTGTGGAGAAAAAGGAACCCTCATTCACTGTTGGTGGGAATGTAAAGTAGTACAACCATTATGGAAGAAAGTATGGTGGTTCCTCAAAAAACTGAAAATAGAACTACCTTATGACCCAGCAATCCCTCTACTGGGCCCCAAAACTCAGAAACATTGATATGTAAAGACACATGCAGCCCCATGTTCATTGCAGCATTGTTCACAGTGGACAAGACATGGAAACAACCAAAAAGCCCTTCACTAGATGACTGGATAAAGAAGATGTAGCACATATGCACAATGGAATACTACTCAGCCATAAGAAATGATGACATGGGATCATTTACAACAAAATGGTGGGATCTTGATAACATTATATGGAGTGAAATAAATAAATCAGAAAAAACCAAGAACTGCATTATTTCATACGTAGGTGTGACATAAAAAGAGACTAAGAGACATTGACAAGAGTGTGGTGATTATGGGGGGGAAGGGAGAGGGGAAAGTGGAGGGGGAGGAGCACAAAGAAAACTAGATAGAGGATGATGGAGGACAATCTGACTTTGGGTGATGGGTATGCAACATAATTGATCGACAAGGTAACCTGGACATGTTTTCTTTGAACATATGTACCCTGATTTATTGATGTCACCCTAGTAAAACTAATAAAAAAAGAGAGAAAAAAAGGATACTTGTTTGGAACTGTCATTCTCATTCTGTGGTTTTTATTATTTTGCTGCCTCTTTAAGAATATTTCTTATTGCATTGTTCTCAGATTCCTTTCTCATCTCATTATACCTGTTCTCCTTGGGTGATCATTTTTACTCCCTTGGCTACAATTATGTAATATATGAATATAACTCAATAATCTTAACTCCAGCCCCAGAATTTTTCCTGAGCCTAGATCATCTATCTATATACTAGTCTTCTCCACCTAGGTGTCTTTATAGGTGTGTCTAACACAAGCTGTTCAAAACCCAAATCATCCCTTTACTTCAAATTGGTTCTCTCCCTCTTGCCTTTTTTCTAGCTAATGGTGTCACTCAGTCATCTAAACTAGAACACTTTTTTTTAGGTAAAGTCATATTCATCTATCTTCCTAACAAGGAATCTGTGTGTTTTCTGAAAGGAAGAGATAATATCTCATTAACTTCTTTGTCCCTTAACCATTAAATCAGTTCCTCAAATAATAAGAGTAGGCACTTATATAAATGTTTATAAAATTGATGAGAATTTTCTTTCACAGTCTAAATATAACATAAGGCTAAAGACACTACATAGGCAAAGAGACATGTAACATTGTGCATGTGTAGTTAAATTGCATATTTTATGAAATACTTACTTGGCATGACCAAGTTATGCATGATTTATTTATGATTAAAAGTATCTCCCTTGCTGTGAAAATTGAATTCTTATATAGAAATAAAAGCAGTTGATTAAGTTTTGCCTCACTCTATATATCTCTGTTAAGTAAAATTCTAGTTTGAAGTTTAAAAACTTTGTGTCTTTTAACAAATTTTATTTATTTAAAAATTTTATTTAGAAAATTAAATTTAACAAGGTGACATTGATCAATAATAGTACATAGGTTTCAGGTAAACATTTAAAAGCTGATATGAACAAATGCCACTAAAGAACTGATAGAAATGAAGGACACCTTAGTGTTCATCTAATCTAGACATTTCATTTTATAGACAAGAGTTCTGAGACCCAGAGAAAGAAAATGATTTGTGTGAGGCCACATAATGTAGATCATGATTTCTGTTTATTTGAGAGAATAAGGTCAGCAAATCTGAAACTGGAAACATAATAGCAAAGGCTATTATAAATATATTACCTGAGGGGAAAATGTCTAAGAAGACATTTCACAGGCAAAACTATGTCTTACAATGCCAGAGTGAAGTCTGACTTGCTCAGTTACTAAGAGTCAGCCGGTAGAAATTATTGTTGCCACTTGTAAGAACTGGTACTAGGGCACTACTGTGTTGTGACTACCAGTTAATAGTTAAATTATAGCAGAATAACCTTTATACTGTTTTTCATAATGGTTATATGAATTTACAATCCCACCAACAGTGTAGGACTGTTCCATTTTATTCACATCCTCACCAATATTTAAACCATTTAAACATTTATTATCTCTTATCTTTTTATAAGTCATTCTACCAAGTGTGTGGAGATACTTCAGTGGTTTTGACTTGCATTTTCATGATAAGTAGTGATATTAAATAAAGATAACTAAGAGTGGTGATAGATATTTGTTGGTTTGCAAACTCCTCTTTAGGATCCTGGGTGAAATCTGAAATGGTTCCTTATGAAAAGATCAAGAAGAGATTGAAGAAAGAGCTAGATCACTCCAGGTTGTTAGGTGGCAGGTTTAATGAGCAAGGGTATTTAATAAGGCTTATCTCAGGTGGCCACAAAATGTAAATTTCCTTACTCATCTGCCAAATATTAAAATTTAATATAGAGGCTTTAAATGAGTTTATTCACATACAAAAGAGGTCTTAACTTGGTTTAGTCATTTATACATGCCATCTAGAGAGTTTTACTTAATACCACATTTAAAAAAAATTTTAATGGGGTGACACTGATCAATCAGGGTACATATGTTCAGAGAAAACATCTCCAGGTTATTTTGACATTTGATTATGTTGCATACCCATCACCCAAAGTCATATAGTCTTCTATCACCTTCTATCTGATTTTCTTTGTGCCCGTCCTCTCCCCCTTCCCTCCCGCCTCCATGGTAACCTCCACACTCTTGTCCTTGTCCCTGAGTTTCATTTTTATGCCCCACCTATGTATGGAATCATACAGTTCTTAGTTTTTTCTGATTTACTTATTTCACTCAGTATAATGTTATCAAGGTCCATCCATGTTGTATAAATGATCCGATGTCATAATTTCTTATGGCTGAGTAGTATTTCATAGTATATATGTACCACATCTTCTTTATCCAGTCATCTATTGAAGGGATTTTTGGTTGTTTCCATGTCTTTGCCACTGTGAACAATGCTGCAACGAACATGAGGTTGCATGTGTCTTTACATACCAGTGTTTTTTAGTTTTGGGGGTATATACCCAGTAGAGGAATTGCTGGGTCATATGGTAGTTCTATTATGAATCTGACCCCAAAGGCAAGGGAAGTGAAGGCAAACATAAATGAATGGGTCTACATCAGACTAAGAAGTTTTTGCTCAGCAAGAGAAACTGACAACAAAATAAACAGACAGCCAACTAAATGGGCAGTGATATTTTCAAACAACAGCTGAGATAAGGGCCTAATACCCAAAATATACAAAGGACTCATAAAACTCAACAAAACAAACAAGCAAACAATCCAATAAAAAAATGGGAAGAGAACATGAACAGACACTTCTCCCAGGAAGAAATACAAATGGCCAACAGATATATTATGAAAAGATGCTCATCTTCATTAGCTAT
Source organism: Saccopteryx bilineata (assembly GCF_036850765.1). Taxonomy (NCBI): domain Eukaryota; kingdom Metazoa; phylum Chordata; class Mammalia; order Chiroptera; family Emballonuridae; genus Saccopteryx; species Saccopteryx bilineata. Next base: position 68,849,183 of record NC_089502.1, on the reverse strand, counting down.
TAGAGAAATGCAAATCAAAACTACAATGAGATACCACCTCACACCTGTTAGATTAGCTATTATCAACAAGACAGGTAATAACAAGTGTTGGAGAGGCAGTGGAGGAAAAGGAACCCTCATTCACTGTTGGTGGGGATGTAAAGTAGTACAACCATTATGGAAGAAAGTATGGTTGTTCCTCAAAAAAATACCACATTTCTATCTCAAGGTTGTATTCTTGGGGCAGATTCTGGGAGCAGGGAAGACATGTGGAACTTACATTACAATGACAGAGGAGGGGGTAGGGAACCTCCAGTTGTTTGCTAGGTTCAATTCATGCATCACATCTTTTGGTGACCTCCCTCAACAATTTGTTAACTTGATTGTAGTAATTATTTCACAATGTATATGTACATTAAATCATCATACTGTATGGCTTAAAAAGCATCGCATTGTAAAATCTTCCTATATACAACTTTTATTCATCAATCATACTTCAATAAAGCAGGAAAAAATTACAGGAGGGATAGGTTGATCATTTTTGAAAACAAGGGACTCCATATTTTATTGAAAAGGTTATATTAAACAACTTCTGTTTCTTAAAGTTTTCTACCAATTTGATTCCTTTCCTAAAAAAAATGGGAACATCAAACAAAGGTGGAACAAAAGTCTGAGAGATATTCAACACAAAAAAGAAAATGTTCCTCTTTTCCTTTATAATCTTGCTACCTGAATTCTATTTTACTTGTTGTTAACTTCCTTACTTGTATTTTCCTTTGTTTCTCCACCACCCTTTAAGAATTCTTTACCTCGGTACTTATAGTTGAGCTACAACTACACTTAAGTAAAGACATACAGGTGGGAAAAGGTACAGTGTAAGAATTTGGATTTGTAGCTGTTTTCCAGGTGCAAGCTTCCTTGGTTTGTGAACTCTATGGCATTGAGCACCCCATTTAGTTTGCATTTCTTTCTAACTAAATGAGAAAAACCACTCATGATTGAGTAGAACAGATTTCAAATGGTTTAGTCCCCAGTGGAGAAGAATTCGAGATTTGAATAAATCAATGATCCAAATGTAGAAGTTAAGAGTGAAACCACAGAGATGATTGTCCAAAAAATCAATAATGGTGCAAGGTTCTCAAAGTCTACTATCTTTCAAATACACAGAAAGTTAAACTTTGAAATTAAGTTAAAATTTAAAAGACTGTGAAGGCTACAAATGACTTCTGTTTGCTGTTAGTTTATATTTAAAATTACTGCATTTCATGGGCCAATAATATGAACATACATAAAACGTATGTAAAAATTATCAGGATATTTTAAGTAATTAAACTGATAAATAATTATTGTTTCTACTATGTGTAAGAGAAGGTAAATGTTTGAAAAATACAATTAATAAATTAGGAGCTCCTATCTTAGAGCTTTACAAATTGATGGAGGGAAGGGGAAGATAAGACCAATGAATGAAAATTCAATGGTAACATTTTAAAGAACTGTTTGAGAAAACACTAGAAAGGATATGAAACTTCACTGAATGTAAAATACAAAGGAAAAAGGACAGAGGTCAGCATAGCAGTTTCAGAAATGCATATTGGAGTGATCAGCAAAGGTATTTTGGAGGACACAAATTTGGAATTAGATATTTAAAATTAAGTTATATTTAAAAATAAATGAAATTAATTTATATTTTGAATTTATATTAATTTATATTTCATGAACAGACATAGACACATATACATACAAAAATATGTATGCTATTAAATAATTTCCAGTTCAAACAAAAACAATAAAATACTGGGGAATAAACTTAACAAATGGTGTGAAGAATTTATTTACTGAAAACTACAAAGCATTATTGAAAGAAATTAAAAAAGACACAATGTTCATGGATTGGAAGACTCAACATAGTTAAAATGGCCATAGTACCCAAATCAATATACAAATTTAATGCAATCCCCATTAAAATTCCAATTTCAGTTTTTAAAGAAATAGAAAAAAATCACCAGGTTTGTATAGAACCATAAAAAACCCTGAATAGCCAAAGCAATCCTGAGAAAAGAGAATGAAGCTGGAGATATTATAATACCTGACTTCAAATTAAACTACAGAGTCATAATAATCAAAACAGCATGGCTTTGGCAGCAAAACAGACATACAGATGGAACAGAATCAAAAACCTAGAAATAAAACCACATATATATGGACAAATCATCTTGAACAATGAAGCCAAAATCATACAATGGAGTAAAGAAAGCCTCTTCATTAAATAGTGCTGGGAGAATTGAAAATCCTCATATAAAAGAATGAAATTTGACTACACCATAGCCCCCTGCACAAAAAGTAACTCAAAATGGATCAGAGACCTAATATAAGATTTGAAACAATAAATTACATAGAAAAAAACGTAAGTACTTTACTTATGGACCTTGTCTGTGGAGAACAGTTTATGAATTTGACTCCAAAGGCAAGGGAAGTAAAAGCAATAATAAATGAATGGGACCATATCAAACTAAAAAGCTTCTGCACAGCAAAAGAAACTGACGACAAAACAAATAGGCAACCAATCAAATGGGAGATAATATTTGGGAACAACAGCTCTAATAAGGGGTTAATATCCAAAACATATAAAGAACTCACAAAGCTCAGCAACAAACAAGCAAAAAACCCAATTAAAAAAATGGGGAGAAGATCTGAACAGACACTTCTTCCAAGAAGACATACAAATGGCCAACAGATATATAAAAAGATGCTCATCGCCTGACCTGTGGTGGCGCAGTGGATAAAGCGTCGACCTGGAAATGCTGAGGTCGCCTGTTCGAAATCCTGGGCTTGCCTGGTCAAGGCACATATGGGAGTTGATGCTTCCAGCTCCTCCCCCCTTCTCTCTCTCTGTCTCTCTCTCCTCTGTCTCTCTCCTCTCTAAAAATGAATAATAAAAAAAGATGCTCATCATTGCTAGGTATTAGAGAAATGCAAACCAAAACTACAATAAAATACCACCTCACACCTGTTAGGAAGGCTGTTATCAACAAGACAGGTAATAACATGTGTTGGAGAGACTGTGGAGAAAAAGGAACCCTCATATACTGCTGGTGGGAATGTAAACTGGTACAACCATTATGGTAGAGAGTATGATGGTACCTTTAAAAAATTAAGAATAGAAATACCATATGACTCAGCAATCCCTGTACCGGGTATTTACCCCCAAACTCAAAAACATTAAGTACGTAAAGACACCTGTACCCCATGTTCATCACAGCATTATTCACAGTAGCCAAGACATGGAAACAACCAAAGTGTCCCTTGATAGATGACTGGATAAAGAAGGAGTGGTACATATATACAATGGAATACTACTCAGCCATAAGAAATGATGACAGTGCCATTTACAACATGGTTAAACCTTGAGAATATTATACTGAATGAAACAAATAAATTAGGAAAAGCTAAGAAGTATATCATTTCACACATAAGTGAGATATGAAATGGAGACCCATGGACATATATAAAAGTAAAATGGCTAGCAGTGTGAGGGGGATGTGAGGGAGAGGGTAGGGGGAAGGGAATAAAGAGGGACAAATATACAGTGATGGAAACTGATTTGACTTTGAGCGACAAGTATACAACATCATCAAGGGCTCAAATGCTATAGAAATGTTTACTTGATATCCATGTGCCCTTATTGATCAATATCACCTTGTTAAATTTAATTTTCTAAAAAGAATATTAGTCCCTTGTGCTTTCTTTTGGTGAAATCTCAGGGTTTTAATTAATGCCTCTTTAGAAAAAGCTCTTAATTCTGTATCTCAAGTATTGACCTCTTATCTACATTTCAATTCAGGTTTCAAACTGTCTTCATACAATTTCCATTTGGAAGTCTTATTGTCACCTAATTTTAACATGTCTAAATCCAATATTTTTTGGGGGTAAAAAAATATTATGTTCCATTTTCATATCTAGATACATGATTATTTGCCTATATTAATCCTTCCCTGCCCCTTCCTGAACCCCCTTCTGCAAATTGCCTCTGAAGTTAGTATTTTTGCAATTTCATATGTATCTAAGTTATCTTACAAAAAATTTAACACACACACACACACACACACACACGATACATCATTCATGCACTGGCCAAAATTAAGCTCTTTTATCATCCCTCAGAATCAATCTCTCTTACATCTTCCTTGTTGTCATCAATGAAACCTTATTTTTCTAGTTTCCTTGCATTATTTCTTACATATTTCCTCCTTTTTTTCCTTTTCACTATTCAAGGCAAAGCTAGGCCTTTATCAACACATGCTTGGACCTCTACAGTGCAGTCATACCTTGGAGATATTATGTGTTTGGTTCTGAACCACCACAATAAAGTGAATATCACAATAAAGCAAGTCACACAAATTTTTTGGTTTACCCAGTGTGTATAAAACTTATGTTACAAAAACATACATATCTTAGTTAAAAAATACTTCATTGCTAAAAAATTACTAACCATTATTTGAGCCTTCAGTAAGTTTATAATCTTTGCTGGTGGAAGGTCTTGCCTCAATGTTGATGGTTGCTGACTGATCAGGTTGGTGGTTGCTGATGTTCGGGATTGCTGTGACAATTATTTAAAATAAGATAACAATAAATTTTGCTACATCTATTGACTCTTCCTTTTATAAATGACCTCTCTAGAGTATGAGATGCTGTTTGACAGAATTTTACTTACAGTAGAATTTTTGAAAAATTGGAATTAATCCTCTCAAAACCAGCTGCTGCTTTAACAAGTAAGATTATTTAATATTGTAAATTCTTTGTTATCTCAACAGTATTCATAGCATCTTCATCAGAAGTAGATTCTATTTCAAGAAACTCATTTCTTTGCTTATCCATTAGAAGCAACTTCTCATCCATTAAATTATTTTTTCTACTGAATTTATTGAGGTAACACTTGATAACATAATCATACAGGTTTCGGGTACCCAATTCTTTTTTTCTTAAAGATTTTATTTATTCATTTTAAACAAGGGGGAAAGAGAGAGGGAAGGGGAGGAGCAGGAAGCATCAACTCCTATATGTGCCTTAACCTGGCAAGCCTGGGATTTTGAGTCAGCGACCTCAGTGTTCCAGGTCAATGCTTTATCCACTGCGCCACCACAGGTCAGGCTCAGGTGCCCAATTCTTTAACACATCTCTGTACACTGTATTGTGTGTTCACCCTCGCCCCTAATTCAAGTCTTCCTACATCACCATTTATCATCCCTTTACCTTTCTTCATCAATATTAGAATGGCAATAATTATTAAAGTTTTATCATGAGATTGCAGCAATTCAGTCACATCTTCAGGCTCCATTTCTAATTCTAGTTTTCTTGCTTTATACACAATATTCATAGTTACTTTCTTCCGAGGATAAATTTTTCTGTTTCTAGTTGATAAATTTGTTGAGATTTTGGGGAGATCTGTCCTACGCGCTGCTCATGGCACCATTTCTGTGACGTCACCCTATAGTTACTTTCTTAACTGAAGGCTGGAACCCCTCAAAGTCATCCGTGAGGGTTGGACTTGCTTCTGACAAACTCAATTGAATCCTGAATGTTCTTAGTGACATCTAAAATGGTGAACTGTTTCCAGTAAAATTTCAATTAACTTTGCCCAAACCCACCAGAGGAATGACTACCTATGGCAGCTGTAACCTAACAAAATGTATTCTGGAAAGTTGAAATTACTCCTGTTCCATAGGATGCAGAATGGATGTTGTGTTAGCAGGAATAAAAAAAAACAAAACATGAATCTCACTGTCTATCTCCATCAGAACTCTGGAAGTGACCAGCTGCATTATGAGCGGTAATATTTTGAAAGAAATCTTTTTTTTTTTTCTGAGAAGTAGGTTTCAACTATGGCTTAAGTATTCAATAAACCATGTTATAAACGAATATGCCATCATTCAGGTTTTTTTTGTTCCATTTATAGAGCAAAGGTAGAGTAAATTTAACATAATTCTTTAGGGCTCTAGGATTTTTTGTAATGGTAAATGAGTGCTGGCTTCAATTTACAGTCACCCCCTGCATTCGCCCCTAACAAGAGAGTTATCTTGTCTTTTGAAGCTTTGAAGCCAGGCAATGCTTCCTTCTAGCTATGAGAATCCTAGATGGCCTCTTCTTCCAATATAAATTGGTTTCATCTACATTTAAGAAGCTGTTGTTTAGTGTAGCTATCTTCATTAATTGTTTTAGCTAGATCTTCCAGATAACTTGCTGCAGCTTCTACATCACAACTAGCTACTTATCTTGTACTTTGTGATGGAGTTAGCTTCTTTCCTTAAACCTCCTAATCAACCTCTGCTAGATTCAAACCTTTGTTCTACAGCTAGATCACCTCTCTTAGCCTTCATAAAATTGAAGAGGGTTAGTGTCTTGTCTTTGGTTAGGCTTTGGCTTAAGGAAATGTGATGGCTGGTTTGATCTTCTATCCAGACCACTAAAACTGATTCCATATCAGTGATAATATTGTCTTCCTTCCTTATCATTTGTGTGTTCACTGGAGTAGCATTTATAATTTTTTTCAAGAACTTTTTCTTTGCATTCACAATTAAGCTAACTTTGGCTTAAGAGGCCTAAGTTTCAGCCTATCTCAGCTTTCAACATTCTTTCCTCACTAAGCATAATCTTTTCTGGTTGTTGATTTGAAGTGAGAGATATGCAACTCCTCTGTTTACCTGAACAGTTAGGCTCTTGTAGGGTATTAATTGACCTAAATCAAATGTGATTTGTGTGTATGTGTGTCTCAGGGAACTAGTCTGTGGAGAAGTCACAACACATTTATAAAGTTTACTGTCTTATATAGGTGAAGTTTGTGGTGCCACAAAACAATTACAATAGTATCATCAAAGATCACGATCACAGATTACCACAGTAAATATAATAATGAGAAAGATTGGAATATTCCAAGAATTAACAAAACGTGACACACAGACATGAAGTGAGTCAATGCTGTTGGAAAAATGGCTCACATAGTTTTGTTCGATACAGTGTTGCTGCAAACCTTCACTTTTTAAAATAAAAATATCTGCAAAGCACTAAAACATATTATGCCTGCTAAGTAATCTCTGGTTTCTCACCATTGGATTTTCTGTGCCACTGCCAGAGCAATCTTTCTAATGCAAAAATATCACCATTGCATACTTCTAGGATTAAAACTCTTAAAATATGAGTCTTGCTGATTTTCTTCCAGGTAATATTTAGAATCATGATCTTCTTTATTCCTAATGCCTTGTATCAGCCTTGCTTCGGACACCTTGTGGTAAGAGGTAAAGTTCTTCAAACTAAAAAGCTTCTGCACAGTGAAGGACTCTATCAACAACAATAAAAAAGATGACCTACTGAATGGGGGAATATATGCACAAAGATATATCTGAGTAGAAGTTGATATCCAAAATATATAAGAAAATTCTATAACTTATTAACAACAAAAATGAGTAATTCAATAAAAAATGGGAGAAGACATGAAGAGACATTTCTTCAAAAAAGACATACAGATGGCCAACTTACATATGAAAAGATGTTCCACATCACTAATCATCAGGAAAACGAAAATCAAAACTACAATGAGATACCACCTCACACCAGTTATGAAGGCTATTATAAAAAAGTCAACAAATAACAAGTTTTGGTGAAGATATAGAAGAAAGGGGTTTCTAGTGTACTGTTGATGGTACTGCAAACTCATGCAGTCACTATGGAAAATAGTATAGAGATACATTCTACTTTTCTTTCATTTTTAATTTTATTTATTTAGGACCTTTCTCTCTCTCTGTTTTTGGTAAATCTGGTGAAAGTTTTATCAGTGTTGTTTATCTTTTCAAAGAAACAGCTCTTGGTTTCATTAATCTTCTGTATTTTTCTTAGACTTTTTAATTTATTTATTTTTATAATTTTGGGCTTTGTTTGTTGTTGATGATGTTTTCCTCAATCTTTAGGTTTAAGGTTAATTTATTTGAGATTTTTCTTGATTTAGGATTTAGGCCTGTAATGTTATGAATTTTCCTTCTAGGACTGCTTTTTCTGTGTCCCATAGATTCTCGATTGTTGGCTCCCCATTATCATTTGTCTCTAGGTATCTTTTTATCTTTTCCTTGATTTCATTGTTAACCCATTTAGTGCCATGTTATTTAACCTCCATGAATTTGCGGGTTTTAAACTTTTTTCTTGTAATTGATTTCTGGTTTAAACCATTGTTGTCGGAAACAATGCTTGAGATGATTTCAATCATTTAAAATTTGTTGAGCCAGAGCTGAGTAGCTCAGTTATTTAGAGTATCATCTAGATACACAAAGGTTAGTGGTTTCATCCTTGATCAGGGCACATACAGGAACAGATCAATGTTTCTGTCTCTCCCTTCCTCTCCCTCAAAAATCAATAAATTAATAATAATAATTTGTTAAAACTTGCTTTGTGTCCTAACATGTAGTCTATCCTAAAAAATGATCCATGTGCACCTGAAGAGAATGTATATTCTACTGCTTTGGGGTGAAATGCTTTGAGGATAATTATATATTAAGTTCATGTAATCTAGTGTGCCATCAAAGGCTGCTTTTTCCTTGTTGATTTTCTGTCTGGAAACTCTATCCATTAATGTCAATGGAGTGTTCAAATTTTCTACTATGACTATACTGTTGATTTCTCCCTTCATGTCCATCAGGATTTGCTTTTCGTATTTAGGTGATACTATGTTGAGTGCATAAATAATGCAGGGGTTATATCCTCTTTTTGGATTGATTCCTTTATCATTATGCAGCGTCCTTCTTTTTTTTTTGTGTGTGTGTGTGTGTGAGAGAGAGAGAGAGAGAGAGAGAGAGAGAGAGAGAGAGAGAGAGAGATAGGGACAGACAGACAAGAAGGGAGAGAGATGAGAAGCATCAATTATTCATTGCATATTCTTAGTCTCCTTATTTGCTCACTGATTGCTTTTATATATGTGCCTTGATTGGGGGGCTACAGCAGAGCAAATGACCCCTTGCTCAAGCTAATGACCTTGGGCTCAAGCCCTCAAGCCAGAACCCATGGGGTCATGTCTATGATCCCACACTCAAGCCAGTGACCCAGCAGTCAAGCTGGTGACCTTGGGGTTTCAAGGCTGTTTCCACTGTGTCCCAGTCCGACACTCTATTCACTGTGCCACAACCTGGTTGAGCTTCAGTGTCCTTCTTTGTCTCTTACTATAGCCTTTGTTTTAAAGTCTAATTTCTCTGATATAAGTATAGCTACCCCAGATTTAAAAATTTTTTCTATTGCATGAAATATATTTTCCATTAATTTACTTTTGGTCTGTATATGTATTCCAATTTGATGTATGTTTCTTGTAGACAGCATATATGGGTCTTGTTTTCCTAATTCTTTCAACTAGCCTATGCATTTTGATTAGAGTGTTTAAACCATTTACTTTTAAAGTAATTATTGATAGGTATGTCCTAATTGACATTTTATTTTTTATAACTGTGTTTATCATTTTTCTTCTTCTTCTTAAAGAAGACCCTTTAACACTTTCTGGAATACTGGTAATGAACATCTTTACATTTTTCTTGTCTCGGAAGTTATTTATTTCTCCTTCAATTTTAAATAATAGCCTTGGTATATAAAGTAGTTTTGATTGTAGCTCCTTGTTTTCAACACTCAGAATATTTCATGCCAATCACTTCTGGCTTGAAATGTTACTGTTGACAAATCAGGTAATATTCTTATGGGAGCTTTTTGTAGGCAATTTACTGTCTCTCATTTCCTGCTTTCAATATTCTGTCTTTACTACTTGTAGAGCTAATTTTATCTTTTAAAATTTATTTATTTATTTGTTTATTTATTTAGTGAGAGCAAGGGAGGCAGAGACAGACTCTGTCATGTACCCAGACTGTGATCCATATGGTAAGACCACTAAGGGGAAATACTCTGCTCATCTGGGGCATTGCTCTGTTGTGACCGGAACCATTTTTTAGTGCCTAAGGAGGAGGCCATTGAGCCATTCTCAGTGCCTGGGGCCAACTTGCTTTAATTAAGCCATGGCTACAGGAGGAGTGGAGAAGAGCAAAAGAGAGAGAGGGAGAGAGAGAGAGAGAGAGAGAGAGAGAGAACTGAGATGGAGATGGTTGGAGAAACAGATGGGCACTTATCCTGTGTGCCTTGACAGGAACCATACCCAGGACTTCCACATGATAGGCCAATGCCCTACCACTAATCCAGCCAGCTAGGGCTGAGCTAATTTGATCTTGCTCTGATATTGTCTGAAGCCTGCCACTGGGCATGTTGGTTGTGAGGCCTCTTGGGAGAAACTCTGGTGTAGGCTAATGCTAGATGTGGCCAGTGACTGGCCCTGGGCTAGTTGTTAGGAGCTGCAAAGCAATCCAAAGTTTATGGTTTCCTCTTCTGTGCTTGGGTGCACATATGATGAACCAAGCTGCACACCAAGAGATGCCAGTACTGATCCCAGAGGCAGGTCAGCAAAAGGCCCAATGTACTCTGAGATTTGCCTCCACCTGCCTCTGTCTGCCAGCTGCCTTTTAACCTGCCACTGAAAGAGCCTCTGGTGGTACGCGAGTTGTGTGAAGAAGGTTCTTAGTGAGTAGCAAGGTAGGAGGAGTGAGTGGTGTTCACCTGATTGATACACTCTGGATGCCAGAGACTGATCTGAGGCCACTCAGAAAAAATCCCAGAGTACCAAAAGGCCAGCTGTCTCCTCTCTGGGTGCAAAGAGAACTTTGAAGCAGAGTTTCAGGGAGTTATCAGGGGGAGGCCAGCAGAATTTATCAGGCCAAAACAGACCAAAAATTGGCCACGAGAAGGTAAACCTCTGAGCTGGTCCATGTGAAGGAAAACTGGCTCACGCCCCAGAGCCATACATCTCAATCCCTGACACGCTCTAGTTCCAGACTTCTATACCAGAAACCCCAGCAGCTGATTCCTCTGCAGTACTTGAGCTCTGCAGGGTAGGATGACAGGCAGTCTAAAGGGTGGGGCTATTGCATTGCCCTAGGCTGATGTCATGCCGAGGGAAGTGCCCTACCTAAGAAAGAAGGTGTTGTGGTGTGGGAGAGGGACTTAGCAAAGGGACCCTCATGGCTGTTCCTTCAGCTCTCTTCCCAAATTTATACAATGCAGTCCTCATACAACTGTAGTCTGCTCTAAGCTGCCCTCCTTTAGCTGGAGTTCAAGGTGAGTGGCTGAGAACAGTATTTTGTACACTGACAGTTTAAGAAGGTGCCTTGGTTTCTAGAAGACTCCCATCTCTCTCTGGCCAGTCTTCACTGATTTTCACAAATGTTATAATAGCTTTGATTTCTTGCTCTGGTACTGTGGAGTGGGGAACCCAACATGGGTTTGAAACTTATGGGGAAGTTTTTCAGCTGAGATACCCCATATATTAGCTGACATGGTGAGTGGATGCGCAGCTCTTTTTGTATCTTCACTCTTTCTACCGGTCTTGATGTGGCTTTTTCTGTAAATCCTTGGTTAGAAGACCTCTGTTCAGTTAGTCTTCAGCTAATTATTAAGATTGATTGTACTATATTTTAGTTGTCATCCCAGATCTGTCCTGGGAGAAAGTGAGTGTAACTTCTACCTACTCTGCCACATCTTAGATTTCCCCTCAATGGGTTTTTAAAAGGAATCATTGTGATCTGCAGGAACCACAGCAGAAAGTCACATGGATGATTGGAAGCCACACTTTGGTTTTTCCTTTTTTTTATAAATAAATTTTTATTAATGTTAATGGGGTGACATCAATAAATCAGGGTACATATATTAAAAAAAAAACATGTCCAGGTTATCTTGTCAATCAATTATGTTGCATATCCATCACCCAAAGTCAGATTGTCCTCCGTCATCCTGTATCTAGTTTTCTTTGTGCCCCTCCCCCCATTCCCCTCTCCCTCCTTCTCTCCCGCGCCCCCCACCTCCCACCCTCGGTAACTACCACACTCTTGTCCATGTTTCTTAGTCTCATTTTTATGTCCCACCAATGTATGGAATAATGTAGTTCTTGGTTTTTTCTGATTTACTTATTTCACTCCATATAATGTTATCCAGATCCATCCATTTTGTTGTAAATGATCCAATGTCATAATTTCTTATGGCTGAGTAGTATTCCATAGTGTATATGTGCCACTTCTTCTTTATCTAGTCTTCTATTGAAGGGTTTTTTGGTTGTTTCCATGTCTTGGCCACTGTGAATGATGCTGCAATGAACATGGGGCTACATGTGTCTTTACATACCAATGTTTCTGAGTTTTGGGGAATATACCCAGTAGATGGATTGCTGGGTCATAAGGTAGTTCTATTTTCAGTTTTTTGAGGAACGACCATACTTTCCTCCATAATGGTTGTACTACTTTACATTCCCACCAACAGTGAATGAGGGTTCTTTTTTCTCCACAGCCTCTCCAACATTTGCTATTACCTGTCTTGTTGATAATAGCTAATCTAACAGGTGTGAGGTGGTATCTCATTGCAGTTTTGATTTGCATTTCTCTAATAACTAATGAAGATGAGCATCTTTTCATATATCTGTTGGCCATTTGTATTTCTTCCTGGGAGAAGTGTCTGTTCATGTCCTCCTCCCATTTTTTTTATTGGATTGTTTGTTTGTTTGTTGTTGAGTTTTCTGAGTTCTTTGTATATTTTGGATATTAGGCCCTTATCTGAGCTGTTGTTTGAAAATATCATTTCCCAGGCCCTGGCTGGTTGGCTCAGTGGTAGAGCGTCGGCCTGGTGTGCAGAGGTCCCGGGTTCGATTCCCGGCCAGGGCACACAGGACAAGCGCCCATCTGCTTCTCCACCCCTCCCCCTCTCCTTCCTCTCTGTCTCTCTCTTCCCCTCCCGAAGCGAGGCTCCATTGGAGCAAAGATGGCCCGGGCACTGGGGATGGCTCCTTGGCTTCTGCCCCAGGCACTAGAGTGGCTCTGGTCCCGACGCCGCGGAGGGGCAGAGCATTGCCCCCTGGTGGGCAGAGCGTCGCCCCCTGGTGGGCGTGCCGGGTGGATCCCGGTCGGGCGCATGCGGGAGTCTGTCTGACTGTCTCTCCTCGTTTCCAGCTATAGAAAAATACAAAAAAAATATCATTTCCCATTTAGTTGGCTGTCTGTTTATTTTGTTGTCAGTTTCTCTTGCTGAGCAAAAACTTCTTAGTCTGGTATAGTCCCATTCATTTATCTTTGCCTTCATTTCTCTTGCCTTTGGAGTCAAATTCATAAAATGCTCTTTAAAACTCAGGTGCATAAGTTTAGTACCTTTGTCTTCTTCTATGTACTTTATTGTTTCAGGTCTTAAATTTAGGTCTTTGATCCATTTTGAATTAATTTTAGTACAAGGGAACCAGCTGTAGTCGAGTTTCATTCTTTTGCATGTGGCTTTCCAGTTTTCCCAGCACCATTTGTTGAAGAGGCTTTCTCTTCTCAGTTGTTTGTTGTTGGCCCCTTTATCGAAAATTATTTGACCATATATATGTGGCTTTATTTCTGGACTTTCTATTCTGTTCCATTGGTCTGAGTGTCTATTTTTTTGCCAGTACCATGCTGTTTTGATTGTCATGGCCCTATAATATAGTTTGAAGTCAGGTATTGTAATGCCCCCAGCTTCATTCTTTATCCTTAGGATGGCTTTGGTTATTTGGGTTTTTTTATAGTTCCATATAAATCTGATGATTTTTTGTTCCATTTCTTTAAAAAATGTCATAGGAATTTTGATGGGAATTGCATTAAATTTATAAAATGCTTTGGGTAATATGGCTATTTTGATAATATTTATTCTTTCTATCCAAGAACAAGAAATATTTTTTCAACTCATTGTATCTTTTTTGATTTCCCTTAACAATGCTTTGTAGTTTTCGTTATATATGTCCTTTACATTCTTTGTTATGTTTATTCCTAGGTATTTTTTTTGTTGTAATCATGAAAGGGATTATTTTTTTGAGTTTGTTTTCTAATATTTCATTGTTGGCATATAGAAAGGCTATGAACTTTTTTTTTTCCTTTTTTTCCGAAGCTGGAAACGGGGAGGCAGTCAGACAGACTCCCGCATGCGCCCGACTGGGATCCACCTGGCACGCCCACCAGGGGGCGATGTTCTGCCCCTCTGAGGAGTCGCTCTGTTGCATCCAGAACCATTCTAGCGCCTGAGGCAGAGGCCACAGAGCCATCCCCAGCGCCCGGGCCATCTTTGCTCCAATGGAGCCTCGGCTGCAGGAGGGGAAGAGAGAGACAGAGAGGAAGGAGAGGGGGAGGGGTGGAGAAGCAGATGGGCGCTTCTCCTGTGTGCCCTGGCCAGGAATCGAACCTGGGACTCCTGCACACCAGGCCGATGCTATACCGCTGAGCCAACCGGCCAGGGCCAAGGCTATGAACTTTTGTATATTAATTTTGTATCCTGTGACCTTACTATATTAATTTATTGTTTCTAGTAATCTTTTTGTGGAGTCTTTGGGGTTTTTAATGTATAGGATCATATCATCTGCAAAAAGTGATACCTTTACTTCTTCTTTTCTGATATGGATGCTTTTTACTTCTTTGTCTTGTCTGATTGCTCTGGCCAGAACTTCTAGCACCACGTTAAATAAGAGTGGAGAGAGTGGACAACCCTGTCTTGTTCCTGATTTAAGGTAGAAAGTCCTCAGTTTCATGCCATTTAATATGATGTTAGCTGATGGTTTATCATATATGGCCTTTATCATGTTGAGATATTTCACTTCTATACCCATTTTGTTGAGTGTCTTAAACATAAAGTTGTGTTGTATTTTATCGAATGCGTTTTCTGCATCTATTGATAAGATCATGTGGTTTTTGTTCTTTGTTTTGTTGATATGGTGTATTATGTTAACCGTTTTACGTATGTTGAACCATCCTTGAGATTCTGGGATGAATCCCACTTGATCATGATGTATTATTTTTTTAATATGTTGTTCTATTTGATTTGCCAGTATTTTGTTTAGTATTTTAGCATCTGTATTCATTAGAGATATTGGTCTGTAGTTTTCTTTTTTTGTGCTGTTCTTGACAGGTTTTGGTATGAGGGTTATGTTGGTCTCATAAAATATGTTTGGAAGTATTGCTTCTTCTTCAATTTTTTGGAAGACTTTGAGTAGAATAGGAACCATGTCATCTTTGAATGTTTGATAGAATTCACTAGTATAACTGTCTGGGCCTGGACTTTTATTTTTGAGGAGGTTTTTAATAGTTTTTTCTATTTCCTCCCTGATAATTGGTCTGTTTAGGCTTTCTGCTTCTTCATGACTCAGTCTAGGAAGGTTGAATTGTTCTAGGAATTTATCCATTTTTTCTAGATTGTTGAATTTGGTGGCATATAGTTTTTCATAGTATTCTACAATAATTATTTGTATATCTATGATATTCGTGGCGATTTCTTCTCTTTCATTTTGAATTTTGTTTATATGAGTTCTTTCTCTTTTTTTCTTGGTGAGTCTTACCAAGGGTTTGTCAATTTTGTTGATCTTTTCAAGGAACCAGCTCCTTGTTTTATTAATTTTTTCTATAGTTTTTTTGTTTTCTATTTCATTTATTTATTTTTATTATCTCCTTTCTTCAGCTGGTTTTGTGTTGTCTTTGTTCTTCTTTTTCTAGTTCCTTAAGGAGTGAAGTTAAGTGGTTCACTTGGGCTCTCTCTTGTTTTTTCATATAGTCCTAGCTATATTAATTTCCCTCTTATTACTGCTTTTGCTGCATCCCAGAGATTCTGATATGTCATATTGTCATTTTCATTTGTCTGTATATATCTTTTGATCTCTGTGCTTATTTCTTCTTTTACCTATTCATTTTTTAAAAGTATTTTGTTTAGTTTCCACATTTTTGTGGGTTTTTTCCCTCTTTTTTGCAGTTGAATTCTAGTTTCAAGGCTTTATGTTCAGAAAATATGCTTGGTACAAATTCAATTTTTCTAAATTTGCTGATGTTATTTTTGTGACCCAACATGTGGTCAATTCTTGAGAATGTTCCATGTACACTAGAGAAAAATGTATACTCTGTTGCTTTGGCATGAAGTGTCCTGTAGATGTCTATCATATCCAGGTGCTCTAGTGTTTTGTTTAAGGCCAATATATCTTTATTGATTTTCTTTTTGGATGAACAATCTAGAACCATTAGCGGTGTATTGAGGTCTCCAAGTATGATTGTATTTTTGTCAGTTTTTGTTTTTAGGTCAATAAGTAGCTATCTTATATATTTTGGTGTTCCTTGGGTTGGTGCATATATATTAAGGATTGTTATGTCTTCTTGATTCTGTGTTCTCTTAATCATTATGAAATGACCATTTTTGTCTCTGAGTACTTTTTCTGTCTTGTAGTCAGTATTATTAGATATGAGTATTGCTACACCTTCTTTTTTTGGATGTTACTTTCTTGGAGTATTGTTTTCTAGCATTTCACTTTGAATTTGTTTTTATCCTTGTTGCTTAGATGTGTTTCTTGTAGGCAGCATACATTTGGATTTTCTTTTTTAATCCATTCTGCTACTCTGTGTCTTTTTATTGGTGAGTTTAATCTATTTATATTTAGTATAATTATTGACACTTGTGGGTTCCCTATTGCCATTTTATAGATGCTTTCTGTTAGTTTTGTATCTTGTTTGATTCTTCTCTTTTGTTTTTCTATCATTTGTTTTTGTTTGTTTGTATTCCATACTTCTTTCCTCCGTTGCTACCTTTTTTAAGTCATGTGCTTCTGTGGTGGTTTTTTCAAGGGTGGTTACCATTAAGTAATGAAAAGGGTATCTACCATATTCATTGTAGTACCCTATCTTATGAATGTTTCTGCACTTTGTCGTCCTTTGCTACTGTTAATCTCCGTCCTCTCCCCCCTTTTTTTTTTGCTTTTGTTGTCACAGTTTAAATTTGGTTTTATTGTGTTCTTGGTCGAGATTTTACTTGTGGTTTTGTTTTGCTCTTTGACTCTGGTTGGAAAACCACCTTTAGTATTTCCTGGAGTGGGGGTTATCTGATGAAAAATTCCCTCATCTTTTCTGTATTTGTGAATGTTTTTATTTCTCCTTCATATTTGAAGGAGAGCTTTGATGGGTATAGTATTCTTGGCTGAAAGTTCCTCTCTTTCAGGGCTTTAAATATTGGGGTCCACTCTCTTCTAGCTTGTACAGTTTCTGTTGAGAAATCTGATGATAATCTAATAGGCTTTCCTTTATATGTTATATTCTTCTTTTTCCTGGGTTCCTTGAGAATTTTTTCTTTGTCATTGGTTTGTGCCAATTTCATTATGATGTTCCTTGGAGTAGGTTTGTTGTGATTTATAAAACTTGGTGTTCTGTTTGCTTCTTGAATTTGAGGCTTTAGTTCTTTCCACAGGCTTGGGAAGTTCATGTCTATTATTTGTTTGAATATATTCTCCATTCCATTTTCTCTCTTCTCCCTCCGATATACTTATTATTCTTATGTTATTTTTTTTGATGGAGTCAGACAATTCCTGTAGGGCTTTCTCATTTTTTTAAAAAAATTTTGAGTCTCTTCTTCTCTTTGTTGTGCCTAAAGTTGCTTGTCTTCTATATCACTAATCCTACCTTCTATCTGGCCAGTTCTATTAGCTAAGCTTGTTACCTCATTTTTCAGTTCATGAATTGAGTTTTTCATCTCTGTTTGATTTGTTTTTATAGTTTCAATTTCCTTGGTAATATATTCTTTGTGTTCGTTGTTTTCTGAGATCCCTAAATTGCCTTTCTGTGTTTCTTGTATATCTCTGAGTATTTTTAGGATTTCTATTTTAAATTCTCTGTCATTTAGCTCCAAGTTTTCCAATATATTAAATTTTTTCTCCATAGATTTTTCCACATCTAGCTGTGCTACTTCTCTATCTTTTCTATCTATGATATTCAATTTTTTTCTTAATGGCATCAAGGGTGGTCTTGTTGATACCACTAATGAGAATTAATAAAGAATAAAAAGTAAAAAAGTAAAATAAATAAAAAGTTAAAAAAATGAAAAAAAATTTGGAAGAAAAAAACCCACAATAATAATTTATTATTTCTTTCCCTTTTTCTTCTTTTCCCCTCCTCTCCTCTCCTCCTTAGGAAAATATTGTGATGAAATGTGAATTATATTATACTAAATGGAACAAAAACTGCTTATAATGGAGGGCTTGAGTTGAGGGGAAGTGTTTAAGGGCAAAAAAGGAAGTATGGACCCACAAAATGCAAAAAAGGAAAAAATTTGGGTCAAGTATAAAATTGCTTTTAAGTGATATTCGACTAAGAGATATAATGAGAGGGATAAGAGGGAAACAGGAAAAATAAAAAAATATAAAATTATTGTATTAATTGGAGCAAAAACTAAATAGAATGTAGATCCTGGGTTGGGAGGAATGCTGATGAGTTAAAAAGCGAAGTAAAAAGCACCCAAAATGCCACAAAAAAACCCTTGCGTCCGAAATTAAATAATTTGTTCATGATTGAGGATTGAATGAGAGGAAAAGTAAAAGGAGAAAAGAAACTAATAGAGAGGAAGAAATAAGAAAAAGGGGAAAAGGAAAAGAAGAAAAAAGGAAAAAACAAACAGAGAGAAAGAGAGAGTTAAGGGTTTTTGAGTGTAACCCTCATGGAAAGTAAGGAATAAGAAAAGAAATAAAATGGTAAATGTAACACTTATGGGTAGTGTAGTTCAAGAAGGGGAAAGAATAAGATGGGCAGTGAATAAAATGACCAAGGTGGAGGAAATAGAAATAATAATAATAAAGGTAAGAAGATGAAAGAAACAAAAAAAAATAGTGGAACAAGTTATAAAGTCTGTGGATTTTTCTTGATTTTGAGAGATTAACTCCTTCCTATTTCTTTCCTCTCCCTCTTCCTGGTTGGTGGCTCTGTACCCCAGGCTCTGCCCCTGTGGCGCGCTTAGGTAGAGATTTGCAGTTGATGAGACTCTACGGCGATGTCATATATTAGGCTTCAGTTTCGTTGGTAGTCAAGGCTTGTTAGCGTTTGCAGGCTCCGACAATGAGAGAGTCCATTTTCCCGGAGCCTTTCTCCTAGTCTCTCCTTCCTAATTAGCAGCCTGATGATCCAGCTATGAGGCTGCCACTGCCGCTGCCTCTGCCTGGGGAGTAAGAGGTTCAAAGAGCTGGCAAATCCCCCCTCTATCTCCAGTCAATGCAGGGCTCTGGGTAAGGCTCTGGCAGTCAGAGCCGCCAGCATAATCAGGCGGAGCTGGGAGCCAATTGCTCTCAAGGTGACTTTCTATGAGCCTCCAGGCCCGTTCAGCATGCCTAGCACTCTGTGGGACCACTCTCCCCAGGCTTTTTGCACTTTGTAACCTGTTTTGGCTGGGAAGAAGATGCCCTAGTTGCTGCCTGCAGTACAGGATGTCTTTTTTTTTTTTTTTTTAAATAAATTTTTATTAATGGTAATGGGATGACATTAATAAATCAGGGTACATATATTCAAAGAAAACATGTCTAGGTTATTTTGTCATCAAATTATGTTGCAAACCCCTCGCCCAAAGTCAGATTGTCCTCCGTCACCCTCTATCTAGTTCTCTGTGCCCCTCCCCCTCCCCCTAACACTCTCCCTCCCTCCCTCCCTCCCTCCCTCCCATGTCCTCCCTCCCCCCCCACCCTTGGTAACCACCACACTATTGTTCATGTCTCTTAGTCTCATTTTTATGTTCCACCAATGTATGGAATCATGTAGTTCTTGTTTTTTTCTGATTTGCTTATTTCACTCCTTATAATGTTATCAAGATCCCACCATTTTGCTGTAAATGATCTGATGTCATCATTTCTTATGGCTGAGTAGTATTCCATAGTGTATATGTGCCACATCTTCTTTATCCAGTCTTCTATTGAAGGGCTTTTTGGTTGTTTCCATGTCTTGGCCACTGTGAACAGTGCTGCAATGAACATGGGGCTACATGTGTCTTCACGTATCAATGTTTCTGAGGTTTTGGGGTATATACCCAGTAGAGGGATTGCTGGGTCATAAGGTAGTTCTATTTGCAGTTTTTTGAGGAACCACCATACTTTCCTCCATAATGGTTGTACTACTTTACAGTCCCACCAACAGTGAATGAGGGTTCCTTTTTCTCCACAGCCTCTCCAACATTTGCTATTACCCGTCTTGTTGATAACAGCTAATCTAACAGGAGTGAGGTGGTATCTCATTGTAGTTTTGATTTGCATTTCTCTAATAACTAATGAAGCTGAGCATCTTTTCATATATCTGTTGGCCATTTGTATCTCTTCCTGGGAGAAGTGTCTGTTCATGTCCTCTTCCCATTTTTTTATTGGATTGTTTGTTTGTTTGTTGTTGAGTTTTATGAGTTCTTTGTAAATTTTGGATATTAGGCCCTTATCTGAGCTGTCGGTTGAAAATATCAGTTCCCATATAGTTGGCTGTCTGTTTATTTTGATATCAGTTTCTCTTGCTGAGCAAAAACTTTTAATTCTGATGTAGTCCCATTCATTTATCTTTGCCTTCACTTCTCTTGCCATTGGAGTCAAGTTCATAAAATGTTCTTTAAAACCCAGGTCCATGATTTTAGTACCTATGTCTTCTTCTATGTACTTTATTGTTTCAGGTCTTATATTTAGGTCTTTGATCCATTTTGAATTAATTTTAGTACACGGGGACAGGCTGTAGTCGAGTTTCATTCTTTTGCATGAGGCTTTCCAGTTCTCCCAACACCATTTGTTGAAGAGGCATTCTTTTCTCCATTGTATGTTGTTGGCCCCTTTATTAAAGATTATTTGACCATATATATGTGGTTTTATTTCTGGGCTTTCTATTCTGTTCCATTGGTCTGAGTGTCTATTTTTTTGCCAATACCATGCTGTTTTGATTATCGTGGCCCTATAATATAGTTTAAAGTCAGGTATTGTAATGCCCCCAGCTTGATTCTTTTTCCTTAGGATTGTTTTGGCTATTTGGGGTTTTTTATAGTTCCATATAAATCTGATGATTTTTTGTTCCATTTCTTTAAAAAATCTCATAGGGATTTTGATGGGAATTGCATTAAATTTGTATATTGCTTTGGGTAATATGGCCATTTTGATTATATTTATTCTTCCTATCCAAGAACAAGGAATATTTTTCCATCTCATTGTATCTTTTTCGATTTCCCTTAACAATGCTTTGTAATTTTCATTATATAGGTCCTTTACGTTCTTTGTTATGTTTATTCCTAGGTATTTTATTTTTTTTGTTGCAATCGTGAAGGGGATTATTCTTTTGAGTTCGTTTTCTAATATTTCATTGTTGGCATATAGAAAGGCTATGGACTTTTGTATGTTAATTTTGTATCCTGCGACCTTACTGTATTGGTTTATTGTTTCTAATAATCTTTTTGTGGAGTCCTTCGGGTTTTCGATGTATAGGATCATATCATCAGCAAAAAGTGATAGCTTTACTTCTTCTTTTCCGAAATGGATGCCTTTTATTTCTTTGTCTTGTCTGATTGCTCTGGCCAGAACTTCTAGCACCACGTTGAATAAGAGTGGAGAGCGTGGACAACCCTGTCTTGTTCCTGATTTAAGGCAGAAAGTCCTCAGTTTTATGCCGTTTAATAGGATGTTGGCTGATGGTTTATCATATATGGCCTTTATCATGTTGAGATATTTTCCTTCTATACCCATTTTGTTGAGAGTCTTAAACATAAAATTGTGTTGTATTTTATCAAAAGCCTTTTCTGCATCTATTGATAAGATCATGTGGTTTTTGTTCTTTGTTTTGTTGATATGGTGTATTACGTTAACCGTTTTGCGTATGTTGAACCATCCTTGAGATTCTGGGATGAATCCCACTTGATCATGATGTATTATTTTTTTAATATATTGTTGTATTCGGTTTGCCAGTATTTTGTTTAGTATTTTAGCATCTGTATTTATTAGAGATATTGGTCTGTAGTTTTCTTTCTTTGTGCCATCCTTGCCAGGTTTTGGTATGAGGGTTATGTTGGCCTCATAAAATGTGTTTGGAAGTATTGCTTCTTCTTCAATTTTTTGGAAGACTTTGAGTAGAATAGGAACCAAGTCTTCTTTGAATGTTTGATAGAATTCACTAGTATAACCGTCTGGGCCTGGACTTTTATTTTTGGGGAGATTTTTAATAGTTTTTTCTATTTCCTCCCTGCTGATTGGTCTGTTTAGGCTTTCTGCTTCTTCATGACTCAGTCTAGGAAGGTTGTATTGTTCTAGGAATTTATCCATTTCTTCTAGATTGTTGTATTTGGTGGCATATAATTTTTCATAGTATTCTACAATAATTCTTTGTATTTCTATGATGTCTGTGGTGATCTCTCCTCTTTCATTTTGGATTTTATTTATTTGAGTCCTGTGTCTTTTTTCCTTGGTGAGTCTTGCCAAGGGTTTGTCATTTTGTTGATCTTTTCAAAGAACCAGCTCCTTGTTTTATTGATTTTTTCTATAGTTTTTCTGTTCTCTATTTCATTTATTTCTGCTCTGATTTTTATTATCTCCTTTCTTCGGCTGGTTTTGGGTTGTCTTTGTTCTTCTTTTTCTAGTTCCTTAAGGTGTGAAGTTAAGTCGTTTACTTCGGCTCTCTCTTGTTTGTTCATATAGGCCTGAAGTGATATGAACTTTCCTCTTATTACTGCTTTTGCTGCATCCCAGAGATTCTGATATGTCGTATTTTCATTTTCATTTGTCTGTATATATCTTTTGATTTCTGCGCTTATTTCTTCTTTGACCCATTCATTTTTTAGAAGTATGTTGTTTAGTTTCCAAATTTTTGTGGGTTTTTCCCCCTCTTTTTTGCAGTTGAATTCTAGTTTCAAGGCTTTTTGATCAGAAAATATGCTTGGTACAATTTCAATTTTTCTAAATTTGCTGATATTGTCTTTGTGGCCCAACATATGGTCAATTCTTGAGAATGTTCCATGTACACTAGAGAAAAATGTATACTCTGTCGCTTTGGGATGAAGTGTCCTATAGATGTCTATCATATCCAGGTGTTCTAGTATTTTGTTTAAGGTCACTATTTCTTTATTGATTCTCTGTTTGGATGACCGATCTAGAGCCGTCAGTGGTGTATTGAGGTCTCCAAGTATGATTGTATTTTTGTTAGTTTTTGTTTTAAGGTCAATAAGTAGCTGTCTTATATATTTTGGTGCTCCTTGGTTTGGTGCATATATATTAAGGATTGTTATGTCTTCTTGATTCAACTTCCCCTTAATCATTATGAAATGACCATTTTTGTCTCTGAGTACTTTTTCTGTCTTGTAGTCAGCATTATTAGATATGAGTATTGCTACACCTGCTTTTTTTTGGGTGTTGTTTGCTTGGAGTATTGTTTTCCAGCCTTTCACTTTGAATTTGTTTTTATCCTTGTTGCTTAGATGTGTTTCTTGTAGGCAGCATATAGTTGGATTTTCTTTTTTAATCCATTCTGCTACTCTGTGTCTTTTTATTGGTAAGTTTAATCCATTTACATTTAGTGTAATTATTGACACTTGTGGGTTCCCCACTGCCATTTTATAAATTGCTTTCTGTTAGTTTTGTATCTAGTTTGATTTTTCTCTTTTGTTTTTCTATCATTTGTTTTTGTTTGTTTGTGTTCCATACTTCTTTCCTCTGTTGCTACCTTTTTTAAGTCAAGTGTTTTTGTGGTGGTTTTTTTAAGGGTGGTTACCATTAAGTAATGAAAAGGGTACCTACCATATTCATTGTAGTACCCTATCTTATAAGTATTTCTGCACTTCTTCATCCTTTGCTACTTTTAATCTCCATCCTCTCCCCCCTTTTTTTCCTTTGTTGTCACAGTTTAAGTTTGGTTTTATTGTGTTCTTGGTGGAGCTGTTACTTGTGGTGTTGTTTTCTTTTGTTCTTTGAATCTGGTTGGAAAACCCCCCTTAGTATTTCCTGGAGTGGGGGCTTTTTGTTGATAAATTCTCTCATCTTTTCTGTATTTGTGAATGTTTTTATATCTCCTTCATACTTGAAGGATAGCTTTGATGGGTATAGTATTCTTGGCTGAAAGTTCCTCTCTTTCAGTGCTTTAAATATTGGGGTCCACTCTCTTCTAGCTTGTAGAGTTTCTGCTGAGAAATCTGATGATAATCTAATAGGCCTTACTTTATATGTTGTACTCTTCTTTTCCCTGGCTGCCTTGAGAATTTTTTCTTTGTCATTGGTTTGTGTCATCTTTATTATGCTGTGCCTTGGAGTGGGTTTGTTGGGGTTAAGAAAACTTGGTGTTCTGTTTGCTTCTTGAATTTGAGGCTTTAGTTCCTTCCACAGGCTTGGGAAGTTCTCGTCTATTATTTGTTTGAGTATATTCTCCATTCCATTTTCTTTCTCTTCTCCCTCTGATATACCTATTATTCTTATGTTATTCTTTCTGATGGAGTCAGACAATTCCTGTAGGGCTTTCTCGTTTTGTATTATTTTTGAGTCTCTTTCTTCTTCTCTCTGTTGTGCCTCAAGTTGTTTGTCTTCTATTTCACTAATCCTATCTTCAATCTGGGCTGTTCTGTTAGCTAAGCTTGTTACCTCGTTTTTCAGCTCGTGAACTGAGTTTTTCATTCCTGTTTGATTTGTTTTTATAGTTTCAATTTCCTTGGTAATATATTCTTTGTGTTCATTGAGTTGTTATCTGATATCCCTATATTGCCTTTCTGTGTTTTCTTGTATATCTCTGAGTATTTTTAAGATTTCTCTTTTAAATTCTCTGTCATTTAGCTCCAAGGCTTCCAGTATGTTAAGTCTTTTCTCCATAGATTTTTCCACATCTATTTGTGTTAACCTCTCTTTCTTTTGTTTCCATAATATTCGATTTCCTCTTTCTTATCGGCATCTGAGGGTGGTCTTATTGATAGCACTAATTAGAATTAATAAAGAGTAAAAAGAAAAAAAAAGTAATAATTTATTATTTCCCCCTTTTTTTCTCTCTTCTCTTTCCTTCCTCTCCCCTCCTCAGGGAAATATCGTGCCTATAATGGAGGGCCTGATTTGGGGTGAAGAGTTCAAGGGGCAAAAAAAAAGGGAGTAGGGACCTACTAAATGCAAAAAAAAAAAAAGGAAGAAAATGTTAGACAAGCATAAGATGATTTGCTTGTAAGTGATGGTCAACTAAGAGATATAATGAGAGGGATAAGAGGGAATCAGAAAAAAGTACCAAAAAAGAATAATAAAGAAGAAAAAATAAAAATAATAAGTAAAAATCTGTTGTATTAAGTGGAGCGAAGACTAAATACAATGGAGACCTTGGGTTGGGAGGACCCAAAATGCCACAAAAATAAACAAACAAGAGAAAAAAAATAAAAACAAAAGCAAAAAAGAGAAATAAAGCCAAAAAAAGCCTTGAGTCCCAAATTAACTAATTTGTTCGTGATTGAGGATTATATGGGAGGAAAGTAAAATGAGAAAAGAAAAAACGAATAGAAAGGAGAAAATAAGAAAAAGAGAAAAACGAAGGAAGAAATAAAATAGTAGGAGAAAAAACAAAATAAAGCAAGACAAAAAAAAACAAAAAAAAAACAAAAGAGGAGAGAGTGAGAGTTAAGTGTTTTGGAGTATAACCTTAAAGGAGTGTGAGGATGAAGAAGAAAAATAAAATGCAACACTCATGGGTAGTGTAGTTCAAGAAAGGGGAAGCATAAGATGGGCAGAGAATAGAAGGACTGAGGTGGAGGAAATAAAGGCAAAAAGATAGAAGAAACAAACAACAACAACAACAACAAAAAAATTAGTGGATCAAGTTGTAAAGTCTGTGGGTTTTTCTTGATTTTGAGAGGTTAACTTCTTCCTTTTTCTTTTCTCTCCCTCTTCCTAGTCGGTGACTCTGTACCCCAGGCTCTGCTCCTGTGTCACTCTTAGGTAGGGATTTGCAGTTGATGGGATTCTATGGCAATGTCATATAATTGGCTTTAGTCTTGCTGGAAGTAAAGGCTTGTTGGCGTTTGCAGGGTCCAACGATGAGAGAGTTTGCTTTCCTGGAGTCTCTCTCCTAGTCCCCCCTTTCTGAATTAGCAGCCTGGTGATCCAGCTATAAGGCTGCAACTGCTTCTGCCTGGGGAGTAAGAGGCTCAAAGAGCTGGGAAATCCCCACTCTATCCCCACTCAGTGCAAGGCTTTGGGAAAGGCTCTGACAGTCAGGGCCTCCAGTGTAATCAGGCGGGGGTGGGAGTCAATTGTTGTCAAGGTGACTGTTCAGCGCCTATCATTTAGTTGGACCTCTCAACCCAGGCTTTCCACACTTTGTAGCCTGTTTTTGCAGGGAAGAAGAGGCACTAGTCTCTGCTTACGACTAGTGTAGTATAGACCTTATTATCTGCCAAGTCCTTCTTGTTAGCGTTTATCCCTGAATATGGAGGCTCTATCAATCAGAAGTTGCCCCCGCCCCTTTAGCGAGAGGTACTAAAAAATATCACGCCTCTTGTCTTGGATCGCTGAACTGAGAGAGATCTTATCAATTAGAACCGAGGGTGCGCAGATTTTATGGGTTAAGCTAATTTCAGTGATTGGGTCGCAGCTGTGTTTCAGAAGGTATTTTAGGCTGCCTGCGTGCGCCCCTCCCCCTACGCTTGATTGTTAGCTTGAATGGCTGGGTGAGGTGCCCCGCCCATGGAGAGAATCTCCCAAGCCTCTCCCGCTCGCCCCGCCGCTGGCGGCTGGACCGCACCAGGCGCAGGATAATGGAGCCCCCTGGGTGTGCGGTCCAGCAGGGCGCCCTGGGCGCATGGAATGCCCAAGGCACGTGCGCGAATGGGGCGCTCTGGGCACCGGTGGCCGGCGACCCCCACTCGCAGTGTGCGGGCCGCTGGGAACGTCAGCGGTGCTCAACCGGACCGGGCGCGCGCGTGGCGGCTCGTGGCGGCCGCTCGTGGTGGCGGTTCGCAGGGGCTCACGGCAGCTCGTGGGGGCTCGCGGCGGCTCGCGGTGGCGGCTCGCGTCGGCTGCTCGTGGCGGCTCACGGTTCCCAAGTATATGGGCTGACTCACCACAGGCACACTCCCTCGCGGCTTGAATGAGCGTCGCTGCGGTAGCTTCCTCCACACCCTGGTCTCTCAGATTCAAGTGATAACAGTCCTGTTGCTTTCAGTTTGTGTGGAACTCCGGAATGCTCCGAGGATAAATTTTTCTGTTTCTAGTTGATAAATTTGTTGTGATTTAAGGGAGAGCTGTCGGACGCGCTTCTCACGACGCCATTTCCGTGACGTCCCAGGATGTCTTAACATCTGCCAAGTCCCTTTTTTTTTTAGCATATATCCCTGAGTATGAAAGCTCTGCCAGTCAGAAGTTGCCCCCATCCCTGTAACAAGAGGCTCTAAAAAATATCATGCCTCTTGTCTTAGATCACTGAACTGAGAGAGATCTTGTCAATGAGAGCCCCGTAGGTCAGTTGGGAGGTGAGCAGACTGTGGGTTAAGATCATTTCAGCGACTGGATCCACAGATCTGCTCCAGAAAGGACTGCAAGCTGCCTGTGTGCCCCTCCCCTGATGCTTGATTGTTAGCTTGAATGGCTGGGTGAGGCACCCTGCCTGCCCAGAGAAGCTAGAGCATAGGGAAGTTTGCTTTGGCGCACTCCCCACGCATCGCTGGCAGCTGCTGCTTGTGGCGCGGGCATTTGCTTGAATGGGCTAATTCACCACAGGCACACTCTTTCCTTAGCTTGAATGAACATCCATGCTGCAGCCTAGCTTCCTCCATACCCTTAGCACCTCCGACTCTCAGTTCCAAGTGAAAGCGGCCTTTGCTCAGGTTAGTGAGGAAGGCAGAGTGTTCCTTTGTCCATCTTATTTCCTTCAGGGTTGATTATATATTTAGTCAATTTTTTCCTCGATCGTCCCTCGCCTTCAGTGTGTGGAACTCCCAGACGCTCCAAGGATAGATTTTTCTGTCTCTGGTTGATGAACTTTTTGAAATTTTGGAGAGATTTATCGGTCACGCTCCTCACGGCGCCATTTCTCTGATGTCCGAATTGTTTTTTTCCTTTTATCATTTATTTTCTAGACATAAAAATTAGCCACAATGACTGAGAAGGGCACATAGCTCAATGTTAAAATTAGTTTTTATTAAAATAATCTAGAAATTGGAGTAACATCTTGCTGATAAAAACAGAAAATAATATAGCCACTTTGGAAAACAGTTTGGCAGTTTATTACAAATGTAAACATAGTTTTATCATACAAATCAGCAATCTTACTCCTTGTTATTTACCCATATGAGTTGAAAACTTTTATCCAGAAAAAAACCTGCACACAAATATTTATAGTGACCTTATTCATAATTCCCAACATTTGGAAGCAACCAAGATGTCCTTCAGGAGGTAAATGGATAAACACATTGTGGTACATCCTGACAAGGGAACATTACTCAGTGATGATCAGAAATAAGTTAACCACAAAAATACACCAAGGAACCTTAAAAGCAAATTAATAAGTGAAAGCAGTCATTCTAAGAGGCTACATACAAACTGTATGATTCTAACTATAGAACATTCTGGAGGAAGCAAAAATATTGAGATGGTAAAAGTGGGCTCAAGGGTTCAAGCTGAGTGAGGGAGAGATAAGTAGAGCACAGGAGATTTATAGGGCCGGTAAGCTATTCTTTATGATACTCTATTGGTGAATGCATGACATTACACGTTTGTCAGAACTGTAGAATTGTATAACATAGAGTAAACCTTAACATAAACTATGGATTTTTGTTAATGTATCAATATTTGTTCATCAGTTTTAACAAATATATCACATTAATGCAAGATATTCATAATAAGAGAAACTGCATGGGGGAATATTTGGAAACTCTGTACTTTCTCCCCAATTTTTCTGTAAACTTGAAACTACTCTGATTATTGAAGTCTAATAATTAAAAAAACCAATAAAATGTAAAATATTCAGGTAAATCTTTTATTTTTATTGAGGTCATGTAAAATATTAGATAGTCTCCTTATTTTAGTTTTGGACTGCCTCCTGAGGCACTATACCAATTCTGAATTCAAAGAAAAACATTTATTACTTTATTAACCCACAGAAGACCATAAAGAAATTGAACTCCACAGTAGTCATTAAGTGAACTAGTATGAGGAGGAATGCAATAAAGTTACCAGTGTAAAATAATTGGAGGATAGACATAGGAAATATGAATGACAGAATATTTTTTTAAAAAGTAATTTATGATTTTCAAATATTTATGGTAACTAAATTAGACTGTCTATTGTATAGTCGAGGTCCTTGGGGGTAATGACATTGTGTATCAACTTTGCTTTTTGAAACCTTTTTTCACATAATTTTTCTCAGCCTAGAGTTGCCTTTGTGTCCACCTACCAAAAGCATATTCATTCTTTAAGGTTTAAATATTTTCCATTTTGTAAAGCTTTTGCTTCCTGACATATTCAGCAGGACTCCCTTCTGTATTATTTACAGATATTTGAGCTCATGTCTGTCAGATGCTTGTAGGCAGAGACCAGTAACTAATCATTTCTGTATCAGTTATCACTTCATGCTATGATTTGTACACTAAAAATATCTCAAAAATACCCAAAAAGTGCATTTATTAATATATTATTGATGTAGACTGCAATGGAGTTTTTCAACAGCTGTTTCATTTTGAGTTTAGAGGTGAAAGGAATCTGAGTGTATGGCAAGAAAAGCAAATAACAGAGGGTGGTTGAATAAAATAGATTATATTTAACATTATAGAATTTTCGAATGTGTTAGCCTATATATAGATTTGGAGACCATTTTATTCAACACTTTTATTTTTTAAAGACATTTATGAAGATATAATTTATATAACATTAATGTTTATCTATTTAAAGTGCATAATCCAGTACTTTTTAGTATATTTAAGTAGTTGTGTAATTATTACAATAATCTAAATTTAGCCTGACCAGGTGGTTGCACAGTGGATAGAGCGTCAAACTGGGATGCAGAGGACCTAGGTTCAAAACCCCAAGGTCAGCAGTTTGAGCGTGGGTTCACCAACTTGAGTGTGGGGTTGCTAGCTTGAGTGTGGGATCATAGACATGAACCCATGGTCGCTGGCTTGAGCCCAAAGTCACTGGCTTGATTAAAGGGTCACTCGCTCTGTTGTAGCCCCCTGGTCAAGGCACATATGATAAAGCAATCAATGAACAACTGAGGAGCTACAGTGAAAAATTGATGCTTCTTATCTCTTCCCCTTCCTGTCTGTCCCGATCTGTCCCTCTCTCTAACTCTCTCTGTGTCCCTGTCAAAAAATTTAAATTTAAAACATTATTATTATCCTCCAAGAAATATTTTTATAATTGATAAGTTTTTATTTTTAACAGATTATTGAAGTGTAATTGACATATCAAACTGCATATGTTTATTTTTATTTTTTGTAACTTCTGGAAGGGTATCATTGCTTTTTATTTACTCTGGAATTTTTTTTTTGTGCTTCTTATGAGCAATTGCTAAGCTAGATTTACAAGTATGAACAAAGGTAACAAGGTCACACATTGGCCTCAAGGAATTACAGACTAGTAAGAGGACTAAGAGGAAAAACACAGAATAAACAACGAAGTCTAAAATAAGACAGCCAGTTATGTGTTTTAAGGGAGATACAAACAGAGCATCCCCCCAGGTCCTGGCATGGCCTACCTCTTCCATATCACTTGCTGCTACTAATCCCCTTGGTCCTACACACTCAGATGGCCCAACTCCTTATACCTGAAATGCCATTTTCTCTTTAGAATGCTCTTTCTCCACCTTTCCTGCCTAAGTGACTCTCCTGCACAGTTTTCAGAACTGAACTTCAGTGTCTGCTTTGCAAAAGAATCCTATAGTCTGCATCTCCTTCCTGGACTACTGGTGAGCTGGAGGTGGGGGGACGGAGGGGACCAAATGCCTGTTGAGGGCATCTCTCCCTCCTTGCTTTATTTTTTTCTTTTTTAAATTGATTTTAATTTATTGTGTTTACATAGATTCTAGTGTTGCCCCGAATGCATCCCCCCTCCTCCGTATTCCCCTCAACATCTCCCTTACCCCCTTCCCAACATCTCTCCCCCACTTCCCTTCAGGTTTATCCCATCCTATCATCCCCTTTCCCTCTGTTCTCTTTTCCTCTGGTCCTTTTGATCTCTCCTCTGTCTCAATTCTGTTCTTCAGTTCACATTGTTCATTGGATTCCTCAAATGAGTGAGGTCATATGATATTGTTCTTTTTTTGCCTGGCTTATTTTACTTAACATAATAGTTTCTGGGTCCATCCATGTTCTCACAAAAGGTAATATTTCCTTCTTTTTCATGGCCCCATAGTATTGCATTGTATATATGTACCACTGCTTTTTAATCCACTCGTCCACTGACAGACACTTGGGCTGTTTCTAGATCTTCGCTATTGTGAACAATGCTGCCATAAACATGGAGGGTGCATTTCTTCTTTCAAACAATGCTATGGTGTTCTTGGGGTATATTCCTAAAAGTGGGATAGCTGAGTCAAAAGGCAGTTTGATTTTTAATTTTTTGAGGAATCTCCATACTGTTTTCCACAGTGGCTACACCAGTGTGCATTTCTACTAGCAGTGCAGGAGGGTTCCCTTTTCTCCATATCCTTGCCAGCACTTATTTTGTGTTGTTTTGTTGATGAGTGCCATTCTGACTGGTGTGAGGTGATGTCTCATTGTGATTTTAATTTGCATTTTTCTAATGATTAGTGATGTTGAGCACTTTTTCATATGCCTGTTGGCCATCTGTATCTCCTCTTTGAAGAAGTGTCGATACATTTCTTCAGCTCATTTTTTGATTGGATTATTTATCGTCCTGGTGTTGAGTTTTACAAGTTCTTTATAAATTTTGGTTATCAACCTCTTATTACACGTATTGTCGAATATGTTCTCCCATTGTGTAGTTTGTCTTTTTATTCTGTTCTTATTGTCTTTAGCTGTGCAAAACTTTTTACTTTGATATAGTCCCATTTGTTTATCCTGTCTTTTATTTCTCTTGCCCATGGAGATAAATCAGCAAATATATTGCTGCGACAGATGTCATAGAACTTACTGCCTATGTTTTCTTCTAAGATGCTTATGGTTTCATGGTTTATACTTAAGTCTTTTATCCATTTTGAGTATATTTTTGTGAATGGTGTAAGTTGGTGGTTTAGTTTCATTTTTTTTGCAGGTAGCTGTCCAATTTTCCCAACACCATTTGTTGAAGAGGCTGTCTTTACTCCAATGTATGCTCTTACCTCCTTTTTCAAATATCAGTTGTCCATAGAGCTGTGGGTTTATTTCTGGGTTCTATGTTCTGTTCCATTGATCTATATGCTTGTTCTTATGCCAGTACCAGGCTGTTTTGAGTACAATGGCCTTGTAGTATAACTTGATATCAGGAAGTATGATACCTCCCACTTTATTCTTTCTTTTCAAGATTGCTGAGGCTATTCGTGCTCTCTTTTGGTTCCATATACATTTTTGGAATATGTGTTTTATATCTTTGAAGTAAGTCATTGGTATTTTAATCGGTATTGCATTGAATTTATAAATTGCTTTGGGAAATATAGACATTTTAATTATGTTTATTCTTCTTAACCATGAGCTCAGTATATGCTTCCACTTGTTTGTATCTTCCCTGATTTCTTTTATCAATGTTTTATATTTTCTGAGTATAAGTCTTTAATCTCCCTGGTTAAATTTATTTCTAGGTACTTTATTGTTTTGGTTGCAATGGTGAAGGGGATTGCTTCCTTAATTTCTCTTTCTGACAGTTCATTGTTAGTGTATAAAAATGCCTCTGATTTCTGAGTATTAATTTTATATCCTGCTGCATTGCTGAATTTATTTATCAGGTCCAGTAGTTTTTTGACTGAAATTTTAGGGTTTTCTATATACAATATCATATCATCTGCAAATAATGATAGTTTTACTTTTTTTTCCAATTTGGATGCCTTTTATTTCTTTTTTCTTGTCTGATTGCTGTGGCTAGGACTTTCAGAACTATGTTGAATAAGAGTGGTGAAAGGAGGCACCCTTGCCTTATTCCTGATCTCAAGGGAATTGCTTTTAATTTTTGCCCATTGAGTGTGATGTTAGCTGTGGGTTTGTCATATATGGCCTTTATCATGTTGAGTTATGTTCCCTGTATTCCAACTTTGTTGAGAGTTTTGATCATGAATGGGTGCTGAATTTTATCATGTGCTTTTTCTTCATCTATTGAAATTATCATGTGGTTTTTCTCCTTCCTTTTGTTTATGTGGTGAATCACATTGATTGATTTGCAAATATTGTACCAGCTTTGCCTCCCAAGAATAAATCCCACTTGATCATGATGTATTATTTTTTCATATATTGCTGGATCCAGTTTGCTAATATTTTGTTGAGGATTTTAGCATCTAAATTCATCAGGGATATGGCCTATAATTTTCTTTCCTTTTGCTGCTTTTGCCTGATTTTGGAATCAGAATTATACTTGCCTCATAAAAGGAGCTTGGAAGTCTTCCTTCCTTTTGAATTTTTTAAATAGCTTGAGAAGGATAAGAATTATTTCTTCTTTGAATATTTGGTAGAATTCACTTGTGAAGCCATCAGGCCCAGGACTCTTCTTTTTTGGGCTTTTTTTTTTTCTGAAGCTGGAAACGGGGAGAGACAGTCAGACTCCTGCATGCGCCCAACCGGGATCCACCTGGCACGCCCACCAGGGGACGACGCTCTGCCCACCAGGGGGCGACGCTCTGCCCCTCTGGGGTGTCGCTCTGTTGCGACCAGAGCCACTCCAGAGCCTGGGCAGAGGTCAAGGAGCAATCCCCAGTGCCAGGGCCATCTTTGCTCCAATGGAGCCTCAGCTGCGGGAGAGAAAGAGAGAGACAGAGAGGAAGGAGAGGGGGAGGGGTGGAGAAGCAGATGGGTGCTTCTCCTGTGTGCCCTGGCAGGGAATCGAACCTGGGACTTCTGCATGCCAGGCCAATGCTCTACCACTGAGCCAACCGGCCAGGGCTTTTTGGGCGTTTTTTGATAACTGTTTCAATCTCATTGGTTGTAATCAGTCTGTTTAGGTTTTCTGATTCTTCCAGATTAATTTTTGGAAGATTATGTGTTTGAAGGAATTTGTTCATTTCATCTAGGTTGTCTAGTTTTTTGGCATACAGTTCTTCATAGTATGTTCTTACAATATTTTGTATTTCTTTTGTGTCAATTGTTATTTCTAATTTTATTTATTTGAGTCCTCTCTCTTTTTTTCTGAGATCAGATGATGAGATCGGGCGCATTCAGGATGGTATAGCCATAGACAGTCTCACTTTTTTTCTTGGTAAGTCTAGTTAAAGGTTCATCGATCTTGTTTACCTTTTCAAAGAACCAGCTCCTGGTTTCATTGATCCTCTGTATTGATTATTTAGCCTCTATGTCATTTATTTCTGCTTTGATCTTTATTATTTCCTTCCTTCTACTACCTCTGGGCTTTACTTGCTGTTCTTTTTCTAGTTCCTTTAGATGCAGGTTTAAGTTGTTTATTTGAGCTTTTTCTAGCTTCTTAAATTATGCCTGTAATGTTATGAACTTGCTTCTCAGGATTGCTTTTGCTGTGTCCCATAAATTTTGAGTTGATGTATATGTATGCTCATTATCATTCATTTCTAGCAATTTTTTATTTCTTCTTTAATCTCATTGTTAACCCATTTGTTATTTAATAACGTGCTATTTTGTTTCCAAGTTTTTGAGTATTTTTCAGTTTTTCTGTTGTGATTGATTTCTATAATAGTTTCCTGCCATTCTGATAAGAGAAAGTGCTCGATATAATTTTAATCTTCTTAAATTTGTTGAGATCACTTTTGTTCCCTACATGTGGTCTATCCAGGAGAATGTACCATGAGCACTTGAAAAGAATGTATATTTTCTGCTTTACAATGAAAGGTTCTGAAGATATCTATTAAATCGAGTTGATGTAGTACGTCCTTTAAGTCTGCTGTTTCTTTGTTAATTTTCTTTCTTGAGAATTCATCTACTGATGTTAGTGGGGTATTGAAATCCCTTACTGGAGAGACGTCACAGTGATGGCGCAGTAGGAAGCGATACCGAAAATCTCCCCATAAACTCAACAAGTTCTTCAACCAGAAACAGAAAAACCTCTCCTTGGAGTCTTCAGATGCTTCACAACACACCCGAAGGTAGGATCAAGCGAAAGATTGGCTAAATATATGGTCAAACTCCGGGGGAAATAAGGAGTAAGAAATGCTCCGCCTTCCTCTCTAATCCAAACAGGATGGCTTTCACTGAGAACTGAGAATATAGAAACTAAGGCGGGCATAGGGAGTGGATAGTTCCAGGCTGCGGTACAAACAGCTAAACCAGGCTGTGGCATGGAGATCCAAGCCGTGGAAAAACCTGGGCAATTCAAGCTAACACGCACACCAAACCCAGACAAAGAAAGACAAGTGGGGCAGCCATTTTCTGCATCTCCTGGTTGGCGTGGTTAGTGGGCAAGAGATTCCTACGAACACTTCAGGGGTGGGCGCCGCCCGTGCTAACCCACAGAGAAGCAGAGTCAGAGGCCTCTGTGTGGGCAAAAAGCAGCATCTCCTAGGAGCCCCAGTGCCCTGAGGGGACCGGGCACAGGGAGGGAGCTGGAGCCAACTCCAATGGCGGAACTTTTCTGTGTGGGAGGAGGGCTTTCACGGAGTGAGAGGCATCCCGCCCGATCCTCATAATCTGATCAGTGCGCACGCACGCAGAGTGGGCAGGAGATTCCTCCGAACTCCTCAGAGGTGGGCGCCCATGTTTTCCCTCAGAGGAGCAGAGTCAGAGGCCTGTGAGCGGGCCAGGAGTGTAAGCCCCAGCGCCCTGGGAAAGCCACACGGGGACAGAGCGAAAGCCAATTCCAACCCAGTAACTTTTCCGTGTGGGCAGAGGGCTTTCTCGGAGTGAGAGGCATCCTGCCTGAAACTCATAATCTGGTCAGTGCGCACACAGGAAGAGTGGACAGGAGATTCCTCCGAACTCCTCAGAGGTGGGCACCCGTGTTTTTCCCACAGAGGAGCAGGTCTGTGAGCGGGCCAGGAGCGGAATCTCAGGCAGCCCTAGCCCCTTGGGAAAGCCGCACGAGGATAGAGCGAAAGCCAATTCCAAAGCTCGATCTTTTCCGTGTGGGTAGGGATTTCACTCGAAGTGTGACCTGTCTGGTCTGACATCCTGGTGGGTGCGCACGGAGAGTGGGCAAGAGATTCCTCTGAACACCTCAGGAGTGGGCACTCGAGTTATCCCACAGAGGGGCAGAGCCAGAGGTCTTTGAGTGAGAGGAAGCCACGCTTGATTATACTGGCAGGTCTGACTGACTGAGCCTTACTCAGAGCCCTGTGCTTAGTGGGAATAGAGTGGGGAGTTGCCAGCTCTTTGAGACTCTTACTATCCAGGCAGAGACAGCAGCAACCCCATAGCTGGATTATCAGGCTTCTAATTGTGGAAGGAAAGACTAGGAGAGAGGCTCCAGGAACACTCTTACAGTGAGAGATCCTCTCACTGTTGGAGCCTATAAACACTAATGAACCTCGACTGCCAACGAGACTGAAGCCCAATACATGACATTACCATAGAGAATTATTAACTGCAAACCTCTTTCAGAGCGTGCCACAGGGGCAGAACCCGGGGTACAAAGTCACCGACCAGAAAGACAGAAAAGAAAAAGCAAGACGACAACCTCTCAAAATCAAGAATAATCTGCAGATTTTATAACCTATCCCATTGTATTATATTTGTTCGTCTGTGTCTCTTTTCTTCATTCTTGATTTTTTTTCTACTCCAATTTGGTCATTTAATTCTCTCTCAGTCTTACTCTCGCCTCTCTTTGAACTACACTACCCATAAGTGTTACATCTCCCATTATCTTTTCTTTCCTCCTCCTTTCTCTCTTTGAGGGTTGCAATCCAAAACCCCTAACTCTCTCTTTCTCTCTCCTCCTTTTTCTTTTTTCTTCTTTAAGTTGTACCATCTTTTCTCTCTCTCTCTCTCTCTTTTCTCCCTCTATATTAGTCTCTTCCTCTCTCCTTTACGTCTTCTCTCATTCAAACTTCAATAATGAACAAATTATCTTATCTGGGACTCAAACTTAAGTTTGTGGCATTTTGGAGGGTTTTTACTTCACCTTTTTAACACATTAGCAGTGCTCCCATCCCTGGCTCTCCATTTTATCTAGTTCTTGTTCCACTAAATACAATAGTAATTTTTAAACTTTCCACCCCTTTTTCCTGTTTCCCTCTTATTCCTCTCATCATAACTCTGAGTCAACCAACACCTAAAAGCAAATCATTTTATTCTTGACCCAAATTTTTTCCTAATTTGATTTTGTGGGTCTATACTGCTCCCCCCATTTTTATATATAAAAATTTTTTTCTTGTATTTTTTTTTCTTTTTCCTTTACCCCTATATTACTTCTCCCCAACTCAGGCCCTCCACTACAGGTATTGTTTGTTCTATTTAGTACAATATAATTCACAGTTCATCACAAGATTTTCTCAAAAAAGAGGGGAGAGGTAAGGAGAGGAAAAAAGGAGGGGAAGGAATTATTCCCTTTTTTTCTTCAAATTTTTATCTTATTTTATTTTTCTTTATTTAATGATTAATTTTTTAAAAAAAACGTGCAATTTTTTATATTTATTTTTATTTTTTTATCCTTTTATTTCTTATAAAATCTCATTAATACTATCAAGAAAACCACCCTCAGATGCCATTAAAGAAGAGAAAATCGAATATCATGGATACAAAAGAAAGAGAGGTAACACAGAGAGATGAGGAAAAATCTATGGAGAAAAAATTTAAGATATTGGAAACCTTGGAGTTAAACGACAGAGAATTTAAAAGAGAAATTCTAAAAATACTCAGAGATATACAAGAAAACACAGAAAGGCAATTTAGGGAGCTCAGAAAACAACTAGATGAACACAAAGAGTATATCTCCAAGGAAATTGAAACTATAAAAACAAATCAAACAGAGATGAAAAACTCAATTCATGATCTGAAAAATGAGGTAACAAGCTTAGCTAATAGAACAGGCCAGATAGAAGAGAGGATCAGTGAAATAGAAGACAAGCAACTTGAGGCTCAACAAAGAGAAGAAGAAAGAGATTCAAAAATTAAAAAAAATGAAATAGCCTTACAGGAATTATCTGACTCCATCAAAAAGAATAACATAAGAATAATAGGTATATCAGAGGGAGAAGAGAGAGAAAATGGAATGGAGAACATACTCAAACAAATAATAGATGAGAAATTCCCAAGCCTCTAGAAAGAACTAAAACCTCAAATTCTAGAAGCAAACAGAACTCCAAGTTTTCTTAACCCCAACAAACCTACTTCAAGGCACATCATAATAAAATTGGCACAAACCAACTGCAAAGAAAAAATTCTCAAGTCAGCCAGGGAAAAGAAGAATACAACATATAAAGGAAGGCCCATTAGATTATCATCAGATTTCTCAACAGAAACTGTACAAGCTAGAAGAGAGTGGACACCAGTATTTAAAGTCTTGAAAGAGAGGAACTTTCAGCCACGAATACTATACCCATCAAAGCTAACCTTCAAATATGAAGGAGAAATAAAAACATTCACAGATACAGAAAAGATGAGAGAATTTATCAGCAGAAAACCCCCACTCCAGGAAATACTAAAGGGGGTTCTTCAATCAGATACAAAGAATAAAAAAACAACAACAACAAAGCCACAAGTAAAAGCTCCAAGAAGAACATAACAAAACCAACTTTAAACTGTGACAACAATAAGAAAGGGGGGGAGAGGATGAACATTAACAGTAGCAAAGGGCGATGGAGGGCAAAAGTACTCACAAAATAATTCGCTACAATGAACAGGGTAGGGACCCTTTTCATTACTTAATGGTAACCACCATTGAAAAAACCACCACAGAAGCACATGATTTAAAAAAGATAGCAACAGAGGAAAGATGTATGGAACACAACCAAATAAAAACAAAAGATAGAAAAACGAAAGAGAAGAATCAAACAAGGCACAAAACTAACAGAAAGCAATCTATAAAATGGCAATGAGGAACTCACAAGTGTCAATAATTACACTAAATGTAAACAGATTAAACTCACCAATAAAAAGGCACAGAGTAGCCGAATGGATCAAAAAAGAAAATCCAACTGTATGCTGCCTACAAGAAACTCATCTAAGTAACAAGGATAAAAACAAATTCAAAGTGAAAGGCTGGAAAACAATACTCCAAGCAAATAACATCCACAAAAAA
Source organism: Saccopteryx bilineata (assembly GCF_036850765.1). Taxonomy (NCBI): domain Eukaryota; kingdom Metazoa; phylum Chordata; class Mammalia; order Chiroptera; family Emballonuridae; genus Saccopteryx; species Saccopteryx bilineata. The sequence continues at coordinate 68,810,068 of NC_089502.1, read as the reverse complement.
GCAGGCGTAGCAATACTCATATCTGATGATGCTGACTACAAGACAGCAAAAGTACTCAGAGACAAAAATGGCCATTTCATAATGGCTAAGGGGACACTGAATCAAGAAGACATAACAATTCTTAATATATATGCACCAAACCAAGGAGCACCAAAATATATAAGACAGCTACTTATTGACCTTAAAACAAAAACTGACAAAAATACAATCATACTTGGAGACCTCAGTACACCGCTGCCGGCTCTAGATCGGTCATCCAAACAGAGAATCAACAAAGACATAGTGGCCTTAAACAAAACACTAGAGCACCTGGATATGATAGACATCTACAGGACATTTCATCCCAAAGTGACTTAGTATACATTTTTCTCCAGTGTACATGGATCATTCTCAAGAATTGACCATATGCTGGGCCACAAAAACAACATCAGCAAATTCAGAAAAATCGAAGTTGTACCAAGCATATTTTCTGATCATAAAGCCTTGAAACTAGAATTCAACAGCAAAAAAGAGGGAAAAAAATCCACAAAAATGTGGAAACTAAACAACATACTTTTAAAGAATGAATGGGTCAAAGAAGAAATAAGTGCAGAGATCAAAAGATATATACAGACAAAGGAAAATGATAATACGACATATCAGAATCTATGGGATGCAGCAAAAGCAGTGATAAGAGGGAAGTTCATATCACTTCAGGCATATATGAACAAACAAGAGAGAGCCCAAGTGAACCACTTAACTTCCCACCTTAAGGAACTAGAAAAAGAAGAACAAAGACAACCCAAAACCAGCCGAAGAAAGGAGAGAATAAAAATCAGAGTAATGGCGGGGTAGGAAGCGATACCGATAAATCTCCCCCAAAACTCAACAAGATCTTCAACCAGAAACAGAAAAACCTATACTTGGAGCTTCCAGATGCTTCGCAATACACCCAAAGGTATGATTGAGTGAAAAATTGGCTAAATATATAACCAAACCCCGAAGGAAATAGGGAGTAAGAAATGCTCCTCCTTCCTCACTAACCTAAACAGGGCGGCTTTCTCTGGTAACTGTGAATATAGAAACTGAGGCGGGCAAAGGGGGTGAATAGATCCAGGCCGCCGCAGCACAAATGGCTGAACCAGGCTGTGGCACAGAGATCCAAGCCGAGGAAAATCTGATCCTGTGGCAACCCGGGCAATACAAGCTAACACTCGCGCCAAACCCAAACAAAGAAAGAAAAGCAGAGCGGCCATTTTACCCGGTCTCCTGGTCGGTGCGCAGTTAGTGGCCGAGAATTTCTTTCTGGGAAAGCCACGCACGGGAGGGAGTGAGAACTAATTCCAACGGTGGAGATTTTCCGTGCTGGAGGGTGTTTCACTCAGAGGGAACCGCGACCGGCCTCATATCCTGGTTTGCGCACGCAGATAAGGAGTGAGCGATTCCTCCGAGTGCCTCGGCAGTGCGCGCCCGTGTTATCGCACAGAGGGGCACAGTCAGGGGCCTTTGTGTGGGCCAAAGCGGAATCTCGAGCCGCCCCAGAGCCTTGCAAAAGCCACGCACGGGGACGGAGCGAGACTCAATTCCAACGGTGGAGATTTTCCGTGCTGGAGGGTGTTTCACTCAGAAGGAACCGCGGCCGGCCTCATATCCTGGTTTGCGCGCGCAGATAAGGAGTGAGCGATTCCTCCGAGTGCCTCGGCAGTGCGCGCCCGTGTTATCGCACAGAGGGGCAGAGTCAGGGGCGTTTGTGTGGGCCAAAGCGGAATCTCGAGCCGCCCCAGCGCCTTGCAAAAGCCACGCACGGGGACGGAGTGAGACTCAATTCCAACACTACAACTTTTCCCTGCGGTTGGGGGTTTCACTCAGAGCGTGAGACTGCTGGCCGGATATCCTGGTTGCAGACAGTGAGTGAGAGTTTCCTCCAAGCGCCCCGGAAGTGGGCGCCCGCTTGTGTTACCGGACAGAGTGGCAGAGCCAGAGGTCTTTGAGTGGGCAGAAAGCCCGCCTGATTATGCTAGCAGCTCTGACTGACTAAGCCTTACCCAGAGCCCTGTGCTGAGTGGAAATAGAGTGGGGAGTTGCCAGCTCTTTGAGCCTCTTACTATCCAGGCAGAGGCAGCAGCAACCCCATAGCTGGATTATCAGGCTACTAATTAAGGAAGGAAAGACTAGGAGAAAGGCTCCAGGAACACGGACTCTCTCACTGTCGGAGCCTATAAATGCTATTGAGCTTCGACTGCCAACGAGACTAAAGCACAATACATGACATTGCCATAGAGACTTTTCAACTGCAAAACTCTACCTGAGCGTGCCAAAGGGGCAGAACCCGGGGTACAGAGTCACCGACCAGGAAGAGGGAGAGAAAAGAAAAAGCAAGACGACAACCTCTCAAAATCAAGAATAATCTGCAGACTTTATAACCTATCCCATTTTATTATATTTGTTCGTTTGTTTCTCTTATCTTCATTCTTGATACTTTTTTTTCCTCCTCTAATTTGGCCGATTAACTCTCTACCAGTCTTACTCTATCCTCTCCTTGAACTACACTACCCATAAGTGTTACATCTCCCATTATCTTTTCTCTTCTCTTCCTTTCTCTCTATGAGGGTTGCACTCCAAAATCCTTAACTCTCTCTCTCTCTCCTTTCTTTTTTCTTCTTTTAGTGGTTCCCTCTTTTTTTCTCTCTCTTTCTTTTCTCCCTCTATATTAGTTTCTTCCTTTCTTCTTTACATCTCCTCTCATTCAAACCTCAATAACAAACAAATTATCTTATCTGGGACACAAACCTATGTGTGTGGCATTTTGGGGGTTTTTTACTTCACCTTTTTAACTCACTAGCAGTGCTCTCATCCCTGGCTCTCCATATTATCTAGTTCTTGTTCCACTAAATACAATAGTAATTTTTTCATTTGTCTCCCCATTTTTCCGTTTTCCTCTTATTCCTCTCATCATAACTCTTAGACAACCAACACCTAAAAGCAAATCATTTCATTCTTGACCCAAATTTTTTCCTTATTTGCTTTTTGTGGGTCCATACGCTCTTTTTTTTTTTTCCTTTTTTTTTTTCCTTTTTTTTTTTTTGCCCCTTTATTACTTTTCCCCAATTCAGGCCCTCCATCGCAGGCTATGTTTGTTATAATTCACAGTCCACCACAAGATTTTCTCAAAAAAGTGGGGAGAGGAGAGGAGAGGAAAAAAGGAGGGGGGGAATAATTTCCTTTTTTTTAATTTTTATTTTATTTTTCTTTATTTCATTATTAATTTTTTTTTAAAAAAACAACTCTTTTTGATTTTTTATTTTTTTTATTTTTATTTTTTTAACTTTTTATTCTTTATTAAATCTCATTAATACTATCAACAAAACCACCCTCAGATGCCATTAAGGAAGAGAAAATCGAATATCATGGATACAAAAGAAAGAGAGGTAACACAGCTAGATGAGGAAAAATCTATGGAGCAAAAATTTAATATATTGGAAACCTTGGAGCTAAATGACAGAGAATTCAAGATAGAAATACTAAAAATCCTCCGAGATATACAAGAAAACACAGAAAGGCAATTTAGGGAGCTCAGAAAACAACTCAATGAACACAAAGAATATATGTCCAAGGAAATTGAAACTATAAAAACAAATCAAACAGAGATGAAAAACTCAATTCACGAGCTGAGAAACGAAATAACAAGCTTAGCTAATAGAACAGGTCAGATAGAAGAGAGGATTAGTGAAATAGAAGACAAGCAACTTGAGGCACAACAGAGAGAAGAAGAAAGAGACTCAAAAATTAAAAAAAATGAGATAGCCCTACAAGAATTATCTGACTCCATCAAAAAGAATAACATAAGAATAATAGGTATATCAGAGGGAGAAGAGAGAGAAAATGGAATGGAGAACATACTCAAACAAATAATAGATGAGAACTTCCCAAGCCTGTGGAAAGAATTAAAGCCTCAAGTTCAAGAAGCAAACAGAACTCCGAGTTTTCTTAACCCCAACAAACCTACTCCAAGGCATATCATAATGAAATTGACACAAACCAACAGCAAAGAAAAAATTCTCAAGGCAGCCAGGGAAAAGAAGAATACAACATATAAAGGAAGGCCCATTAGATTATCATCAGATTTCTCAGCAGAAACTCTACAGGCTAGAAGAGAGTGGACCCCAATATTTAAAGTCCTGAAAGAGAGGAACTTTCAGCCACGAATACTACACCCATCAAAGCTATCCTTCAAATACGAAGGAGAAATAAAAACATTCACAGATACAGAAAAGATGAGGGAATTTATCATCAGAAAACCCCCACTCCAGGAATTACTAAAGGGGGTTCTCCAATCAGATACAAAGAACAAAAAAAAAACAGAGCCACAAGTAAAAGCTCCAAGAAGAACACAAGAAAACCAAATTTAAACTGTGACAACAAAAAGAAAGAGGGGGAGAAGATGGAGATTAACAGTAGCAAAGGACGATGGAGTGCAAAATTACTCACAAAATAGTTCGCTACAATGAACAGGTAGGGACCCTTTTCATTACTCAAAGGTAACCACCATTGAAAAAACCACCACAGAAGCACATGAGATAAAAAAGATAGCAACAGAGGAAAGATGTATGGAATATAACGAAATAAAAACAAAAGATAGAAAAACGAAAGAGAAGGATCAAACAAGACACAAAACTAACAGAAAGCAAGATATAAAATGGCAATAGGGAACTCACAAGTATCAATAATTACACTAAATGTAAACGGATTAAACTCACCAATAAAAAGGTACAGAGTAGCAGAATGGATTAAAAAAGAAAATCCAACTGTATGCTGCCTACAAGAAACTCATCTAAGTAACAAGGATAAAAACAAATTCAAAGTGAAAGGCTGGAAAACAATACTCCAAGCAAATAACATCCAAAAAAAAGCAGGTGTAGCAATACTCATATCGGATAATGCTGACTACAAGACAGGAAAAGTACTCAGAGACAAAAATGGCCATTTCATAATGGCTAAGGGGACACTGAATCAAGAAGACATAACAATTCTTAATATATATGCACCAAACCAAGGAGCACCAAAATATATAAGACAGCTACTTATTGACCTTAAAACAAAAACTGACAAAAATACAATCATACTTGGAGACCTCAGTACACCGCTGCCGGCTCTAGATCGGTCATCCAAACAGAGAATCAACAAAGACATAGTGGCCTTAAACAAAACACTAGAGCACCTGGATATGATAGACATCTACAGGACATTTCATCCCAAAGTGACTGAGTATACATTTTTCTCCAGTGTACATGGATCATTCTCAAGAATTGACCATATGTTGGGCCACAAAAACAAAATCAGCAAAATCATAAAAATTGAAGTTGTACCAAGCATATTTTCTGATCATAAAGCCTTGAAACTAGAATTCAACTGCAAGAAAGAGGAAAAAAATCCCACAAAAATGTGGAAACTAAACAACATACTTTTAAAAAATGAATGGTTCAAAGAAGAAATAAGTGCAGAGATCAAAAGATATATACAGACTAATGAAAATGACAATACGACATATCAGAATCTATGGGATGCAGCAAAAGCAGTGATAAGAGGGAAGTTCATATCGCTTCAGGCATATATGAACAAACAAGAGAGAGCCCAAGTGAACCACTTAACTTCTCACCTTAAGGAACTAGAAAAAGAAGAACAAAGACAACCCAAAACTAGCCGAAGAAAGGAGATAATAAAAATCAGAGCAGAAATAAATGAAATAGAGAACAGAAAAACTATAGAAAAAATTAATAGAACAATGAGCTGGTTCCTTGAAAAGATCAACAAAATTGACAAACCCTTGGCAAGACTCACCAAGGAAAAAAGAGAAAGAACTCATATAAACAAAATCCAAAATGAAAGAGGAGAAATCACCACGGACACCGTAGATATACAAAGAATTATTGTAGAATACTATGAAAAACTTTATGCCACTAAATTCAACAACCTAGAAGAAATGGATAAATTCCTAGAAAAATACAACCTTCCTAGACTGAGTCAAGAAGAATCAGAAAGCCTAAACAGACCTATCAGTAGAGAAGAAATAGAAAAAACCATTAAAAACCTCCCCAAAAATAAAAGTCCAGGCCCTGACGGCTATACCAGCGAATTTTATCAAACATTCAAAGAAGACTTGGTTCCTATTCTACTCAAAGTCTTCCAAAAAATTGAAGAAGAAGCAATACTTCCAAACGCATTTTATGAGGCCAACATAACACTCATACCAAAACCAGGCAAGGATGGCACAAAAAAAGAAAACTACAGACCAATATCTCTAATGAATACAGATGCTAAAATACTAAACAAAATACTAGCAAATCGAATACAACAACATATTAAAAAAATAATACATCATGATCAAGTGAGATTCATCCCAGAATCTCAAGGATGGTTCAACATACGTAAAACGGTTAACGTAATACACCATATCAACAAAACAAAGAACAAGAACCACATGATCTTATCAATAGATGCAGAAAAGGCTTTCGATAAAATACAACACAATTTTATGTTTAAGACTCTCAACAAAATGGGTATAGAAGGAAAATATCTCAACATGATAAAGGCCATATATGATAAACCATCAGCTAACATCATATTAAATGGCACTAAACTGAAGGCTTTCCCCCTTAAATCAGGAACAAGACAGGGTTGTCCACTCTCTCCACTCTTATTTAATGTGGTACTAGAGGTTCTAGCCAGAGCAATCAGACAAGACAAAGAAATAAAAGGCATCCATATCGGAAAAGAAGAAGTAAAGGTATCACTTTTTGCAGATGATATGATCCTATACATCAAAAACCCCAAAGAATCCACAAAAAGACTTCTAGAAAAAATAAGCCAATACAGTAAGGTCGCAGGATACAAAATTAACATACAGAAGTCAATATCCTTTCTATATGCCAACAATGAAACAACTGAGAAGGAACTCAAAAGAATAATCCCCTTCACGATTGCAACAAAAAAAATAAAATACTTAGGAATAAACATAACAAAGAATGTAAAGGACTTATATAATGAAAACTATAAACCATTGTTAAGGGAAATTGAAAAAAATATAATGAGATGGAAGAATATACCTTGTTCTTGGCTAGGAAGAATAAATATAATCAAGATGGCTATATTACCCAAAGCAATATACAAATTTAATGCAATTCCCATCAAACTTCCAATGACATTTTTTAAAGAAATAGAGCAAAAAATCATCAGATTTATATGGAACTATAAAAAACCCCGAATAGCCAAAGCAATCCTAAAGAAAAAGAATGAAGCTGGGGGAATAACAATACCTGACTTCAAACTCTATTATAGGGCCACGACAATCAAAACAGCATGGTATTGGCAGAAAAATAGACACTCAGACCAATGGAACAGAATAGAAAGTCCAGAAATAAAACCACATATATATAGTCAAATAATTTTTGATAAAGGGGCCAACAATACACAATGGAGAAAAGAAAGCCTCTTCAATAAATGGTGCTGGGAAAACTGGAAAGCCACATGCAAAAGAATGAAACTGGACTACAGTCTCTCCCCCTGTACAAAAGTTAACTCAAAATGGATCAAAGATCTAAACATAAGACCTGAAACAATTAAGTACATAGAAGAAGACATAGGTACTCAACTCATGGACCTGGGTTTTAAAGAGCATTTTATGAATTTGACTCCAATGGCAAGAGAAGTGAAGGCAAAAATTAATGAATGGGACTACATCAGACTAAGAAGTTTTTGCTCAGCAAGAGAAACTGATAACAAAATAAACAGAAAGCCAACTAAATGGGAAATGATATTTTCAAACAACAGCTCAGATAAGGGCCTAATATCCAAAATATACAAAGAACTCATAAAACTCAACAACAAACAAACAAACAATCCAATAAAAAAATGGGAAGAGGATATGAATAGACACTTCTCCCAGGAAGAAATACAAATGGCCTACAGATGTATGAAAAGATGCTCATCTTCTTTAGCTATTAGAGAAATGCAAATCAAGATGGCAATGAGATACCACCTCACACCTGTTCGATTAGCTGTTATTAGCAAGTCAGGTAATAACAAATGTTGGAGAGGCTGTGGAGAAAAAGGAACCCTCATCCACTGTTGGTGGGAATGTAAAGTAGTACAACCATTATGGAAGAAAGTATGGTGGTTCCTCAAAAAACTGAAAATAGAACTACCTTATGACCCAGCAATTCCTCTACTGGGTATATATTTCCAAAACTCAGAAACATTGATACGTAAAGACACATGCAGCCCCATGTTTATTGCAGCATTGTTCACAGTGGCCAGGACATGGAAACAACCAAAAAGCCCATCAATAGATGACTGGATAAAGAAGATGTGGCACATATACACTATGGAATACTACTCAGCCATAAGAAATGATGACATCGGAACATTTACAGCAAAATGGTGGGATCTTGATAACATGATACGAAGCGAAATAAGTAAATCAGAAAAAAACAGGAACTGTATTATTCCATACGTAGGTGGGACATAATAGTGAAACTAAGAGACATTGATAAGAGTGTGTTGGTTACGGGGGAGAGGGGGGAATGGGGGAGGGAAAGGGGGAGGGGGAGGGGCACAGAGAGAACAAGATAGAGGGTGACGGAGGACAATCTGACTTTGGGTGGTGGGTATGCAACATAATCGAACGACAAGATAACCTGTACTTGTTATCTTTGAATATATGTATCCTGATTTATTGATGTCACCCCATTAAAAAAATAAAATTATAAAAAAAAAATTAAAAAAAAATCAGAGCAGAAATAAATGAAATAGAGAACAGAAAAACTATAGAAAAAATTAATAGAACAAGGAGCTGGTTCTTTGAAATAATCAACAAAATTGACAAACCCTTGGCAAGACTTACCAAGGAAAAAAGAGAAAGAACTCATATAAACAAAATCCAAAATGAAAGAATAGAAATCACTACGGACATTGTAGATATACAAAGAATTATTGTAGAATACTATGAAAAACTTTATGCCACTAAATTCAACAACCTAGAAGAAATGGATAAATTCCTAGAAAAATACAACCTTCCTAGACTGAGTCAAGAAGAAGCAGAAAGCCTAAACAGACCTATTAGTAGAGAAGAAATAGAAAAAACCATTAAAAACCTCCCCAAAAATAAAAGTCCAGGCCCAGACGGCTATACCAGCAAATTTTATCAAACCTTCAAAGAAGACTTGGTTCCTATTCTACAGAAAGTCTTCCAAAAAATTGAAGAAGAAGCAATACTTCCAAACACATTTTATGAGGCAAACATAACCCTTATACCAAAACCAGGCAAGGATGGCACAAAAAAAGAAAACTACAGACCAATATCTCTAATGAATACAGATGCTAAAATACTAAACAAAATACTAGCAAATCGAATACAACAACATATTAAAAATAATACATCATGATCAAGTGGGATTCATCCCAGAATCTCAAGGATGGTTCAACATACGTAAAACGGTTAACATAATACACCATATCAACAAAACAAAGAACAAGAACCACATGATCTTATCAATAGATTCAGAAAAGGCTTTTATAAAATAGAACACAATTTTATGTTTAAGACTCTCAACAAAATGGGTATAGAAGGAAAATATCTCAACATGATAAAGGCCATATATGATAAACCATCAGCTAACATCATACTACATGGCACAAAACTGAAGGCTTTCCCCCTTAAATCAGGAACAAGACAGGGTTGTCCACTCTCTCCACTCTTATTTAATGTGGTACTAGAAGTTCTTGCCACAGCAATCAGACAAGACAAAGAAATAAAGGCATCCATATCGGAAAAGAAGAAGTAAAGGTATCACTTTTTGCAGATGATATGATCCTATACATCGAAAACCCCAAAGAATCCACAAAAAGACTTCTAGAAAAAATAAGCCAATACAGTAAGGTCGCAGGATACAAAATTAACATACAGAAGTCAATAGCCTTTCTATATGCCAACAATGAAACATCTGAGAATGAACTCAAAAGAATAATCCCCTTCACGATTGCAACAAAAAAAATAAAATACCTAGGAATAAACATAACAAAGAATGTAAAGGACTTATGCAATGAAAACTATAAACCATTGTTAAGGGAAATAGAAAAAGACATTATGAGATGGAAGAATATACCTTGTTCTTGGTTAGGTAGAATAAATATAATCAAGATGGCCATATTACCCAAAGCTATAAAGAAATTTAATGCAATTCCCATCAAAATTCCAATGACATTTTTTAAAGGAATAGAGCAAAAAATAATCAGATTTATATGGAACTATAAAAAGCCCCGAATAGCCAAAGCAATCCTAAAGAAAAGGAATGAAGCTGGGGGCATTACAATACCTGACTTCAAACTCTATTATAGGGCCACGACAATCAAAACAACATGGTATTGGCAGAAAAATAGACACTCAGACCAATGGAACAGAATAGAAAGCCCAGAAATAAAACCACATATATATATAGTCAAATAATTTTTGATAAAGGGGCCAACAACACTCAATGGAGAAAAGAAAGCCTCTTCAACAAATGGTGCTGGGAAAACTGGAAAGCCACATGCAAAAGAATGAAGCTGGACTACAGTTTGTCCCCCTGTACTAAAATTAACTCAAAATGGATCAAAGATCTAAACATAAGACCTGAAACAATAAAGTACATAGAAGAAGACATAGGTACCAAACTCATGGACCTGGGCTTTAAAGAGCATTTTATGAATTTGACTCCAAAGGCAAGAGAAGTGAAAGTAAAAATTAATGAATGGGACTACATCAGACTAAGAAGTTTTTGTTCAGCAAGAGAAATTGATAACAAGATAAACAGACAGCCAACTAATTGGGAAATGATATTTTTAAACACCTGCTCAGATAAGGGCCTAATATCCAAAATATACAAAGAACTCATAAAACTCAACGACAAACAAACAAACAATCCAATAAAAAAATGGGAAGAGGATATGAACAGACACTTCTCCCAGGAAGAAATACAAATGGCCAACAGATATATGAAAAGATGCTCATCTTCTTTAGTTATTAGAGAAATGCAAATCAAAACTGCAATGAGATACCACCTCACACCTGTTAGACCAGCTATTATTAACATGACAGGTAATAGCAAATGTTGGAGAGGTTGTGGAGAAAAAGGAACCCTCATTCACTGTTGGTGGGAATGTAAAGTAGTACAACCATTATGGAAGAAAGTATGGTGGTTCCTCAAAAAACTGAAAATAGAACTACCTTATGACCCAGCAATCCCTCTACTGGGTATATACCCCAAAAACTCAGAAACATTGATACGTAAAGACACATGCAGCCCCATGTTCATTGCAGCATTGTTCACAGTGGCCAGGACATGGAAACAACCAAAAAGCCCATCAATAGATGACTGGATAAAGAAGATGTGGCACATATACACTATGGAATACTACTCAGCCATAAGAAATGATGACATCGGATCATTTATAGCAAAATGGTGGGATCTTGACAACATTATACGGAGTGAAATAAGTAAATCAGAAAAAACCAGGAACTGCATTTTTCCATACTTAGATGGGACATAAAATTGAGACCAAGAGACATTGATAAGAGTGTGGTGGTTACGGGGGAGGGGGGAGAGGGAGAGGGAAGGGGGAGGGGGAGGGACACAAAGAGAACTAGATAGAGGGTGACAGGACAATCTGACTTTGGGTGATGGGTATGCAACATAATTGAACTTTAAGATAACCTGGACATATTATCTTTGATTATATGTATCTTGATTTACTGATGTCACCCCATTAAAAATAAATACAATAAAAAAAAATAAAATAAAAATAAAAAAGAAAAAAAAGAAATCCCTTACTATTATAGTATTGCTGTTGATCTCGCCCTTTAAATCCATCAAAGTCTGCTTTATATACTTAGGTGCTCCCGTATTAGGTGCGTAGATACTTATAACGGTTATATTGTCCTGTTGGATTGCTCCCTTTATCATTATGTACTGACATTCTTTATCTCTTACTATAGTCTTTGTTTTAAAGTCCACTTTTTCTGATATAAGTATTGTTACCTCAGGTTTTTTTTCATTTTCATTTGTTTGAAATATTTTTGTCCATCCTTTTATCTTCAGTCTATATGCATGTTTTGTGTTAAGGTGTGTCTCTTGTAGACAGCATATGTATGGGTCCTGTTTTCTCATCCAATGAGCTACCCTATGTCTTTTTATCAGATAATTTATTCCATTTACATTTAAGGTTATCATTGATATGTAATTATTTATTGTCATTTTATTCTTTAAAAGTGTATTCCTCTTTTGCTATATTCTTTTTCTCCTTTGATCTTTTTACAACAGGCCCCTAGCATTTCTTGCAGTCTTGGTTTGGTTGTAGTGAATTCCTTGAGTTTTATTTTGTATGAAAAACTCTATTTCTCCTTCAATTTTAAACAATAGCCTTGTTGGATAAAGTCTTCTTGGTTGTAGGCTCTTGTTCTGAATTACTTTGAATATTTCTTGCCATTCCCTTTTGGCCTCAAGTGTTTCTGTTGAGAAGTGGGAAGTCATCCTTATGGGAGCTCCTTTGTAGGTGATAGTCTTTTTTTCTCCAGCAGCTTTTAATATTTTCTCCTTATCTCTTAGCTTTGGTATTTTAATTATGATGTATCTTGGTGTAGATATCTTTGGGTTTCTCTTTAATGCAGTCCTCTGTGCTTCTTGAACTTGTGAGATGTTTTCCTGCCTTAATTGAGGGAAGTTTTCAGCTATGATATGTTTGAACAAAGTCTCTATTCCTTGTTCTTTCTCTTCTTCTTCAGGAACCCCTGTGATGCGGATGTTATTTCTCTTCATGTTGTCACAGAGCTCTCTTAGAGTTTCCTCAGACTTTTTGCGTCTCTTTTCTTTTTCTGCTCTGCTTCTGTGCCTTTATTTATCTTGTCCTCTAACTTTCTGATTCGATTCTCAGCTTCATCCATCCTGCTTTTAATTCCTTCCATTGTGGTCTTTATTTCCGGTATAGTATTTGTCATTTCTGACTGATTCTTTTTTTTTTATATATCAATGTTCTTTTTTTTATACTTGCTATCTCTTTATTTAGGTGTTTGTTATGTCCATCTAATGTTGTTCTAAGATTTTTGAGCATCCTAACAATCATTATTTTTTACTCTGCATCCCATAATTTGGTTATATCTGACTTGTTCAAGTCCTTTTCTGGGGATTTCTCTTGATTCATTTGGGTTGCATTTCTCTGCCTTTCCATTCTGTCTGTGTATAAGAAGTGTGTGGCCACTGGAGTCCAATGGATTTGGCTCCTGTGTTCCCTAGATATGGTCTGTCTGCATGCCCACCACCCTTTCTGCTGCTGCCTTGGGTGTGCAGGTATGGGAGTTGCCAGCACTGGCCTGCTGTGGCAGTCCCTGCAGTTTCCAACTCTCCTCCATGAGAGGGGCTCTGTTCATGTGCCCTATCTGCAAGCCTCGGCTGGCCTCGGACTTTTCCCTGGCTACGCAGGCTCCACCACAGGTCTCTGGTTGTTCCCTGGCTTTTGGCTCACCCCTGCAGGCAGAGCTGCGCTTGCTCACTGGCCATAAGCCCCGGCCCCACATAACCTGCAGGGCTGCGTGCCCATGTTCAGCCACAGTTCTCTGCAGTTCCTTCGCTTTCACCTTTCTCATTTGGGCAGGATTACAGGCAGGACCTCTCTTGCTCACCCTACCTGTAGCTAGGTTAGACTGCTTTTGTGCACCCCTTCCACTCTTTTTTTTTTTGTATTTCTCTGAAGCTGGAAACCGGGAGGCAGCCAGACAGACTCCCGCATGCGCCTGACCGGGATCCACCTGGCACGCCCACCAGGGGGTGATGCTCTGCCCATCTGGGGCGTCGCTCTGTCACAACCAGAGCCACTCCAGCACCTGGGGCAGAGGCCAAGGAGCCATCCCCAGCGCCCGGGCCATTTTTTGCTCCAATGGAGCATCGGCTGCGGGAGGAGAAGAGAGAGACAGAGAGAAAGGAGAGGGGGAGGGGTGGAGAAGCAGATGGGCGCTTCCCCTGTGTGCCCCAGCCGGGAATCGAACCTGGGACTCCTGCACACTAGGCCGATGCTTCACCACTGAGCCAACCAGCCAGGGCCTACCCCTTCCACTCTTGCTGGGTGAGACTGAGCTCATGCCAGGCCACTGTCATGGCTAGCCTGGCTTTTACCCCTGCCAATGGGACTGTGCTTCCACATCCCACCACTGTTTGCCCTCTGATGAGCCCTCAGCAGTGTGTGTGTGGGGGCGCTGCTGCTCAGACCTCAGCACTCAATACTGTATTCCTGAGGCTCCCTCCTTCTATGCAACTCTGCTCTGAGTGCCACGAGAATGCTTGTTTGGCTGGTGTCCTGCTTCCCTTTGTTGGTGTTGCTGGTTCCAGGGGAAATATTCACTTTAGATTTGAGGGGTGAATCACAATCAACCCTAACTGGTTGGCTCAGTGTTAGAACATTGGCCCAGCATGTGGATGTCCCAGGTTCGATTCTTGGTCAGGGAACACAGGAGAGGTGCCCATCTTCTTCTCCACCCTTTGCCTTCTCACTTCCGCTTTCTTTTTTTTCCCCTCTCCTCCTGCAGCCATGACTCGATTGAAGCAAATTGACCCTGGGCACTGAGAATGGCTCTATGGCCTCTGCCTCAGGAGCTAAGGAGCTAGGTGGCAAACATGGCCCCAGATGGGCAGAGCATTTCCCCCTAGTGGGATTGCTGGGTGGATCCCCATTGGGGTGCATGCAGGACCTTGTCTCTCTGCCTCTCCTTTTACTAAATAAAAATAACAGCAACAAAATACTATCATCACAATCAAGAAAGTAGACATATTCACTATCTCCAAAGTTTATTTGTGTCTCTTTTTTGTGGTAAGAGCACTTATGTAGGATCTACATCTTAACAAATTTTTAAGTTCACAGTATTTTATTTTTATTATTAACTGTAAGCACAATGTTGCACATCATATTTGTAGAATATATACATTTTGTATAATTGAAATTTTATACCCATTGAGCAACAACTCAAATTTCCCCCTCCCCCCAGTCCCTGGCAACCATCATTCCTATCACATAAGTACAATCATGTAGTATTTGTCATTATATGATTGGCTTATTTCACTTAATATAATGTTTTCTAGGTTTATCCATGTTGCTATAAATGGTAAGATTTCCTTTTCTTAAAGGCTAGATAAAATTGCATGATATATAATTTATATATATTATATAATGCAATTTTATCAATGTATATTTCATAATATGTGTGTATAAATATATGTATGTAGTTCACATTTCCTTTTATGTTATCCATTTGTTTATTAAAAGTCATTTGAACTATTTCCATATCTTGGTTACTGTAAATAACAATGAAATAAACATGGGAATGCAGATATCAATTTGACAACTGGCTATTAATTATTTTGTATATATGCCCAATAGTGGGATTGCTGGATCATCTGGACATCTATTTTTAATTATTTTGAGGAACTTTCTATAGTTTTTGATAGCAGCTGCACCATTTTATATTTCTACAATATACAGTGTTTCCAATTTCTCAACCTACTCTCCAATACTTTTTAAAAATAATAGCCATACTAACAGGTGTGAGATGGTATGTCATGTTGTTCTGATTTGCATTTCCCACATAATAGTGATGTTGACCACCTTTTCTTGAGTTTATCAGTCATTTATATTCTTTGGATGAATGTACATTCCAGTTATATGCTCATTTTTAAATTGGGCTGTTTCTTTTATTCTACTAAATTGTCAGAGTTCATCATATACTCTGCATATTAATCTCATACCACATATATGATTGGCAAATATGTTCTCCCATTCTATAGAATGTCTTTTCACTTTCTTTTTCTTTCTTTTTCTTTTTTTAAAATAAATTTTTATTAATTTTAATAGAGTAACATCAGTAAATCAGGATACGTATGTTCAAAGAAAACATGTCCTGGTTATCTTGTCATTCAATTATGTTGCATACCCATTACCTAAAGTCATATTGTCCTCTGTCACCTTCTATCTAGTTTCTTTGTGCCCCTTCCCCTCCCCCTGTAACCACCACACTCTTCTCCATGTCTCTTAGTCTTGTTTTTATGTCCCACTTACGTATGCAATCATGCAGTTTTTAGTTTTTTCTGATTTACTTATTTCACTCTGTAAAATGTTATCAAGATCCAACCATTTTGTTGTAAACGATCCGATGTCATTATTTCTTATGGCTGAGTAGTATTCCATAGTGTATATGTGCCACATCTTCTTTATCCAGTCATCTATTGAAGGGCTTTTTGGTTGTTTCCATATCTTGGCCACTGTGAACAATGCTGCAATGTTTTTGGCCCACAAAATATTGATTTTGGTAAAGTGAAACTTTCCAATTTTTTTATAGTTTGTTGTTTTATATTTTATTTAAAGAAATCATTACCTAACCTCAAATCTTGAAGATTTATGGTTATTTCTTCTAAGAGATTTATAATTTTAGCTCTTAATTTAATTTAATTTAGTTTTTAAAAATTTATTGGGGTGACATTGTTTAATAAAATTATACAGGCTTCAGGTATACAATTTCACAAGACATCATCTATTTACTGAATTGTGTGTTCACTACCTAAGTCACATCTCCCTCTATCACCATCTATACCTTCTCTACCTGCTTCCACTTCCCCACCCCCCTTTCCCTCCTGCCATCTCCATCCACACTGTTTGTGTCTCTACATTTTTTATTTGCTTAATCCTTTCTCTTTTCCACCAAGTCTCCTACCCCTTAACCCCTCTGACAGCTGTCAGTCTGTCCTCTGTATCTGTTAGTCTGTGTCTATTTTCTTTATGAGTTTATTTTGTTCATTAGATGCCACATATATGTAAAATAATATGGTACTTGTCTTTCTATGACTGGCTAATTTCACTTAGCATAATAATGTCCAGGTCCACCCATGCCACCGCAAAAGGTAAGATTTTCTTTTTTATGGCTGCGTCATATCCCATTGTGTAAATTTATCACTGCTTTTTTATCCACTCATCTATTGATAGGTATATGGGCTGCTTTCAAATCTTGACTGTTATAAATAATGCTTCAATTAACACAAAGGTGCATATATTCTTTTATATTAGTGTTTATGGCTCCTTTGAATATATTACCAAAAGTAGAATTGCTCGGTCAAAAGGCAGTTTCATTTTTAATTTTTTGAGGAAATTCCATACTGTTTTCCACAATGGCTGCACCAATCTGCATTCCCACCTATAGTGCATGAAGGATCCCTTTTCTCAACATCCTCACCAACACTTTTTGTTTGTTGATTTGTTAATGAGCGCTGTTCTGACAGGTGTGAGGTGATATCTCATTGTAGTTTCAGTTTGCTTTTCTCTGATGTTTAGTGATATTTTAGCTCTTAATTTTAGGTATATGATCTACTTTAGGTTATTTTTTGTTTTGTATGATATGAAGTTGAGTTCCACAACAACTCTTTTAATTGTTTATATCCAGTTTTCCCAGAACCATTTGTGAAAAGACTATTCCTTTCCCATTTTGTTGTTTTGGTGCCCTTGTCAGGTGTCAATTGACATAAAAGTGTGGGTTTGTTTCTGGACTCTCACTTCTATTCCATTCATCTATATATCTGTCTATCCTTAAGCCAGTAACACACAATCTTGATTTCTGTAGCTTTGTAGTGTTTTGATATCATTTAAGTGTGAGTTTACCAACTTTGTTCTTTTTTTAAAGATTATTTTAGTTATTCTGGGTCTCTTTAATTTCCATATGAATAGTAGCTTGTCATTTTCTGTAAAGAGCTCAACTTGTATTTTAATAAATCATGTTTTGAATCTATAGATCAATTTTAGAAGTATTGCTCTCCTAAAAATATTAGGTTATCCCATCCATAAACATAGGCTATTGTTTCATTATTTATATATTCTTTAATTTCTTTCAACAATACTTTGTAGTTTTCAGTGTAGTTTATTAGTGTCTGCTCTAATAATTATTATCTCCTTCATTGTAGCTGCTTTAGGTTTATAGTATTCTTCTTTTTTAGTGTCTTAAGATAAAAAGCTAAGACATTATTTGGAAATTTTTATTCTTTTTAAAATACAGTTATTTAAAAAATAGTTATTTTCAACTATAAATTTACCTCTATGAACTGTTTTTGTTGTATCACATAAGTTTCAGTATGTTGTGTTTTCATGATTATTCATCCTAAATTATTTTCCTTTCTTTCTTTATGATTCTTTTTTTCCCCACTGGTATTTAGAACTATATATTATTCCACATAAACACGTCACAATTTTATTCTTTTAATGATTTCTTATTCAATTCTATTGTGGGCTGTCAACATACTTTGTATGATTTTAATCTTGTTAAATCTATTGAGGCATGTTTTAAGCTCTGTATATGGTCTATACTGTAGAATATTCCAAGTACACTTGAGAAGAATGTACATTCTGCTGTTTTGGGGTAGAGGATTTTATAGAACTATTTTATTAGTTCTAGTTGGTATATATATATTTTAAATTATTCTATGGCCTCTTGATCTTATGTCCAGTCATTCTATCCATTATTAAAAGTGAGGCACTGATGTCTCCAACAATTATTGTTAAATTGTACATTGATAAAATGGGCAACCTATCCAGAATGCTATTATGATTATAAACATGTATGCACCTATATAGAGGCACAAAATACATGAAACAACAACTTTTATAATCAATCTTGTTTTTAAATTCAGTCTTACAATCTGTGAGTTTTGGTTGAATTGTTTAGTCTATCTTATTTAATGCAATTGTTGATACAGTTGTAATTTTATATACTATTTTAGCTTTAGTTTTCTATATGTAGCATAACTATTTTTGTCATATGTACCTCTTTTACTTTGTCTTGATAAGATAGTGCATTTTTTTTATTCCTTTAATGATTTTTACTATATCTTTGAGGTACTTTCTTAGTAGTTTGTCTTCGGTTTTTTATATTTAGGTTAACTTATCAAAATCTACATCAGATTTATACTAGCATAAGGCCAAAACACTTGCATTATGATATAGTTTTGCTATTAGTTTTGTTGTCTTAAGTAAGTCACTTTTTCCTTTTGTCTTTCAGAATTAGCCTGCAACTTTAGACCTTATATTAACAAAATCAGATCCAGGGACTTTTAAATCTTTTTTTAAAATTTTTTTAAATTTTCATTTTAATTTTTATAAATTTTTATTAATGTTAATGGGGTGACATTAATAAATCAGGGTACATATATTCAAAGAAAACATGTCTAGGTTATCTTGTCATTCAATTATGTTGCATACCCATCGCCTAGAGTCAGATTGTTCTCCGTCACCCTCTATCTAGTTTTCTTTGTGCCCCTCCCCCTCCCCCTTCCCCTCTCCCTCCTTCCCTCCCACGTCCTCCCTCCCCCACCCTTGGTAACAACCACACTCTTTTCCATGTCTCTTAGCCTCGTTTTTATGTCCCACCAATGTATGGAATCATGTAGTTCTTGTTTTTTTCTAATTTACTTATTTCACTCTGTATAATGTTATCAAGATCCCACCAATTTGTTGTAAATGATCCGATGTCATCATTTCTTATGGCTGAGTAGTATTCCATAGTGTATATGTGCTACATCTTCTTTATCTAGTCTTCTATTGAAGGGCTTTTTGGTTGTTTCCATGTCTTGGCCACTGTGAATAATGCTGCAATGAACATGGGGCTACATGTGTCTTTACGTATCAATGTTTCTGAGTTTTGGGGGTATATACCCAGTAGAGGGATTGCTGGGTCATAAGGTAGTTCTATTTTTAGTTTTTTGAGGAACCACCATACTTTCTTCCATAATGGTTGTAGTACTTTACAGTCCCACCAACAGTGAATGAGAGTTCCTTTTTCAGAGACTTTTAAATCTTAGAATGGTTCTAAAATCACACATTTCATTAGTCAGATTTTCAGCTTTTATCTAGCAGTTTGCATTTCAAAAGACAGACCCTTATATTTGCTCATGGATAATTTGAAAGGTTTTAAGTGCTCTATCAAAATGAAATATGATTGCAATTATTAGTCCGGAAATTATCAGAATTAATGGAGGAATTACTGGCTGTGTGGTTTTGGGCAAGTTCTTAACCTTTGTACAACTGATTTTTCTTAAGTATAAAATAGGAGTTGTGTAGATTAGGTAAATAAATATAGGTAAAGCACTTAGAAGATTGCCTTGCATGTGAAAATGCTCAATGTAAGGTATTTTTCCCCATCGAGGAAGAAGGAAAGGCATAGCCACGAAGTGTGGAATAATAAAAGCTTTATTTAGTACAGTGCTTCCCGGACGATGTTCCTTGGTCTTAGAGACAGAGGCCAAGGAAGTCACATGGATGAAACCATATGGGGCATATTTAAAGGGTCATCTAGGGTGGTCAAGTTAATATGACATGGTGAAATTTCATTGGCTGACAGACAGTCACTCTTTTCCAAAAGACTCCTGGGAAGTTTCTTTTGGCACGCATGGGTGTGGGCGGTTCTAGCCAAAGTTCCTGGGTCTGATTCCTCATGTAACCTTCCCCCACTGCCCATACCTTACACTCAAGACAAGTTTTCTACTACCATTGTTATTACTACTATCTTGACATTTTTTTTACCTATACTGAATATTCAAGGCTTCTGAGCACTTCACTGAGCTCTTTGATAAAACTGTTTATTTTCCTTAACTACCAACCTTGCCTATAGAATGGGAACTTGCTATTATCTAAATCCGTTCAGTTAGTGAGAAGGAAATTTTATTTGCTAAAGAAACAACTAACAGGTGATGATGCTTCGGTGTAAAGTTTGAGCTAAAAATTTTTTAGGGGTCTGTGCTTTTTAAAAATGTTTTCTACCTCTTTGGAGATATACCATCCAGTTTTATGAACTGGCTTGGAAACTGACCTAGTGGTCCTTTCCTCCCATAGGGGCAAAAGAAGACTGTATTAAAAAAGAAAAAGTGTAGAATTCAGGATCATGCCTTTGTTTGTTGTTTGAAAGGTCTCAATACATATGATAATTAATGCAAAGTTACTAATTAAGTGACTTCCTTTCCTAGAACACTGCACAGGTTTATATAAGCACTATGTTCACTTACAGAATATAAGTATTACCAGTTTTACCAGAACTCTATTAGTCTGACCCTACGCCATAGACATAGTTAAAATCTTTTGGTTACATTTATACTGTTTCTAAGGAAACTAACATAGTGCTGAGGCTCTGGCACTTTGGGTGAACTCACCTAGTCTTTTGTTATTGCTGGCAGGAAGAAAAATTGATTTGGGTTTGGAGTGTGAAGGTCTGAAGCATCTGGCTATTCTTATTCAAGTGTGTAAATTCCCCGTTGGAAGTTAGTCGTATTTCAATTGCTTTCTTTTCAAACAGAAACGATTGAAATGCATACTCCCCCAGGTAACTCTGGATGCACTTTTTCAGCTGTATATTCATTTTTCCCTTAGTGGGAAAGATATCAGAAACTCAATGAAGACTATTTTTATAGAACTTTTTGGGTTAAGTTGTGTAGCTATTAATTGTCAGGAGAACATCCTGGGACAGCTTTCATCTTCTCCCTTCCACCTTAGAAATATTACAGCAGGCAAAACTAGAATGTTTGCAACAGGGAGTGAAGTGAGGGGGAAAAGGGATGGCACTTTATTATTCATGGCACTTTCCCCCTGTTGGGCAGATAAAATAAATATATTATGCTCACTTTGTTAAAGATGGCGCTGCCCACGTGGAAGCCCATCGCCCAGGTGATATTAATGTGTGTTGAGGGCAGGCTGTGGGCAGGCAGGATCCTTGTAGCCTGGGGCTTGGTTTTAGGACTAAGCCTTTTTCACCCTTTTTGATGTGGGATGGTGCAATCCCATCATGCTTCAGATAAGTGACTTTGTATTAGAGACTTCCCTATTTTGTATATTGGATTAAAGGTTTTGATTTCTGCACTATAAAGTGGGGCAGACTGGGAGCTTGCTCTCTCGGTTCATGAGATTAGCATTAGAGGAGAAAGCAGAGAGGAGAGCAGAGAAGGCCACGTGGAGGAGGCCAGAAGAAGCAGCCAAGATAGTGGAGTGCTGAGTGAGAAGCCAGTTTGTGCAGAGTTTGTGCAGGGAGAAGGAAGGAGATGGGGAACAGAGGTGAATAAGGCTGGTGAGCTAGAAACCTTTGATTCTAGGAAACTCAGATAAGTCAGTAGCATTGTGAGCACTGAATGAGTGGGTTTTAGAGCCCAGTGTGTGTTTTTACTTGCCTTCTGGGTGCAAGCTAGGATTAAATATGATGGCCCACCAGTTCTTGGCTCCATTGTATCATTATCGTCTGTCTGAACCTAATGTGAACCTGCATGGGCCAGGCAGCTGTGATGGTGGCTGTGGCTACTGGATTTACACCCACCTTTCTTATTTGTATGTACTATTTGCTCTAAAATGACACCTTGATATGGACTTGTTTGTAAATAGTTGAAATGTCACATGTTTTCAGCTGAGAATTTTAGAAAAAGGACACTGCTGCTTTGCTTAGATAAGAGAAAAGGTCGGAGAGAAGAGGTTCTATGAACACTACTAATATTCATTTTGAATTTAGAAGATATAGACCTTATCTTCTTGGAGTTTACAGCTGGGAGATACTGACAATCAAATCATCACATGATTAAAAAATGACACAACAGTATATAAAGTTATACCTGTGGTAAATGCATTGAAGGAAAGGTCCACGGTGTTGTAAGAACATCTAATAAATGGCTATGACCTAAGGTAGGGGTTAAAGACGTGTTCCCTGAGACATTATTACTGGGATAATTTCTTTTTTTTTATTCGTGAAAGAAGAGGAGGCAGAGACAGACATGCACCCTGACCAGGATCCACCCAGAAAGTCCACTAGGAGGTGATGCTCTGCCCATCTGGGGCATTGCTCCATTTCTCAGAAACTGATCTCTTCTTAGCACCTGAGGCGGAGGACATGGAGTCATTCTGTGCACCCGGGCCCAACTCACTCCAGTCGAGCCATGGCTGCAGGAGGAGAAGAAAGAGAAAGCAAGAGAGAGAGAGAGAGAAAAAGAGAGAGAAGGGAGAGGGGGAGGGGTGGAGAAGCAGATGGGTGCTACTCCTATGTTTCCTGACTGGGAATCAATCCCTGGAGATCCATACACTGGCCTGATACTCTACCACTGAGCAAACCGGCCAGGGCCTGGGATAATTTCTGAAGATAGAAGAAGAATTAACTTGGTGAAGGTGAGCTAAGGAAGGAAAAAATGCTCCTGGGAGGAGGAATAGTATGTAGATATGTCCATGGTATGAGGAATCATATCTCAATTTAGGAAGATGAAATATGTTAGTGATATGGTAAAAGAAAAACCTGGGAGTCATTTGTGAGATTAATCAGAAAGATACTTGAGTACTTTACGGAGAAATGGAAGACTGAGAGATATTAACCCAAAGAGGCAAAAGGTAGTGAGTTGGTCATACAGACAGATAATGACCACAACTATAGGTTGACATCAATCACTATAGTGCGTTGAATTGCAACAATATGGTGCTCTTCACAAAGCTTTTCTTACCCCCTCCCCCACCTTATTTTTCCTACAAACCTGCTTTCTTTTCACCTTGTGTTACTTCACACCTCCTGCATTTGATCATTTAGATCTGCCCACCTGAAAAGATTTCTTCTTCTTTTTTTGGCTTATATAAATACTAATCATCCAATCATCCATCAAGGTCTAGCTCAAATCCCACCTCCTCTGGACGGCCTATTCCATCCATCTTCATGTCCATCCTCTGATCCATTACAGAACTTACTCTCTATATAAATACTTTAGAAGTTTTTTTTCAAATTTCCTTTGATATCTTACTCTTTCACGTGTGTCATAAGACTCTCGCTAAACTCTCGTCTCTCGCTAAACTGTGAGGCACAGCAGGGCAGTGACTGTGTCATTTTCTTGTAGATTGATAAATACATGAAGAGTGAATCTTAGCCCAGCGTAGGTAAATGAATACTTTGTGGAGATATGTTGGGCAGATAAAATGTATTATGCTCACTTGGTTAAATATTACGCTGCCCACGAGGAGGCCATCGCCTAGGTGATATTAATGTGTGTTGGGATAGGCTAAAGGCAGGCAGAATCCTTGTAGCCTGGGGCTTGGTTTTGGGATTGAGCCTTTCCTACCCTTTTTGATGTGGGGTGGTACAGTCCAATCATGCCTCAGAGAAGTGACTTTGTATTAGAGACTTCCCTATTTTGTATATTGGATTAAGAGTTTGGATTTATACACTATAAAATGGGGACGGAGCAGGAGCTTGCGACCTTGGTTCCTGAGATTATCATTAGAGGAGAGAGCAGAGCAGAGAGCGGAAGGAGGCCACGTGGAGGAGGCCAGGAGAAGCAGCCAAGATGGAGGAGTGCTGAGTGAGATGCCAGTTTGTGTAGAGTTTGTATCTGGGATAAGGAAGGAGATGGGGAACTGAGGAGAATAAGGCTGGTGAGCTAGAAACCTTTGATTCTAGGAAACTCGGATAAGTCAGTGGCTTTGTGAGCGCTGAATGTGAGTGGGTTTTGGAGCCCAGTGTGTATTTTTTACTTGCCCGCCGGGTGTAAGCTAGAATTAAAGAAAATGGCCTATCAGTTTTTGGCTCCACTGTTTCTTTACCGACTGTCCGAATTCAATGCGAACCTGCAAGGGCTGGGCTGCTCTGATGGTGGCCCTGGCCGTGGATACTGGCTTTACAAGATACAACCTACATCAGCAACAGACAGATATAGACACACCTGAGATAAGTGGAGTGACAGAAAGAAAAGAAATTGGAGGGTCGGAGAGTGGGGAAGCAACAGAGAAAGTGCTTTTCAGAATCAGTCACAAGAATAAGGCTAGTATTACTTTCACAATCACTTGTTTACTGGCCCTAACTGGTAGTGAGAAGAGGCAAAATAAAGCTGAAGAAAGAAAGATAGTAAAGTGTTGGGTGGATAAATATATTATGCTAACTTTGTTAAAGATGGCGCTGCCCACGTGGAAGCCCGTCTCCCAGGTGATGATATTAGTTGCCCTTATGCTTGGAATGGGCATAATTATATTAATGTGTGTTGGAGGTGGGCTGTGGGGAGGAAGGATCCTTGTAGTCCGGGACTTGGTTTTAGGACTAAGCCTTTCCCACCCTTTTTGATGTGGGTGGACTTTGGATCAGAGACTTCCCTATTTTGTATATTGGATTAAAGGTTTTGATTTCTGCACTATAAAGTGGGGCAGACCGGGAGCTTTCTCTCTTGGTTCCTGAGATTAGCATTAAAGCAAAGAGCAGGTTGGAGAGCAGAGTAAGACCACATGGAGGAGAGGAGAGGAGAGGCAGCCAAGATGGTGGAATGCTGAAAGAGAAGCCCGTTAGTGAAGAGTTTGTGTAGAGAGAAGGCGATGGGGAACAAAGGAGAATGAGGCTAGTGAGCTAGAAACCTTTGATCCTAGGAAACTCGGATAAGTCAGTAGGTTTGTGAGCGCTGAATGAGTGGGTTTTGGAGCCCAGTGTGTGTTTTTACTTGCCCGCCAGGTGCAAGCTAGGATTAAAGGTGATGGTCCATCAGCTTTTAGCTCTGTTGTTTCTTTACTGACTGTCTGAATCCAATGTGAACCTGCATGGGCCAGGCTGCTGTGATGGTGGCCCTGGCTACTGGCTTTACATAAAGAAATGTGAAGCATGTTTTATTTGGGAGGCAATTTAATTAGGCAGAATTATGCTCTGAAACAGGTAGAGGATCCTCCAATTCTCCAGAGACATAGCTCTGATCAGAAAAAGAAAGTACCATCCCTGGCTGGTTGGCTCAGTGAATGTCGGCCTGGTGTGTGGAAGTCCCGGGTTCGATTCCCGGCCAGGGCACACAGGAGAAGCGCCCATCTGCTTCTCCACCCCTCCCCCTCTCCTTCTTCTCTGTCTCTCTCTTCCCCTCCTGCAGCCAAGGCTCCACTGGAGAGTCTGGGCGCTGAGGATGGCTGCATCGCCCCCTAGTGGGCAGCTCGGTGGATCTGGGTCGGGTGCATGCAGGACTCTGTCTCTCTGCATCCCTGCTTCTCACTTCAGAAAAATACACACACACACACACACACACACACACACACACACACACACAGAAAAAATAAAGTACCTTCTCCCTGGCCTAAGAATTTCATTCTAGAAAAGGGAAAGGGGTTGTTGGTCTGTAGTGTTGACAGCGAGTGAAGGTAGAGGATAGAGGATTGGGGGAAGGGGATTGGCAGACCAGAAGGACCAGCAATAAATTTACAGTTGGATGAGTATATTTCTGCAACAAATTCATGTCAAAAAGGGAGGGAAGGAGGAAAAAATAGCAGTGTGGGTGACCAAGACAGTCAACCTAAAGGAAAATAACTTGCCTGGGGGAGGAGTTTTACAGTTGAAGATAACTCTCCATTGTAAACAGATTACATCTGTACTATTTATTTTGGTTTTGAGCAAACCTTTGAATATTTCATGATAATTAGACTTCCTGCCAGGCAGTAATTTAAGAGAAATGCTGACTCTCCTTTTGCCACAGACTGCTCCCTAGTACACGGAAGGTGGGTATTAGAGCTCTGAGATTCTCTCCTCCCATTCCATCATTATCTGAAGGCACTTTACTGGTGTAGTATTGAATTGCGTTTTTTAATGGTAGTGTGAGGTTTAATTCTATATAGTATAATAGGAAAGTATTTATAGTCGCATTCACTTTTGCTTTTCCCTGCACCCTAATTATTATTAGCAATATTGTTGTAATTATTTTAAACAAGTTAAACAGGGACTGCTCATAATTCATTCCTCCTAGTTGGGCTGTTTGTCTACTCTTCCTTATTAGAACTGTAGGGGGTGAGGGTAGCAGCTCTGCAGCAAAGACAGGCACACAAGCTTTCTTTGTGGATTAATTGGTTAGGAAAGACTTTTTTTTTATATTGTCAAGAGGCATAAGCTGGTAATTCTTGACTGTGAAAACTACTTTTCCTGGGCGATGCTCTTTAAGGAAAAACTTCTGTCCAGTGATTGGTGACTAAGGGAACGATGGAGCACAGGGGATTGGGCGGGCTCCCGGCTCCTAATAATGCCTCCTTATCCAATGAAAAGCATTTCCTATTGAGACCCCCAGAAGTTCCCCCGGCCCTCAGCTTCAGCCGGGAGTTTGGGCCTTTTCTTGTGTCTGTTTGTTAAAGGCATGCCGGCTACAGCATTCAAGAGAGCCATTCCTTAACAAAGGGAAAGAGATAGATTTAAATAAGCTCACATTTTCAGAATGAGCGGTTTGCTGTAAGAAGCTGCGGCAGCCTAGAGTCTGCTACTTTGGGCTGAGCTAACCTTTCCTTGTAAAAAAAATATATATATATGTATAATGGATTAAAATATGCACTTTTAAAGTGCGAATTGCCCGTTCACATGCTTATTAGCTAATTTTCTACAGGCATGAGCACACTCTCTCATCTAGCACACTCTTTTTTGGGGTAAGTCTTTTTGAGAAAGATTTGATTTGGGCGTTTGGGGGTGGGGAGAACGGCGAACAAACTTCAGTGGAAATGCTTGCAGTGTTTGGGGAAAGAAGTTAGATTTCAACTCTGAAGTGCTGAACAGATCGCGGTGTTGATGGTAAAAAAAAAAAGCAAGGGTTTCTTTTGTTTTGGCAATAATATTGTTTCAGTGGAAGAGATACAGGATTTTCAAGGCTGTTGTTTTATGTAAACACAGTTGTCCTAGACCTAGAGAACCGACTTAAAATCACAGAGTAGAGCTCAGAAATTCTTTTGGCTAGCTTTATATTTCTTTGGTTTACAATTGATTGTGAGCTAATGTGGCTTCTATTATGATGGGGTTTCTTCTAGGAAAACTTTATGGGGCATTCCTTTGATGCTTAATTGATTTATGTAGAATGTGACATTTGCTTTATTGAATAATTCATGAACTTGACTATAAAGGAAGAAACATTTCAATGAAAAACTAATTCTTGCATAAATTGAATTTGTTATTATATATGAAATTAATTGCTGTTTTTCATACAAATGCAATAATGTGACGTTTAAAATTCTTTTTGTATATCCTGAATATTTAAAAAAAATAGCAACAAGGTCTTGTTGAATTGATAAATGCTGCATTTTAGTTACTTTGTTTTATGAAATATCATAATGTAAATAAATACATCATTATTTGAGCATGAACAAAAACAGACAAATCCAAATCTTAGAACATTTCAGAGCTTGTTGGTATATTCACTTTGCTACCTTACCAAAAATGATCCCATCTTTCTTTTTCCTTGACTAACATGAAGACAACAATAATAACCTAAGCTCCAAATTATCTAGTGGCTTTGAAACATGTTTGTATTTCAGAACAAAATTCCAAAGAATTTACCCATCAACACAGATTTTTAAATCATTTTTCCTTGTCACAGATGAAAAGTTGACACTCCTGCTAAAAAGGATGAGTTTAGCTGATAAATTTGATGGTGTCTACAACTCTAAAGCATCTCTTGTCAATCAGAGATGCGAATGAAAGCCCTATTGGAACAATCATACCAGCCTTTCAGAATGTGTACTCTCTGTAAGTTAAAGAGAGGACTGGAAAGATGCCTAACAGCAACACTTAGGCCAAGCTTAGCTAGGGCTTTAGTTATTTAATTCTCATTGAGAGAAAATGCAGTGCGAATTGTTGCCCTTGCTGGGCCTGATCGTGTAGTTTCAGTTTTTTCTGTGTGTATGATGATCATGCTCTTGGCCTTCTTAATGAGGAAGGAAAAAAAACTATCATGTATACATGAATATTAGGACTGAAAATTGGGAGCTTAATAGGAGGTCACCTACCACGAGAATCCAGCCTCAGTTTTAGTAGATAAGTAATTTTCTCAGAACAATGCACAGGACAAGTAGTATATTGATTTTATATAGTTATGTTCTGAAATATTTTATAACCTTATATTTTGAGGAGAGAGATGCCTAGGTAACTAGGTAACAGGTAGCAAAGGTTGAAGATTAAACCTAAGCAGTCAGAGCTGATATGCCTACTGATATGGGCATAAAGATAGAGCATTAGAAAATTGAAAGCATTAGAAAGACTTTAGAATATAAATGGCTTCTTGATCTGTGATTCACAGCTACTGACACTAATTAATATTATTTATTTAAGATATTAAAATAAGATCTAAAGTACATACGGTGACAAACTTATTGTGGAAATTTTTCAATAAATACAAATATCAAATCAATATGTTGTACACATAAAAATAATATAATGTATGTCAATTATACTTCAATTAAAGAAATAAAATAAAGCTAATAATATTTTATTCAGTTAATAAAACTTAATTCCCCTTACCCTACACTTTGAGGGATTAAATTATTATTTTTTTGCAATGACAGATGGGAGCAGGTGAAACAGTTGACTGTAGGGGTCAGTGAGGTCATGCCATAGCACCAGTTGAAGACTGCTGTCAATTAAGGCAAAAAGTGGAAGAAGAAAATAAACTGAGGTCCAAAAAGGGATTGTGACTTGCTGTCACATAGTTAACTGGTAATGGGTCTGGATGTGGCCATATTGAATTAATAACAAATATGAAAACTTTTGGGTATTTAAAATTTTAAGTTTGCTTGGATTCCAAATAAAAAAATTTTATTTATAATCTGTGTCAATTGTGAAAGCCATAAAAGAAAAAAATATTAATGTTTCTGTCTTCCTTTAAGATAAACCAGTAAAATAATATTCATTTTATTCCAGGAATACTGTTCTCTGGAGGACTGTGAAAATCAATTCTCCTTAATATTAAGGTGATCTCAAATATATTTTAAATTTTCTAATGGTTTTATTATTTTTATTTTGGTTCTTTTAGATTAGAAAAAAATATTTCAGGACAGTTGGAGTATTATTTAGCAGTCTGCTTTGTTTAGCCACCTTTGTTCAGAAGAGGGTAAGATGTGACAATAGCATAAGTTTGGCACTAGCAGATGGCTCAACTTTACAGGAAGTGAATGAGTAGTGTCCAAATGCAGGTGCTTCTTATAACAATTTTATTGTCAGCTATTTCTGGTCCTATAAAAGTATTTTGTGCTGAATTATGATTTAAAGATATTATAGACATGCTATATTGGGTAGGCCTAGCACATCCTAGTAGAAGAAGCAGTGATTATTAGTGTGCTAATATCCAATAATTGAAGCACTGCTCAGGTCATTATGGTTCAGGGGAAAGGTACATGTAACTAGGGTGGGAGTTCAGGTTGTAGACAAAGCAGTGGGGTCTCCACTTGTTGTTCCAGTCTTCTTTCCATTTCCCTTATCAAGGCTCTTGCTCAATGGTAATAGTTGTTGTCAAGGAAAAAGAAAAGAACAAAGAACCAACAATAACTTCAGACCAAGACAAGAAATCTCCTTTGTTAAGTTATTTTTAAATCAATGTATTACTTTATGGAAGTGGGGGAAGTATTTTTATGCCTTTTTTATTAGTTATTTTTAAATGATTATAAGTTACACAGACTCATAGGCTTTATGCTTATTAATATAATTAATAAAATAATAGCACAGTGATGACAGATTTGGAAAAGAAAATGTTATCTGAAATTCTGAAATAATAAAATTTAAAAATTTAGATACCGTTTTAAAATATGTTGGTTTTCACTTACTTTGATTTATATCAAGATCATATCCTATGATCTTGACATATATTTATTGAAAAGTTCTTTCCATGTCACACTGTTGTGACTAATTCTATTTCACAGCATCCATTGGAGGAAATCCCTAAGCAAAGTACCTCCAGAAAGTTCATCGATTACCTAAGTCTCAGATAAAATTGCTGCCAGAATTTGGTTTGAACTGATGTGGTGAGTACCATTCTACTGATGATAGCTTTCTCCAAAATTCCTAATTTTATTCTTTAATTATTTTGTAACCAGTACTTCCAATTTATTATAGATTATATAATACTAAAATCCAGAATAGATGGAAAAGTTTTAATTTTTTATTGTAATCCAGGCAATTTTGGTGTAGATGAATGTTGATTCTTTGGTTTAAGTGCTCTGTGCCACTGGTATGTACCTATAGAGATGGCAGATATGGTTTTTATTCATATTATCATGATCAGTATCCAATAATATCATATGAATTGGTATGCATATTGACAACTAACTTTTCTGTTCAAATACTTGGAATAAAACTGAATTCCTAATAGGCCTGTATGAATCTCACAGAATTTGAAAATGAGCTCTTTTAGGGACAGCTAAAGATTTTCCCAAAAGATCTGGGGGTTCTGTTGAAATGATATATTGTTTCAAGACAATTTCATAATATTAGATCAAGCAATTTTTCTGCAGTTGTCTCACTTTATAACTAACTGCTAGGGAAAACTCTAGTAAGGTTGATGCAATCTTTGGCCCCCTAATGTTGAGTACTAAACCACATTATTTTCTAAAGATTAGACTCTGTCATCAGGTTAGTGGGAGACTGGAATATTTTTTTTGGCAAAAAAAAAATGAAGCTAATCACTGAGAATAGTATTTGCTCACATTAGGGCCTATGTGAAGTCTTGCTTTTCTCAAATGAATTTGGGGAAAAACAGCCATAATAATCTCAGTGTGAACCAAATTCAATGTGAAGAAACCATTCTTTAAAGAATATTTCTTGCATCCAAATAAACAAATTTGTCAGTCTGCTTTCTGAAAGGATTAAGAAAAAAATACCTCATAGACACAGACAACATTATGGTGATTACCAGAGGAAAAGGGAATGGGGACAGGTAGAAGAGAGTATATACAGGATATGGTGGTGGAAGGAGTCTAGACTTTGGATGGTAAACACAGAATATAATGTATAGATGATATATTTTAGAATAGTACATTTGAAACCTATATAATTTTATTAACCAATGTAACCACAGTAAATTCAATAAAAATAAAAAAGTAAACAAGGCATATCAGTTTAAACATTTGACACACAAAGAGGCTTGTTTGAAATGAGACCTGATACACATCATTTTTCCAGCTCAGTTCTAGAATGAAGTATTTACCTTGGTTTTCTCCATATGTGATGTCATAAGGCTGGGTTGTGTTTCAAAAACCATTATGAAACATCAAGTAATGCATAGTTACATCAATTGGAACCATGTGTATGATTGTGACCTATTTCTGTGACTTGGCCTTGGAGAGTTCGTTAAGAAGTCTTATCTTTAACAGCCACTCATCCGAGGAGCAACACTGTGTACATATTCCCTATTACATCAGCATGATTGTTTTGATCTGTATTTTTTTTTAGTTTGCTTTACTGCTATATATTTATAGGCAAGGATACAATAGGTTTCAGCTTCCTCTGAAAATCATTGTGTCAGTGTTCCTAAGCTTCAACCAGAGTAGAAAGAGGAAACGTTTTGGAAATCAGAAGCACTCTGGTCTGACCCAAGCTCATGAAAAGGGAGCAAAACAAGAGAACTTGAGTATACTTTGCCTTCAAGACCCCCCTCCTTCTTCTGATCTCTGCACTATCTCCTGTAGGGAACAAAAGCAAACCAGCCTTTTTAGGCTATTTGGAATATGTTGTTTTCAATGTATCATCTGAAAGTTTAACATTAGTAGAGTGGAATGACTTAGGTATTGTTTTTTTAGGGCCAAAAGTCTAACTGCACTTCCTCCAACAGCTCCAAAGACCCCAAATATGGTGTATTTCATTAAAATAGTTTGGATTAGAAATAGTTTTAAAAATAAAAAAAATTGTGAACACTAGTATGAATTGCCCGAATTGGCTCTTTATGTGTAGGTCAAAGTAAAAAATTCATCGAGGATCAGATTTCTCTTTGGTCAACCTCCAGGTGATCAGCTTCCTTCTCATTGTCAATGAAAATACATCCACCCAGTGCTCTGCCCCTCTAGATGATTAAGTGTTGGAATAATTTTCTGCAAAGGTCTTCATAAGACAATGGTTTAATGCTACTTGCAGTGGAAGATGTAATTAACTGTGTCAGCCTATTTTTTTTCCTTCTTGATCTCATCTGAAGCTCAAGAGTTGGCCCTTTGCCTCCATTCAGTGCATAACATGTTAGCCACTTGGAAAATCTAGTGGTTAAGAACACTTTTGTGTGTGTGTGTGAAAAGAAAGGAAGTCAGTCAGAAAAGAGAACTTGTTTCTTGAATGTTGTTGATTCTCCTTCAGACTCAGCTTAAGAACCAAATACCTCTCTCTGATTTTTTTAAACCATAGTTCAGTGGGAGATATTCCTTTAAAGAACCGTATTGGATTGTCCTATTATGAGAAAATTGTATTGTTATGGTTTAAACTCAAGAGGGGCTCCCTGAGATATAAGGTATACATGGTGTTAGGAGAAGGATGTGTTGCAAATATGAAGTTTAGCATACCAAGAAAGACAGAGTCATATGTGTCCTGTTGTGTCAGAGGAGGGAGAAGGAAAAAAAATCTTCTATAATGTTTCTTTGTGGTTAAGTAGAACTAAATACTGGCAAACTCATAAACCTCTTCATAAGCCCTGTTGAATCTTCCTAACCTCAGCTGTGAGGCTCAGAGGTATGTTTATACAGGGAAGAGAAACTGTATAGCCAAGTTACAGAGTGAACCAGTGTCTCAGTTGGAAATAGAACTCCTGGCTTCCAATGCTGTGTTAAATCTCAGCACCACACCCTCACTGCTAGACAGCAAAGGTGCTGTGTGTTTAAACAAGGGAAAGCTATGAATAGGGCCTTAGTGGCACTTTCCCATGCCCTCTCTTCAGGATTGAGACTGTAATGCTTTCTTGTCTGTGGTCCTTTCTCTCCCACAGTATTTGGTTACTCAAAGCAGAAAAGCAGAAGTATCAGGCATTTGCAGACTGCCTGCTGTGTATAGTGCATATGTTCTGGGATACATAAAACTGGATGGAAAATGGGGAGACAGAGCTCACCTATTTCAAACACACCACCTTGGGCAGTACAAAATAATACATAGTCCGTGAGCTAGAAGCATACTGTGTAAATGGGCAGACTGAAGGGACCCTGGGCAGGGGTAAAAAGGCTTCTATTATGAAAGCATTTTCCAAATCAAATAAACTTATTGGCAGTACTTATTATAGAATGCAGGTGCAAGCAGATTATAGTGAATGAAGGTTGGCTTTAATGTTAGGTTTTGCAGTCGCATAATTTTTCAGATTGTGTGACTATGTTAGAGGAATATTTTTTACTACCTTGATTTCTTTAAACCAGGGGTTGGGAACCTATGGCTCGTGAGCCAGATGTGGCTCTGTTGATGGCTGCATCTGGCTTGCAGACAAATCTTTAATAAAAAAATGTTAAAAATATAAAACATTCTCATGTGTTACAATCCATTCATTTCCTACCGCTCATGTTCATGGTTGTGGGTGGCTGGAGCCAATCATAGCTGTCCTCTGGGACAACACCAAATTTTTATTGGATAATGCGTAACATACACAGGTTGTTGTATGGCTCTGACGGAATTACATTTTAAAATATGTGGCATTCATGGCACTCTCAGCCAAAAAGGTTCCTGACCTCTGCTTTAAACAGTTAAACAAAAAGGCCTCTAGACCAGTGATTTTCCCCCTTTTTTGAGCTGCAGCACATTTTTTACATTTACAAAATCCTGGCGCACACCACCTACCAAAATGACACAAAATGACACTCTAACACAGCACATATTATACATATAGTTAAAAATATAGTTTCTAAATGTATTTATACTCACACCTGACCATGTCTCATGGCACACTAGTGTGCCGTGGCACACTGGTTGAAAAACACTGCTCTAGACTAATGGGTGTTCAAAATAGTATATAAAGTGGTTTAAGCAGTTAACAAGTTTGCCATTCTCTTTTTGTTTCTGCCATCTCATTGGTGGATCATTCTGCAGAAACTTGGGTCTAGAGCTCCCAAAGTAAGGTATGAAATCCACTGACTGAATTTTTTCAATCTCTTCCTGTATATATATTTAAGAGAGAGGAGGAAAGATAAAGCCAGATTCCCACATGCACTCCAACTAGTTTCCACCTGAAAACCCCTGTCTGGGGCCAATGGTCAAATTAACCAAGCTATCCTTAGCACCTGAGGCTGACACTTGGACCAATTGAGCCACTGGCTGTGAGAGGGGAAGAGAGAGAGAGAGAGGGGTAGAGAGAGAGAGAAGGGGAAAATGGAGGGGAAGAGGAGCAGATGGTTACTACTTCTAATGTATGCCCTGACTGGTGATTGAATCTGGGATGTCAAAACATGCTGGGCTGATGCTCTATCCACTGAGTCAACCAGCCAGCGCCCTGTATTTTTCTGATCAGCTTCATTGGCCTTAAACATAGCAATTGCATACTGTCCCTAAGGAGACTGAAATGAATGAGATGAAGCAAAATAGAAAGTATGTTATTAGAGTAATTGTGAATTTGAAATACCTTCCAAAGTCCTGAATATAAATTAGATGAAGCACTGACCTTTCCTGAGAAACATCTTTTTCTCACTTTTTCTTCTCTTTCTCTAAATTCTCAAGTTTTCTCTCTCTGATATTTTCTTTCCTATCTCCTCTTCTGTTCTCCCCATCCATTTTTGCTTTTTCCTAGTCTGGATTTTTTTCCATCCTGGACATTATTTGGTCTAGGTTCCTACTTCTATATATCAAGGATGCTTCTAGAAAATTTGAGCTCATTCTTATGAGATAAAATGGTTAAGAAGGAATAGGATCTCAGGGCAGAGTTAGGCTCAAGGGAAGTACTCCATAAAGATTTACTAAACAAGATATCAAGAATAGCAAGTTTCCAGTTTTAACTTGAAAATTGTAGCTATTAAAAATGACACCTTTTTGCTTTGCACCCTGTATTCTGCAAGGTAATTTTTTCCTGTAGGCACTGCAGTGAGTGAATTATTTTTTCTCTCAAGCATTTTTTTTTCCTCAAACCAAACACTAATGTGACTTTAAGCCTCTATACTCTAGCAGGTTTGCCCCTCCATCCCCTTCTTTGTTATATAGAAAGAATCTTTGACGTCTTCCCTGGGAGTTGGAACTAAAGAGTGGCATAAGGAGGAATCAGTTCAAAGAAATGCTTTTAAGATTTTAAAATATAATCATGTAAAAACCCACTACTGGATATATCAGGGGACAAAGATGACTTTTATTCCATTTCTTCCTCATTGAAAAGGATTTATTCAGCAGCTACTCATCCATAGAGTATTATAAAACATTTGAAAGACAGTCCTTGTCCAATGGCAGCTGTTGATCTAGGAGAAGGTTAATAAGATTTCTATATGCACTTTTGAATGATGTTGGCCTAGATACCCAACAGAGATGATTAAGTCAATGACTGCCACATGTACTAGTGGTGGAGGGAAAGGGCATGTAGTTGGTCAGGTCAGAATATATTTCACTTGTATTCACCAGAAAAGGTTTTATTGACCAGGAGCATTTTAGTAGCTGAGGGTATGGAAGTAACTGATGAAAGAGGAAGTGGAAAAGGGTAAAGGAAGAGATCCTAGGCTTGGGGTTTAGCATAAGAAAAGCTTGGAAAGGGGATTAGGGAAATGCTGAGATCATTACTTGAATTATTTCTCTAGAAAGACAATGAAATACAGTGAAAAAATCTTTAGCTGGAAGCTTTAATTAACTGAGGGGATCTGTGCTCTCTGACTCAGTGTTTTAGAACAGTGGTCCCCAACCTTTTTTGGGCCATAGACTGGTTCAATGTCAGAAAATATTTTCATGACCGGTCTTTAGGGTGGGATGGATAAATGTATCACGTGACTGAGACAAGCATCAAGAGTGAGGCTTAGACGGATGTAACAGAAGGAATCTGGTCATTTAAAAAGAAAAACATCGTTCAGGCTTAAAAATAAATAAAACGGAAATAATGTAAATTATTTATTCTTTCTCTGCGGACCGGTACCAAATGGCCCACGGACCGGTACCGGTACACGGCCCGGGGGTTGGGGACCACTGTTTTATAAGAAAAAAGGGAACCAACAGTTTACTTCAGGAGTTTAGTCTCAATTTTTTAAGAACATGTCCTGGAGGTCCAATAATCACTTGTGGTCTTGTGCAATTGAAGGAATATTCAGGCAATGGAGTTTAGCAATGTTGGAGAGTAGACAGTACAATTTAGAGTAGCTTAACAATTATTTAGTTATGAATTAAAAAAAAACCCCTGAGTTCTAGTTATGACTATACCATTTGTACATACATTTTTCTAATTCTGACATTATTGTAATTCTAAATTATGTAAGCCTGAGTATCTGCATCTGTGAAATGATGATCAACTCTTGTCTTGCCTACCTTATGGTGTTCTGTGAGAATAAAAAAAATGTGTTTGAAAGCTAAAATGTACCATATAAATTTTAAAGTATTAGTGTTTTTGAACTATCAGAGCCTCTCCTCCCCATCCATGGTCTCTCATGTAACCACAACACCTTATTCCTGTTCATTGCAATGCTATAGTACTGCACTTATTGTATTGAGTGTGATCTCTTCCACTCTTATAACATACTCTTATAGTACTTTTTAACCTGTCAAACCAATTGAATGCTATTTTCAATCTGGGTAGACAGAATATCTTTTACTCCATAGAAATAATGGATGGAAATCAGATTTGATGATACATTCCATCTTGTCTTCCATAGGAGGAAAACATTTCCTAGTCCCTAGTCTGAGAGTGCTGAACTCTGCAGCCAGCAGGCTTCCTGAAAAAAAAAATCCATGGGTGACAGAAGATTCATTGACTTCCAATTCCAAGATTTAAATTCAAGCCTCAGACCCAGGTTGGGCAATGCTACTGCTAATAATACTTGCATTGTTGATGATTCCTTCAAGTATAATCTGAATGGTGCTGTCTACAGTGTTGTATTCATCCTGGGTCTGATAACCAACAGTGCCTCTCTGTTTGTCTTCTGCTTCCGCATGAAAATGAGAAGTGAGACCGCTATTTTCATCACCAATCTGGCCCTCTCCGATTTGCTCTTTGTCTGCACTCTACCTTTCAAAATATTTTACAATTTCAACCGCCACTGGCCTTTTGGTGACACTCTCTGCAAGATCTCTGGGACTGCATTTCTTACCAACATCTATGGGAGCATGCTCTTCCTCACCTGTATTAGCGTGGATCGTTTCTTGGCCATTGTCTATCCCTTCCGATCTCGTACCATTAGAACTAGGAGGAATTCTGCCATTGTGTGTGCTGGAGTCTGGATCCTAGTCCTCAGTGGTGGTATTTCAGCCTCTTTGTTTTCAACCACTAATGTCAACAACGCAACCACCACCTGCTTTGAGGGCTTCTCCAAACGTGTCTGGAAGACTTATCTGTCCAAGATTACCATATTTATTGAAGTTGTTGGGTTCATAATTCCTCTGATATTGAATGTCTCTTGCTCTTCTGTGGTGCTAAGAACCCTCCGCAAGCCTGCTACACTGTCTCAAATTGGGACCAATAAGAAAAAAGTGCTGAAGATGATCACTGTGCATATGGCAGTCTTTGTGGTCTGTTTCGTACCTTATAACTCTGTTCTCTTCTTGTATGCCCTGGTGCGCTCTCAAGCCATTACCAATTGCTTTTTAGAAAGATTTGCTAAGATTATGTACCCAATCACCCTGTGTCTTGCAACTCTTAATTGTTGCTTTGACCCTTTCATCTATTACTTTACCCTTGAGTCGTTTCAGAAATCTTTCTACATCAATACCCATATCAGGATGGAATCCCTGTTTAAGACTGAAACACCTCTTACCACGAAACCTCCTCTTCCAGCTATTCAAGAGGAAGTTAGTGATCAAACAACACATAACGGTGGTGAGTTAATGTTAGAATCCACCTTCTAGGTACGAGAACTGTCTTTAGATCTAAATATGGTTTCTTTTATGATTATTTTCCTATGCTGTGAATAAGAAGAATGATTTGAAGCTAATGATACTGAGAATAGATTAATGTACTAAATACAACCAGATACATTTATTTGAACATTTACTGTATATACGCTGTTTTGTTCAATAATTATAGGTCAGGTCTAATTACAACAATCAAAAGTAATTGCTAAACTCTTCTGCTGGATTGAAATTTCATTGTATCACATTATACAACTGGCCAGTGGCCTTGACTTTAGTGATGTGGATATTACTTTCAAACTTCTAAAATGATATTTCTATTCTTAAAATATCTGGTAATTAGTTTGGGCCTATAAATATAGAACAAATTCAGGGATTATTTAAAAAGACATTTTGTGTTACTACTGATATAATTTTGTTTGAATTGTTTTTGTTTGAATTTTTATCAAGTTTATTTTAGCAAAAGAACATATTTTAGCCTAAAATATTTAATAAGAAATGCATCAAATTTAAAAGAACTGGCAAATTTATTGTATATATGTTGAAAACAGAAACATAAGTTGTGCTTGTATGAATGAATATGGGTAGGAAGAAATAGAAAATTAACTGGATATACATTTGTAATCACAAGCAGTGTCAGTTTTTTTTTATTCTTTTTTTTACACTACATTAAGGATTTCATATGAAAGTTTAAATACAGACACCTGCTAAATGTGTGCTTAAGATAGGTGCATAATGGAAAATCACATAAAACAATTGACCATAAAAAAATCTAAGCAACACCAACATTTTTTTTAGAATTTTCAATATCCAATATATATTTTGAGGGACTGGTTTCTATAAAGTATTTTTCATATGAAATTGTGGAGAACTATGTAGCCAGAAAGCTGCTTCACTTGTGTCTAGGTTAAGAGTAAATTGAAAAAATAAAAACAACAAAATAATAACAACAGCCAAAACAAACAAAACAACAAAAAGCTTTCTGAAAAATTGGGGAGGTAGTAGGAGAGATTTATGACTTTAAAATACTTATTTTTACATATTAAATTTTGGAACACAGTATAGCCACAGCTGCTGAATTTGTGGCCAGGTTGTGGGAGCATATTGAAAAAAATACATAAACCAAACCAAGCCAAAGAAATGACAACAAGCAAACAGAAATACACAGAAAAACTACAAAAAAATTAAGAACAGCAAGGCAAATTTCTAACACTTCCATTACTATTTTATTTTTGAGAATCTTTAAAATTAAAAATTTGCCTGAAATTCTAGAGTACAATATAAGTAGAAATCTGCTGAATTTGTTCCCACATGAAGAGTTACGTGAATTAAAAATATAAAACAAATCCCAACAAACAAAATAAAAAAAGCACAAGTAATTTGAAACTTGTATTTTTTGAACATTTGTAAAACTTGCAAAATGATATAATTTTAATATGCTCCTTTGAATCAAAATGCAGCTAGGTACCCAGTTCGGGAGCAATTAAAATCAATATTTAAAAAAAAGTAGAGAAAATAATTTTTGTAACTCAAACAACAACAGCAACAAAAAATTCTTAAACACTCTACTATTTATTGGATGAAGTATAAATTTAAGAATATTCAAAACTGTAAAGAAAACTTCTGATCACAATATAGCTTGAAAGATGATGTAGTGTGCTTATGTCAGAAACAATAGAAATATATACCCTTGCATATACACTACACATGCACACTCATACACACCAAAAAAGTTAAAACACTACAAAACAACAAAAATATTCTTAATGTGGGCATTAGTCAATTTTAAAAATATTTGGATGATATAGCAATTTAAAACTGCTAAGACTTTTTAAGTAAAACTTCCAGGAGCAATGCATATTGTAAGCTGCTAAAACTTGTGCCAGAGAATGATTAAAATATGAAAAACCATAAAACAACAAAAAGGAAAAAAAAATTAAAGCAATAAGCAAAATGATTGAATTTCTCCTAATCCTTTTTTTTTTTCTGATGGTACATAGATTTAAAAATACTAAGATTTTCAGTAAAAATTAGTAAGAATTATGTAACTTTAAAAACTGCTAAAACTATTCCTAGATTAGAACTAGTTGAAAAATGCTAAAACAATAGAAGAGTAATAAAAGTGATTTCTCAAAAATCACTTTATGATTTTCTCATTATCTAAAGTCCTAAAAATAATCACACATTATATTTTCTTGTGAAAACAGGTTATAGATAGATTATATAAGATATTAGATTCAGTTATATTCAATTAATTTAGGCTAGATTAAGTTCAGTTGTTAGGTTATTATGTTTAAGATCAAATTAGTAATCAAAATATAAATAATCTTTTTGTTTCTTTTGGTATTTTTTCTTTTCCATTTCTTGTAACATATAAACTATATGTGAACTTTTGTTTGTGTCCTTGGCTCTCAAAATTATAAAATTTTAGGGTGATGACACCAAAACTTTTAATGGGATATGTTAACGAAGTTGACATAAAATATATTAATAAACCAGTCTCCTTTTGTGTAATTTCCATATTTAGTTTTGTTTTTCTCATTTCAATTTATTTTTATTGGTTTCCATTTTATAGTTAATATAACTTGGTAATAATAAAAACATTTGTCATATGAACAATGTAATCAATAAAATTTAATGTATAACTAAATCTAAAATTGACTTTTATTTTATATTTAAAAAGAAAAGCAATCATTCAGGTATAATTCAAACTTGGATTTTAATTGCTTTTGATATGTAATAAAATACATTTAGATTATCTAGCAGTTATACTTTGGTCAACTATTTCTTCAATTGTGCCTTCATTTGTGGGCACTCAGAGGCATCTTTCCTTTATCTTTCCAACATCCTTTAAGAAAAGATTTATTAAAATATATTTGATCTCGAATCAATTCCTATACTTTTTTTAAGGCTGTCTGAAGACAAATGCAGAATTGCAAATGGAAAATCCTTGCGTGAATTTTCAGGGATCAAGCTGAAAGAGTAAATAAATACCACCTTCTGTGATTTTTCCAATTTAGCTTTGGTTTATTTGGAGTTTCTTGCCAAGCTGACTCTTGAATCTGACTTCTAAGATTTAATGAAATATCCTAGGATAACTGGGAGGCCTGAGGAAACTCAGGGCAAACAGACTGTTTGACAACAATGAGATGATTTAGGAGCTAGGTAGCTAGTTGGTCAATAACTAGAACAGGTGGTGGTGCAGGGAATTCCTAGTTATTGTCTTCTTGTCTTCTAACTCTTAGAGAAAATGACACTAGCATTTCATAAACCACATTGCATATTGGTTCCCCATTACATAACAGAAAATGCTGCTTTTTTTCTGACATAATGACCAGCATGACTAGCCCTAGGTTATGCTTAAAATTACAGGAACTTTATCATTAGTGACCTTCTAGGCCAGGTCCTCAAAAATAAATGGAGACAGATGACATTTGTTTCACATTCCTATTAACCTCCTTCCACCTCTGTCTCCATACCCAGATTTCTGTACTTTATATTTGCTATGGTGCCCCAAATTTTCTACTTGTCTTTCTTACAGCCCTTTTCAACATCTCTCTCTACATCCTACAGAAATATTGCTTCTCGGTGGTCTAGACCAGGGGTCCCCAAACTATGGCTCGCGGGCCACATGCAGCCCCCTGAGGCCATTTATCCAGCCCCCACCGCACTTCTGGAAGGGTACCTCTTTCATTGGTGGTCAGTGAGAGGAGCATAGTTCCCATTGAAATATTGGTCAGTTTGTTGATTTAAATTTACTTGTTCTTTATTTTAAATATTGTATTTGTTCCCATTTTGTTTTTTTACTTTAAAATAAGATATGTGCAGTGTGCATAGGAATTTGTTCATAGTTTTTCTTATAGTCTGACCCTCCAACAGTCTGAGGGACAGTGAACTGGCCCCCTGTGTAAAAAGTTTGGGGACCCCTGGTCTAGACTCTAGAAAAATACACCAACCTCTGTCAAGACAGTGACAGGCTGAACAGATTTACACTAAGGTATAAATGATTGATCTGTCCACCCATTGTTTTTAACCCCTCCCTTGATGTTTGCATCTTAGAAAAGGAATCTAGTTAATTCAATTGACTGAAACAAGGATAAGATGGA
This sequence comes from Saccopteryx bilineata, assembly GCF_036850765.1. NCBI lineage: Eukaryota > Metazoa > Chordata > Mammalia > Chiroptera > Emballonuridae > Saccopteryx > Saccopteryx bilineata. The sequence continues at coordinate 68,767,195 of NC_089502.1, read as the reverse complement.
GGAGAGAAGACTTTCCAAGTACATGGTAAATCGTCACCTGAGCCTCAGCCTCTATCACCTATGGTAAAGTCTTCAGATGGCAACTCTCTTGTCCTGCTCTCTTAACATTACCCTGCAAAGCATTGAGTCCAAAACATACACCACTTTTCTCCAGACAGCCATCTTTTCCAAAACTGCCCAGGCTGATTGGGAACCTGTGTACTCATTTCTTGTAAGCTTGGATTATTTTGCCCAAATATCTCTTAATTCTTGTGGACTTGGTGGAATGGTTCTTAAAATATAAAGCAGCTTGTTTCAATAAGGAAACTAAAACAGGGACTGCCGAGTAAAAATTTCCTCTGTATTCAGGATTTTGAAGAACTATGTATGTCCCAATGCTTTGCTTCTTTCCCTCTTTGAGTGTCTTGGGGTAAAGTTCTTCAATCCCAAATATCCAGAGAGGCACTGGATCCTAGAGCATAGAAGAGTAGAACCAGTTTAAGGTCTGTGAGGAAACCCAGACAGACTTTGAGATTGGGGCGATTTATATGGCCATGGCAAGTTATTTTCCTTTCTGCTGTTCATGGAGAAGTTCCAACCATGTAGATGAGAAGCTTGTTAAAAAGGAGCCTCACTCCTTCCATTGATACTTCAGGGTAAACTGCTCAGCTTGCTACTTTCTCACTCATGTTGGTGGTACCGGCCAAAACTATGGGTCACGTTCTTCATTTGGAAATCTGGAACTTCTGAACTAACCCAGTTCAAGGCAATTTGTAATTCTTGAGGAACAGTTTGGCTGGGGGAATTCTTATTAATCCAGAATTTATTTATTTGCTTATTCAACAAATTCATTGGACATCGACTATGCACTACAGTGGTGATAATAACAGACAAAATGTTTTGGAGTCAGAGAAGGTAAAGCCCAAAAGAAATGATTAAACAAGTTAAAGAGTAGTATGACAGATAATGACCAGTATTTTAAAATTTTTTTAGCAAGAGAGAGACATAGACAGGAAGGGAGAAGGATATGAAAAGCATCAATTCTTCATTGCGGCACCTTAGTTGTTCATTAATTGCTTTCTTATATTTATATGTGTCTTGACTGGTGGGAGGTACTCAAGTGGAGCTAGTGACCCCTTGCTCAAGTCAGCAACTTTGGGCTTCATGCCAGTGACATTTGGGCTCAAGCTAATGACCATGGGGTCATTTCTATGATTCCACACTTAACTTGGTGACCCTGTGCACAAGCTGGATGAGCCCGTGCTCAAGCCGGCGAACTTGAGGTTTTGAAACTGGGTCCTCTGCATCCCCAGTCAAAACTCTATCTATTGTACCACCACCTAGCCAGGCAAATGATGACTAGTATTATAGAGCAAAATAGATCAATGTAAAAGGGAAAACATACCTGAAGCCAAATCTCAGGCTCCATAGCAGAACTGGATTAATACTTTAAAATTATAATTATTGAAAAGAGGAAGATGCTCTGTCTAAATAAATAAAATTATTTAAATTTATGCTATACTTATCAATGCATGTAAGGAAATGCAAGAAAGTTCTGATTGTAAAACATCACATTGCTAAGGTTTGTTTTTGAAGGGGTTATAAAACCCTGAGTTGTCCAACTTTTGTGCTTAGTCTGTCTACCTTTGGGTGTTTATGCTCTTGTCCAAGCCACAGAATCTGTGAAGGCTAATGGAGACCCAGGCCTAGGCAACTTCCAGTCAACAAAGCTGATCATATCATGACCTCAGCCTCCTCTCTCCTGAAGCTTCATCCTGCAGTTAAGAGGTTCACTTTCTTTGTCTGTCTGCCTCTGTCTCTCTTTCTCCACCATTTTCCCCAGAAGACCATGCTTTTAGAGAAAGATCTGAATGTTATCAATGTGCTATAATAAAGATGTTTAGGCTGGAAACCCAAATCTGATTATCACACTCAGTGTTCCTACCTGCTATGTGATCTTGGTCAAGTCTCATCCTTCCTCTTTGCCTGAGTTCCCCTATTAGTAAAATGAGCAGTTTTCAGTCATCTCTGAGGTTCCTGATAGTTCTAATGCTGGAACTTCAAATTCATTGATGCTGAATCAGAACTAATAGTGTTTATTAATAAAATTGATAGAGACAAGGAAGTGTTAGACACTGTTTTAAGAACTTTATGTACATTATTTCACAATAATACTATGAGAGGCTTTATGATTAATCACAGTCTATAGGAAAGAAAACTGAGCCTCAACAAGCTGAGGAAACTTAAAATAGTTGTAAAACTAATAAGTGCAATCTGATTTAATCTCAGTTTGGTACATTAGTTTTAAAGTCTCTCCATAATCAGTACTGCTTTTTCTATCTAGGACTATGAATCTTCATCACAAGGAAAACATTTTAATGCTGGAACTCCAGCTATTATGGAGAAGAAAAGGCAGACTTTAGAGAGAAGATATCCTCCTGTTCCTTTGAAAACATTCCACAAATCACACAAATAAGCTGGATTTAACTGATATCTTTAGAATATTTCACCCCAAAGCAACAGAATATATATACTTTTCAAATTTACATGGAACATTTTCTAGGCTAGACCACATATTAGGACATAAAACAAGTATCAATTAATTTAAGAAAATTGAAGTCATATTAAGCATATTTTCTGACTATATTGGTATAAAACTAGAAGTCAGTCACAATAAAAACAAAACAAAACAACAACCACACAAAGACAAGGTGGCTAAATAACATAAATAATGCAATGAGATCAAGGAAGAAATCAAAATTTACCTTGAAACAAATGAAAATAAGAACATGGCAACCCAAAATCTATAGGACACAGTGAAAGCAGTTTTAAGAGGGAAATAAATAGCATTATCAGTATACCTCATAAAATGGGAAAATTTTTTTTTAATTTTTATTTATTTATGCATTTTAGAGAGGAGAGAGAGAGAGAAAGAGAGAGAGAGAGAGAGAGAGAGAGCGAGAGAGAAACGGGGGAGGAGTAGAAAGCTTCAACTCCCATATGTGCCTTAACCAGACAAGTGCAGGGTTTTGAACCAGTGACCTCAGTGTTCCAGGTCGATGCCTTTATCCATTGTACCACCACAGGTCAGACGAAGCAGGAAATATCTTAATAAACAAAATAAATTTACACTTAAAGGAATTTAAAAAAGAACAATAAAGCCCAAAGTGAGTAGAAGAAAGGAAATAATAAAGATCAGAGCAGAAATAAATGAAAAAGTCTGAAAAACAAGACAAAAAGATCAGTAAAACCAAGAACTAGTTCTTTGAAAAATAAACAAGATTAACAACCAGTTATTCAGACTAATCAAGAAAAAAAGACCCACATAAATGAAATATGAAATAAAAGCAGAAAAGTAACAACTAACACCAAAGAATTACAAACTATTGTAAAAAAATATTACAAATAATCAAATGCCAACAAATTGAACAATCTGGACAAAATGGATAAATTCCTAGAAACATACAATCTTCCAAAACTAAATTTGGAAGAATCAGAGTATCTGAACAGACAGATTGCAACTAGTTAAATTAAAGCAGTAATAATTTGTTTTCCCAACAAACAAAAGTCCTGAACAAAATGGCTTCACCAGTGAATTTTACCAAACATTAAAAGAACTAACACTTATCCTTCTCAAACTATTCCAAAAAATTCAAGAGGAAGGAAGACTCCCAAGGTCATTTTACCAGATCAGAATTTTCCTTACTCCAAAACCAGATAAAAACACTGCGAAGAAAAAAAAAATTATTGGCCAATATTACTGATGAACACAGATGCTAAAATCTTCAACATAATATTAGCAAACTAGATCCAGCAACACATTAAAAAGATCATACATCATGTTTAACTGGGACTTATTCCCAGTTGATGCAAGGTTCATGCAATATCTACAAATCATAAATATGATACACCACATAAACAAAATAAAGGATAAAAACCACATGATCATATCAATAGATGCAAAAAAAGCCTTTGATAAAATTCAGCACTCATTTATGTTAAAAACGCTCAGTAAAGAAAGAATAGAGGAAATATATTTTTTTTACAGAGACAGAGAGAGGGATAGACAGGGACAGACAGACAGAAATGGAGAGATGCGTAGTTTTTCGTTACGCATTGTGACACCTTAGTTGTTCATTGATTGCTTTCTCATATGTTCCTTGACCACGGGACTTCAACAGACTGAGTAACTCCTTGCTTGAGCCAGCGAACTTGGGCCCAAGCTGGTGAGCTTTTGCTCAAACCAGATGAGCCTGCACTCACGTTGACGACCTCAGGGTCTCGAACCTGGGTCCTTGGCATCCCAGTCCAATGCTCTATCCACTGTGTCACCACCTGGTCAGGCCAGAGGAAACATATTTTAAAGGCCATGTATAACAACCCACAGCCAACATACTCTATGGGCAAAAACTATAAGTATTTCCCTTATAATCAGGAAAAAGATAGGAATGTTCATTATCATCACTCTTATTCTATATAGGACTGGAAACCTTAGGCACAGCAATAAGACAAGGAGAAGAAATAAAAGGCATTCAAATTGTAAAGGAAGAAGTAAAACTGAATATAAAGAGTCCTGAAGATTCCATACACACACATGCATACATACACACACAAATAAAGGCTGATAAATGAATTCAGTAAATTAGCAGGATATAAAATAAACACCCATAAGTTAGTTGCATTTTTATACACCAATAAAGAGCTAAAAGGGAAATTAAGAAAACAATCCCATTCATAATAACTTCAAAAAGAATAAAATACTTAGGAATAAATTTAGCAAAGAATATAAAATACCTGTACTTGAAAAATTATGGCACTGAATAAAAAAATTAAAGAAGATACAAATAAGTAGAAGCATATACTGTGTTCATTGATAGGAAGAATTAACATCATTAAAATATCCATACTATCAAAACAATCTGTAGATTTAACATAGTTTTTATGAAAATATCAATGGTGTATTTCGCAGAACTAGAACAAACACTCCAAAAATGTATATGGAGCCACAAAGGAACCCATATAACCATAGAAATCTTAAGAAAGGAGAATAAAATTGAAAAAATCTTAATATAAAAAAAAGGCATGACCTATGGTGGCATAGTAGATAAAGCATCGACCTGGAATGCTGAGGTTTTCCCTTGAAAACCTGGGCTTGCCTGGTCAAGGCACATACAGGAAGCAACTACTATAGATTGATATTTTCTGCTTCTTCTCCCCTCCTCTCTCTAAAAACTAATAAATAACATTGAAAAAATCTTAATATTAGAGAAAGAAGAATAAAGTTGGAAGAATCATGCTACTTACTATCAAACTATACTACAAAGCCATAGTAATCAAAACAGCGTGCCTTTGTAGTCAATTAATATTTGACAAAGGAAGCAAGAACACACAATGAGGTAAAGACAGTCTATTCAATAAATGGCTTTGGGAAAATTGGACAGATATATGCGAAGAAGAAGAGGAAGAAGAGGAAGAAGAAGAAGAAGAAGAAGAAGAAGAAGAAGAAGAAGAAGAAGAAGAAGAAGAAGAAGAAGGAGAAGGAGAAGAAGAAAAACTAAGCCACCTTCATACATCATACACAAGAATAAACTCAAAATGGATTAAAGATTTAAATTTTAGACTCAAAAACCATAAAAATTCTAAAAGAAAACATGAACAGTAAACTTTCAGACATTTCTCATAGCAATATTTCTTTCTGATATATCATATTGAGCAAGGGAAACAAACAAAATAAATAAATTGTACTACATAAAACTAAAAAGTTTCTGCACAGCAAAGGAAACAACCAAATGAAAAGAGAACTCACTGAATGGGAGACCATTTGGCAATATATCTGATAAGGGCTTAATATCCAACATTTATAAGGATCTTATAAAACTTGACATGCCCCAACAATAAAAATAAAAACAAAAACAAAGAACAAACAATCCATTTAAGAGATGGGCAAAGGATCTGAATAGACACTTCTTCAAAGAGGACATACAGATTCCCAATAGACATGAAAAGATGTTCAATGTCACTAATAATTCAGAGAAATGCAAATTAAAAACACAATGAGATGCCACCTCACACCTGTCAGAATGGCTATCATCAGTAAATCAAGAAACAACAAATGATGGGAAAGATGTGAAGAAAAGGTAACCCTTGCGCATTGTAGGTGGGAATGCAGATTGGTGCAATCATTGTAAAAAGCAGTATGGAGGTACCTCAAAATTTAAAAATGAAACTGTGTTATGACCCAGCAATCCTCTTCTTGGAATTTATCCAAAGAAGTCCAAGCCCTAATTTGCAAGAATATATGCATGCTCATGTTCAGTGTAGTGTTATTTACAATCGCCAATGGAAGCAACCCAAGTGCTCGTCAGTAGATGAGTAGATAAAAAGCTGTGGTATATTTATAAAATGAAATATTACTTAGCTGTAAAAAAAATAAAAGAAAATCTTACCTTTTATGACAGCATGGATAGACTTGGAGAATATTATGCTAAGTGAAATAAGCCTGTCAATGAAAGAAAAGTACCATATGATTTCACTTATATGTGGAATCTAATAAAAAAATAAACTAAATAGAAATAGACTTATAGATACAGAATACAGACTGACAACTGTCTGAAGGGAAAGTGATTGGGGTTAGTGTGTAAAAGGTGAGGCAATTAAGCAAAGAAAAAAACTCAGACTCAGACAATAGTGTGGTGATTATGGGAAGGAAAGGGTGTTGGATGGAGTAGAAGAAAGTAAAGGGGTCATAAATGGTGTTGGAAGGAGACTAGATGAGGGTGGTGCAGTGTATCTATGATCTATTATGAAACAGTACACTCGAAAGCTATGTAATTTTATTAACTGATGTTACCCCAATAAATTCAATTAAAAAAGAAAGATTTCCACAAATGTGTCTGCATATACTTATACATGAGACCAGAGTTTGAATAATAACAATAACAATATAAAAATGAATATATTTTAAATGCTCAATACGTGTCAGAAATTAGGACACAGAATCCTCTGACCTCATTTTAAATATGACAAAACCGAGGCTTAGGGAGCCTAAGTTACTTGTTCAAAAATGTTCAGCCAATTTATGGCAGAACCAGGACTTGCATAGAAGCTGTATGATTTTAAGCCCCTAATGAGCTACAGCAAGTTTTGCTCTAATATATTATATAACAACAACTAACATTTATTGAATGCTTACTATGTGTTAAGCACTATGCTTTGCATAAATTGTCTTTTAATTTTACGACAATCCTATGAGATAGATACTCTTATTGTCTCTTTCATAAGTAAAGGAACTGAGACATAAATAATTAAGGAACTTGCCCAAAGTTTCATAATAAGTGAGTCTTTATGAAACCCAACAGCTATCCATGGTCAGACATGCAAGATGAGGCCCTTGCTTATTGTCCGACCTCATCTTTTACTACATTGGTCTTCGCATTTATTTAAAATGTGAAGCTATTTTTGTCTTAGGGCCTTTGCCTTTGTTGTTCTCTCTGCTTAGAATACATTTCTATTAGGTCTTCATGAGACTGGCTGCTTTTTCAACATTCAGAAACCATCCAATCTGCAGTAGATATGCAGTTACTCTTGTCTCTTTAAAATACTATAATTTTCTTCAGAGCCTTCTGTGACATTATTCTTTTTAATTTATTTGTTCAGTGTCTGCCTGCATCACTCTGTAAAATCCAAGTTCCACGAGGGCAGCAATCATGTTGGTATTTTTTTCCCAGTCTAGTATCTAGTATATACTAGTCACTCATGCAATAATAGTTGAATGAATCAACGTGGTAGATCTGGGATGGGAAACCAGATCTGCATGACTTATTGCTCTGTTCTATACTCTCCTGCCTCTTAATTTTTGAGCTTTTTTTCAAAGTGCAACATTTTTTTCTGATTGCTTTATGCTAATTATCATCAGAACCTAAACACTGAAGAACAAAACATTGTTATTTTAGAATACAATTGGCAAAGGACATACTTAATTTCCTAAAGGGACTGCTTTCATTGTTCTATCTTTTTTTTTTACTTCTTATTTTTTTCAGAATGTGAGGTTCCCACACATCTTTCCAAATAGTCAAGGAAGAGCACAAAGAAAAAAGACAAATCTTGAGTTTGTTTAAAACTTTTAAGCTATATTTAAGTCCTAAGTAAATAACTCCACCTTTCCTTTTGCAGTTTCCTCTCATGTAATTTGTACTTTCTGGCACTTGCTGGCACTTCTGAGTTATACATTAGATTGGAACCTTCAGTCTATATGTCACACAGCACATAAAGTTGACTACAGAAAAGTTTCTTGTTACTGGTGATTAAAAATATCTCCCATTACTTTCAGTATACATTCTCCTGGTTGATAATCAGTCAATTCCTTTACTAGAAACCACTGTCTAGGTATCGAGAGGACATGTTTTTTTTTTAAAATAAATAAATAAGGAAAAGACAGAGAAAACTGCTATGTAATTGGATGCCATGCAGGACGTGCATCCAAAGCTTAAGTGTAATCAAGTATAATGGCAGCCTTTTTCAAGGCGGATCTGAGGCCGACGCTCAGTTTTCTGTTTGCAGATTTACTGGGAGAAGTCTGTGCCGGCTTCTCATATAAAATGCACTGCTATCATCATCTGCCAAGATGCTAACTGAAAACATCCATTATTTTTGATATTTAATACATTATAAATTATATGGGGATTGTGTTGACCGACATGGACATCTGGGAGGATGTTCAAAAAAATTTTTTTTTCTAAGTCAGGTAGATTGAGTGTCTGTTTGTTCATCAAGGACCACTTATGCATTCATAGAGAAAACGTCTGTTCTCAACTGCTGGTCAGCTAACCTCAGAGGAACTGAGAAGGCTGAATTTGAAGGAAGGGATGCAAATGAGAAGTGGCCAATTGGAATTTATATGGAAAATGTATAGCTGCTTGTTCCCTAACAGAGATGAATTGTGAGCTGGCCAGGGCTTGAAGGACGGACAAACCCCATCTTGATTCAGCAGAGCTGAATGTGTTTTCAGAGTCTTTTCTCACCTTCCATATTGGCTGTCCCTGCATACTGAAGGAGGTGCTTTCCTCTTGAACACTGACCAGGAATTAATCTAGTTTCTGACCAATGTCTCCCCAATTTTCTCCTGGACTCATCTACAGAGATAAAAGTTGTGAAACCAATGTTGGTGTCTGGTTGGTCATGAAGACTTTTTATTCCACTATTGATTCACTTGCTTGTACCCTGCTGAAAACACTTGCAGTTATGTTTCTGTCCAAAGCTTTGGTTTGTTCTGGACCATTTTTGGCCGCATGTTCAGGTCTTAATGTGTGGAGTATTTGATGTACCTCCCCCTAATACAAGGCATGCCTGGGGATTAGCTGTTCCCACAAACAGATATGGATTTTTAATGAGCTGTTCATTCTGTCTTGCTTGTCCTCTGTGACAAATGGTATGCCTCTGCTAGGCAGTGAACTGGGGTAGAGGCAATAGTAGAAAAAAAGGGGGATGAATGAAAAAACCCTTTCACTAATTTGAGAAACAGGACACAATGATAAAGGCTAGTCAAACTTGCCTCCTTATTGAATTAACAGAAGATTAATTAAAAACATTGAAATTAATATTTTTAATAGTCACAAAGTTCAAAAGTATCAAAAATGTTTTTATGAATGTAATTGTTTAGCTAATTTTGAAAAACTCATACAAGCATTTAACAATCAACTTCAGTATTTTTTAAGCTCCAAATTAAGCATTGTACTCAACAAATCCTGGCTGCCAATTTTGTACTTGCATTTGGAGCTTAGGATGACTGTGAATGGTGAATATTTCTATTTGTGTAAGTATATGTGCACATGCTCATAGACATATACCTCCTATGTCTGCCTACACATAAATATATGTATGTGTGTGTGTGTGTGTTATGTTTCTTTTTAAACTCATGTTTTGTGAGTCAGTAATCATATTTGATAAGGGTGGTTGCTAATAGTAGTGCCACCTGATGACCACAAACATTAGGTATAAGTTCTAAATTTATATAGAAATGATGTGGAACAGTCTTATTATAATGCATACATTTATTTTCTGTTGTTTTCTTGAGAAAATTAAACATTATATGAGCTGATATAATGGAAGTCAATAACAAGATGGAGTAACTCCTAATCCAATTTTCCAATAGTATCTATTTAGAAATACTGTACCTATTTATCATTTATGTATTATTTATAATTATTATTTAAGTCCATATTCAACCATTACTTCCTTTAGTTAAGTCTTCCTTATTATCTTCAAGCAGAATTAGCTGTTTTCTTTAATTAGCTACCATAACACCTTGTATATAACTCTACTTTTTTGTCTGTCACATTATTTTATTTTATAATTTGTTTATTTCTCTGTCTGCTTCCCTATATAACATACTTACTTCTGTGGCACAATTTAACTGGCATATAGTGGGTACTCATTAAATGCTTGTTGTGTGAAAGAATGAGTGAAAAAATACCACATTGTACATGTTGTAAAGAACTCTAAGTACAGTGATCACAATTTTTGAATCAATTATTAGTTCCTATGGCCCATCAAATGACTTTTATGCTGTTTTGGGTAAGAATGACAGAGGTAAAAGATATTTTTAAAAGCAAAGTATTTTAATTGCCAGCGTTTTACAATGATTTGTAAAGACATAAGACATAGGATACAATACTTGAAATTGGGTGTCCTGGGAAAAGTGATATGTATGCTTGCCATGGTTATAAGACCTCAAGAATGCTTGATTAAAGAGTGTGCATTTTACCTGATAAATGTTAGAAACTCTACTATAGTAGGGGGAAGGTTGGTGGTCATGATCCCTGAAGGAGGTTAGTGAACTGTAGATATTTTATACACAGGCTGTGAAACACATAAATAAATGGAGTGAGTTCAAATGACTTGAATTCACACTTTGGAATATTTTTCTCAGAAAGAACAGAATATACTATTTCCTATCTATTTTCACCAATCACTGCTATTGTCTTCTGAGGATGGAAGAGAAGAGGGTAATGTTTATTGAGTAAGTATCATATTATGTGTCCAGTACTGTTCTAAGATTTTAATAGTTTAATATACACCATCTCATTTAATCCTACCTTACAACCGTGTGAGGCAGGTATTGTCAGATTTTTAAATTGACCAAAATAAGGGTTGAGAAGGGTGCAGTTGAGATTCCGAGATGCTTTAAATGACTCCTAAAAGGTGGAGGTAAATTTCAAAGACAGACATATATTATTTTCAAGTTTATAACATATCCACTGCACTTCAGTAACTCCTAAACAAATTAAAGTAATAAAAATTCATATATTTAAGGGAAATAAATACCATATATTAAGCACTGTGATAGGAATTGTTATATACTACACTTGATTCTTGTAACAATTCATAAAAATAACTCTGCAAACTAGGTGTTTTTTTTTCAAATCAGAAAACCAAGGTTCAGAAAAGTTAAATAACTTGTCCAGTCACGTAGCGCATGTTAGTTTAAATTCCCTTCCCCCTGACCTTGGAGCTGACAAGAAAGTGTCTCTCTAAAAGGACAGAGAACTCCTGGGCTCCTGAAAGGAGAGATTGGGCTGCTATCTCAGCAAGTAATCCAAAGTCTCAGTGAGTTTGTATGTTCTAAAGTTAAGTCAGAGGTTGCTTCCAAATGTCACTGAGCAGCTGAGGTGGCAGGGAGGGAAGGACAGAGAGGATATTGAGGGCTAGGCCACTAAAAGCCAACTAGTTATACTTTTCCCTGGAGGCAGATTTATAAGACATGCATGAAGGTCTTTATAAGTTTGCAATGCCTGTATAGAGCAACACTTGCCTTCGCTTTCTCCAAAGTCTGCTCCTGGAATTCCTCCCATTGTGTAAATAGTTCATGTTTGCCTCATATTTGTCCACTGTTTGCCTCATGGAGAAACAAAAATAATACCTGCAAGTCTGTGCTTCACAAGAAACAAGTGTCTCTATAGTTCTAATTGTGGAAATATGCTCCTTCTTCAATTTGAGTGGTCAAAGGAAAAGGCCTAGTCAACCAGGAGCACTAAGACAGCAGAGAACAGAAAGAAAAAGAAAGCATGAATGTTCCCTAGATCCTCCTCTCGCTAACTGCTCTTTTCTCCACAAATAATGGAACTATCAAGTGTTTCTATGAAACTCCTGAAAAAGTTGTTTTTAACCTGTGGAATGTGTATCTTAAACTGTAAATTATGTATGCATATTCTTATAAGATGAAATGCAGGCTCTGTTTCCCTATACATAAAAACTCTCTGTAAGAAATATATAGGCCATAGTTTGTGGGAAGGGGGTTTTATTAATCTGGTGAAAGGAAGCATTTGGCACAAAGGGTATTTTTGCTGGGTTGCAAAAAGAAACAATCACTTTCCCTCTGGAGGGAACGAACAGACAAAGCAGATCATTTAGCTTGTGTTTGCTGAAAAGTTGCATTGGCTAATTCCCTAACAGGAGAAAGGCAGAAAATCACAGTGGGAAGTACACCCACCTCAGAATTGGAACAGAGGTCAAGCCTCAACAGTTTTACATGAATATTGGCAAAAAACTCATGCTTCTGGATATGCCTTTTTCATTTATAAAATGAAAGGATATAATAATATGTACCTTACTGAGCTGTTATAATACCAGAGATAAATTAGTGCCACTTCAAACCTCATATAATGACCTTGAGCAAGAGACTTGACCTATCTGGACTCTATTTTCTTTGTTTGTAAAATGGAGTTATTTTACAGGGATTTTGTGAGAATCAAACGAGGAAGTCAATGAAAAGCACATAGTGTAGCTCCTGCTACATAAAATATACTCAATAAATTACATCAGAAATTATAATTGAACTGGGCTGAGGCAATTGATATTTAAGAAAATCACTTGCACACTAGCCTCTGGATAAAATCAAGTTATTAGATAGATGTATACTTTCATTTAATATTTACTGAATATTTACCATTTTCCAGGAACTATGGTAGTACATGAGTATAAAACAACAAAAAAGATAGCTTTCCTGCCTTCAGAGATCTTGAAATTGAATAGCAGATACAACAAAAAACAATTATAATATAAAGTGATGAGCAATATATTGGAGATGAAAGAAGTAGAAGGTACCATTAGAAAACATAGCAGTACTATCTAACCAAGACTTAAGTGGCAGGGAAGACTTCTTGGGGGTATTCATACATTAATTGAAAACTGATGGAGAAGTAAGAGTTGGTAAGATAAAAAGAGATTTAAGTTCTGGAAAGATCACTCTGGCTACAGTTCATGAAATATATAGGAGAGGCACAATAATGAAGGTAGAAAGTCAAGTTAAGAGGTTATTGCAGAATCCTAAGTAAGAGATGGTAGTTGACAATTCAAAGAAAAATAAAAGAATTAAGACAAATTAAGAGGTAGAATCTGAATGATTTGGCTATTCAATACAACATGTGAGGGACAGGGAGGGTCATGGGCAACTAGATGCCTACTTGTGTCATCCACTGAGATGGAGAACACAGAAGGAGAAAAAAATAAACAGTTCAGTTTTGGATATATTGAATTTGAGAGGCATGTGGAACTTTCCGTTGAAAATGCACACTAAGCATTGCAACTTGGGGGATAGGTCTGTTTTGGGGAAATGTGTATCAAACCATAAAGATGGTAGATAAACACAAGTAAACAGATAAAATCATTCAGAGAAAGTATTTGGAGTAAAATTAAAATTGGGACAGGGAAAAAATCCTGAAAAAACCCCAAAATTTAAGAATCATGCAGAGAAAGAGGAGCTTCAAAAGACTGACAAAGAGCGACAGGAAAGGTCAGAAGGAATCCTTGCAAATATGATTTAATGGAAACCATGGGAAGAACACATTTAGGAAAGAGAAGTCACTAATATCAAATGCTGACAAAATGTAAATGAGTAAAAAAGATGAAGAGTGTTTTTTGATTTGACAATAAGAAGATTGTTATATTAATATTAATATTCTTGACTTTCACTGAAGGGTGACATAAAAAAGGACCAAATGAAAAACATGATAATAAATTATATAAAACTGATGCTACCAAAAATTCAAGTCTTTAGTGATTTCCCTGTTTTTCATATACATATACACTGACTAAATTCTTATTAGAGATTAGTGCCAGGGAAATTTTTCTCTCATGCATCCATTTTACAGATAACCATTGAATCTCTACTTTATGACTCATTGATGAGAGCTTGGGCACAAAGTGAGTTGAGTCATAAACTCTGTTCTCAATAAACTCATCAAAACTTTATTAATTCATACAGTAAGTATTAATATTTATCAAGCTCTTACCATATTCTAGTCCCTGTGCTAATCACATGATGGGTAAAGTACTTGCCTGCATATGGCTTAAAATTTATTTCCTGAAAATCTGCTATGTGGTTTTCAATACATTGAAAGTGTATAACTCTCGGTATTGGCAGAAAAATAGACACCCAGACCAATGGAACAGAATAGAAAACCCAGAAATAAAACCACATATATATAGTCAAATAATTTTTGATAAAGGGGCCAACAACACACAATGGAGAAAAGAAAGCCTCTTCAATAAATGGTGCTGGGAAAACTGGAAAGCCACATGCAAAAGAATGAAACTGGACTACAGTTTGTCCCCCTGTACTAAAATTAACTCAAAATGGATCAAAGATCTAAACATAAGACCTGAAACAATTAAGTACATAGAAGAAGACATAGGTACTCAACTCATGGACCTGGGTTTTAAAGAGCATTTTATGAATTTGACTCCAAAGGCAAGAGAAGTGAAGACAAAAATTAATGAATGGGACTACATCAGACTAAGAAGTTTTGCTCAGCAAGAGAAACCGATAACAAAACAAAGAGACAGCCAACTAAATGGGAAATGATATTTTCAAACAACAGCTCAGATAAGGGGCCTAATATCCAAAATATACAAAGAACTCAGAAAACTCAACAACAAACAAACAATCCAATAAAAAAATGGGAAGAGGACATGAACAGACACTTCTCCCAGAAAAAAATACAAATGGCCAACAGATATATGAAAAGATGCTCATCTTCATTAGTTATTAGAGAAATGCAAATCAAAACTGCAATGAGATACCACCTCACACCTGTTAGATTAGCTATTATTAACAAGACAGGAAATAGCAAATGTTGGAGAGGCTGTGGAGAAAAAAGAACCCTCATCCACTGTTGGTGGGAATGTAAAGTAGTACAACCATTATGGAAGAAAGTATGGTGGTTCCTCAAAACACTGAAAATAGAACTACCTTATGACCCAAAACTACCTTATGTTTCCCAAAAACTCAGAAACATTGATACGTAAAGACACATGCAGCCCCATGTTTATTGCAGCATTATTCACAGTGGCCAGGACATGGAAACAACCAAAAAGCCCGTCAATAGATGACTGGATAAAGAAGATGTGGCACATATACACTATGGAATACTACTCATCCATAAGAACTGATGACATCGGATCATTTACAGCAAAATGGTGGGATCTTGATAACATTATACGAAGTGAAATAAGTAAATCAGAAAAAACCAGGAACTGCGTTATTCCATATGAAGGTGGAACATAAAAGTGAGACTAAGAGACATTGGTAAGAATGTGGTGGTTACGGGGGGCGGGGGGAGGGAAGGAAGGAGAGGGGGAGGGGAGGGGGAGGGTACAAAGAAAACTGGATAGAGGGTGATGGAGGATGATCTCTCTTTGGGTGATGGGTATGCAACAGAACTAAATGGCAAGATAACCTGGAAATGTTTTCTTTGAATATATGTACCCTGATTTATTGATGTCACCCCATTAAAATAAAATTTTTTCATAAAAAAAGAGTGTGGTGGTTACAGGGGGAGGGGGAAGAGGGAGAGGGAAAGGGAGAGGGGGAGGGGCACAAAGAAAACTAGATAGAAGGTGACAGAGGACAATCTGACTTTGGGTGATGGGTATGCAACATAATTGAATGACAAGATAACCTGGATATGTTATCTTTGAATATATGTATCCTGATTTATTGATGTCGCCCCATTAAAAAAATAAAATTATTAAAAAAAAGAAAAAAAAAGAAGTGTATAACTCTCAAATTTTCTTATCTTTTGCCTTCAAATCCAGGAATGCCCAAGTTATTACTTAGAGATCTAAAAGCAATTCTATCTTACTCCACCCAAATTTTTGATATGGCCTTTTAACAGCTTTAATTACATGTCTTTTATCATATGAATAAAAATCCTTGTTGGTAGAAACTAAACTATAAATAAGAAACAAAGGAATGCACACAAACAATAAATAATGAAAACACTGAGAATGGTAAGGATTGGAAACAGAACCTTCCTAGCTACTGTGTTTGGTTTCAATGACCTTCATACAGCAATTTCTCTTTGTTTTCACTTACCATGTTCATCACTAATTTTTCAACCACCCCACTAGAAAAACAAATTTTAACTTCCAAACTATTCACTGAAACAGAATAAGATCACATAAATATATTTCCTCAACTACATATAAGTCAGATATATAAGCTAGGGTCAAAGAAAACTGTGTGTAAGATGTAAATGAATGAATGACTCAAACAATATACTTTTTGAGAATGAATGGCACTTTGATTAGGGAATTTCTCCCTTTCCCGTTCTACCTTTGGAGTACTTGGTTTTACTTGCTACTTTATTGTTTAGTTTCATGATATATGCTGGTTAGGGAGAGAGGTGAATGTAAAGACTGTTCTGTTTTATCCCAGTGCTTAAGGTCTGGAAATAAAATTTCTAGTACAGTAGTTAAGACAATGAAATCCTACATTAAGAAAAGAATCTTTATTTGCACTAAAAAAGAATTTCTGAGAAACATACTATGTGCTGAACAGTGAATTTGTTTCCTTAGTACCTTCAAAATATCCCTGTTTGCATCAGGCCTGTAGTTCTAATATCTTTCATAGTAATTTTATTCTTTTCTCTCATAATCTCTTTATTTAATTATTTTCAAAATAAATTTACCAAAACAGTTGAAGATACTAGTCAAGCTTAAGATAATATAACAGTGAAGGTATGAAAAATTTATTGAATACTTACTATGTGCCATATAGTTTCTTACATAATCAATTTTACCTCTTGATAATGTTAATAATCCTGTAATAGAAGTATTATCTCCACGGGAAATAATTCTGGTTACGAGAAGTAAAATAATGTGCCTAAAACCAGTTAATGGACAACTGACAAGATGAAAATACAGCTGTGTCTACCAATAATGTCCATGTTCTTTCATTTTTATTTCTTTTCTTTTAATTATATTTTAATTAAATTTATTGAGGTGATATTGGTTAATATGATTATACACATTTCAAGTGTAGAATTCTATGATACATCATCTGCATGTTATATTGTCTACCCACCACCCAAAGTCAAAACATCTTTTACCATTATTTATTTCACCCCTTTACCCTTTACTACCCCTCTACACTTCTGCCATCTGATAACCAACATACTGTTGTCTGTGTCTATGAGTTATTTGTTTGTTATTCTTGTTTCTTCATTTATTGTTTTCAGTTTTAGGTCTCACATATGAGTGCAATAATATGGTTCTTAACTTTTTCTGTCTAACTTATTTCACTTAGCATGATATTCTCAACATCCATCTATGTTGTTGCAAAAGACAGCATTTCATCTTTTCTTATGGTTGAGTAGTGCCTATTTTATAAATGTACAACATTTTCTTACTTATCATCACCCACTGACTTCAAAATTCAGTGCATAATAAATAGTCACTACCTTTTTGAGTAACTTTAGATCAAATGTAAGTTATTTTAAGTTCAACTTTCTTAGTGCTAACCTTCACAGCCCTAAAAGATTTAAAAAAAAAGTACCAGAGGTTTCACCATAGCACTTTTACAGGTGTTTTCAGCAACATTCAAAACCAGGAGCATGAAGAAACCACCTTCGTCTCTAGTTTTAAAACTCTGGGGCTCAGTCTTACTTCTATTCATTCACTTGCAAAGAAAACAAACAACTTCTGTGTCCTGGACTTTAGAATCCATGGATAATGAAATTGGTCACATTCAAGAGATGCTGTCTTGACAAATATGAGCATATTCACATTATTAATGTCCTTTGGAAGAAATATACTTAGTAAAATGATTATCTCTTCATTTAGGAATATAATTCAAAAAATAATTTTCTGAGTACCTATAAAGGGCTGTACATTGTGGGAGATGGACAGATGAATACAATTCAGACACAGTCTTACATTCCATATACAAATCCATATATAAAGGATTTGAAGTTATTCTGTACCTAACTCACAGGCACTGAAGTGTTTTGAACATTAAAATAACAGGATCAGAAGATCCAAGATAGCAGCAGAATAGGTAGAAATTACACTCACCTCCTCCTAGGACCAAACTGGAATTACAATTGAAATATTGAAAAATCAACCTAAATAACCAACTGAAGACTAGCTGTACAGAAGTCTTATAACCAAGGCTTTGCAAAAGAAGCCACATCCAGACTACTAGGAAGAGCAGAGACACAAAAAAGGCTGGCATGGCACCCATGAATGGTGGTTATCCATAGGATATCTTAGCTGCAAAAGTTCGTTCTAAATCATGGTGTTTCAACCCCACACCAGGCTCCTCAGCCCAGGGCACCATATCTGGGTAGAGGTACCCACATAACTTCTGGCTGTGACAATCAGCAGGGATTCAGTCTACCAAAAAGAGACAAGAATCTGCTAGAGCCTTAAGTACCCTCTTAAAGTGACAATGCACAAAATCTCATTTGCAGCTACTCACCCTGGTCTTCAGCAGAAGAGGTTGGAGCAGACCAGAGTCATGTGAAGAGAGATGAGGGTTTCTGGCTCTGAGAGAGAGAGTAGAAGGGACAGTTGCCAGGGACCTTGTGTTGATAATTTCTCCCACCCTAGAGATGCAGTCTTTCTTAGGTCCAGCACTCCCCTCCATATATCATCAGCTTGGGAGAATGCAAAAGCCCCATCCTCTGGATTAACTGTTGCTCCACCCTGAATAGCTCATGCCCTGTAGAGGAGTCAGATGCCTGGGCCCAGGGTATAGAGGTATGGACAGACTCAGGGAGTGTCAGTGACTTAGTTATGTGGCTTTGGGGTGGGAGCCATCCCTCACTTTCCCAAGAGCCTGAATGGTGCCTACCCCTCACCAAAGATACACTAGCTCCACACTC
This sequence comes from Saccopteryx bilineata, assembly GCF_036850765.1. Lineage (NCBI taxonomy): Eukaryota > Metazoa > Chordata > Mammalia > Chiroptera > Emballonuridae > Saccopteryx > Saccopteryx bilineata. The sequence goes on along the minus strand of NC_089502.1, from coordinate 68,748,053 downwards.
CTGATTCCCAGCAACCTTGCCCTGCCAAGCTATAGCTCTTCAGGATGTTAGAGCAGAATCTGGCATAGGCTGAGTTGTGTGTCTCTAGGACAGGAACCAATTTCCCTTGTACACCTGACCAGTGTTGAGCCCTCTTTTAATACAGCCAAGTCTTGGTCTGTTTGGTCCTGATAAACACTGCTGGCCTCCCACTGCTGACTCCCTGAAACTCCACCCCATGACAAAGGCCTGTGTGTACTTAGCAGGTAACAGCTGGCCATAATATGCCCTGGTACTTTTGTTGCATGGACCCAGACCCAGCCATGGTACCCAGTTTGAACCTGTATAAATCTGGTGAACACTATTCACCCCTAGCAACTGACTCACTAAGAACCTACCTCCTACAAATCACATACTGCCAGAGGCTTTTTCAGTGACTGAGCCTAACAGGCAGCAAGCAGGTGGAAACAAGTGAAGGTGAATCTCAGGGTGCTTTGTTAACAGTAAATGATGCCAAATATACCTCAGTTCAGCAACCTTGGTTCTCGAGGTTGGCTGGAAAGAACTCAGAGCCAGGGAACTCAAATACAAGTGCAAGTTTATTTAGAAAGTAACAGAGGGAGAAGAAATAAGTTATAAATCTGAAAGAAGCAAACTTAAAGCTTCAGAGAAAGAATAGCAAAAAAAAGAGAAAAATAAATCTGGAAGAAAGAGTAAGTCATGGGCATGCTGTATAGAGAGAGCACCTGCAGAGAGAAGGGGATGGGGAAAAACGTGGGCATGCTCAAGAGAAAGAGCATGCACACACACCTGAGTCCCTCATCCTAAGGATTTTTATCCCCTCTAAAGGCAAAATCTTAAGGGAGGTTCCAGGATGGGATTTCAATACAATATTTATCAGCTTTTCCATGTATGTCTTTTTGAGGTCATAGTTTGTATCAATTGGTCAGTGCCAGGGAAGGGGATAATTAGTCATTGCATTTAATCCTTTTATTAATTGATTTTAATTTATTATGTTTACATAGATTCTAGTGTTGCCCCGAATGCATCCTCCCTCCCCCGTATTCCCCTCAACATCTCCTTTGCCCCCTGCATCATAGTGCCCTCCCCCTCTCCCTTCAGGTTTATCCCGTCCTCTCATCCTCTTTCCCTCTGTTCTCTTTTCCTCTGGTCCCTTTGATCTCTCCTCTGACTCAGTTCCATTCCTCAGTTCACATTGTTCATTGAATTCCTCAAATGAGTGAGGTCATATGATATTTTTCTTTATCTGCCTGGTTTATTTCACTTAAAATAATAGTTTTCAGGTCCATTCATGTTGTCACAAAAGGTAAGATTTTCTTCTTTTTCATGGCCCCATAGTATTCCATTGTATATATGTACCACACTTTTTTATTCACTCATCCACTGTTGGACACTTGGGCTGTTTCCAGATCTTCGCTATTGTGAACAATGCTGCCATAAACATGGGGGTACATTTCTCCTTTTGAAACAGTGCTATAGTGTTCTTGGGGTATAGTCTTAAGAGTGGAATAGCTGGGTCAAAAGACAAACTACACAATGGGAGAACATAGTCTACAATACATCTGATAAGGGGTTAATAACTAAAATTTATAAAGAACTTGTAAAACTCAACACCAGGAAAATAAACAATCCAATAAAAAAATGGGTAAAATAAATGAATAGACACTTTTCCAAAGAGGATATACAGATAGCCAATAGGCATAAGAAAAAATGCTTAACATCACTAATCATTAGAGAAATGCCAATTAAAATCACAATGAGATATCACCTCACGCCAGTCAGAATGGTGCTCATCAACAAAACAACACAGAATGAGTGCTGGTGAGGATGTGGAAAAAAGGGAACCCTCCTGCACTGCTGGTAGGAATGCAGACTGGTGCAGCCACTGTGGAAAACAGTATGGAGATTCCTCAGAAAAGTAAAAATCGAACTGCATTTAATCCTAATGTCAGCCATGGTATTGCTCCACCTGCTCCTGTTGCTTTTCTGGGCCTGAAGCTGAAATACACCTGAGAGTTAGACTGTTATCTCTAGGGCTTAATGCTTATAGGAGTGATCATATACAGCTAGTGCTCAACTTATGACCATGATTGTTTCCAACAGACCGTCATAACATGATTTGGTCGTAAGTTAAGTAGGCTATATGTACAGTACTGTGAAATGATGTTATAAAAATCTTTAAGTCATATTTTTTTTTATTCTATTCAGCTTTTATCCTTTATTTTAGGTTCTAAAGAGTGACAAATATGGCAGGTGCACAATAACTAAATTGGCAGGAAAATAGTGTTAGGTTGCTAGAGTTTAAATTACTTTATTCAGATATATTAAGAATACAATTAATAGTACTAGCATTTTAGGAATTACAAAAGAAGAGAACACAAACATTTCAATTATGTTTAAGTCATATTTTATCATAATTTTCTTTGTTCATTTTATGCCATTTTTATCATCTCTACACAATTTTGTTTCTTGTTTTTACATTCATAAGGTTTAAGTAAAATACTGCATTACCAGTACGACTGGCTTAATATTTGCAAAGACAATTTCCTCTTGGTAGACATCTTGGGAAGGGTTTGATGAAAAATATCCAAGACACAAAACAGAAATTGCTGTACCAAGTCTGGGATAATAGTTGAAATGATGCACGCAGAGATGGTAGTGCTGCTGGAAGCTGGTCTGCACTGTCGTATGCCCAGCTGGGCAACACTTGCACTGCCAGACGTGGAGCAGTTGTGGCTAGTGATTGTGGTCATAAAGTCGAATGGTCATAAGTTGCATAGGTGTAAGTCAATCAATATTTGTAAGGGCTTGTATGGGAGTCCTAAGAAGCTATTCTTTGGCCCATTTGTTTCTCCTTTAAGGGGGTTTACCACATGACTAAAAACATCTAAAGAAAAAAAGGTCAGGGGTGGATATGAACTGCATGACCAGTGATTTGAAAGATCAGAGGGTCTTAATAGCATGACCATGATATACTAGGGGAGGAAAGGTCACCTTAATTGTGAGGTCCCCCCCCTAAAATACATGTGTTCCCAGTTTTGCCCACTGCTAGGTGCCTGGAGCTTTTCACCCTGTTGAACTTCTGCACCTGACTTATTGTTACTACTCTGCTTGTATCTCTCTAACTGCTTAGTGCATCAATCCCCACTCAAGGATTTTTGTCTCTGAATTCTTTAAGAGAAAGAGGCATAAGGTCTCTGTAGTTGCTTTCTGCCATTGAGGGGTGGAGTTTTCTTTCAGAGCTGTGGACAAGGCCCACTGGGGGTGAGGATGACGAAGATGCAGAGACCCGACTCCGGAGACCAGGTTCAGTGACTCAGATCTGCTTTATTCAGGAAGTAAGCTAGCTTATATACACAGGTTCAGCCTATAGGGTGTTACAGCATGTTCTTCAAAGCCAATGGCTAAAAAGATCATGGAGCTTCCTGGTTGGTGCCGAGTCACTTCCTTACAGCAGGTGAGCTCCCTCCTGTGTGTGCCTAGGAGGGTTTCTGGCGCTGGAGTGTTCTCACAGCATTACATCAGCCACAGCTGCTAGGAATGTGCTCTGTGCTCTACCTACATTTCCCCCTTCTCTTTTAATTAGGGCCAGTTGGACTTGATGAATGATAGCACACATAAGCAGGAACAGAGCACCAGGGCCTGGGGGCCTGTCATAGGCCATTCTCTGGGCTTGCTCTGCTAAAGCCTTCATATCCCCCCAGGTGATGGGGTGTGCATGTTGGCCATGAGGTCTTCTCCTGGAGCACTGAGGACCTCTTCCAGGTGGCTGTTTATCAAGGGTGAGGTTTGCCATCTCCTGGGTCAGGGGGCTTGTTGGAGGGGTCATCTTGGGACACTGGAATTGGTCAGATATTTCATCCTGGGATCCAAACAGGCTGTGGGCTGTTTTCTGGAAAGACACAAGCATAACCTCTCCCTTGAATTAGAAGAGGGTGTTGTCCCCACCACTGGCTGGGTCCTTCCAGTGTACCAATGGCAATGGGGTCAGTTGGCTACGAAGGCCTCCCCAATGCTTGTAAGCGGGAGTTACACCATCAGAATCAAAAGTTAAATAATTGAGAGTGAATATAGCACTGAGGAGCACTTCTCTGGGTGAGGAGCTCCCTCTCTGTCTGTGTTTTGACCTGGGCCACAGACCAAAAAGGGAGTTAACTTTTAAAATTTTTAGTTCATGGCAGTTGGACAGCGGAGCTGATGGCACAGTTATTAATTCAGTTGGTTTCATTTCTGCGTGCTTGGCCGCAAGTTTATCAAACCAATTACCTTCCTTCTCTGCAGGGGGAGGCGAATATGGGGGTAGGGGCTCTTCTGAAAAAGGAGTAGCCTGTAGGACCTTAGGAACCAGCAGAGGGTCCTTAATAGGAGCACTGGTCGGGCAGGCATGTATTTCTAATAGGGCAGGAGTGAGGCCGAGAGAGAAGGTTTGTCCTTCATGTACTTCGGCCAAATGAATGCGTTGGAGAGCTCAGGCCCAAGTGTCTGGGTCCCAGAGAGGCACGTCGCCAAGGCAGGGATTGAAACCAAAGAGGATCTCCCAGTAAGTACAAAGATCCTTTACACTAATTTTAACTCACCTACTTTGCAATAGGGCATGGAGGGCTCAAGCTTGTGGGGCTTGGGAGTGAGGGAGAAGGTTTCCCATTGCAGAGGGTCACTCACCCGCCCCTTGGATGCCGGTTGGGTCCTTGTCTGGGTACCAGTTGTGGACAAGGCCCACTAGTGGTGAGGAAAATGGAGACGCAGAGACCCGACTCTGGAGACCAGGTTCAGTGATGTGGATCTGATTTATTCAGGAAGTAAGCTAGCTTATATACACAGGTTCAGCCTATAGGGTGTTACAGCGTGTTCTTCAAAGCCAATGGCTAAAAGATCAGGGAGCTGCCTGGTTGGTGCCGAGTCACTTCCTTACAGCTGGTGAGCTCCCTCCTGCATGTGCCTAGGAGGGTTTCTGGCACTGGAGTGTTCTCAGAGCATTGCATCAGCCACAGCTGCTAGGAATGCACTCTGTGCTCTACCTACACAGAGCCAAGTGATCCTTGCTCTCTGTCAAGGAGAATGAGGCTTAGGCACAGAGGGGGGTTGCTGTTGTATCTGGAGTAAGTATAAGACCATATTCCAAGAGTATAAAGAAGGGTGAATAAGGCTTGTATTCTGATGTAGACAAATTGTGTCATAAATGTTAACATTATTGGGTAAAATTTAGAACAAGAATGATGACAAATGGTTCCATTAAAGGGAATATCCACGTAAGGATACCAGGGGTTCCCAAGGCTGGCTTGCAAAGATTTTCAGTGTTGTTTTTCCTGACTAACACGTAACATCTCTGAGGATGTTACAGATGCTTATGTAAATTATGAAGTTTCCACAGCATCAGTCATTAAGATTCCTTAAGTATGCCTTTGGCTGTAATTTGCAAATGCATAGCTGAAAAAAAATTTCAGTTCTCAATAATTTCAAGTAAAAGGATAGGAAAAAATAAATTTGTAGGGTTGTAGCCAATTATTCAAACAAACTAAAAAAATTCAGGATCCAGTTCAGTTTATAGGTGAAAAAGAAAACTTTTTACAAATTTTAACTGAATTTATTGGGTGTCACTTGTTAACATAGTTATACAGGTTTCAGGTGCTCAATTCTACAACACATCTCTGTACTTCATATTGTGTGTTCACCTCTTTCCCAAAGTCAAGTCTTTGTCTATTACCATTTATCATTCCTCCTCCATATCCCCCTTTCCTCAGGCAATCACCATACTGCTGTCTGTGATCATGAGTCTTTCTCAGTCTCTCTCTCTCTTGACTCTCTCTCTCTCTTAGCTCTTTTTAAATCAATCTCTTCAACCTCCCTTTCATACTGCCTCCAACCCCAACTACTGTCCATCTCCTCTCATTGTATGAATCTATTTTAATTGTCAGTTTATTGTGTTCATTAGATTTCACATATGAGTGAGTGAAATATGGTACTTGTTATCCTCTGATTGATTTATTTCACTAAGCCTAGTGCTCTCCAGGTCCATCCATGCTGTTGCAAAAGTAATATTTCCATTTTTATGTCTGCATAGTTACAACTGTGTAAATGTACAGTATTACAGCTTTTTTTTACCCATTCATCTACTGGTGGGCACTTGTATTACTTCCAAAACTTGGTTATTGTAAATAATGCTGAAATGAACATAGGGGTGCATATATTCTTTTGAATTCATGTCTTGGGATATTTAGGATTCATTTCCTGAGATGGGATCACTGGGGTGAAAAGACAGTTCCATTTCTAATTATTGGGGTAGCTCAATACAGCTTTCCACAGTGGCTGTACCAATCTGCATTCCCACCAATAGTGCACATGAGTCCCCTTTTCTTCACACTCATCAACACTTCTTTGTTGATTTATTGAGGATAGCCATTCTAACATGTATGAGGAAATATTTCATTGTAGTTTTAATTTGCATTTCTCTGATAATTAGAGATGTTGAGCATCTTTACATATATCTATTAGCCATTTGTATGCCCACTTTAAGAAAGTGTCTATTCAGGTCCTTTGCCAATTTTTTTTTTTACTTAGATTGTTTTTGCTTTATTTTATTAATTCTTTTATTAAGGCAATTAAATTTAACAGAGTGACATTAGTCAACCAAAGTGCATAGATTTAGAGAAAACTTCTCCACATCAATTGGACAGTCGATTATGTTGTATACACATCACCCAAAGTCAAATTATCCTCTGTCACCCTATATTTTGTTTCTTTTTAAGCCCCTCCCCTGGTCGGATAACCCCTTTTAGTATTTCTTGTAGTAGGGGTTTTCTAGTGATAAATTCTCTCAGCTTCTGTATGTCTGTAAATGTTTTTATTTCCCCTTCATATTTGAAGGATAGCTTTGATGGATATAGTATTCTTGGCTAATAGTTCCTCTCTTTTAGTACTTTAAATGTTGGGGCCCACTCTCTTCTGGCTTGTAGAGTTTCTGTTGAGAAATCAGATGATAGCCTAATAGACCTTCCTTTATATGTTATATTCTTCTCCCTAGCTGCCTTGAGGGTTCTTTCTTTGTAATTGATTTGTGATAATTTCATTACGATTTGCCTTGGAGTAAGGTCTGTTTGAGTAGATATAACTCTGCGTTCTGTTTGCTTCTTGGATTCAAAGCTCTAACTCTTTCCACAGGCTAGGGAAGTTCTCATCAATTATTTGTTTCAATATGTTCTCCATTTCTTTCTCTGTCTCTTCTTCTTCTAATATACCCATTATTCTTATATTGCTCTTTCTGATGGAGTCAGACAATTCTAGTAGGTCTTTCTCATTTTTTTTAAATTCATAAATCTCTCCCTTCTTCTCTCTGTAGTATCTCTAGTTGCTTATCTTCAATTTTACTGATTCTCTCCTCCATCTGACCTGTTCTATTAGCTAAGCTTGTTACCTCATTTTTCAGTTTATGTTTTGAGTTTTTCATCTCTGTTTGTTTCTTTTTTATAGTTTCAATTTCCTTGGTGAAGTACCCTTTTTTCATTATGTTGTTTTTGAGCTCACTAAATTGCCTTTCAGTGTTTTCTTGTACCTTATTGAGTATTTTTAGAACTTCAATTTTGAATTCTCTGTCATTAATCTTCATGGTTTCCATGTAATTGATATTTTTTTCCTGGAGATTTTTCATCATCTATCTGAGCTATGTCTCTGTCTTGTATATCCATATTTGATTTCATTTTCCTTGATGGCATTTGAGAATGCTATTGTTAATTACCCTCTAAGAGATAATTATTCCTTTTTCTGGTAGGAGGTGCTGTGCTACAAGAGTGGCCTCTGCGAGATTCTTGGATGGATTTCTACTGAAGTGTCACTGTTGTAATGATGCAGGCAGTGCCATTATATTGGTAGGAGGGGCTTGTTTTAGGGCTTTACAATTTTATAGCTCTAGCAATGGCCAACCAGGGGTCTTCTGGACCCCTCCCCCACATCCCAACAGAGCAGGGGATCAAGCACCTAGGCACCCCCACCTCTCACAGGAGAGAGTAGCCTGGAGGCCTAGCTGAGCGGGTCTGCCACTGCCACTGTTCATAAAGCAAGGCAAGCAATGTGAGACTGGGGTGACACAGTCCAATGCCTCCTCTGATACCATGGCAAGCACTCAAAGCACAGCCATGAGCAGTGCAGGGGATGCATGCTACAAGCTGGTGTCCAAGTTTCAGGAGCAGTTGTGGCAGAGATCACAGATCAGCGTGTCCAGCACCACAAGGCTAAAAACTCCAATAGTCAAATGGGCAGATAAAGCGTGCCCCAGTGCCACATGGGATGATCTCCACAAGCTATTGGCACACAGTTCTTGGGAACACACCATGGGCTTTGTGTGCACCCAGTACCTGCAATCACAGGTGTGGCAGATGCCAGGAAACAGCCCTGCTCTCTGTTCTTTGCCGTCACCCCTATCTCAGCCCCTTCCACCCAGACTCTCCTCTTCTCCCTGCTCTGGCTCAGACAAAGCCTGCACCAATAGTACCTCCCTCCCTTAGGTATGTGAGGAAAGAAAAAGACTCAGTCTTCTGGTTTTTTATTTTCTTCTGTGAGCAGATCCTATTTTTGGCCTGCCTTCTTGCATAATTATACTTTAGTCTATCTGGTGTGCATATATTTCAGGTTCATCTGTTTTTGTTTTTTTTTAAATATGTGTATAGTTGTAGAATTTGTTGAAATTTCAAGGGGAGAGATTAGAAATATCTCTCACACTGCCATTTCTCTCTGTTTTATTTTTTGATGTTGAGTTTTATAAGTTCACTATAATTTTTTTCTTTTCCTTTTTTTAGTGAAAGAGACACACACAGAGAGAGACAGACAGGGACAGACAGACAGGAAGGGATAGAGATGAGAAGCATCAATTTCTTGGCACTTTTAGTTGTTTATTGATTGCTATCTCATATGTGCCTTGACTGGGAGACACTAGCTGAGCCAGAGACCCCTTGTTCAAGCCAGTGACCTTGGGCTCAAGCCAGCAACCTTGGACTTTAAACCAGAATCTTTTGGGCTCAAGCCAGCAACGATGGGTTCAGGTCTGTAATCTTATGCTAAAACCAGCGACCCTGAGCTCAGGCTGGTGAGCCTGTGCTCAAGCCAATGACCTCATGGTTTCGAATATGAGTCCTCAGCATTCCAGGCCAAAGCTCTATCCACTGCGCCACTGCCTGGTCAGGCATATTCATTATAAATTTTGAATATTTTTTTATTTATTCATTTTCGAGAGGACAGAGAGAGAGAGAGAGAGAGAGAGAGAGAGAGAGAGGAGAGACAGAGAGAGAGAAGGGGGGGAGGAGCTGGAAGCATCAACTCCCATATGTGCCTTGACCAGGCAAGCCCAGGGTTTCGAACCTGTGACCTTAGGATTTCCAAGTCGACGCTTTATCCACTGCACCACCACAGGTCAGGCATAAATTTTGAATATTAATCTTTGATCAGATGTATAGGCAAAATTGTTCTCTGATTCTTAGATTGTCTTTTAATTTTCTAATGGTTTCTTTTGCTGTGCAAAATCTTTGTTTGATGTAAGCCTATTTGCTTACTTTTTGTTTGTTTGTTTCCCTTGCACGAGGATATATATCAGAAAAAAAAGTTTTGGTGCAAGAAATATCTGAAATTTTACTGCCTATGTTTTTTTTTTTCTAGAATTTTTTTGGTTTCAAGTGTAACTTTTAAGACTTTAATACATTTTGAGTTTTTCCTTGTGTGTGTATGGTGTAGGAAGGTAGTCTAGTTGTTCTTTTATGTTAAAAACTCTCTAATTGCCCTGGCCGGGTTGGCTCAGCGGTAGAGCGTCAGCCTAGCGTGCGGAGGACCCGGGTTCGATTCCCGGCCAGGGCACACAGGAGAAGCGCCCATTTGCTTCTCCACCCCTCCGCCGCGCTTTCCTCTCTGTCTCTCTCTTCCCCTCCCGCAGCCAAGGCTCCATTGGAGCAAAGATGGCCCAGGCGCTGGGGATGGCTCTGTGGCCTCTGCCCCAGGCGCTAGAGTGGCTCTGGTCGCAACATGGCGACGCCCAGGATGGGCAGAGCATCGCCCCCTGGTGGGCAGAGCGTCGCCCCTGGTGGGCGTGCCGGGTGGATCCCGGTCGGGCGCATGCGGGAGTCTGTCTGACTGTCTCTCCCTGTTTCCAGCTTCAGAAAAATGAAAAAAGAAAAAAAAAAACTCTCCAATTTTTTCAACACCATTTATGGAATAGACTCTCTTTAACCCATTGTATGTTCTTGCCTCCTTTGTCAACTATTAATTGGCCATATTTGTGTAGGTTGATTGATGAACTGTGTATTCTGTTCCATTGATCTATGTGTCTTTTTTTTTTTCTGCCAGTACCATGCTGTTTTGATTACAACGGCTTTGCAATATAACTTGATATTATGTAGTATGATTTTTTCAACTTTGTTCTTTCTCAACATTGTTGTCTCTATTTGTGGTCTTTTTTGGTTCCATATACATTTTTGGAGTATTTGTCATAGTTCTGTAAAATACACCACTAGTAATTTGTTAAGTATTGTGTTGAATCTATAGATTGCCTTAGATAATAAGGACAATTTAATGATGTTATTCTTTCTATCCTTGAACATGATATATGCTTCCACTTGTTTATATCTTCTGCAATTTCTTTCTTTAGTGTCATATAATTTTCTGATTACAGGTCTTTTACATCCTTGGCTAAATTTATTGCTAGGTATTTTATTCTTTTTGAAGCAATTGTGAATGGTAATATTTTTTAGTTGCCTTTTCTGAGAGATTATTATTGTTTTCTAAAAATGCAACTAATTTTTGGATATTTATTTTGCATTCTTCTACTTTACTGAATTTATCAGTTTTTGGTGGAATTTTTAGGGTTCTTTATATACAGTAACATATCATCTGCAAATAATGACAGTTTTACTTCTCTTCCTTTTTTTTCAATTTGGATGCCTTTATTTCTTCTTCTTTTCTGATTGCTAAGGCCAGGATATCCAGTACTTTATTGATTTGTTCCTGATCTTAAAGGAAATACTTGTAGTTTTTGCCTATTGAGTATAATGTTGGCTGTAGATTTGTCATACATGGCCTTTATTATGTTGAGGTATTTCCCTCTATTCCCACTTTGCTGAGATTTGCATACAGTTTTAACATTAATGTATGCTGGATTTTATGAAATGTTTCTTCTGCATCTACTGATATGATCATGGGAGTTTTACCCTTCATTTTGTTTAAGTGGTATATCACATTTATTGATTTGCAGAGGTTGTAGCAACCTTACATCCCCAGAATAAATCCAAATTGATCATAGTGTCTGACCTTCTTAACGCATTGGCTGGATCTGGTTTGCTAATATTCTTTGAGGATTTTAGTGTCTCTGTTAATAAGGGATATTGGCTTATAATTTTTTTTCTTTATGTCGTCCTTATCTGGTTTTGGAATTAGAATAATGCTGACCCCATAAAATGAACTTGGGAGTCTTCCCTCTTCTTCAATTTTTAGACTAGTTTGAGGATAGTTGTTAATTCTTCTTTGAATGTTTGGTAAAATTCACTAGTGAGGACCTGGCTGGTTGGCTCAGTAATAAAGCATTGACCTGGTGTGTGGAAGTCCCGGGTTTGATTCCTAACCAAGGCACACAGGAGAAGTGCCCATCTGCTTCTCCACTCTTCTCCCACTTCTTTCTATCTATCTCTTCCCCTCCTGCAGCCAAGGATCCATTGGAGCAAAGTTGGCCCAGGTGCTGAGGATGGCTCTATGGCTTCCACCACAAGCAATAGAATGGCTCCAGTTGCAGTGAAGCAATGGCCTAGATGGGCAGAGCATCGCCCCTTATAGGCTTGCAAGGTGGATCCTGGTTGAGCACATTCAAGAGTCTGTCTCTGCCTCTCAGCTTCTCACTTCATAAAAATACAAAAAAAATTCACTAGTGAAACTATCCAGTCTGGGGCTTTTGTTTGTTTGGAGTTTTTTGATTGCTACTTTAATTTTGTAAGTTTCAATCTGCCTATTCAGATGTTCTGACTCTTTCTGATTCCGTTTTGTAGGATTTTACATTTCTAGGAATTTTCCCATTTCATCTAGAGTGTCCAATTTATTGGCAGATAGCTGTTTGTAATATTTTCTGACATTTCTTTTTGTTGCTCTTGTTTCTGTTATTTTTCCTATTTCACCTCTGATTTTATTTATTCAAGTTCTTTTTCTTGAGGAGTGTGGTTTAAGGTTTGTCAATCTTGTTTATCTTTTCAAAAATCAACTATTGGTTTCATTGATCTTTTGTATTGTTTATTTAAACTTAATTTTATTTATTTTTAATCTCATTTTATTATTCATTCCTCTACTCACTTTCGGCTTTTTTTTTCAAGTTTCTTTAAGTATAAACTTAGATTGTTTACTTGAGAGTTCTTTAGTTTCTTAAGGTAGGCCTGTAATAATATGAATTTCTCTCTTAGGACTGATTTTTATGTGCCTCATAAATTTTAGGTTGTTGTGTTCTCATTTTCATTGGCTTTAAAGAATTTTTTGATTTTTCCTTAATTTTATTGTTAATCCATTCATTTTTAGTGACATGTTATTTAACCTCCATTCACTTTTCAGAGTTATATTCTTGTGACTGGTTTTTAGTTTTGTTCAGAGAAACTGCTTGATATAATTTCAGTCTATGTAATTTTATTTAGATTTATTTTTGTGTCCTAACATAGGAAATATAGTCAATAATATTGTAGTAACTATATATAGTTCTAGCTGTGTACCTGAAATATCAGGGAGAACACTGTACAGTACGTGATTGTCTATCCACTATGCTGTCCACCAGAAACTAATACAAAATAATATTGAATTTAAACTGAAATAAAAAAATTTAAATGTCAAAACAATAGTTCACTGTGGGTCAGATATATTAAATATATTTATCTAAATTGTCTTTTGACTGAATTTATTTTCTTTTTCAAAAAGAGATTTAAAACTTTTTGTACACCTGAAACTAACATAATATTAAATATCAACTGTAATTAAAAATACAATTGTTACATAATAGAACAAAAATAATAAAATGACATGATCATTTTTGGCCATGAAGAAAATAACTTCAGGGAATGTGACAAGATAGTGATGGAGTAGGTGGACATACCAACTTCCACCTTCCAGAACCAAAGTGGATTACAAGTTAAATTTAAGAACCATCATCTGGGAAAACTAACATTGGACTAAACTAAGAGGACTCTTCAACCAAGGAACACTGCAGAAGCCACACTGAGACTGGTAGGAAAAGTGGAAACGTGGAGAGGGCTGCCCAGCTTCTGGAGTGAATGGCAGCCCAGAGAGACTTGCGTGGCAGGAAGTGAGTTTAGCAGAGAGGGGAGGGTCCTGAGCACCAGGAACAAAGCCTCAGCCTGCAGCCCCAGAACCTAGAAGAGGCATATGGACAGTATTTAGCTGGAAACAATGCAGGATACTGTTTGTGAAAAAAGACTGATTTCTCAGACCCAGGATTCTTCTTAAAGGGACTGAGCAGAAAACTTCTCTCACAACCACTCACCCAGGGGTCCGGGGGATGGGGAGAAAGGAGAGGACTGGTGTAGCAGAAAGAGAGTGTAATCTGGGAGGCACAGGGAAAAACACTTTGAGAGACAGCCACCCTAACCCCTGGGCTGAGTCTCTCCCCAAAACTGAAGTGAATATTTCCCTTGGAAACAGCAATACCAGCAAAGGGAAGCAGGACATCAGCCAACCAAGCTCTCCTGCAGTACTTAGAGCAGTCACTTTGAAGGAGGGAGCTTTCAGGACTATAGTAGTGAGTCTTAGGTTCTGAGTTGCAGCACCCCCACCCAAATGGAACTGCAGTTCTGTCGGCAACAGCAGAAGCTGGCTGGCTACAACTGAGGCCCATGTGTGAGCTCAGTCTTGCCCAGCGGGGAAGGAGGGGACATGTGAAAGTAGTCAAGCCCAGCTACTAGCCCCCTTCAATCCTACCTGTAGGGGAAGGGCAGGAGCCCCGGAATGGGCGGAGACCGCCCTTGAGCAAGGGTGCAGTAATGCAGCATCGCCTGGCCCATGGGAACCAAGGCTTGTGGCTTGACTCAGGATCCGGTTCCTCAAGCAAGAGTGGAGCAAAAGCCAAGAATAGGCAGAGTTTTGCAACTGAGCATGGGCAGGCAGCCCGGCCGGTCAGTGGAGCCAAGGCTTGCAGCTATTCCACAAGCAGATTCCTCCTACAGGGGCAGGGTGCAAGCCTAGAATAAGGCACAGACCCGCAGCTGAGCAAAGCTGCTCACCCCTGCCCTCAGGGCTGAGCATAACCCCGCCTGCAGGGGCAGGGCGAAGGCTGAGGCCACCAAGGCTTGTACACCCGAGCACTTAATCACAGTACCTCTCATGAAGGAGAGACAGAAACCACAGCAAGAGCCCCAGTGGGCTGGCACTAGCAATGCCCATACCCCAACACCTTAGGCAGCAGCAGCAGAGGGGGTGGCGGGTTTGCAGACAGACCACACATAGGGAGCACAGAGACCACATTCAGTGGACTCCAGTGGCCAAAACCTTTTTTTACACAGACAAAATGAGAAGGCTGAGAAATGTAACACAAATGAATCAAGAGAAATCCCCAGAAAAGGACCTGAATGAGTCAGATATAACCAAATTACCAGATGCGGAGTTTAAAAATAATGGTTGTTAGGATGCTCAAAGATTTTAGAACAACAATATATGGTCATTATGAACACCTAAATAAAGAGATAGCAAATATAAAAATGACATTGAAATAATAAAATAGAATCATTCATAAATAAAAAAAACAATATCAGAAATGAAGAACACAATGGAACGTATTAAAAGCAGGATGGGTGAAGCTGAGGATAGAATCAACGAGGTAGAGGACAAGATAAACAAAGGCATGGAAGCAGAGAAGAACAAAAGGAGACTCAAATAGTCTGAGGAAAGTCTTAGAGAGCTCTGTAAGAACATGAAGAGAAATAACCTTAGCATCATAAGGGCTCCTGAAGAAGAAAAGAAATAACAAGGGATAGAGACTTTGTTCAAACATATCATAGCTGAAAATTTCCCTAAATTAAGGCAGAAAAATGTCTCACAAGTTGAAGAAGTAGAGAGAATTCCATTAAAGAGAAACTCAAAGAAATCTACACCAGGACACATCATAATTAAAATACCAAAGCTAAGTGATAAAGAGAAAATATTAAAAGCTACTAGAGAAAAAAAAGTTATTACCTACAAAGGAGCCCCCATGAAGATGACTTCTAACTTCTCAACAGAAACACTTGAAGCCAGAAGGGAATGGCAAGAAATATTCAAAGTAATGCAGAACAAGAGCCTAACCCAAACTACTTTATCCAGCAAAGCTATTATTTAAAATTGAAAGAGAAATAAAAAGCTTTCCAGACAAAAAAAGAAACTCAAGGAATTCATTAAGACCAAGCCAATGCTGCAAGAAATGCTAAGAGTCCTGTTGTAAACAGATCAAAGGAGAAAAAGAATATAGCAAAAGAGGAATATAGTTTTAAAGGATAAAATGGCAATAAACAACTACATATCAATAATATCCTTAAATGTAAATGGATTAAATGATCTGATCAAAAGACATAGGGTAGCTACATGGATAAGAAAACAGGACCCATACATATGCTGTCTTCAAGAGACACACCTTAAAACAAAAGATGCACATAGACTGAAGATAAAAGGATGGAAAAACATATTTTACGCAAATGGAAATGAATAAAAAGCTCGGGTACCAATACTTATATCAGACAAAATGGACTTTAGAACAAAGGCTATAGTAAGAGATAAAGAAGATTACTACATAATGATAAAGGGAGCAATCCAACAGGAAGATATAACCGTTATTATATCTGCGCACCCAATATAGGAGCACCTAAATATATAAAGCAGACTTTGATGTATTGAAAGGGTGAGATCAACAACAGTACTATAATAGTAGGGGATTTCAATACCTCACTAACTTCACTAGATCCACAAGAATGAAATTTAACAAAGAAACAGCAGACTTAAAGGACACACTAGATCAATTCGATTTAATAGATATCTTCAGAACCTTTCACCCTAAAGCAGCAGAATATACATTCTTTTCAAGTGCTCATGGTACATTCTCTGAGATAGACTACATGTTAGGGCACAAAAGTGGCCTCAACAAATTTAAGAAGATTGAAATTATATCGAGCACTTTCTCTGATCACAATTGCAGAAAACTAGAAATCAACCATAACAGAAAAACTGAAAAATATCCAAACACTTGGAACCTAAATAGCATGATATTAAATAACAAATGGGTTAACAATGAGATCAAAGAAGAAATAAAGAAATTCCTAGAAATGAACTATAATGAGCATACATCAACTCAAAATTTATGGGACACAGCAAAATGAGTCCTGAGAGGAAAGTTCATAGCATTACAGGCATGCCGTAAAAAGCTAGAAAAAGCTCAAATAAACAACTTGACCCTGCATCTGAAAGAACTAGAAAAAAAAAAAACAGAAAGTAAAGCCCAGAGGTAGTAGAAGGAAGGAAATAATAAAGATCAGAGCAGAAATAAATGGCATAGAGGTTAAAGAAAAAATACAGAGGATCAATGAAACCAGGAGCTGGTTCTTTGAAAAGGTAAACAAGTTCTATGAACCATTAACCAGACTCACCAAGAAAAAAAGAGAGAGGACTCAAATAAATAAAATTAAAAATTAGAGTGGAGAAATAACAATTGACCCAACGGAATACAAAATATTGTAAGAAAATACTATGAAGAACTGTACGCCAAAAACTAGACAACCTAGATGAAATGGACAAATTCTTTGAAACATATAATCTTCCAAAAATTAATCTGGAATACTCAGAAAAACTAAACAGACCGATTATAACAAATAATATTGAAACAGTGATCAAAAAACTCCCAAAAAAGAAAAGTCTTGGGCCTGATGGCTTCACAA
Source organism: Saccopteryx bilineata (assembly GCF_036850765.1). Lineage (NCBI taxonomy): Eukaryota > Metazoa > Chordata > Mammalia > Chiroptera > Emballonuridae > Saccopteryx > Saccopteryx bilineata. The sequence continues at coordinate 68,731,140 of NC_089502.1, read as the reverse complement.
GTGAATTCTACCAAATATTCAAAGAAGAACTAACTCCTACCCTTCTCAAGCTATTTCAAAAAATTCAAGAGGTAGGAAGACTTCCAATCTCCTTTTATGAGGCGAACATATTTTGGATTCCAAAACCAGGCAAAGACAAGACAAAGAAAGAAAATTACAGGCCAATATCCCTGATGAATTTAGATGCTAAAATCCTCAACAAAATATTAGCAAACCGGATCCAGGAATATATGAAAAAAATCATACACCATGATCAAGTGGGATTTATTCTGGGGAGGCAAGGCTAGTACAATATTCGCAAATCAATCAATGTGATCCATCACATAAACAAAAAGAAGAGGAAATACCACATGATAATTTCAATAGATGCAGAAAAAACATTTGATATCATCCAGCACCCATTCATGATCAAAACTCTCAGCAAAGTGGGAATACAGGGGACATATCTCAACATGATAAAGGTCATCTATGACAAACCACAGCCAACATCATACTCAATGGGCAAAAATGAAAAGCAATCCCCTTAAGATTAGGAACAAGGCAGGGGTGCCCCCTTTCACTACTCTTGTTCAACATATTTCTGGAAGTCCTAGCCACAGGAAACAGACAAGAAAAAGAAATAAAAGGCATCTAAGTTGGAAAAGAAGAAGGAAAATTATCATTATTTGCAGATGATACAATATTGTATATAGAAAACCCTAAAGTCTCAGTCAAAAACTACTGGACCTGATAAATGAATTCAGCAAGGTGGCAGGATATAAAATTAATACTCAGAAATCAGAGGCATTTTTATACACTAACAATGAACTGTCAGAAAGAGAAATTAAGGAAGCAATCCCCTTCACCACTGCAAACAAAAAAATAAAGTACCTAGAAATAAATTTAACCAGGGAGATTAAAGACTTGTACTCAGAAAATTATAAAACATTGATAAAAGAAATCAAGGAAGATACCAATAAGTGGAACCATATACCGTGCTCATGGTTAGAAAGAATAAACATCATTAAAATGCCTATATTACCTGAAGCAATTTATAAATTCAATACAATACCGATTAAAATACCAATGACTTTCTTCAAAGATATAGAACACATATTCCAAATATTTATATGGAACTAAAAGTGAACACAAATGGCCTCAGCAATCTTGAAAAGAAAGAATAAAGTGAGAGATATCACACTTCTGGATATCAAATTATACTACAAGGCCATTGTACTCAAAACAGCCTGGTACTGGCATAAGAACAGGCATATAGATCAACAGAACAGAACAGAGAACCCAGAAATAAACCCATACTTTTATGGACAAATGATATTTGACATAGAAGGTAAGAGCATTCAATGGAGTAAAGACAGCCTCTTCAACAAATGGTGTTGGGAAAATTGGACAGCTACCTGCAAAAATATGAAACTAGACCACCAACTTACACCATTCACAAAAATAAAATCAAAATGGATAAAAGACTTAAATGTAAGCCATAAAACCACAAGTGTCTTAGAAGAAAACATAGGTAGTAAGCTCTCCGACATCTCTTGCAGCAATGAATTTGCCGATTTATCTCTACGGGCAAGTGAAATAAAAGACAGGATAAACAAATGGGACTATATCAAACTAAAAAGCTTTTGCACAGCTAAGCACAATAGAAACAGAATAAAAAGACAAACTACACAATGGGAGAACATATTTGACAATACGTCTAATAAGGGGTTAATAACCAAAATTTATAAAGATCTTGTAAAACTGAACATCAGGAAGACAAACAATCCAATCAAGAAATGGGCAAAAGAAATGAATAGATAGTTTTCCACAGAGGACATACATATGGCCGATAGGCATATGGAAAATGCTCAACATCACTAATCATTAGAAAAATGCAAATTAAAACCACAATGAGATATCACCTAATTCCAGTCTGAATGGCGCCCATCAACAAAACAACACAGAATAAGTGCTGGCAAGGATGTGGAGAAAAGGGAGCCCTCCTACACTGCTGGTAGGAATGCAGACTGGTTCAGCCTCTGTGGAAAACAGTATGGAGATTCCTCAAAAAATTGAAAATTGAACTGCCTTTTGTCCCAGCTATACCACTTTTAGGAATATACACCAAGTACACCATAGCACTGTTTGAAAAAAAGAAATGCACCCTCATGTTTATAGCAGCATTGTTCACAAAAGTGAAGATCTGGAAACAGCCCAAGTGTCCGTCAGTGGACGAGTGGATTAAAAAGCTTTGGAACATATATACTATGGAATACTACTCAGCCATAGAAATGATGACATCAAATCATTTACAACAACATAGATGGACCTTGATAACTGTATACTGAGTGAAATAAGTAAATCAGAAAAAACTAAGAACTATATGATTCCATACATAAGTGCCACATAAAAATGAGACTCAGAGACATGGACAAGAGTGTGGTGGTTACGGGGGGGGGGTGGTTGACGGAAGACAAATGGACTTTTGGTGATGGGAATGCAGCATAATCAAATGTCAAAATAACCTAGAGATATTTTCTCTGAACATATATATTCTGATTTATCAATGCCACCTCATTAAAATTAATAATAATAAAAAATTTTAAAAGAGAAGATATCTTCAGGAAAATCATTCTTTATCATTTTTTAATTTTTTCAGTTACAATTTACATATAATATGATATTCATTTCAGGTGTACACCCTAGTGATTAGATATTATATAACTTAATAAATGACCATCCTGATATATCTTGTACCCATCTGGCACCATAGTTATTAGAATATTATTAACTATATTGTTTGTGCAGTATTTTACATCCAATGATTACTCTGTAACAACCAATTTGTACTTTTTAATCTCTTCACCTTTTTCACCTTTCCCTCCAACCCCTCTCTCATCTGACAGCCATCAAAATATTCTTTGTTTCTGTGAGTCTGCTTCTGTTCTGCTTGTTTATTTCTTTTGTTTTTTTAAGATTTAATTGTTGATAGATGTGTATTTTTGCCATTTTATTCATATTTTTCTATTTTTAATTTTTTTCTTCTTAAAGAAGTGTTTTTATTTAATTTTTCTTCTTTTTAAAGAAGACTTTTTATTATTTCATGTAAGAGTGTTTTGGTGGTGATGAATATTCTAAAGGTTTAATAGAGAAGAGATTAGAAATGGAAGACTATACTTTCAGGGATCATTTCTATAGTTCATGATTAGAAAGGGAAAAAGTAGGGGAATATAAAATTTGGAGGCTCTTCATAATTTGATAATAAATTCTGAGGTGATGACTTAAAAAAGTAAGGGAATTGGAAAAGAGGGAATAAAATTGTTCTGTTGATATTCAATTCAAAGAAGAAGGGGTGGAGTTGTCCAAGATAACACTAAAATTTCTGATTTGAGTGATTGGGTAGATGTTTGAAAGAGACAGGAGACATTGAAAGAGTATTGAGTTTGAAATAGTGGTAGGGGAAATACAAGTTATTAAAATTTTCAGATGGAAGTGCTTGTTTGTTGTCCATTCAGGTGGAGAGTTTTCATACATAGTTAGAAACATGAATATGGAACTCAGAAGACAAAATTAATATAAATTTACATATAAATGTAATAAAACATATTGAATAAAACAGAATTGAAGGATGAAACTAGGAAGTACACCACAGAAGTCTGAGCCCATAAAAGAAACTAAACAGTAACTAGAGAAATGAGAGGGGAGATTTTCTCAAGGAATAAGATACATTTCGATTAGTCAAAAATGACTGGGAAGATTAAGTATGTTCATGACTTAAAGTGATTCAGTGACTTCAGCATCTGAGAAGACATCAGTGGCCCTTGTAAGAGTAGTTGTTGGAATGAAAGCCAAATCATTGTACGTTGAGGAGTGAATTGTTGGTGAGAAAGTGGAGAAAACCTATTCTTTTTTATTAAGTTGTTTGTGAAGAAAATTAGAGAAAGAGAAATAAAAGGAGAAAGTAAGGCTCTAGGAATTACTGTTGTTGATGCTGCTACGGTTGCTCTAACATGAAAATACTTGAACAAGTGTATATGTGAAGAGAAAGAGGCAATAGGAGGAAAACAGCAAGGTTATCAAGGAAGAAGAAGACAATGAAAGAAGGAATAATTCTTCAGTGAGCTTTCAGAAAGGAAGGATGAAATGATGGCTACTGATGCAGGCAAATTTGTAGGTTTGGAGGCAAGAAGTCATGGAAGTTCCTCCCTGATGACTTCTATATTTCTCAGAAAGTAAGAGATTATGTCTTTTGCTCAGGAGAAGGGGCAGTTGTGTTGGAATTCAGAAAAGAACTTTGGAATTACTTATGAAAATAATGGGAAGAGTTGACTGGACGAGGTTCTGAGCTGTACTGAAGCCCAGTTAGATAAGATTTTTAGTGATCACTGTCTGCATGATAGTGTAGTTTTCTCCTTTGCAGAACTCAGGTGCTTGGGTTTAACAGGAGAGAAGGAAGATGCTTAGATTGCTTCCAGGACAGGGATTTAGTAAGTCAGATAGAATTTAGATAAAAGGAAAAGAGAACTGAGAATCCTGGGAAAGAGAGAAATTGAGATCCAAGGTATGCAAACTAGATAGAGAAAGAAGTAAAGAAAAGGACAAGTTGTGCACTGGGATAAAGGGAAGGGTTGAATAACTGTAGATCAGAGAATAAGAATAAAGAAAAACATAAAAGGCCTGACCAGGTGGTAGCGCAGTGGATAGAGCGTCGGACTGGGATGCGGAAGGACCCAGGTTCGAGACCCCGAGGTCGCCAGCTTGAGCACAGGCTCATCTGGCTTGAGCAAAGAGCTCACCAGCTTGGACCCAAGGTCCCTGGCTCCAGCAAGGGGTTGCTCGGTCTGCTGAAGGCCCACAGTCAAGGCACATGTGAGAAAGCAATCAATGAACAACTAAGAAGTCACAGCGCACAAGGAGAAATTGATGATTGATGCTTCTCATCTCTCTCTGTTCCTGTCTGTCTATCCCTGTCTATCTCTGCCTCTGTAAAAAAAAAGAAAAACATAAAAGAACTGGAAGTAGATTGTATTGGCCATCCATTAGTGAGATGTCTGAATGCATGTTTTATAGATGAGGCAGGTTTACCTTATGATAATATATAGATATAGTCATAAGACAGTTGTCTGAAACATTTTGTAAAAAATTAATTGTAGGTAAAAAAAATCATTGGGCTAAGGCAGTAAGTGAATTATTTACATGGATGTAGAAATATCTCTAGATAACATTGGCATTTAAAGTGGTAAGGTAACTTATAACTAAGTCCTTATGAAAGGACTAAGAGTGGTCAACAGATAGCAACAAAGTGGAAGAGAAGATGGTAGAATTAGAAAGCATACATTTTCAAAGAGAAAAGCATTGGTACATCTTAAGGAGAGAGTTTTGGTCTGTAACTGGCAATTGAAACAAGGAAATGCCAGTGCCACCCTTTGAGATGTGGGTGGGATCATGAACTATCCCAAGTCAATATTTGACAAAGCTGTGAGAGCACCAGGTAACTCACAATTGATAATCCTCTCATTAATAGAAACTTGAGATTGACTTTTTGTTGTTTATTGCATTTGTTCATTAGAATTTACATTTCTCTGTTTTTATCTTTACGCATGGCTAAAATAGTTTTATTTTGTTTGTATAAAGAACAAACCCAAATAGTTTGAGGCAATGTGGGATTTTAGAAAGATAACTTGACCAAGATTCAAAGATTTAACCTCTAGTCTTGGTTCTAACATTTGGTGATATTGCAAAATTCTTTTTTATTCTCTGAGGAATTTTTAGTAGAATATCTCTAATGCTTCCTCCAATTTTGTCACTTTGAATCTATTCCAATGAGTCTCATTATTTTATCTTTTAACTTATCCTGATTGTTTTGTTTGGTGGATCTATTGCTCTACTCCTGGAATAAGGTAATGTATTTAGGTGGCCCTAGTAAAATGAAAGTAAATATTGAAATTGGTAAGAGTAATATTAATATAACATTGTTATTCACAGAATAGACAGACATGTCAACTGAAGTTCGGAAGGAGGCAAGAAAATTTCACACATATAAACATATAGATGAAGTATTACCAGGCTGGTGGCAGAAGAGGAACAACCTCAGTTAAGCAGTTTTGGTGGTAGTGGTGGCAGTAAGTGTAGAAAAGCACCCAGGCTATATTTTCAGGGGCTCTCTGTGGTGGTCAATGGGATGTTGCTTTGAAGAAAAGGTAATAAGTTGAGCATCTACTATGTGCAAGGCACTTGACATTCATCATACCAACTTAATCCTTACACCAACCCTGCCAAGTGATTGTTATGCTTGTTTCACAGAAAGAAAACTATGAAATATCAGAGAGGTTAAGTAAAATGCCTAAGGTAACACAGCTAATATGTAGAGCTGGGATTTAAATCCAGATCTATCTGAATTCAAAGCTCATTTTCTTAATCATTTCATAGAGAAACTGCTTTAGTAGGTCTGAATAGATTAAAGAGGACGGTTATAAGGTGAATCATAAAATAAAAGTTAAATATATGGGCTTTGGAGTCAGATATCTTAGACTGAAATATGTGATGTTCCACATTACTTACTCAGACAATCACTCAAGCTTTCTAATGCTGTTTCTCCATCTGCAAAATGAAGATGTTAATATCAATTTTACAGGGTTACTGTGAGAACTGTTCTCACAGAACAGGGTTACTGTGAGAATGCTAGTCTATGTATCTCTTTGGGCACAAATTTTAGCTAATAAAAGAATCATGAATATTAACTAATGAAATAACCCCCCCCAAAAAAAAAAAACATTTTCATTTTAAGTGACTAAGGTATAAAATGCTCCAGGAGAAACTTTGTCCATTCCACAATTCTAGGTACTTCTTCAAGAAGTTCCTTTTTTAATGTGGCCCTTGATAAACATTAGCAATTTGATTATTTTCTTCTGTTTATGACAATAAACAGAACTAAATATTAATATGTGTCTTTGGTCCTACCCTTCTTGTTAAATAATCAATTCAGCAAAGCAATTGGCCTAATTTACACATCTGGTACTAGGTTAATTAATATATCAGAAAAGCAATGTGCAATACCCTGATTTTGTTAATTTATTAAAAACTTTTTATTCAGATCAGCTTCTCCCATGGAAACTTGGCTTCCATAATGTTTTTCTTTACTTTTAGGAATTAACCTATTAACTTTAGGAAGTAGTTTTAAGTAGTAATTGCCATATGTCCTGGAAAAAGAATAATAATAATAAAAAAGAACCCTGATCATACTGAAATTTGGACTCTGTGGGTCTGATATCTTCTGAGGCCTTCAAAGAGCTCCTAGAGATTTCAGAATGTAAGAGAATTTCCCTTTTCATATGAAAACAAACTTCTTCCACCCAACTGTGTGTCTTCCAGATTTTGCCAGCATTGGCTTATGATCTGAGCTACACACTCTGTGAGAAAAGCTGAGATTCTTAAGAAAAAAACTTTAAAGTTTAAGTGTGTTTACCTTTCATTTTGATGCCTTTGATCTTGGGACTCCATTCAATTGGCCAAGGGTTAACTGACTTCATTAGTCCTACTTTTACTCTGAATTGGTTTCTCATAGAAATCAAGATCTGTATATGCTCATTTTTTCCTTTGTAGGCAAGAACTTCTACAGGTGTGAAATTTAATATTTATTTCTATTTCACACATTTACAGACACTTACTAATTAAAAGCAGCATTTGCTGACAGAGGACAGTTTGAATCAGCCCCGAAGTGCTAAGGAGAGATTCCATGGAACAAATTCAGACTCAATTTCTTATGGTCAGGTACAGAGACAGACCTACCCTATTCTACCTTCTGATTTCTGCCACTACACTTCACAATCCACTTTAGAGCTAGACAGCATTGAAGATGTGACATATTACACTTACATTTATTCCTTTCTCCTCAACTGTGCATTTTCTTACCTCAATTGAAGGGAAACAGAATCAATAAAATGGATTTATCTGTTATCTTTACATTTCTGCTTTATTTATTAAGCAAAAATACTAAGTCATTATCAGAGTGGACAGGGTAGATTAAATATATTCAATCCTCAAAATCTCAGTACTGGCTTAGGGTAACCATGGACATCAGAAGAAAGAAAAATTTGTCTCCCCCTTTTATAATCAAATTGGGAAAATGAGAAGAACATACCAGGGGTCCCCAAACTTTTTACACAGGGGGCCAGTTCACTGTCCCTCAGACTGTTGGAGGGCCACCACATACAGTGCTCCTCTCACTGACCACCAATGAAAGAGGTGGCCCTTCCGAAACTGTGGCAGGGGGCCGGATAAATGGCCTCAGGGGGCCGCATGTGGCCCGCAGGCCGTAGTTTGGGGACACCTGATACATAACAGGCAGTAAATAATTAAGAGGTTAAATTTTGACAACAGTAAATAGAGTTCAAATAAAGAGAAGGGAGAACTCAATGCAGAATTATTGGATAAGATTTCATAGAATCAGCTTGGTTTATGGATACTTCCCACTTTGTTTTTTCTCAAGATTTCCTTGACTCTTTGAGGTCTTTTATTGTTTTATATAAAGTTTAGGATTAGTTATTTGAGTACTGAGAAGAATGCCATTTGCTTTTAACAGAACATGTATTTGAATGTGTATTTTGTTTTAGATAGGTCATTTTATCAATATTAATCCTTCCGATCTATGAGCATGATATGTCCCTTCATTTATTTATATTCTCTTTAATTTCTTACTCAATGTTATATATATATATATATATATATATATATATATATATATATATATAGTTTTCAGAGCACTATTTTTTCACCTCTTTGGTTAAATTTAGTCCTATGTATTTTATACTTTTGATGCATTGTAAGTGGTATTTTCTTAATTATTCTTTCTAATTGCTTATTAGTGTATAAAAACACAACATATTTTTGTACATTGATTTTGTCTGTATCTTGCAACTTCACTGAATTCATTTATTTGTTTGAATAGGTTTTTTTGCAATTTTTAGAGATTTCTATATATAGTATCATGTCATCTGCAAATAGTGACAGTTTTACTTTAAAGTTTAGATATTTTTTATATTTTTCTCTTGTCTGGTTGATGTGGCTAAGAGATTCCATACTTTACTATAAGTTGTAAGTGTGAGCATTTTTGTCTTGTTCCTGATGCAGGCGTCCCAAAACTGCAGCCCGTGGGCCGCATGCGGCCCCCTGAGGCCATCTATCCGGCCCCAGCTGCACTTCTGGAGGGGGCACCTCTTTCATTGATGGTCAGTGAGAGGAGCACTGTATGTGGGAGCCCTCCAACGGTCTGAGGGACAGTGAACTGGCCCCCTGTGTAAAAAGTTTGGGGACCCCTGTAAGAGGAAAAGCCTTTAGTATTTGCTATTGAGTCTGGTGCAAGAATGTATTTTTCATATATAGTCTATTATGTTCAGGCATGTTTCCTCTATACCCACATTATTTAGAGCTTTTATTGCAAAAAGATGTTGAATTCTGTCAAATGCCTTTTTTTTTTTTACATCTGTTAAGATAATCATATAGTATTTAGCCTTTATTCTGTTGATATTTTGAATACTATACCAGTGGTTCTCAAACTTTTTGAAGTTGGGGCACATTTAAAATCCTACAAATAATTGTAGGCAAACTATTATATATACAAATTTCTGAGAATATATTATAATAATTAAGTCAAACATTAAAGAAAAAAGATAAAGTTCAAGCATGCTTTTATGATAATTAAATGAAATAAATGAGAAAATTAAATCTTTTCTGATATTAAAAAACATTTTTACGTTACATTTTTTGTTTTGCTTTTTAGAATTCGTAAAAAAGAGGAGTTAAAAAATAAAAATATAACAAAACATTATCTTTTTATATATATAGATACATTCTTAGTAAGATTTAGTAAATTTGTGTCATTCTTTTGTTTATAAGAAACATGAGCTTGATGTGTCCTAGCGATTTCTTCAATGTTTAGGCATATATTTGAAAGGTAAACTCTCATTTCCTCATCAATACATTGAAGAATTCCTCTCTTTTTATTCTTAATTGTACTAAGTGCAGAAAACCCCCACCATTCATATCATCTTAACTTTATACCAAACAAAGGATAGAAGAAACTTGCCTCCAGTCTTTCTGGGGAACATGAGGGGTAGTGTAAACAATCCAGCACCACAGTTTAACAGCCTTTTGCAACCTAATCAGGCAAGTAAGGTGGGGGTTTGCACAGAATGTCAGCTTACAGCCAATTCCCCACACTTCTGTCCTCCAAAAATCTAAACTCCAAAAATCCTGTTGGTTTTTTGGTCCCCAGCAGGCACATATTTCTCTGGAATACATTGGGAGCACCTGGAAATCTTCTAGGGTGCACCCTTGTGCCCTGGCACACACTTTGAGAACCACTGTACAATACCATGCTGATTGATTTACAGATGTTGAACCATCCTTGAACCTCTGTGTTAAATCCCACTTGGTATTTGTGTATAATCCTTTTAGTGTATTATTGAATACAGTTGGCTAATATTTTGCTTAGAATTTTTGCATGGATTTTTTGAAGGATACTGGCCTGTAATTTTCTATTTTTATTATATATTTTCCTGGTTTTAGTATCAGAGATTAACCTGTAATTTTCTTTCTTTTTTATTATGTTTTTGTCTGGTACTGTTATTAAGGTATTTATGGCTTTACACAATGTGTTTAAATAATTTCTCTTTAAGTTTTTGGAATACTTTAAGAAAGAAAAGTATTAATTCTTTTTTTAAAAATTTATTTAGAAAATTAAATTTAATGGAATGACATTAATCAATAAGGGTACATAAGTTCTAGGTAAATATCTCTGTAGTATTTGAGCTATATATTGCATTGTGTACCCATCACCCAAAGTCAAATCATTTTCTGTCACTGTATATTTGTCCCTCTTTTCTCCCTTCCACTCCCCATTCCCGCTACCAAACCTTCTCCCTTGGTAACCAGTTCACTTTTAACTATGTCATGAGTCTTATTTCTATGTTCCAACTATGAGTGAAATCATGTAGTTCTTAGCTTTTTCTGATTTACTTATTTAACTTAGTATAATGTTCACAAGTTCCATACCTGTTGTCATAAATGGCAATATGTCATTATTTCTTATGGCTGCATAGTATTCTACTGTATATATGTATCACATTTTCTTTATCTACTCTACTCTTGAAGGACACCTAAGTTGTTTCCATGTCTTGGCCACTGTGAATAATGCTGTGATGGACATGAGGGTGCATGTTTCTTTGCGTACCAATGTGTTTCTTTTTTTATTGTTTTTTTTTTACAGAGACAGAGAGAGTCAGAGAGAGGGAAAGATAGGGACAGACAGGAACAGAGAGAGATGAGAAGCATCAATCAGTTTTTTGTTGCAACACCTTAGTTGTTCATTGATTGCTTTCTCATATGTGCCTTGACCGTGTACCTTCAGCAGACCAAGTAACCCCTTGCTCGAGCCAGCGACATTGAGTCCAAGCTGGTGAGCTTTTGCTCAAACCAGATGAGCCTGCGCTCAAGCTGGTGACCTCGGGGCCAAGAACCTGGATCCTCCGCGTACCAGTCTGATGCTCTATTCACTGCGCCACTGCCTAGTCAGGTGCATACCAATGTTTTTGAGGTTTTTATTTATTTTTTATTTTTATTTTTTAGATAACCAGTGGAGGGATTGCTAGGTCATATGGTAATTTTATTCTTAATTTTTTGAGGAACCGTCATACTTTCTCCATAATGGCTGTACCAGTTTACATTCCCACCAACAATGAATAAAGATTTCTTTTTCTCCACAGCCTCTCCAACACTTGTTAATACCTGTCTTGTTGATAATAGTCAGTCTATCTGGTGTGAGGTGCTACCTCATTGTAGTTTTGATTTGCATTTTTCAAATAACTAGTGAAAATGAGTATCTTTTCATATATCTGTTGCCATTTGTATGTCTTCTTGGAAGAAATGTCTGTTCAGGTCCTCTCCTCATTTTTTTTTTTGTATTTTTCTGAAGTTGGAAATGGAGAGGCAGTCAGACAGACTCCCACAGGCGCCCGACACTGGGATCCATCTGGCATGCCCACCAGGGGGCGATGCTCTGCCCATCTGGGGGCATTGCTCTGTTGCAACCAGAGTCATTCTAGCGACTGAGGCAGAGGCCATAGAGCCATCCTCAGCGCCCGGGACAACTTTGCTCCAATGGAGCCTTGGCTGCAGGAGAGGAGGAGAGAGACAGAGAGGAAGGAGAGGGGGAGGGGTGGAGAAGCAGGTGGGCACTTCTCCTGTGTGCCCTAGCTGGGAATCAAACCCAGGACTCCTGCACCTCTCCTCATTTTTTTAATTGAATTTTGCTTGTTTTGCTGCTGAACTATATGATTTATTTATTTATTTTGGAAATCCTCTCCTTATCTGAATGGTTGTTTGTAAATATCATCTCCCATTTGTTTAGCTGCCTTTTTGTTTTGTTGACAGTTTCTTTTGCTGTGCAAAAATGTTTTAGTTTGATATAGTCCCATTTATTCTTTTTTTTGTGTTAAAATATTTAATAAAATATACCACAATATTATTTCAACAATGTAAACTCAGCAGCAATATTAACAACCATTAGCCCTGTTATTAACAAATGAGAAGAGACTTAAATGTTCAAATACTCTTCTAGATGTCCGGGAACCCACAGCAGCTAAAAAAAAAAATGAACTTTCACTTCATAAGACACAGTCATTTTCCCCTCCACTTTTGGGGGAAAAAAGTGCGTCTTATGGAGAGAAAAATACAGTAACTTAGAAATAGCCAGATAGAAGAGGGACATAGAGCAATACATGGGGAAAGGGCAGGAAGTTCTATGTCTTTCCCAAGTATGTCACTCTCTCAGAATCTCCACATGTTCACCAACCTGAAAGCGATGTCCTTTTGTTTTAAGATTTTATTTATTGATTTTGCCGAGGCGGTGGGGGAACGAGCTAGAGTTGCTTCACTCTAGCTGATCATTGGTTGCTTGTCATATGTACCTTGACCGGGCAAGCTCAGTGTTTCGAACCAGCAACCTCAGTGTTCCAGGTCAGCACTCTAGTCACTGTGTCACCATAGGCCAGGAACTTTTTTTTTTTTAATTAAAATTTTTTTTTTATTTTACAGGGAGAGGAGGGAGGAGAGCAAGAAGTATTAACTCATAGTTGCTTCACTTTTGGTTGTTCATTGATTACTTGGTATATGTCCCTTGACTGGGCAAGCCCAAGGTCTTTTTTTATTTTAAGTGAGAGGAAGGAAGATAGAGAGACAGACTCCCTCATGCACCTCGACTGGGGTCCACCTGGCAACCCCTGTCTGGGGCCGATGTCTGAATCAACCAAGCTATCTTCAGTACCAGAGGCTAATGCTCAATGCCCAGGGCCAATGCTCAAACCAATTGAGCCACTGACGTTGGAGAGGAAGAAAAAAGGGGGAGAGGGAGGTTAAGAGAAGCAGATGGTCACTTCTCATGTATGCCCTGACTGGGAAACAAACCTGGGATGTCTGCACATTGGGCCGATGATCCAATCAATGAGTCAACTGGCCAGGGCCATCTTTTGGGATTTTTAAAAATTAATTTTAATGGGGTGACATGAATAAATCAGGGTACATATGCTCAGAGAGAACATCTCCAAGTTATTTTGACATTTGATTATGCTGCATTCCTATCACCCAAAGTCAAATTGTCCTCTGTCACCTTCTAACTGGTTTTCTTTGTGCCCCTCCCCTCCCCCCAACCCCCTCCCTCTTCTCCCCTCCCCATAACCACCACACTCTTGTCCATGTCTCTGAGGCTCATTTTTATGTCCCACTCATGTATGGAATCATATAATTCTTAATTTTTTCTGATTTACTTATTTCGCTCAGTATAATGTTATCAAGTTCCATCTATGTTGTTGTAAATGATCCGATGTCATCATTTCTTGTGGCTGAGTAGTATTCCATAGTATATATGTACCAAAGCTTTTTAATCCACTTGTCCACTGACGGACACTTGGGCTGTTTCAGATCTTCGCTATTGTGAATGATGCTGCCATAAACATGGGGCTGCATTTCTCCTTTTGAAACAGTGCTATGGTGTTCTTGGTGTATATTCTTAAAAGTGGGATAGCTGGGTCAAAAGGTAGTTCAATTTTTAATTTTTTGAGGAATCTCCATACTGTTTTCCACAGTGGCTGCACCAGTCTGCATTCCCACCAGCAGTGCAGGGGGGTTCCCTTTTCTCCACATCCTCGCCAGCACTCATTCTGTGTTGTTTTGTTGATGAGCGCCATTCGGATTGGCATGAGGTAATATCTCATTGTGGTTTTAATTTGCATTTTTCTAATGATTAGTGATGGTGAGAATTTTTTCATATACCTATTGGCCATCTATATGTCCTCTTTAGAGAAGTGTATATTCATTTTTCTCACCCATTTTTTGATTGGATTGTTTGTCTTCCTTGTATTGAGTTTTACAAGTTCTTTATAAATTTTGGCTATTAACCCCTTATGAGACGTATTGTCAAATATGTTCTCCCATTGTGTAGTTTGTCTTTTTATTCTGTTCCTATTGTCCTTAGCTGTGCAAAGGCTTTTTAGTTTGATACAGTTCAATTTCTTTATCCTGTCTTTTATTCCACTTGCCCATGGGGATAAATCGGCAAATATATTGCTGCGAGAGATGTCAGAGAGCTTACTGCCTATGTTTTCTTCTAAGATATTTATGGTTTTACGACTTACATTTAAGTCTTTTATCCATTTTGATTTTATTTTTGTGAATGGTGTAAGTTGGTGGTCTAGCTTCATTTTTTTGCAGGTATCTGTTTAATTTTCCCAACACTATTTGCTGAAGAGACTGTCTTTACTCCATTGCATGCTCTTACCTCCTTTGTCAAATATCACTTGTCCATAAAAGTGTGGGGTTATTTCTGGGTTCTCTGTTCTGTTCCATAGATCTATATACCTGTTCTTAAGCCAATACCAGGCTGTTTTGAGTACAATGGCCTTGTAGTATAACTTGATATCCGGAAGTGTGATACCTCTCACTTTATTCCTCCTTTTCAAGATTGCTGAGGCTATTCGTGTTCTCTTTTGGTTCCATATAAATTTTTGGAATATGTGTTCTATATCTTTGAAGTAAGTCATTGGTATTTTAATCAGTATTACATTGAATTTATAAATTGCTTTGGGTAATATAGACATTTTAATGATGTTTATTCTTTCTAACCATGAGCATGGTATATGCTTCCACTTGTTTGTATCTTCCCTGATTTCTTTTATCAATGTTTTATAATTTTCCGAGTAGAAGTGTTTAATCTCCCTGGTTAAATTTATTCCTAGATACTTTATTTTTTTGGTTGCAATAGTGAAGGGGATTGCTTCCTTAATTTCTCTTTCTGGCAGTTTATTTTTAGTGTATAAAAATGCCTCTAATTTCTGAGTATTAATTTTATATCTTGCCACCTTGCTGAATTCATTTATCAGGTCCAGTAGTTTTTTGACTGAGACTTTAGGGTTTTCTATATACAATATTGTATCATCTGCAAATAATGATAACTTTACTACTTCTTTTCCAATTTGGATGCCTTTTATTTCTTCTTCTTGTCTGATTGCTGTGGCTAGGACTACCAGAACTATGTTGAATAAGAGTAGTTAAAGGAGGCACCCCTACTTCGTTCCTGATCTTAAGGGGATTGCTTTTCAGTTTTGCCCTTGAGTTTGATTTTGGCTGTGGGTTTGTCATAGATGGCCTTTATCATGTTGAGATATGTTCCTTGTATTCCCACTTTGCTGAGAGTTTTGATCATGAATGGGTGCTGGATTTTATCAAATGTTTTTTCTGCATCTATTGAATTATCATGTGGGTTTTATCCTTCCTTTTGTTTATGTGATGAATCACATTGACTGATTTGCAAATATTGTACCAGCCTTGCCTCCCCAGAATAAATCCCACTTGATCATGGTGTATAATTTTTTCATATATTCCTGGATTCGGTTTGCTTATATTTTGTTGAGGATCTTAGCATCTAAATTCATCAGCGATATTAGCCTATAATTTTCTTTCTTTGTGTTGTCTTTGCCTGGTTTTGGAATCAGAATTATGCTCACCTTATAAAAGGAGCTTGGAAGTCTTCCTTCCTCTTGAATTTTTTCAAATAGCTTGGGAAGAGTAGGAGTTAGTTCTTCTTTGAATATTTGGTAGAATTCACCTGGCCCAGGACTTTTTTTTTTGGGGGGGGACTTTTTTGATAACTTTTAATCTCATTTGTTGTAATTGGTCTGTTTAGGTTTTCTGATTCTTCCAGATTAATTTTTGGAAGACTATATGTTTCAAAGAATTTGTCCATTTCCTCTAGGTTATCTAGCTTTTTGGCACATAGTATTTATTCTTCATAGTATTTTCTTACATTATTTTGTATTTCTGTTGTGTCAGTTGTTATTTCTCCACTCTCATTTCTAATTTTATTTAATTGAATCCTCTCTATTTTTTTCTTGGTGAGTCTGGTTCGTTGATCTTGTTTAGCTTTTCAAAGAAACAACTTCTGGTTTTATTGATCCTCTGTATTGTTTCTTTAGCCTTTCTGTCATTTATTTCCACTCTGATCTTTATTATTTCCTTTCTTTTACTACCTCTGGGCTTTACTTGTTGTTCTTTTTTTAGTTCTTTTAGATGCAGGGTCAAGTTTTTTGAGATTTTTCTAGCTTATTTTTGTTTTGTTTTTTTGTATTTTTCTGAAGCTGGAAATGGGGAGGGACAGTCAGACAGACTCCCGCATGCGCCCGACCAGGATCCACCTGGCACACCCACCAGGGGGCGATGCTCTGCCCACCAGGGGGCGATGCTCTGCCCCTCTGGGGCGTCGCTCTGTTGCGACCAGAGCCACTCTAGCACCTGGGGCAGAGGCCAAGGAGCCATCCCCAGCGCCCAGGCCATCTTTGCTCCAATGGAGCCTCGCTGCGGGAGGGGAAGAGAGAGACAGAGAGGAAGGAGAGGGGGAGGGGTGGAGAAGCAGATGGGCGCTTCTCCTGTGTGCCCTGGCCAGGAATCAAACCCGGGACTTCTGCACGCCAGGCCGATGCTCTACCACTGAGCCAACTGGCCAGGGCGAGATTTTTCTAGCTTTTTAAGGTATGCCTGTAATGCTATAAACTTTCCTCTCAGGACTCATTTTGCTGTGTCCCATAAATTTTGAGTTGATGTATGCTCATTACCATTTGTTTCTAGAAATTTTTTTATTTCTTCTTTGATCTCATTGTTAATCCGTTCGTTATTTAATAACATGCTATTTATTTTTTAAGTGTTTGAGTATTTTTCAGTTTTTATTTTGTGGTTGGTTTTTACTTTCATGCCATTGTGATCATAAAAATTGCTCGATATAATTTTAATCTTTAAAAAAAATTTTTTTTTTGCATTTTTCAGAAGCTGGAAATGGGGAGAGACAACCAGACAGACTCTCGCATGTGCACGACTGGGATCCACCCGGCACACCCACCAGGGGCGATGCTCTGCCCACCAGGGGGCGATGCTCTGCCCCTCTGGGGCATCACTCTGCCGTGACCAGAGCCACTCCAGCACCTGGGGCAGAGGCCAAGGAGCCATCCCCAGCGCCCGGGCCATCTTTGCTCCAATAGAGCCTTGGCTGCGGGAGGGGAAGAGAGAGACAGAGAGGAAGGAGGGGAGATGGAGATGCAAATGGGCACTTCTCCTATGTGCCCTGGCCGGGAATCAAACCCGGGTCCCCCGCACGCCAGGCCGACGCTCTACCACTGAGCCAACCGGCCAGGGCCTAAAATTTTTTGAGGCCACTTTTGTGCCCTAACATGTGGTCTATCCTAGAGAATGCCATGAACTCTTGAAAAGAATGTATATTCTGCTGCTTTAGGGTGAAAAGTTCTGAAGATATCTATTAAATCGAATTGTTCTAGTGTGTCCTTTAAGTCTGTTTTTTCTTTGTTAATTTTCTTTCTTGAAGATCTACCTATTGATGTTAGTTGGGTATTAAAATCCCCTACTATAGTATTTTTTAAAATTTTTATTAATTTTAATGGGGTGACATCAATATATCAGGGTACATATATTCAAAGAAAACATATCCAGGTTATCTTGTCATTCAATTATGTTGCATACCCATCACCCAAAGTCAGATTGTCCTCTGCCACCTTCTATCTAGTTTTCTTTGTGCCCCTCCCCCTCTCCCTCCTTCCCTCCCCCTGCCCCCCATAACCACCACACTCTTGTCTATGTCTCTTTGTCTCATTTTTATGTCCCTAATTTAGAGCTCTCTTTTTCACTTTTGCCAACTTCTATTATGAATCTACCTTTGCCACCCAGCTTAGTGTATCCCAAGGTTCTCTTAACCAAGCCAGAGTCACAGAGCTCCAGGGAAAAGCAACCTGGTGTCATCTCTCCAGGCAGAGGAGAACAGAAGCTCCATCTCCACACATGCTGCAGATGGCTTTTCCAATCTACCTGAATCATTACCAGCTAGAAGCAGCAGTCATTGGGACTTGGATGTGAGCAGCAAAGTATAGAATTGTGACAAGAATTCCAGTGCCATGCAGACTTTTCCTGGATGTGGACTTTTCCTGGACTCCTGCTCCTTGGGACAGCTCCTAACAGACTGAACTGGGGTTGGGTTGCATTTATCAGGGACTTGGCATGGTGATGGGGCCAACTTGGACTTGGTGAACTTGTTAAGGACACTACTCTTTTAAGAATTCTTGCTGTATTGGCCAAGAGTTTGCTTAAAGGTTTTAATAACTATTATAGTATTGATGTTGATTTTGCTCTTTCAATCCATCAAAGTCTGCTTTATATATTTAAGTGCTTTTATATTAGGTGTATAGATATGTATAATGATTATATCTTCCTGTTGGATTGCTCCCTTTATCATTATGTAGTGACCTTCTTTATCTCTTACTATGTCCTTTGTTTTAAAGTCCATTTTGTTTGATATAAGTATTGCTACCTCAGCTTTTTTTTCATTTCCATTTGCATGAAATACTTTTTCCATCCTTTTATCTTCAGTCTATGTGCATCTTTTGTTTTAAGGTGTGTATCTTGAAGATAGCATATGTATGGGTCCTGTTTTCTTATCAATGCAGCTACCCTATGTCTTTTGATCGGATCATTTAATCCATTTACATTTAAAGTTATTGATATGTAGTTGTTTATTGCCATTTTATCCTTTAAAACTGTATTCGTCTTTAGCTGTATTCTTTTTCCCCTTTGATCTGTTCACAACAGGCCCCTTAGCATTTCTTGCAGCATTGGTTTGGTTATAATAAATTTCTTGAGGTTTTTTTTTTTTTTTTTTGGTCTGGAGAGCTTTATATTTCTCCTTCAATTTTAAATGATAGTCTTGCTGGATAAAGTAGTCTTGGTTGTAAGCTCTTGTTCTGTATTACTTTGAATATTTCTTGCCATTCCGTTCTGGCCTCAAGTGTTTCTGTTGAGAAGTCGAAAGTCATCCTCATGGGGGCTCCTTTGTAGGTGATAGCCTTTTTTTTCTCTAGCAGCTTTTAATATTTTCTCTTTATCACTTAGCTTTTGGTATTTTAATTATGATGTGTCTTGTTCATTTCTTTGGTTTTCTCTTTAATGGAGATCTCTGTGTTTCTTGAACGTGTGAGATGTTTTTGTGCCTTAATTTAGGGAAGTTTTCAGCTATGATATTTTTGAACATAGTCTCTATCCCTTGTTCTTTCTTTTGTTCTTCAGGAACCCATATGATGTGGATGTTATTTCTCTTCATGTTGTCACAGAGCTCTTTTAGAGTTTCTTCAGACTTTTTGAGTCTCCTTTCTTTTTTCTGCTCTGCTTTTGTGCCTTCATTTTTTTTTTCTCTAATTCACTGATTTGATTCTCAGCTTCATCCATCCTGCTTTTAATTCATTCCATTGTGTTCTTCATTTCTGATATTGTATTTGTCATTTCTGACTGATTCTTTTTTATTATTTCAATGTCTTTTTTATATTTGCTATCTCTTTATTTAGGTTTTTGTAATGACCATCTATTGTTGCTCTAAGATCTTTGAGCATCCTAACAATCATTATTTTAAACTCTGCATCTGGTAATTTGGTTATATCTGACTCATTCAAGTCCTTTTTGGGGAGTTTTTCTTGATTCATTTGTGCTGCATTTCTCTGCCTTTTGATTTTGTCTGTGTAAAAGAAGGTTCTGGCCACTGGAGTCCCCTGGGTGTGGTCTCTGTGTTTTTTAGGTATGGTCTGTCTGCAGGGCTACCAACCCCTCTGCTGCTGCTGCCTAGAGTGTTCAGTATGGGCGTTGCTGTGGTTTCCGCCTCTCCTTCATGGGAGGGGCTATGATCACTTGGTAGGGTGTACAAGCCTTGGTCACCTTGGCCTTTGCCCTGCCCCCATAGGTGGGGTTATGCATCCTGCCTGGCCATAAGCCTAGGCCCTGAGGGCAGTGGTGAGCACCTTTTCTGAGCTGTGGGTCTCTGCCTGATACTGCGCTTTCATTCTGCCCTGCAGTAGGAGCCTGCTCATGGGATGGTTGCATCACTGACCGGGCTAGGTTGCATGCCCACACTCATTCGCAGGACTCCACCTGTTCTGGCCTTTTGCTCTATCCCCGCAAGAGGAGCTGGCTCCTGTGTTAGGCCACAAGCCTCAGTTCCGTGGGTGGGGGGAGGATGTGCTCCTGCGCCCTTGCTCAAGGGTGGGTCTCCACCTATTCTGGGGCTCCTGCCCTTCCCCTGCAGGCTGAATTGCAGGCAGCTTGCAGCTGGGCTTTACCACTTTCACAGTCCCCTCCTCCCTAGCTGGGCAAGACAGAGCTCACACCTGGGCCTCAGTTATGGCCAGCCGGCTTCCGCCCTTGCTGACAGAACCACACTTCCACATCCGGCCGCTATCCACCCTCAGATGAGCCCTCAGGCGTGTGGGTGGGGGTGCTGTAGCTCAGACCCTAAGACTCACTACTGTAGTCCAGAAAGCTCCCTCCTTCTAAGCAACTCTGCTCTAAGTACCGCGGAGAGAGCTTGGTTGGCTGGTGTCCTGCTTCCCTTTGCTGGTATTGCTGTTTCCAGGGGAAATATTCAGTTCAGTTTTGGGGAGTGACTCAGCCCAGGGGTTAGGGTGGCTGTCTCTCAAAGTGTTTCTCCCTGTGCCTCCTAGATTACACTCTCTTCCCACTGCTCTGGTCCTCTCCTCTCTCCCTGTCCCCTGGAACCCCGGGTGAGTGGTTATGAGAGAAGTTTTCTGTGCAGTCCTTTTTTTTTTTTTTAAATATTTTATTTATTGATTTTTTTTTAGAGAGAGAGGAGTGAGAGAGAGAGAGACAGAGAGAGAGAGAGAAGGGAGAGGAGCAGGAAGCATCAACTCCCATATGTGCCTTGACCAGGCAAGCCCAAGGTTTCGAACCGGCGACCTCAGTGTTCCAGGTCAACGCTTTATCCCACTGCGCCACCACAGGTCAGGCCTGTGCAGTCCTTTTAAGAAGAATCCTGGGTCTGATATATCAGTCTCTTTCTCACAAACAGTATCCTGACTTATTTCCAGCTAAACACTGTCCATATGCCTCTTCTAGGCTCTGGGGCAGCAGGCTGGGGCTTTGTTCCTGGGGTCAGGATGATCCCCTCTTCGCTAAACTCACTTTCTGCCATGCGAGTCTCTCCTGGCTGCCATTCATTCTGAGGAGCTGGGAAGCCCTCTTCATGTTTCCGCCCCTCCTACCAGTTTCAGTGTGGCTTCTTCAGTGTACCTTGGTTGAAGAGTCCTCTTAGTTTAGTCCAAAGTTGGTTTTTGCAGATGATGGTTTTTTAAATCAAGTTGTAATCCACTTTGGTTCTGGGAGGTGGAAGTTGGTACGACCACCTACTCCATCACCATCTTGTCTCCCAGTCTCATTTATTCTTGCATTTACTTCTCTTGCCTTTGGGTTCAAATTCATCAAATACACTCCATAGCCAAGGTCCATAAACTTAGTACCTATGTTTTCTTCTATGTACTTTATTGTTTCAGATCTTATATTTAAGTTTTTGATCTATTTTGAATTATTATTATTATTTTTTTTGCAGGAGGACAAGGTTTAGTGAAGTTTCATTCTTTAGCATGTGGCTTTCCAATTTTCCCAGCACAGTTTATTGAAGAGGCTTTTATTTTTCAATTGTGTGTGTTTTTTAGCTCCTTTGTCAAAGATTCTTTGTCCATATATATGTTGTTTTATTTCTGGGTTTTCAATTCTGTCCTATTGGTCTGTATATATGTTTTTCTACTATACAATGCTGTTTTAATTATCATGGTTTTGTAGTATTATTTGTATCAGGTAGTGTGATAACACCAGCTTTATTCTTTTATCTATTTATTATTATTATTATTTTTTTATGACAAATGGAGAGACAGAGACAGGGACAGATAAGGACAGACAGACAGGAAGGGAGAGAAAGAGAACCATCAATTTTTTGCTACAGCTCCCTAGTTGTTCAGTGATTGCTTTCTCATTTGTGCCTTAACTGGGGTCTCCAGCAGAGCAAGTGACCTCTTGCTCAAGGCAGTGACCTTGGACTCAAGCCAGCAATCTTGGGCTTCAAACCAGCAACTGTTGGGCTCAAGCCAGTGACCATAGGGTTATAACTATGATCCCACACTCAAGCCAGTGACCCAGGGTTAGGAGGAAAGATTGGCCCAATTACAAAGTCATACAATTCAATGACCATATGAAAGTCTACCTACAGTTTCTCCAGAAAAAAGAGCACACATTAGTTTCTCATTTGGTGCAGCCCACTGTCCTTTTTTGGAACTCAAGTTTGGCAGGGTAGTGTTGCCAGTGTTTGGAGGACTGAGTTAGTACACTCCCCCAGGTAGTGCTGTAAGAATAAGCCTGCCTGACCCTGGAAGAGGCAGTAAGGGATGTTAATTCAAGATGGGGATTGCAGTAGATGATCCTCTAGATTTCTCCCTTGAGACACACTAACCAGATCTTGTTTTTACAGCATCTATTTATTCTGAATCACCTTCTCACTGCCAGAGCCTGGTGTGAATGCCCAAGTGGCAGATCCTGTGTATTGGAGGACGTTAGATTATAGTAGACTCCCTCCTCTTTCCAGCAGACAAAGTCTCCACTAAGTTTTCACTGCTAGAAGCTATGCAGGATACTCTTCTCAGCTCTGGTACTCTGATTTGTAGGTCCTATAGCATGGAGTTGAGACCACACACTCCTCAGGGGCACTTTTCCAGCCAAGATATCCCTCTGGCTTCTCAGACACTGCACCTGGGTGTAGAAACCAACCCTATTCACATCGCTGCCTTTCCTACCAGTTTATGGGTAGCTTCTTCTATAAATCCTTGGCTATAATCCTCCTGTTAAGCTGTCATTCAGTTGGTAATTTGGGTTGATTGCTCAACAATTTAGATACAAATCCTGTTTGGCACTGGAAGGAGGTGTGTATAGCTTTTACCTACTTTGAAGCCACCTTGGATTCCTGTTTGATCTTTCCCACTGTATTTTTATGTCAGTTATTGTATTTTTAAGCTCTGCTTTGTTCTTCATTATACTTTCTGCTTGTTGAAGTGCTCTAATTCCACTAGTTCACCCTCAAATTTGTTGAGTATCTTTATAATCATTTTTAAAAAACCTCTTTATCAAGAAAATTACTTACCTCTATTTTATTATATTTTTCCCCTGAGGACTTTTCATTCTTTCATTTAAGACATAGTCTTCAGTTTTCTCCTTTTGATTTTTTCCTATGTTTGTTTATATAAATTAGACAAAATAGCTATCTCCTTGTCTTGAAAAAGAAGCTCTGTATAGAAATAACTTCTGTGTTGTCTGTGTGTACTAAGTGGTTTTGGCAGGCTGATTGGAACTGTTGTTTTTTGGTGTCTGGAGTGCTGACCTACTTGGCTGGAGTAGATCTGGTTAAAGAGACTAGGTGTGGGTGGTAATGCCCCATTGAACTTGCTTTCCCTGTTTGATCAAATCTGAATTGTGCTCTGGGAAATTTGACAGAAAAAGTGTTGTTGTAACATTGCATGTAGACTAGAATACCTAGATAGAGATCCTGCCAGTGTATAGAGAAGGATAAGCATGTAAGGAAAGGCAATCACTAGCACCTCCAACCCCTGAGAGTTTATAAACGTCTGGATAAAGTCCTGCAATTTTCCATCTTTCTCTATACAGCCTCTATCATTTGTTGTGCAGAAACTGTTCAATCAACCTTCAGTTGTCTCTCCAGAGAAAATACTCTATACATAGGTGAATATTTCAGTGTACTCATTAGAAGGAGCAAGATCAGCATCATTTCATGTTGAAATTATTTTGGGCCTACATTAATTTGCTAATAAATTCACAAAATAAAAAGATTTGTTTACAGAGATGTGTTGAAGAATTGGGCACCTGAAACTTGTATAATTATGTTAAGCAGTGCCATACCAATAAACTTTAATTAAAAATAAAATTAAAAAGAAAATATTTAAGTAGTAAAATAAAAAACATGAAATGTGCAGAAGATGAATTAAAAATGTACAGTTTTAGAATGTGTTCAAACTTAAATTGTTTTATTTTAAGTAGATTGTTATCAATATAAATTATTTTCTATAAACCTGAGAGTAATCTCAAAACAAAACCCTACAGTAAAGACAGAAAACATAAAGACAAATAAATATAAGCATGCTAATTTAGAAAATTATCAAATCAGAAAAAAAAGAGTGCAAGAGAAGTAGAAACAAAATAATTATAAAAGGCCCTGGCTGGTTGGCTCAGTGGTAGAGCGTCGGCCTGGTGTGCAAGAGTCCTGGGTTCCATTCCCGGCCAGGGCACACAGGAGAAGCACCCATCTGCTTCTCCATCCCTCCCCCTCTCCTTCCTCTCTGTCTCTCTCTTCCCCTCCCGCAGCCAAGTCTCCACTGGAGCAAAGTTTGCCCGGGCGCTGAGGATGGCTCTGTGGCCTCTGCCTCAGGTGCTAGAATGGCTCTGATAGTGGCAGAGCGACACCCCAAGATGGGCAGAGCATCACCCCCTAGTGGGCATGCCGGGTGGATCCCAGTCAGGCGCATACGGGAGTCTGTCTGACTGCCTCCCTGTTTCCAGCTTCGGAAAAATACAAAAAAAAAAAATTACAAAAGAGCTATGGAACAATGTACAAAATGCCAATAATTTCACCCTTATCAATAATCAATGTAAATGGACTATATTCTCCTACCAAAAAAGATAGATTGGCTAAATGGATTAAAAAACAAGTCTCAAGGGAATGCAGCACAGTTAAAAACTAGAAAGGACATCAGAGTAATGGTGACATGAAAGATACTCCTGATCTTTACCCCTGAAGTTTCAACAAATTGAATAACTATAATTCAGCAAAAAACCCCACAGCTGGGCTTACAGGTGTGCCTGAAAGATCCGTGCACCCAATGGACTAAAAACGGGATGAGGTAGAAAAGGGGGCAGAAGATAAAATGCATTTGAGGTGAGCTCTGGAGAGGAGACAAATGAAGACTGACTTTTTTTTTCTCTACTGGACTACAGGGAGGAGGGAAACTCAGGCTGTTTAGATTTTGTCTGAGGGATACCAAGAGGGAAACTGGATTGCCTGGGTCTTTTTTCTGCCAGGAGGAGTGGTGAGATAGAGGGGTAGAAGAGGAGATAAACCAAAGCAGCCAAAGCACGAGGTCACAGCCTGTGTTCCCACAGTATGCCTACAGATTACACTTGACTGAGACAGAGAAAACTAAAGTGAATCCTCCAGCTTCCCAAATTCCGCCTCTCTCATCTCATGGTGTGGAAAGTGGCATTAAAAGATCACACAGCTAGCTCTCCAGAGCCATTATCTCCCCTGAAGAACAAAGGTACTCTATGTCTGGTCTCTGGGTCTGTTGAGATGTGAGGAGATGCACCTGGAAGCCTGAGATTGCCATTAGTAGAGTCATAAAGCTGAAAACCTGAAGCTGTAAAGCTGAAGTAGTAAAGCCTTCACAACATGCCTCACTCACCAATGTGACTGTGGCCCTGACTATATCATTGCTATAGCAACATCTCAGCTGAAGGCAGCCCAGGAACTTCACAAAGCTAAAGCTTGTAATACAGTGACACCTACTGGAAAAACTGAAATCTATTTTTTCTTTTTCTTTTCAGTTTTTCCCTCTTCATATTATTCTTTTCCTTTTTTCTCTTTTGAATTTTATTTTCTTTAATTTTTATATTTTTTCTTATTCTTTGTGGGTGTTTTGTTTTTGATATTTGTTTGTTTTCAATCATTTTTGTAGTTTTCTTGTCATAATTTTTAAAGTTTTATATTTTTATTGTATTTTTACCTTAATATTTCATTCTTTTATTCTTTTAATTTTTTGTTACAGTTCAGAAAAAAAATAAAAATCACCAGAAAAAAATCTCAATCACATGGAACCCTTGGAGTTAAATGATAGAGAATTCAAAATTTTAGTTCTGAAAATACTCAATGAGATGAGAGAAGACACCTATAAGCAACTTAATAAGTTTAGAAAACAAATTAATGAACAAAATGAATACCTCACTAAAGAGATTTAAACATTAAAAACAGAGATAAAGAACTCAATTCCTAAATTTAAAACTGAAGTAGTAAGTTTAGCCAATAGAACATGCCAGAAAAAGGAAAGAATCAGTGACTCTGAAAACAGGCAATGAGAGATTTTATAGAGAGAAGAGGAGAGAGGCTCACAAATTAAAAAAAAAAAACAAGAGAGCTCTACAAGCATTGTCTGACTCTGTCAGAAAGAACAATATTAGAATAATGGGTATATCAGAAGAAGAAGAGAGGGAGAAAGGAAGGGAGAGTCTATTTGAACAAATAATAGATGAAAGTTTCCCAAGCCTGGAATCCAAGAAGCAAACCAAACACTGAGTTACCTCAAACCAAACAGACCTACTCCAAAGCACATCATAATAAAATTGTCAAAATCAATAACAAAGAAAGAATCCTCAAGGCAGCTAGGCGAAAGAAGAACATAACATATAAGGAAAAGCCCATTAAGATATCATCAGACTTCTCAGCAGAAACTCTACAGGCCCCAAACATTCAAAGTACTTAAAGAGAGGAATTACCAGCCAAGAATACCTATATCCAGCAAAGTTATACTTTAAATATGAAGGAGAAATGAAAAACTTTTAAGACAAACAGAAGCTGAGAGAATTTATCACCAGAAAATACTCATTGCAAGAAATACTCAAGGGGTCATTTGACCAGATGCAAAGAACAAAAGAAATCAAAACTACAAATAAAAACTTCAACAAGGTCACAATAAAAACAAAGTTAATCTGTGACAACAATAACATAAAATGGGAGAGAATAAACATCTGCAGAAGCAAAGAAAAAATGGAGTACAGAAACACTCATAAGACAAGGACGCTTGTACATATGAACATTCTTCAATTAATAACTTAATGATAACCACCGACGAAAAAGCCACTTCTGAAATACACAACTCAAAAAAAAAGAAACAAGAGAAAGAAGTATGGAATACCACCAAACAGAAACAACTGACAGAAACACTAAAGAGAAGAACCAAGAGAGACACAGAGCTACCAGAAAACAAAACATAAAATGGCTATACAAAATCCTCAAGCATTAGTAACTACCCTAAATGTAAATGGACTGAACTTACCAATAAAGAGGCACAGAGTAGCAGATTGGGTCAAAAAGCAAAACCCAATCATATGCTGCCTTTAAAAAACACATCTAAACTGCAAGGACAAAAGTAGACTCAAAGTGAAAGATTGGAAAATTATTCTCCAAGTAAACAATATCCAAAGACAAGCAGTTGTACCCATACTCATATCTGACAATGCTGAATTTAAGACAACAAAGGTAACCACAAACAAGGATAGACATTTCATAATGATAAAGGAGACACTGTATCAAGAAGACATAACACATTTTAATATATATGTACTGAACAAGGGTGTGCCAAAACATACAAGACATCTACTAACTGATCTAAAAATAGAAGCAGATGAAAACACAATCATACTTGAAGATTTTAACACACCATTGTCAGCATTAGACACATCATCCAAACAGAAAAGCAATAAAGAATAATTGGCCTTAAGCCACACACTGGGCCAAATGGACATAATAGAGATTTATAGGATATTTCATCACAAAACATCATATTATACATTTTTTTTCTAGTGTGCATGGAACACTTTCAAGGTTAGACTATATTCTGAGCCACAAAACTAACATCAACAAATTTGGGAAAAATGAAATTATACCAAGCATATTTTCTGACCATAAAGCTTTGAAATTAGAATTCAACTATAAAACAGAAGTAAAGAAAACCACAAAAATGTGGAAATTAAACAAAATACTTCTAAAAAATGACTGGGTCAAATAAGAGATAAAAGCAGACATCAAAAGATAAATACAGGAAAATGAAAATGACAACACGACATATGAAAATTTCTGGGTTGCAGTGAAAGCAATATTAAGAAGGAAGTTTATAGCATTACAAGCTTATATCAAGGAACAAGAGATATCCCAAATAAAGAATTAGAAAAAGACCAAGAGGCAACAAAGCACTAGAAAATGAAGAAAGAAGTGACCTAAAGTCAACAGAAGAAAGAAAATAGTAAAAATTAAAACAGAACTAAATAAAATAGAGATAAAAATTTATAGAAAAAATTAATATGACAAAAAGATGCTTCTTTGAAAAGATCAATAAAATCAACAATCCACTGGCTATACTCACTAAGGAAAATAAAGAGAAGACTTATATAAAAAAAAATCCAAAATGAAAGAGGAAAAATTACTACAGACATAATAGATATAAAAAGGAGCATAGTGGAATATTATGAAAATCATATGCCACCAAATTCAACAACCTAGGGGAAATGGATAAATTCCTGGACCTATACAATCTTCATAGATTGAGTCACAAATAAGTGGAAAGCCTAAATAGACCTATAAGCAGGGAAGACATATAAAGAACTATCAAAAACCTCCCTAAAACAAAAGTCCAGGACCAGATGGCTACACTAGCAAATTATGCCAAATATTCAAGGAAAATTTGGTACCTATTATTCATAAAGTCATACCAGCGAATTGAATACAACAACACATTAAAACAATAATACATCAGGACCAAATGGGATTAATTTCAGGAACAGAAGACTGATTTAACATGGAAATTGATTGACAAAATAAACCAAATCAATAAAAAAACCAAAAATTATATGATCTTATCAATAGATGCAGAAAAGGAATTCAATAAGATAAACATCTCTTTATGTTTAAAACTGTCAATATAATCAAAATAGAAGGAAAGTACCTCAAAATAATAAAGGCCATATATGACAAATCATCAGCTAATATACCAAATAGTGAAAAAATGAAGGCTTTTCCTCTAAATTTAGAAACAGGACAAGGCTGCCCACTTTCTCCACTCTTATTTAACATAGTTCTGGATGTTTTAGCCAGAGTGGTCAAGCAAGAGAAAGGAATAAAAGGCATCCATATTGGTAAAGAAGAAGTAAAGGTATCACTTTTTTCAGATGACATGATCCTGTATGTAGAAAACCCCAAAGACTCCACTGAAAAACAATTAGAAACAGAAAACCAATATGGTAAAGTCGCAGGATACAAAATCAATATATAAAAATCTATTGCTTTTCTATAAGCCACTGATGAAACTTAGAAAATTGAACAAAATTGAGAGCCCAGAAATAAAACCACATACATGTGGACAAATAATCTTCAACAAAGGTGTCGAAAACACACAATGGAGAAAAGAAAGCCTATTCAATAAGTGATGCTGGGCAAATTGGAAAGTCACATGCAGAAAAATAAAACTTGACTAAAATTTGTCCCCAGTCTCAAAAATTAATTCAAATGGATCAAAGACCTCAATATAAGATCTGAAACAATAAATTACATGGAAAAAAAGCATAGGTACTAAGCTCATGGACCTTGGCCATAGAGAACAATTTATGAGTTCAACCCAAAAAGCGAGGGAAGTAAAGGCAAAAATAAATAAGTAGGACTATATCAACCTAAGAAGCTTCTGCACAGCAAAAGAAACTGACAACACAGCAAATAAACAACCAATTAATTGGGAGATATTTGCAAACAAGAGCACTGATAAGGGGTTAATATCCAAAATATATAAAGAACCCATAAAGCTCAGCTACAAGCAAGTAAACAATCCAATTAAAAAATAGGGAGAAGATCTGAACAGGCACTTCTCCCAGGAAGACATACATATTACCAACAGATATGTGAAAAGATGCTCATCTTCACTAGCTATTCAAGAAATGCAAATCAAAACTACAATGAGATACCACCTCACACTTGTTAGATTGGCTATTATCAATAAGACATAATAACCATAATAACAAGTGTTGGAGAGGCTGTGGAGAAAAAAGAACCCTCATTCACTGCTGGTGGGAATGCAAATTAGTACAACCATTATGGAAGAAAGTATGGTGGCTCCTCAAAAAAATAAGAATAGTATTACCATATGACTCAGCAATCCCTCTACTAGGTATCTACCCAAAAAACTTGAAATAATTGGTACACAAAAACACGTGCATTCCCACGTCCATCACAGCATTATCCACAGTGGCCAAGACATGGAAACAACCTACGTGTCCCTTGATAGAGGATTGTATAAAAAAGGTGTGGTACATATATACAATGGAATACGACTCAGTCATAAGAAATGATGATATAGTGCCATTTATGACAACATGGATGGACCTTAAAAACATTAAAGTAAATGAAATAAGTAAATCAGAGAAAACTAAGTATTATATAATTTCACACATAGGTGGGATATAAAGAGACTCATGGATGTACCAAGGAGAGAGGAACATCAGGATGGGCAAAGGGGGTAGGGGGAAGGCTGTAAAAAGGTTACAAACTGGTATAAGGTGACAGAAAATTATATGACTTGGAGTGATGGGTACACAACATAATGAATAGTTTATATGCTATATAGCAATGTTTACCTGAAACCTATCTAGTTTTATTGATCAATGTCACCCTGTTATATTTCAATTTCTAAATAATATTTTTAAAAAGACTAGAAAAAGATTCCAGAAAAAAAATCAAGTTCTGTCTGTGTTCTGTATTCAAGAGATTCATTTTATATATAAAAATACACAAACTAATCTAGAGGGACCTAAAACATTGTCCCTTGTAAATAGAAACCAAAAGTAGGACAGGTATATTTATATCAGACAAGATAAACTTTAAGTCTAAGACTTGAATATGAAACAGAGGTTACTATATAATGATAAAAAAGCCCATCTAATCAGAAGATATAATGTTTGTAAATATTTTTTTTTTTTTTTTTTTTTTTTTTTTTACAGAGGCAGAGATAGACAGGGACAGACAGACAGGAATGGAGAGAGATGAGAAGCATCAATCATCAGTTTCTCGTTGCGCGTTGCGACTTCTTAGTTGTTCATTGATTGCTTTCTCACATGTGCCTTGACCGTGGGCCTTCAGCAGACCGAGTAACCCCCTGCTGGAGCCAGCAACCTTGGGTCCAAGCTGGTGAGCTCTTTGCTCAAGCCAGATGAGTCGGCGCTCAAGCTGGCGACCTCGGGGTCTCGAACCTGGGTCCTTCCGCATCCCAGTCCGATGCTCTATTCACTGCGCCACCACCTGGTCAGGCTGTTTGTAAATATTTAATACACAAAATAAAAGCACATTGATATATAAAGCACATATTAACATATGTAACAGTAGAAATAAACAGTAGAGTAATAGTAGAGACATTTAATACCATAGGCTTCAAATGTCACATTAGATCAGATCAACTTAACAGAGATTTACAGAACATTCCATAGAAAAACAACAGAATGAACATTTTTCTCAAGTATACATTGGTCATTCTCCAGGGTATGTATTAGGCCACAAATATCTTTAATAAATGTGAAAATAATTGAAATCATATCCAGTGCTTTTTAAAAGTAGAAATGGTATGAAACTAAACATGAATTACAAAAAATCCCATAGAAAATTTACAAATATATTGAGATTAAACAGCATGGTACTGAACAATCAGTGGAACTAAGAAGAATCTAAAAGGGAATTAAAAATATATCTTGAAATAAAAATTGAAATACAACATGTCATTATGCATATAATGCAGGAAAAATTTTTAAAGAGGAAGTTTTATAGTGAAAAATATTTACTTCAATAAGTAAAATCTCCAATAGAAAACCTAACTGTACACCTTAAAGAATGAGAAAAAGAAGAATAACCTAGCCCAAAGTTACAAAAAGGCAAGAAACAATAAACATGATAATGGATATAAATAAAATAAAATTAATAAGATAAAGCAAAGTACAATAAAATGAAGACCTTGTTTTTTAAAAATTTAAAATAAATTGACAAAATTTTGGCTAGGTTTACCAAGGAAAAAAGAGAACAATAATAAAATCAGAAATTAATAAAGAGACATAACTGATACTACATAAACAGAATTATAAGAAGCTACTATAAACCTTTTACTCCAACAGATTGGGTATTCTAGATTAAATGAAAAAATCCTTAGAAACACACCACCTATCAAGACTGCATCAGAAAGAGAAAGAAAATTTGAAGAAACCAATTCCTAGTAAGGTGATTGAATTAGTAATCAATAATCTTCTAAAAAAAATTTTCCCAGGAACAGATGAGTTCACTGGTAGGCTTTACTAAACATTTAAAGAAAAAAAAATGATGTCAATTCTTCTCAAATTCTTCCAAAATATTAAAGTAGACAGAACATTCCCAAACTCATTTTACAAGTCCAACATTACCCAGTCAACAATGCCAGAAATGGACAATACAAAAATGAAAAATACTAATCAATATTTGTGATGAATATGGTGCAAAAAATCTCATTGAAGTATTAGTAATGCCCTGGCGGGTTGGCTCAGTGATAGAGAGTTGACCCAGTGTGTGGAAGTCTCAGGTTTGATTCCTGGTCAGGGCACAGAAAAGAAGCAGCTTTCTGCTTCTTCACTCTGCCCCTCCTCCTTTTTTCTCTCCCCTTCTCTCTTGCAACCATGGCTCAAATAGTTCAAGTAGTTTGGCCCCGGGCACCGAGGATGACTCCAAGGCCTTGTCTCAGGCACTAAAAATAACTCAATAGCTGAGCAACGGAACAGTGGCCCCAAATGGGCAGAGCATCACCCTGTAGGGCAAGGGTCCCCAAACTACGGGCCCGCAGGCCACATGCGGCCCCCTGAGGCCATTTATCCAGCCCCCGCTGCACTTCCTGAAGGGGCACCTCTTTCCTTGGTGGTCAGTGAAAAGAGCATAGTTCCCATTGAAATATTGGTCAGTTTGATGATTTAAATTTACTTGTTCTTTATTTTAAATATTGTATTTGTTCCCATTTTGTTGTTTTTTTTTTACTTTAAAATAACATATGTGCAGTGTGCATAGAGATTTGTTCATAGTTTTTTTTTATAGTCTGGCCCTTCAATGGTCTGAGGGACAGTGAACTGGCCCCCTGCATAAAAAGTTTGGGGACCCCTGCTGTAGGGGGCTTGCTGGGTGGATCCTGGTCGGGGTGAATGCGAGAGTCTGGCTCTGCTTTCCAGCATCCTGCCTCTTAATATTACTACTAATAATACTACTAATAATGAAATATTAGTAAATGAAATTTACTAGCACTTTAATGAACTATTCATTACAATCAAGTGATATTATCCATGGGATGCAAGGATGGTTCAACATATGCAAATAAATAAATTGACATATTAAAAGCTAAAACCATATGATTATGTCAATAAATGCAGAAAAGTCATTTGATAAAATTCAACACCCTTTTATGACAAAAACACTTAAGATAGTTGATATTAAAATAAAAGTACCTCAACATAATAAAGGCCATATATGACAAGCTCTCAGCTGACATCATACTCAAAGGTGAAAAGTTGAAAGCTTTCTTCTATGGTCAATAACGATAAAAGGATGCCCACTCTCACCACTTTTATTCAACCTTGTATTGATAGTAGTAGTCAAAGCAATTAGGCAATAAAATGAATTAAAAGGCATGTATATCATAAAGAAGAAGTAAAACTGTTTATTTGCAAATCATATTATGTTACATGTAGAGTTTAAAGTTTCCATAGAAAAACTGTAAGAACTAATATATAAATTTAGTAAAGTTTCAGGATACTAATTTAATATAAAATTTGATTTGGTTTTCATATACTAATAACAAAGTATATGAAAGATGAATTAAAAAAACCAATCTTGCTTTGGCTGGATAGCTTGATTTGTTAAAGTGTCATTTTGATACAAAAAAGTTGTGGATTTAATCCTTGGTCAAAGATCAATGTTTCTATCTTACTGTTTCTCTCCCTTCCTCTTTCTCTAAAACCAATAATAAATAAATAAATAAATAAATAATAAAACCAGTCTTTACAGTTAAATTAAAAAAATAAAGTACAAAAGAGGCAAAAGAACTGTATACTTAATTCTATAAAACACTGATGAAAGAACTTGAAGACACAAACAAATAAGGAAATATTCCATGGTTATAAATAAATATTTTTAAATACCCATACTACCTGTAGATAAACAATATACATTTTTAATACAACCCTTGTCAAAATTCAAACTGCATTTTCACAGAAATAGAACAACCCTAAAATTTGCATGGAATCACAAAAGACCCTGAATGGACACTACAATTTTGAGAAAGAATAACATGGCAAGTAACATTATTCTTCATGATTTTAAATTATGTTACAAAGCTGTAGCAATCAAAACAGTATTGTAATGTCTTAAATTACAATAGTTCAGTGGAGCAGAATAGAGAACCTCAAAATAAACACACAGTTATGTTGTCAATTTCATTATGATAGAGGTCCCAAAAGTATATAATGGGGAAAGAATAGACTCTTCAATACATGGTGCTGAAAAAACTGGACCACTATCTCACATCATACACAAAAATAAACTCAAAATGAATTAAAGGCTTGAACTTAAGACCTGAAATCATAAAATTCTTTTAAAAAATATATGTGTTATACACCTTGACATTAGTTGGCATGTTTTTTTTTTATTTTGCAACCAAAAAGAGGCAACAAAAACAAAAAATAAACAAATGGAACTAAAAAGCTTCTACTTAGCATAAAAAGCCATCAACAAAATTAAAAGGCAATCTATAGTATGGGAGAAAATATTTGCATATGATATATCTGATAATTGGTTAGCATGTAAAATATATAAAACTCATACCATGCAATAGCAAAAAACAACCTGATTACAAAATGGATCTGAATATACATTTTTCCAATTAAGTCATACAGACTGCCAATAAGTATATCAAAAGTTGCTCAACATTGCTCATCATCAGGAAAATGCAAATCAGAATCACAATATTTCTTCACACCTGTTGGAATGTCTGTTCTAAAAAATACAAGATATAATAAGTGTTGGTGAGGATATAGAGGAAAGGAAACTCATGTGCACTGCTGGTGGAAATGTACATTAGTGCAGCCACTATGGAAAACAGTCCAGAGGTTCCTCAAAAAATTAAAAACTACCATATAATCTAGCAATTCTACTTCTATGTATTTATCTGAAGGAAACAAAAATACTAATTTGAAAAGATAGCTGTACTGTCATGTTCATTGCAGCACTATTTACAATTGCCAACACATAGAAACAATCTAAGTGTCTATTGATAGATAATGAATAAAGAAAAGGTGGTATATACACACAATGGGTTATTACTTAGACATATGAAGGAAGGAAATACTCTCATTTGCAAAAACATGGTGGACCTTAAAGTCATTATGCTAAGTGATATGCAGACATAGAAAGAAAATGCCATATGATCTCAATTATATTTAGAGTCTAATAAAAACAAACAACCAACCAAACAAAAATCCAAATTATAGATACAGATAAGAGGTTGAGTTGGGAGTGAAGGAAATGGTAAAATGATCAAAAGATGTAATTGTATAGTTATAAAATGAATAAATCTTAAGTATATAATGTGCAGCATTAATAATACTGTCTTGATATTTGAAAATTATTGAGAGTAGATCTTACAATTGTTATAAGAAAAAATTATAACTATGTGCATTGATGGATGGTAAATAAATATATTATAGCGATTATTTCAACATATATTATAACACTATATTGTATACTTGAAACTAATATAATGTTAATTATATCTCAATAAAAATGATACAAAAATAAATGTTAATATTAGAGAGCAAATGTGTGGGTGCATGAGTGAATGTGAAGTGGGTATGTGTTTCAGCAAGTCAGTTAAAGATCAGCCTTGGTTTTTCAAAAGTTCTTTGGATACACAGTAAAAAACAAATCTTTATTTTCCTTTGCATGATAACAATGAAGAAGCAAAGATTTACTATCTTGGATTCATAACTGCTATAGTAGACTTCCTCAGCATGGTCCAGTCTAACACTCCATAATTTAGACTTTTGTGATTCTACTTGGGCTATCACAGCTCTGTTGGAATCAGCAGCACCCATTAAACCTACACCATAAATATGCAGTCACTTATCTCAGAGGAGGGACTTCTTCTACAGGGTAAGTTCTGGAAAGGAATAGGTCCAGAACCAGTGTTTCTGCTAAGCTGATACAGTGAAAAAACTCATTAAAAAGTTTCCATTCTGTGTAAATGCCAACATAGTCACTCCCTTACAAGTAAAAAGGGCCTTTATGGTGAGTCTAGTTTTTAATTGAACCAAGGTAAATGTTTATTCTGGAAGCTTCTTGAAAAAGTTTGTTTTTCTAAATCTGAGTCAGTGGGAGAACAAAGGTGAGGATTCAGAAACTGACTCTTAGATTTGTACTCAGTACGTTAATGTGTTTCCTATTACACAATTTTTTTCTCTTTGTGGAAATATAATCTTTTGAACTTCCTAAGGGAAACTGATAACTGAGAAATTTAGCTTTTGAGAAGTTCTTGCTTGTTTAACAGTTCTATGTATAGGGTGTACTGTGCAAATGAACAACAGTCTTAAGATATAAGGCCAGCCATAAACTATACTACATGGCAAGAATCAGAATGAAACTACATATTCAAATTCCCTGGAGCTGAATATAAAAGCTGCTGTCATATGGCATTAGGAAGCTCTGAATAGAACATAAATCACTTTTCTCAGCCAATTGCCATCTCATGCTCCAACCCTTATTTTCTGTATCTCACATATATTTCTGTTAACTTAGTAATACTCTCACTGCTTTGCACTAAGCAAAGCTTTCCTATTACCTCCATCAGCATCCTTGATCCACTTCTATTGGTTGGTATCCATAGAGATGTAACCTAGTCTAGTAGAATGTATTTAAGACAAGAAACTGGAAGACCTGTGTTATACTCCTAGCTCTGTCACTAGCTATGTGACCTTGGACAAATAATAAAACTGCAGAGTTATATGTCTCAGTGATCCTTAAAAGTGTGAAATGTGTATCCCTGATAGGTTTGTATAGTGTGTATCTTTGATAAGTTTGTGAGTTGATAAAGGCTGGTACATAGATAAATACTTTTAATTTGAATATTAATTTGAGTATGTATTTAATTTAATATTATAAAAACTATAACTACAATAGTAAATTTGCAAATTCACAGATACTGTTACTTAAGACAGGCTAAAATATGTAATCAATTAAAAAAAAGAAATGCATTTATTTACAGAAAACTGTTAACAATCATGTAGATGATATGCCAAGATGAGAGGGTATATGGAAGCTGAATTCAGCTTCTCCCATGACCACATCAAAATTAGAACTGAATCATAGAACAATCAACCTAGATAAACGTCCAAAGATTAGCTGAACAGAACTCCTACAACTATGGATTTACAGAAGAAGCCACATTGAGACTAGTAGGAGGGGTAGAGATGCAAAATTGGCTTCCCGGTCAAGGCACACAAGAGAAGGAACCATCTGCTTCTCTCTCCCTCTCTCTCCCCCTTTTATCCCTCTTCCATTCCAGCAGCCAATGGCTCAATTTGTTTGAACATGGCTCTGGGCACTGAGGATAGCTCGGTTGGTCTGAGCATGGGCCTCATACGGTAGCTGCCAGGTTGATCCCAGTCGAAGTACATGTGGGAATCTGTTTCACTATCTCCCCTCCTCTCACGTAAAAAAAAGAATCCCACATAACATTTGGTAGTAACAATCAGCAGGGGTTCCACCATCTGCTGACATAGAAGGTTGCTAGAAACCTAGGTGTCCTCTTAAAGGGACAGTACACAAACTCTCACTTTCAGGCACTCATCCTGGGCTCTGGCCAAGAGATGGTGGTTTGAGGGTGCCAGAGTCACACAGGATAAGATTGAGTTGTGTGGGTAATGAAGAGGGCTGAAAAAACAGCCATGGATGTTCCTGTGTTGAGTCTTTTCCCTACATGGCCCTTGGCAGCATATTTATTGGGTTGGGACCTCTCTCCACATGGCATTAGTTTGTTGAGTTATACTGACCACTCCCTGAAGCCCTGCTCCACCCAACTTGCACAAAGCGTGAAGCTCCAATGGATACAACCAGCTTGGGCCCACATCACAGTCTGTCAAAATAACAACAAACCTCACAACTCTGAAGGAATATTGTGTAAGCTTCGGGGAAGGGAGTTCCAGAGACATACAAGAAAAAAGTGAGTTGTGTGACTTCAGGACAAGAGTCATCTTCTTGAATAGCCAACAAACACAGAATTTCCTTTGTTGAATCCTCCTTCCAGAATGCTAAATATTAATTTGCTATTAGCCCAGTAAACTCCACTACCTTCACCCATCCATAACCCCTAGGCAGGTGGTGCTGTCTTCCATGTACCCAGAGACTTGCTGAGTAGCCTCAGATCAAACACTGTTTTAATCTGATGAACACTACTGGCCCTCCATGGCAACTCCCTGAGATCCTCCCTCACATAATTCTTTTAGTGGCTGAGCCCTGTGGGCAACTAACAGATAGTGGCAAGTCTTGAGTTGCCTTGGGCCTTTTGCTGACCTATCCTGAGCTGGGTGCTGGTGGCAGGTGGAATCAGTTAACAGTCTGACCTTGACCACTTGGACTCAGGCACACCACAGAAAGCTATCGACTGTGGATAACACTATAGCTTCTAACAGGTAGACTTGAACTTATCACAGGCAGCACCTATTTTATACTAGCACGAGAGAACTATTCATGAGACCCTAGGACCAATATTCCTGGTGGTTGGCTACACACCACAATAGAGCACCATATGATTAACTCCACAAGTAGCACACCCAAAGGGAATTCTATACAGGCACCAGAACATCCTGGGGAAAATTCTGCCTAATGAAGTCAAGCACTGAATTACAGCTCATATACTGTGGTCATGGCCAATTCTCACACCCAACCAGCCTAAGGGTCAACTCACACAATGACGTGCCAACAGCAAAGGCACAACTACAACAGGAGGTCACAAATAATCACACAATGAGCACTCCTCCCACACTTGCCTCATGTGATCAAAGAGATTGTGCCACAAGGTCTCACAGAACTACTACATAAAAACACATTACCAAGACTGGAAGCTATAATAGATCAAACTCAGGATAAAAACAAACACAAAGAGGCATCCAAAATGAAGAGACAAAAAAAATCTATAGAAAAAGAAGAGAATGAAATGGAGGAAAGGAAGTTATCAAACACAGAGTTCAAAAACAATTGTAATTATATCCTCTTTTAGCTTTTTTTTTTTTAAATATGAGAAGCTCTTTATCTGTCCTTTAATTCTAAATGATGGTTTTGCTGGGTAGACCAATCTTCATTGTAGTCCTTGCTTTTCATCACTTTCAATATTTCTTGTCAATCCATTCTGGCCTGTAATATTTCTGTTGAGAATTCAACTGACAGTCTTATGTGGGCTCCCATGTAGGTAACTAATGCTTTTCTCTTGCTGCTTTTAAGATTCTCTCTTTGTCTTTAAAAGTTTGCATTTTAATTATGTGTCTTGATATGGGCCTCATTAGGTTTATCTTTTTTTTTTCCTGTTCCTGCTCACCTTTTATTTATTTATTTATTTATTTATTAAATTTAATGCAGCGACATTGATAAATCAGGGTACATATGTTGAGAGAAACTATCTCCAGATTATTTTGATATTTGATTGTGCTGTATACCCCTCACCCAAAGTCAAATTGTATTCTGTCACCTTCTATCTGGTTTTCTTTGTGCCCCTCCTCTCCCCCACCACCTCTCTCCTTCCTCATCTTAATCCCCCACTCCCCCACCCCCCCATCCTCCATTACCATCACATTCATGTCCATGTCTCTGAGTCTCATTTATCTGTCCCATCTATGTATGGATTCGTATAGTTCTTAGTTTTTTCTGATTTACTTATTTCACTCCATATAATGTTATGAAGGTCCATTCATGTTATTGTAAATGATCCGATGTTGTCATTTCTTATGGCTGAGTAGTATTCCATAGTATATATGTACCAAAGCTTTTTAATCCACTCTTCCTCTGATGGACACTTGGGCTGTTTCTAGATCTTCCCTATTGTGAACAATGCTGCCACAAATATGGGGGTGCATTTCTCCTTTTGGAGCAGTTCTATGGTGTTCTTGGAGTATATTGCTAAAAGTGAGATAGCTGGGTCAAAAGGCAGTTCGATTTTCAATTTTTTGAGGAATCTCCATACTGTTTTCTATTTATTTATTTATTTATTTATTTATTTATTTATTTATTTATTTATCTATCTATCTATCTATTTCCATACTGTTTTCCACAGTGGCTGCACCAATCTGCATTCCCACCAGCAGTGCAGGAGGGTTCCCTTTTCTCTACATCCTCGCCAGCACTTATTCTGTGTTGTTTTGTTGATGAGCACCATTCTGACTGGTGTGAGGTGATATCTCATTGTGGTTTTAATTTGCATTTTTCTAATGATTAGTGATGTTGAGAATTTTTTCATATGTCTATTGGCCATCTGTATTGTCCTCTTTAGAGAAGTGTCTATTCATTTCTTTTTCCCATTTTTTGATTGGCTTGTTTGTCTTCCTGGTGTTGAGATTTACAAGTTCTTTATAAATTTTGGTTATTAATTCCTTATCAGACATATTGTCAAATATGTACTCCCATTGTGTTGTTTGTCTTTTTATTCTGTTCTTATTGTCCTTAGCTGTGCAAAAGCTTTTTAGTTTAATATAGTCCCATTTGTTAATCCTGTCTTTTATTTCACTTCCCCGTGGAGATAAATCAGCAAATATATTGCTCTGAGAGATGTCGAAGAGCTTACTGCTTATGTTTCCTTCTAAGATGCTTACGGTTTCACAGCTTACATTTAAGTCTTTTATTCATTTTGAGTTTATTTTTGTGACTGGTGTAAGCTGGTGGTCTAGTTTCATTTTTTTTGCAGGTAGCTGTCCAATTTACCCAACACCATTTGTTAAAGAGGCTGTCTTTATTCCATTGTATTTCCTTACCTCCTTTGTCAAATATCAGTTGTCCATAGAGCTGTGGGTTTATTTCTGGATTCTCTGTTCTGTTCCATTAATCTATATACCTGTTCTTATGCCAGTACCAGGCTGTTTTGAGTACAATGGCCTTGTAGTATAACTTGATATCAGGAAGTGTGATACCTCCCACTTTATTCTTCTTTTTCAAGATTGCTGAGGCTATTCATGTTCTTTTTTGGTTCCATATAAATTTTTGGAATATGTGATCTATATCTTTGAAGTATGGCATTGGTATTTTAATTGATATTGCATTGAATTTATAGATTGCTTTGGGTAATATAGACATTTTAATGATGTTTATTCTTCCTAACCATGAGCACGGTATATGCCTCCACTTGTTTGTATCTTCCTTGATTTCTTTTATCAATGTTTTATAATTTTTTGAGTACAACTCTTTAGTCTCCTTGGTTAAATTTACTCCTAGGTACTTTATTTTTTTGGTTGTAATAGTGAAGGGGATTGTTTCCTTAATTTCTCTTTCTGACTGTTCATTATTGGCATATAAAAATGCCTCTGATTGCTGGGTATTAATTTTATATCCTGTCACTTTGTTGAGTTCATTTATCAGGTCCAGTAGTTTTTTGACTGAGACTTTAGGATTTTCTATATACAATATCATATCATCTGAAAATAATGATAGTTTACTTCTTCTTTTCCAATTTGAATACCTTTTATTTCTTCTTCTTGTCTGATTGCTGTGGCTAGGACTTCCAGGACTATGTTGAATAAGAGTGGTAAAAGGGAGCACCCCTGCCTTGTTCCTGATATTATGGGAATTGCTTTTAATTTTTGCCCATTGAGTATGATGTTGGCTGTGGGTTTGTCATAGATGGCTTTTATCATGTTGAGATATGTTCCCTCTATTCCCACTTTGATGAGAGTTTTGATAATGAATGGGTGCTGGATTTTATCAAATGCTTTTTCTGCATCTATTGAAATTATCATGTGGTTTTTCTCCTTCTTTTTGTTTATGTGATGAATCACATTAATTGATTTGCGAATATTATACCAGCCTTGCCTTCCCAGAATAAATCCCACTTGATCATGGTGTATGATTTTTCTCATATATTGTTGGATCCAGTTTGCTAATATTTTGTTGAGGATTTTAGCATCTATATTTATCAAGGATATTTGTCTATAATTTTATTTCTTTGTGTTGTCTTTGCCTAGTTTTGGAATCAGAATTAAGCTTGCCTCATAAAAGAGCTTGGAAGTCTTCCTTCCTCTTGAATTTTTTGAAATAGCTTGAGAAGGATAGGAGTTTGTTCTTCTTTGAATATTTGGTAGAATTCAGTTGTGAAGCCATCAGGCCCCGGACTTTTCTTTGTTGGGAGTTTTTTGATAACTGTTTCAATTTCATTTGGTGTAATCGGTCTATTTAGGGTTTCTGATTCCTCCAGATTGATTTTTGGAAGATTGTATGTTTCAAGGAATTTGTCCATTTTATCTAGGTTGTCTAGTTTTTTGGCATACAGTTCTTCATAGTATTTTCTTACAATATTTTGTATTTCTGTTGTGTCAGTAGTTATTTCTCCATTCTCATTTCTAATTTTATTTATTTGCATCCTCTCTGTTTTTTTCTTGATGAGTTTAGTAAAAAGTTCATCGATCTTGTTTACCTTTTAAAAGAACCAGCTCCTAGTTTCATTGATCCTCTGTATTGTTTCTTTAGCCTCTATGTCATTTATTTCTGCTCTGATC
This sequence comes from Saccopteryx bilineata, assembly GCF_036850765.1. Classification (NCBI taxonomy): domain Eukaryota; kingdom Metazoa; phylum Chordata; class Mammalia; order Chiroptera; family Emballonuridae; genus Saccopteryx; species Saccopteryx bilineata. The sequence goes on along the minus strand of NC_089502.1, from coordinate 68,688,108 downwards.
TTTATTATTTCCTTCCTTCTACTAGCTCTGTGCTTTACTTGCTGTTCTTTTTCTAGTTCTTTTAGATGCAGGGTTAAGTTGTTTATTTAAGCTTTTCCTAGTTTCTTAAGGTGTGCCTGTAGTGCTATGAACTTCCCTTTTAGTACTGCTTTTGCTGTGTCCCATAAATTTTGAGTTTATGTACGCTCATTTTCATTCTTTTCTACAATTTTTTATCAGTTTTTTTAATTTTATTTTTTTAATGGGGCAACATCAATAAATCAGGATACATATATTCAAAGATAACAAGTCCAGGTTATCTTGTCATTCAATTATGTTGCATACCCATCACCCAAAGTCAGATTGTCCTCTGTCACCTTCTATCTAGTTTTCTTTGTGCCCCTCCCCCTCCCCCTTTCCCTCTCCCTTTCCCCCTCCCCCCGTAACCACCACACTCTTATCAATGTCTCTTAGTTTCACTTTTATGTCCCACCTATGTATGGAATAATGTAGTTCCTGGTTTTTTTCTGATTTACTTATTTCACTTTGTATCATGTTATCAAGATCCCACCATTTTGCTGTAAATGATCCGATGTCATCATTTCTTATGGCTGAGTAGTATTCCATAGATGACTGGATAAAGAAGATGTGGCACATATACACTATGGAATTCTACAAATGTTTTATTTCTTTTTTGTTCTCATTCTTAATCCATTCGTTATTTAACAAACTTTTATTTAGTTTCCATGTGTTTGAGAATTTTTGAGCTTTTCTGTTGTGGTTCATTTCTAGTTTCATGCCATTGTGATCAGAGAAAGTGCTTGATATGATTTCAATCTTCTTAAATTTGTTGAGACCACTTTTGTGCCCTAAGATGTGGTCTATCCTAGAGAATGTACCATGAGCACTTGAAAAGAATGTATATTCTGCTGCTTCAGGGTGAAAGGTTCTGAAGATATCTATTAAATCCAGTTGATCTAGTGTGTCCTTTAAGTCTGTTGTTTCTTTGTTAATTTTTTTTCTTGAGGATCTGTCTAGTGATGTTAGTGGAGTATTGAAATCCCCTACTATTATAGTATTGCTGTTGATCTCGCCCTTTATAACTGTCAAATTCTGCTTATATATTTAGGTGCTCCTATATTAGGTGCATAGATATTTATAGTAGTTATATCTTCCTGTTGGATTACTCCCTTTATCGTTATGTACTGGCCTTCTTTATCTCTTACTATATTCTTTGTTTTAAAGTCCATTTTGTCTGATATAAGTATTGCTACTCAGCTTTTTTTTCATTTCCATTTGCATGAAATATTTTTTCCATCCTTTTACCTTCAATCTATGTTCATATTTTGTTTTAAGGTGTGTCTCTTGTAGACAGCGTATGTATGGGTCCTGTTTTCTTATCCATTCAGCTACCCTATGTCTTTTGATTGGATCATTTAATCTATTTACATTTAAGGTTATTATTGATACGTAGTTGTTTATTGCCATTTAATTCTTTAAAGCTGTATTCCTTTTTTGCTATATTCTTTTTCCACTTTGATCTGTTTACAACAGGCCTCTTAACATTTCCTGCAGCATTGGTTTGGTTGTAATGAATTCCTTGAGTTGTTTTTTGTCTGGGAAGCTTTTTATTTTTATTTTTATTTTTTTTAATTTTTGTATTTTTCTGAAGCTGGAAACAGAGAGGTAGTCAGAGAGACTCCCGCATGTGCCCAACCAGGATCCACCCAGCATGCCCACCAGGGGGCGATGCTCTGCCCATCTGGGGCATCGCTCTGTTGTGACCAGAGCAACTCTAGCGCCTGAGGCAGAGGCCATGATGCCATCCCCAGCGCCCAGGCCATCTTTGCTCCAATGGAGCCTTGGCTGCGGAAGGGGAAGAGAGAGGGAGAGAAACAGACAGGAAGGAGAGGGGGAGGGGTGGAGAATCAGATGGGCGCTTCTCCTGTGTGCCCTGGCTGGGAATTGAACCCGGGACTTCCGCATGCCAGGCTGATGCTCTACCACTGAGCCAACCGGCCAGGGCCCCTGGGAAGCTTTTTATTTCTCTTTTGATTTTAAATGATAGCCTTGCTGGATAAAGTAGTCTTGGTTGTAGGTTTTTTTTTTATTGTTGTTGTTTTGTATTTTTCTGAAGCTGGAAATGGGGAGAGACAGTCAGACAGACTCCCACATGAGCCCAACCGGGATCCACCCAGCACGCCCACCAGGGGCGATGCTCTGCCCACCAGGGGGCGATACTCTGCCCCTCCAGGGCGTCGCTCTGTCACGACCAGAGCCACTCTAGTGCCTGGGCAGAGGCCAAGGAGCCATCCCCAGTGCCCGGGCCATCTTTGTTCCAATGGAGCCTCGCTGTGGGAGGGAAGAGAGAGACAGAGAGGAAGGAGAGGGGGAGGGTGGAGAAGCAGATGGGCACTTCTCCTGTGTGCCCTGGCCGGGAATCGAACCCAGGACTTCTGCACGCCAGGCCAACGCTCTACCACTGAGCCAACCGGCCAGGGCCGGTTGTTGGTTCTTTTTCTCCATTACTTTGAATATTTCTTGCCATTCACTTCTGGCCTCAAGTGTTTTTGTTGAGAAGTCAGATGTCATCCTTATGGGGGCTCCTTTGTAGGTGATAGCTTTTTGTTCTCTTGAAGCTTTTAATATTTTCTCTTTATCACTTAGCTTTGGTATTTTAATTATGATGTGTCTTGGTGTAGTTTTCTTTGGGTTTCTCCGTATTGGAGTTCTCTGTGCTTTTTGAACTTGTGAGAGTTTCTCCTGCATTAATTTAGGGAAGTTTTCAGCTATGATATATTTGATCAAATTCTCTATCCTTTGTTCTTGCTCCTCTTCTTCAGGAATCCCTATGATGCGGATGTTATTTCTTTTCCTGTTGTCACAGAGCTCTCTAAGATTTTCCTCAGACTTTTTGAGTCTCTTTTCTTTTTTCTTCTCTGCTTTCTTGCTTTCATTCAAGTTGCCCTCTAACTTGCTGATTTGATCCTCAGCTCTATCCATCCTGTTTTTAATTCCTTCCATTATGATCTTCATTTCTGATATTGTATTTGTCATCTCCAACTGATTCTTTTTTAATATTTCAATATCTTTTTTTATACTTGCTATTTCATTGTTTTGGTGTTCGTAATGACCATCCATTGTTGTTCTAAGATCCCTAAGCATCCTTACAATCATTATTTTGAACTCCGCATCTGGAAGTTTGATTATTTCCATATCACTCAGTTCATCTCCTGTAGGTTTCTCTTGTGGTTTTATTTGCATTACACTTCTTTGTCTTCTCATTATCTGTGTTTGGGTGATTTGTTTGTAGAGTTGGTTGAGTCTAGGCTTGGTGTTGTCTGCCTCCAGTTTTCAGTTGTGTTATTTCTAGGTCTTCTTGGGTTGGCACCAGCTATTAATCTGTAATCCACTTTTGGATTTGGGCCACTTTGAAGTCTTGATTTGTTTGTTTTCTTAACAGGTGATAGTCTTGTTTACTGATCTCAGCAGGGGGCTTCCTTGAAATTGTATCCAGGAATGCGGTAGGTGTAACCTGCGACTCTGAAGGCCTCTTCTACCAATTAGTCTCTCTGGGGACAGGGTGTTTTCTCAGCTTCAGTAGCAGGAGGTGTAGCTCAGATCTCCATGGAAACTTAAGTTACTGCCCCTCCTTCCCACCTCTTATTTTCAGCTGTGTCTTTTTGTGCTGATTGGAACTGGAGAGATGTCTGGAGATCTGTGATCCGGAAGCACTTTAGCCTTGTTTTGTGAAAAGATCTGTCCCTCCCTCAGCTATGGCTGCCTCCAGCATGGATGAGTAAGCTTTTCACGTCGTCTCCTGCATTCCTTTGCCCCTCACCGTCTGTTCCTCTCTTCCCCCTTTCCACTTGGAAGATAAGCTGGTCCTTTCAACACACCTCGCTCCCTGGTCACCAGGCAAGTGGTTGTGAGCAGTATTTTCTGCTCTTCTTCCTAGAGTGAGATTCCCTGGGCTCTCAGCCTCAGTTCCCCTCCCTCTGTTCCTGTAAGCAGGGGAGATTCAGGTGCTCACTACCAAGTTTGTTGTGACTTCTTCTTTGCTCTTTGGTTTTTGTGAGCTGTTCTTGTAGTCCAGAGTTGGTTTTTCATGCTGATTTTTTCTAAATCTATTTTTTTTCCAGTTTGGTGGTGAGAGCTGGGCATCTGTGCCTCTGCCTACTCCACTGCCATCTTCAAGTCTCAGGTTTATCTTGTTTAGGACACAATGCATTTCCTGGACTTATATGTCTATTTCCTTCACTAGTTAGGAAATTTTTTTATTATTATTTTTACAAATAGATATATCACTACCAAACCAGTATTACATGAAATGTTAAGTGGCCTTCTTGAAGAAAAACAATAATATGAATAAATTGACAATAAATATGTATCTATCAACAATTGAATTAAAAAAATGAACAAATAAAACAGAAACAGACACATGGATACAGAGAACATTTTAAGGGTTGCCAGATGGGAAGGAGGTTTGGGAAATAGATAAAAAAAAGTTGAAAGAATTAAGAAGCACAAATTGGTAGTTAAGAGAATAGTCTTGGGGATGTAAAGTAGAGCAGAGGGAATATAGTCAACAATATTCTAATAAATAAGTATGGTTTTAGATGGGTGTGAGATTTATTGAGATGATCACTTAGTAAGTTATGTAATGTCTAATCACTGGGGTGTATACCTGAAACTAATATAATAATGTATGCCAAGTATAATTGAAAATAGAATGAGACTTGTGGATATACATAAAAATGAAGTGGTTACCAAGGGTAGCAATTATGTTGTAGGGGTAGGGGAGGAGAGTAAAGATGGACAAGTATGTGATGATGGAGAATGATTTGATTTTTGGTGATGGGTACACAACACAATCAACAGCTCAAATGCTATAGAGGTGTTTATCTGAAACATATGTACTCATATTGATCAATGTCACCCTGCTAAACTTAATTTTCTAAATAAAATAAAAAATGATTTTAAAACAAAACAAAACAGTAGTAATAAGGGTGTCCAAGGAACTCAGTGTGAACTTTAAAAAAAGATAGCAAGCATACAAAAAACATAGAAGCCATAAAAAATTACCAGTCATAAATAAAAAATACACTAATTAAAATGAATACACCAGAAATAATGGAGATAAAATTAGATGAAGCAAAAGATAAAATCAGCAATTTCAAGACAGTCTTCTTTACTTTGAATCAAACATCTTTACAGTTGCATAAAAAATTTACCAAAGAAGTTAATAATTTGTGCTCAGAAAATAATAAATATTCAAATAAAGAAATCAAAGATTCCAGTAAAATGTAGCATATAACATGCTCATGGACAGAAAAAATGAAATATCCAAAGCAATCTACAGATTAAATGCAATTCCTCTCAAAATATAAATGGCATTGCTTACAGAACTAGAATAATTTTAAAATTCATATAGAATCACAAAAGACCCTGAATAGCTACAGCAATATTGAGGAAAAAGAACAAAATTTGAAATATCCTGCTCCCTGACATCAAATTATATTAAAAGACATAGTATTTAAAAGAGCACTGTACTGGCATAAAAACAGACATACAGATCAGTGGAACAGAATAGAGATCCTAGAAATAAACCCATGTTTTTAGAGTCAATTAATGTATCAAAATGGGAGTAGGAGGGTATTTTTAAAATTTTTTTCTTTTGTACTTTTTATTTGCACTTGAAGCCTGCTTATATAATAATGTTGACCAGTGTCACCCCAATAAGTTCAATAAAAAAGGGGGGCAAGAACATACAATGAGGTAAAGACAGCCTTTTCAAAAAACATTAGGAAAATTGGACAGGTACATGGAAACAATCAAACTAGGCTTTTTACATCACATACAAGAATAAACGCAAAGTAGTTTAAAAAATTGTGTAAGACTCAAAACCATAAAACTTTTAGAAGAAAATATAGGCATTAAAGTTTCTGAAATTTCTCTTAACAATACATTTTTAAAAATATATTTTCTTGGGCAATGGAAACAGAAGAAAAAAAGAAACAAATGGAACTGCCTCAAACTAAAATGTTTTTGCCGAGCAAAGGAAACCATCAACGAAACCAAAAGGCAACCTACTGAATGGAAGAACAAAATTACCAATAATACATCCAATAAGGGCTAAGTATCCAAAATTTATAAAGAACTTGTAAAATTCAACACGAAATCCCCCCCACAAATTATGTAATTTAAAAAATGAGTAGCAAACGTGACTAGACACTTCTCTAAAGAGATAATAAAGATGGCCAATAGATATATGGAAGGATGCTCAACATCACTAACCATTACAGAAATCCAAATGAAAACCACAGTGATCTATCACCTTACACCTGTCAGAATGATTATCATTTATAAATCAGGAAACAACAATTGTTGGAAAGATGTGGAGTAAAGGGAACCCTCCTAGACTGTAGGTGGGAATGCATATTGGTGAAGCCACTGTGGAAAGGAGTATGCAGGTTCCTCAAATAATTAAAAATAGAACTGCCTTAATGACCCAGCAATTCCACTTCTGGGAATATATCTGAAGAAACCCAAATCACCAATTTGAAAGACTGTATGCACTTCTATGTTCATTGTAGCATTATTTATAATAGTCAAGATTTAGAAGCAGACCAAGGGTTCATCGGTAGAAGAATGGTTAAAAAGCAATGGTACATCTATACAGTGGAATCTCTCTCTCTCTCTCTCTCTCTCTCTCTCTCTCTCTCTCTCTCTCTCTCTCTCACACACACACACACACACACACACACACAAGAAAATCTTACTTTTTGCAACAGTATGGATGGATTTGGAGAATTTTATGCTTAGTGAAATAATAACTTACATGTGGAATCTAATGAACAAAATAAACTAACAAACTAGAATCAGGCTATTAAATACAGAAAACAGACTGACAGCTGTCAGAAGGGAAGTTGAATTGGGGGGCTGAGTGAAAAAAATTAAAAGCATTAGGCAAAAAACAAACAAAAGCTTAGACAACAGTGTGGTGATTACCAGAGGGGGAGGGGTGGGAAAAGTGGAATTGGATAAAAAGGGGATAAATGGTTGCAAAAGGAGACTTAATTTGCAATGGAGAGCACACAATATAACATGCAGATGACATATTAGAGAACTGTATATCTGAGATCTATATAATTTTATTAACTAATATTACTCCAATAAATTCAATAAAACAAAAGAATATACAAAACTATTGCTCAATGTCATCCCACTAAATTTAATTTTCTTTTTTTTTAAAGTGAGAGGAGGAGAGATAGTAAGAAAGACTCCTGCATGTACCCTGACCGGGATCCACCCAGCAATCCCAGTCTGGGACCAATCATTGAATCAATCAAGCTATTTTTAGTGCCTGAGGCTGACATAGCCAGATGAACCTGAGCTATCCTCAGTGCCTAAGACCACTACTCGAATCAATTGAGCAACTGGTTGTGAAAGGGAAAGAGAGAGAGAGGGGAGATTAGGAGGGGGAGAGAAGCAGATGTTTGCTTTTCTTGTGTGCGCTGACCAGGAATCGAACCTGGGATGTCCATAGCCAGGCAGGCACTCTGCCCACTGAACCAACCGGCCAGGGCCAAATTTAATTTTCTCAATAAAATTAAAAAAAAACTTTTAGAGAATATTCTATAAATTTATAGTGTACTTCATTAATTATAATAAGGAATTTTGACAACAAATGAAGCATTGTAAAGTTTTAGAATCAGCACAAATGCATTTTGAATAAACACACACTAACAAACATACCTGTACTTACTAAAATACTATTAGATCTAGAAGGAGCTGTGAAAGATCACTTAGTATCTTCCTCTGCTTCCTGGTGATATACTAAATCTTGCAGGAATTTATTTTTATCCTGTCCTATATTAGATACATAGTGAGCTAACCTTTTAATCAGTTGCTAAGTTAGTGGTAAAGCAAAAATTAGAAACAAGTTTAAGTGGATACCTGATAAAGTATGAAGAAGATGTTGAAATTCAGAATGTGGAGCAAAATGCAATTGAGACTGGGTTCAGCTGGTAGGTTAACTGTGAAGGACATAACAAATTGGACTATGTTAAATATATGAGTCAGTCTGTGGGTAAGTCTAATGTAAGCTAGCAGTAATTTTCAGGGAAGTTGTCAAGGGAACTTGGAGTAGTTGATCATCAGTCTAGACAGGTGTCTGTGGATGGTGTTCTGCTGTGGTGGTGGTGGTGGTGTTGAGATCCTTCTGCCAAACCTAAAGGTATGATTTCTGAACTTTGTCCACTTCATAGACTATCTCTGTCTCCACTGGGTCAGGGTCGCACTGATCAGTGAAGATTGGAAAGGTATAAGACTGCAATAATGCCTTGCAGATACAGAGGTTGCTCCTCCCCATTGAGTGCTTACTATTAATCTGCCCTAGTGCAAGCACACAGTCCTTATGTCTCCATAATGATAGAAACAGTGCACAATAGTTCATGCTGCTCATTAATATCCTGTTTATTTGGGCAGAGGAAGTTTCCTTGTAGGGATGGAAAGTGACAAAAAGTAGGCAGAACCTAGATCAATTAAGTCAGCTATGGATCAGGGTCCCAACAAAGCAATCTTCTTACAGGTAGCATGAAGTACCTGGAATACTTGGGGTAGAAAACAAGTTGTTGCTACCTATACACCCAAGAATCTGTACTCAAATTTTTTTTTATCAGAATATTGCTTGCTGGAGAATGTAGTTAGGAAGTTTTTAAAATGCTTATGCTTTGGTTTTGTAAAACATCAAACCCTCTTGGCAAAGATCTGTACTCAGGGACTCAGAGCAGTGGTGTAAATAAAATCATGTTCTTACTCGCTGAAAGCATCACTAAACTGAATATTTGTAAAGCAGCCCAGAACAAGGAGATCCTGTATAGCTTTCCCCATGGTTGTCCCACGTTAGGCTATATTCAGGCAATAGAGTTGCATTAGTTGAATGAAAATGTCACAGCTCAAGTATTTCATATTTGATTTCAGCCAAAATCCTGAACAAAATGATAAACAGAGGGACAGTAAAAAATAAAAGTGGAATGTTTTAACAGTGTCTTGCATCCTGACTCCCATTGTTCGGTAATTGGAGGTATGGGGCCTACCAGTGATGGGTTTCAGTATGGTGTTTAATATTACAGAAATAAAAACACTGTTAACTCTAGAGGGTATGTATTTTGAAAGACAAAAACACTGAGTCAAATTTTTAGAGCTGTCCAAGTCAATGGAGGAATGCATACGAATATGAAGATGGAATGACTGGTAGTTGCAATCCAGGGACATGATTTGACAATGTTTGCAGAGAGATGGGTTAGACCAGGGGTCTCATGCGGCCCGCTGAACAATTTTGTGGGGCCTGCAGACTAATCCACGAAGTTCAAAATATTTTGGATAAAATTAAGTAAGCCTAGGGGCCTACTTGTATTTTTCATTTCTCTAGCATCCTAGCTAGATATTAGCTTAGTTAACAGCAGTTGTGATGCGAACTACAGTTTCTGGTCGTTTTGTGACACTGAGTAAACTGCATGTACGATTGTGCTTGTTGTACTGATTTTTTTTTTGTTTTCAACTGCAGTGAGAAAAGTGTTGCGTAACAGTTGCCTTTTGTAGACCTAGTGCTGCTCGCCGAACGGCTGTGATCTTGCTCTGCGGCCCACATGCTGAGTTGAGTTTGAGACCCCTGGGTTAGACCTTGTATTTATTATCTAGCAAATGCAGTATTTGTTATGAATTGGAGTGGCTTAGTTTCTTGATTGAGTAGTTCTGATGTTGTGGGTCATTTTGTTCACAGTGAAGAAATATACACTTCTTCATCCAATTGTTTCATCAGCCTTTTATGATGTGATATCAAACCAAGGAGAAATAGACCTTTAAAATCGCTGAATACCATATATCTATATATCAGAGATTGTGCAAAACTCTTTACATGGATTATCTCACTTAGTTTTCACAATTTTTTAAAATAAGTACTATTATTTTATTCCCTTTTATGTATAAGAACAAAAACCCTGCCCAAGGTCACTTAGCTAGGGAGAATGAGAACAAGAATTTGAGCTCAAGCAGTTGGACTTCAGTTCCTTTGTTATTAATCACTATCTACATAGGTCCTCAATATATTAAATTTAATCTATGGCAAGACATTCTGTTGCTGATATTGGTTGGGTTGGGAAGAAAGGTGCAAGAGTATGCATTTGGGGTATTAGGTTTATTTTTAGAGTAGCTCTCATTAGGTATTGAGCCAATCTTCCAGCTGCATCTATGACTGGAAGAGTGACTGATTGCTCTTCCAGGTTAGTCCATCTGAATGATCTTGTTGAAGTGGGTCACAAAAAGAATCTATGTTTTATTTTAAATTTGTTCAATAGTATAGATATGTGTAGATAGAGTCATTTTTTAGATTTTTATTTATTTATTTTAGAGAGGTGAGAGAGAGAGAAGGGGTAGGAGCAGGAAGCATCAACCCTCATATGTGCCTTGACCAGGCAAGCCCAGGGTTTTGAACTGGTGACCTCAGCATTCCATGTCGATGCTTTATCCACTGTGTCACCATAAGTAAGGCCGGATAGAGTCATTATAAAGCATTATAAACAGATTTTCCTGTTAGTTCTTATTTCTTTACTGGTCTTCTTAGAAGACTGCTATTAAATCTATAAAGCTGTCTACCTCTTGGTTCTCTGAGAAACTTTGTGTTCTAAAATACATAATAAAGGTGTCATAAGACTATAGAAACACATTTAAATGGTCTGAGAAGCTTCATAACACCAAGGCAGATGCCAAGTGGTTCAGTGGGTGTGCCTGCTAACTCAGTGACCTTGGACAGCAGTATTTTTATTTGCTTATTTCTGCACCTGGGTCAGGAAGCTCTGTTTTCCAAGTGAAGGGTGGGGTTTCTGTCTATAGTATAAAGAAGCTCTGTCATCTCTCAAGTGTTGCCTGGATGCAGGTGTGTGTGGTCCAGAACAGATTCTTTTTTAAAAAATTATTTAAAATATTAAATTTAACAGGGTGATATTGATCAATAAGAGTACATAGGTTTCAGGTAAACATTTCTATAACATTTGAACTGTTGATTATGTTGTATACCCATCATCCAAAGTCAAATCATTTTCTGTCACCGTATATTTGTCCCTTTTTACTGCCTTTCCCCTAACCTTCCTCCACATATCCCTCCTCTTGGTAACCACTTTTATCTATGTCCATGAGTCTCAGTTTTTTATCCCTCCTATGTGTGAAATCATGCAGTGCTTAGCTTTTTCTGATTTACTTATTTCACTAGGTAAAATGTTCTTAAGGTCCACTCATGTTGTTGTAAATGGCAATATGTCATCATTTCTATGGCTGAGTAGTATTTCATTGTATCAATATATATGTACCATATCTTCTTTATCTAATCCTCTACCGAAGGACACTTTGGTTGTTTCCATGTCTTGGCCACTGTGAATAATGCTGTGATGAACGTGGGGGTGCATGTGTCTTTACGTACCAATGTTTTCGAGTTTTGGGGGTAGATACCCAGTAGAGGGATTTCTGGGTCATATGGGAGTTCTACTATTAATTTTTTGAGGAACTACAATATTTTTTCCATAATGGTGGTACTAGTTTACATTCCCACAAGCAGTGAACGAGGGCTCCTTTTCCTCCACAGCTTCCCCAACACTTGTTATTACCTGTCTTATTGATTATAGCCTTACTAACAGGTGTGAGGTGGTATCTCATTATAGTTTTGATTTGTTTTTTTAATGTTAACCTCTGTGACTATTTATAAAATTACTCTTTGATATCATGTAATATTGATTTTAAAAAATTTTCTTTATAATGTGTTGGCAAATCCCACAGAGAATACATAAATGAAATATAGAATATAGTAGGAATGTAACTAGGGAAGGGGAAGGATGATTTTCAGTAGGAAGAGAAAACTAAGTGTCCTTTCCTGTGGGAAGCAGTAAAATCTTCCCAATCAGTTATTTCCTTTGATGTCCAGACAGGTATTAAATTTTAAAAGAATCACCCAGGCCCTGGCCGGTTGGCTCAGCGGTAAAGCATCGGCCTGGTGTGTGGGGGACCCGGGTTTGATTCCCGGCCAGGGCACATAGGAGAAGCGCCCATTTGCTTCTCCACTCCCCCTCCCTCCTTCCTCTCTGCCTCTCTCTTCCCCTCCCGCAGCCAAGGCTCCATTGGAGCAAAGATGGCCTGGGCGCTGGGGATGGCTCCTTGGCCTCTGCCCCAGGTGCTAGAGTGGCTCTGGTCGCGGCAGAGCAACCCCCCAGAGGGGCAGAGCATCGCCCCCTGGTGGGCAGAGCGTCGTCCCTGGTGGGCGTGCCGGGTGGATCCCGGTCGGGCGCATGCGGGAGTCTGTCTGACTGCCTCTCCCCGTTTCCAGCTCCAGAAAAGAAAAAAAAAAGAATCACCCAAAATGTGATTCCACTATTGCATACTCAACCAAAAACACAGCTGACTGTTTGTTGTTATGGAAATACAGTAATGCTATATCAGGTTTTTTTTTTTTTTTAAGGGAAATAACCAAGGTAGATGAGACAGTAGGTGGCTCAGAGTTTCAATACTGTTAGTGTTCAACATGACTGCAAATAACCATCTAACCTTTAATTCTCTTCTTTTTAAATTTTATTAAGTAAGACACAAGGAGGCAGAGACAGACTCCCTCATGAACCCTGACTAGGATCCACTGGGCAAGCCCCCTACCAGGCGATGCTCTGCCTGTCTGGGCCACTATGCCAATGCTCAGCAACTGAGCTATTTTAGAGCCTGAGGCAAGGCCATGGAGACATCCTCAGCACCCAGGGCAAACTTAGTTTGAACTATTCTAGCTATGGATACAAGAAGGGAAGAGAGAGAGAGAGATGGTGAGGAGGAAGTGGAGAAGCAGATGGTCGCTTCACCTGTGTGTCCTGTTTGGAATCAAAGCTGAGACTTCCACATGCCAAGCCAGCATTCTACCACTGAGCCTACTGGCCAGGCCTCCCCCCTTTTTAAGAAAGAGTAAGGGAGATAGAGAGACAGATTTTTACATGTGCCTCAACAGGGACCTACCCTGCAACCCTTGTCTGGGCCAATGCTCTGCCCATCTGGGGCTGCATGCAACCGAGCTATTTTTAGTATCTGAGGTGGAGGCTTCACAGAGTCATCCTCAGCACCTGGGCTGACATATTCGAATCAATAGGGCCATGGCTGTGGAGAGGAAGAGAGAGAGAGAAGGAGGAAAGATGGAGAAGCAGATGGTCACCTCTTCTGTGTGCCTTGACCAGGACTCAAACCCAGGACTTCCACATGCTGGGTCAATGCTCCACCACTGAACCAACCGGCCAGGGCTTAATTCTCTTCTGATACAATATTTCTTGACGGAAAATAAGTGGTGGACTGGAAGTCTAAGTTTAAGCAGTTAATGCAGAATGCACAACTTCTGAGAGGGAGAGCTATAGAATGAATGGTGGCCCTAAAAACAAAACTAAATCTAGCTGGTGTGCCCAATGTTAATTTGTGTGGGACTTCACTCTTTCTCGGGCTTAATGAGTCCAAAACACCAAACAGTACCAGAGATTGGATAAACTTTTTGATACAACCATTTGAGATTAATGTCCTTTTATTAGCATCAGTAGCTTGTTGATTATGGCTGGTTCCCTGCAATATTGCACATGTGACTTTATTTTCTCATGTTGTAGAATTTCTGTCAATTCTGTCAATTCTTTGGGTAATTTAAAGGAAGCTCTGAACTTTAACACCTTATTTAACTCTTTTTCTCATCTCTAATATATACTGAAATTAATAAAAAGTAATGTAAGTGTGGCTGTCTGGACTTCCCTGGAAAGAAAAGACATGATTTATACTCACACACACCCCAGGAAGGAACTCAAATCTGTTTCCTGTCATACTTCAGCATTCACAGGCCCTGTGGGAGAGAGAGGTAGAGAGAGAAGCAGATATTTTTCCAAAGCTGAATCACTGACCTAGTTAGCCATCTTATGAATATAAACATATTTATGCAGCCTATGTCTGGATCTTAATCAAACAGAAATCTTGTCTGCTATGCCTTCCCAAACACATTCGAAGAAGTTACAAAGATAGAGTAAGTCAAATCTTGTGTCCAGCAATCAGAAATATATATAAACAGAAGTGATATACTCTGGGATTGCTGATTGTATTGCTGCTCTTCCTCTACCTTAGCTTTCACCACTGAATAGCAGTCTTGACTATGATTTTGTAATAGTACTTTATTTTTGTATTCTCAGAGCATAACTGTAAGGCTAATGGTTCTTATTTTCAGAAACAGACATTTGATATAATTTTTTACTTAAGCATGCAAACAAATTAATAATAAAAAACTCTTCTAACAATTAGAGTTATGGGAAATACTAAATTGGCTATTTCCAAAGTTATTTAAAGTTTGGTAGTCATCTATGGCATAGAGAACTTGTATATCTATCAGGTGTTCAGCTTCAGTCTTCTTTCTACTGCATCTGCACTAAAAGCGTAATATATAAACCTGACTTTTAAAACAAATTTATTTATCTTTGGGGAGACTGTACAGAGAGAAAAGACCATCTACATTAGTTGGAAGATTGCTTCAGTCATCAACTCCTTGATAATACTGCTAAATTCCATTAAGTCCAGAAAGCCCTTTTACTAGGTAAATACTTCATGCCAAACCCAAGGAAGACAATGCAGGGGAGACAGACATGTAAGAAATAGCTAACTTTACCCATCAGAAGCTCTCAATTTAAAAAGGAGTTTACAAGTTAATACAAGTCCAGTCTGAGTCACAGGAACTAAATATAGAAAGACAAAAAAAGTAAGTGAATTTATTTACCTAATTATGCCTGTGCCCATTACCATTATTCTTTCCCACTCCACTGATCACTTTTATTTACCTGTTCAAATAAAAACTTAAAGTCTCACTTCCTTCAGAAAGCTTTTAATAAGTATTTTAGTCTTCAGTCATCACTTTCATTTCTAATTCTTAGCTGTACTGTCTTGAATTTTGTTCTCCCAAAGGTGTGTTGAAATCCTAACTCAAGGAACTTGTGAATAGAACGTTATTTGGAAACAGGGTCTTTATATTAATAGATGTAATCATGTTAAGATGAGGTCATACTGGATTAGGGTGAGCTGTAACCCTAGTATGACTGTTGCTTTTACAAGAAGAGGAAGATATGAGCACATGAACATAGATACACAGGAAAAATGCCATATAAAAAGAAGGAAAGTATTGAAGCAGTGACTCTGCAAGCAAAAGAACATGGAGGATTGCCAGCAACCATCAAAAGCTAGAAGAACATGGAACAGATTCTCCCTCAAAGTACTCAGAAAGAATCAACCTTGCCAACACCTTGATTTCAGACTTGTAGTCTCCAGAATTACTAGACATAGGTTTCTGTTTTAGCCACCAAGTTCATGATACTTTATTATTGCATCCTTGGGTGACTAATATGTTAAGATATCTCTTGTTTGTAGTACATGGTTGATCACTTAAGTAGCATGCATACTAGGAACTCACCAGAA
Source organism: Saccopteryx bilineata (assembly GCF_036850765.1). NCBI lineage: Eukaryota > Metazoa > Chordata > Mammalia > Chiroptera > Emballonuridae > Saccopteryx > Saccopteryx bilineata. The sequence goes on along the minus strand of NC_089502.1, from coordinate 68,672,619 downwards.
GAATATCAGCAATAGGAAAATAAATAAATAACATTATTGAGCTATTACTCTGTTTCTGGTACTGTACTAATCATTTTTTTGCATGATTATTTAATTTTTATAACAATCTTATGATATATGCACTATTATTATATCTATTTTGTGGAATGAGGAAACAGATTAAATAACTGATCCAAAGGTTAGTGAGAGTTGAAGCTAAGACTACAAATCACTTTAAATCATTATGCTAAAATGTTTTAAATAATGCCTTGAAATCCAAGGATATCTATTGGGTTTTTTACTCTTATCTCTATACTCTAGCACTGTTTAGGAAATTGTAGAGGATCAAATATTTTTTATAATAACACTATTGAGTAATTAAAATAAAGAATAATAAAATACCTTAAGTTCTATCACTGTTATAAAAACTATTAAATAAATTTAGGGGGTGTTGCTTTCTAATAAAATAAAACAAAATAAAATTGGTGGGCTCAATCTTGTGTTAGGAAATTGTTTTTGAGAAGACATTGTTTGCTGAAAGGGAGTTGTAGAGACTAAGACGCAATGTCTATAGGGTCATGGGATATATTGGGTAATGTAGAGTCTATGGTATATATTCATACATTTAAAAATATATATTTTATTTATACATTTTAGAGAAAAGAGAGAGAGAGAGAGAGAGAGAGAGAAAGGGGAATGGAGCAAGAAGCTCAACTCCCATATGTGCCTTGACCAGGCAAGCCCAGAGTTTCAAACCGGCGACTTCAACATTCCAGGTAAACGATTTATCCACTGCACCACCACAGATCTATACGTACTTTCTTTAAGTTAAAACTTATTAAGATGTACATGAAGTTTTAAGAAATTATACAGAAAAATCCCTCCTATATTTTGTTGTTTCCTCCAATGGTAAATATTGTAATACAATGGTATAATATCATAAGCAAGAAATTGATATTGATTCAATTCATCAATTTTTTCTAGAGATCCCTAGTTTAACTTGTACATACTTGTATATTTATATGGTGTGCAGTATAAGTGCCCTACAAGTTTATACCTGTGTGGGTTTCTTTATCAACTGTAAAAATTAAAATATAGAACTATTCTATTTCTGGTATCCAGCAGGACTCTCTCACAGTACCTCTGATAATCACAGAAGCTTGAATCCTCAACTCCAGGCAATTGTTAATTGGTTTTTCTCTATAATTTGTTATTTCAAGAAGTATATACAACTATGATCAAACATTATGTGACTTTTTGAGATTATCTTTTTTTTTTCACTCAGTATAATTCTCTTGAGGTTGATTTCGATTGTGGCATGTGTCAATGATTTATTTTATTTTATTTCTGAACATTATTGCAATGTATGAATATGCCATATACCTAGGATATAGTACCTACATTTTTAACCATTTATTTGTTGAAGGACATCTAGAATATTCACAGTATTTGAATATTATGAACAAATCTGCTATGAACATTCATTTACAGAGCTTTTCCTGTGAAGACAAGTCTTGATTTCTCTAGCATAAATATCCCAGAGTGTAATTGTTGAGTAATATAGTAATTTCATGTTTACTTTGATAAGAAATTGCAAAACTGTTTTCCCGAGTAACTGTATAATTTTACATTCCCAACAGTAATGTATGAGAGGTCTAGTTTTTCTGCATCTTTGCCAACATTTAATGTTGTCACTTTATTTTTTTTATTTCAATCATCCTGATAAGTGTGTGGTAATATCTCATTGAGGTTTTAATTTTAATTTCTCTAATTATTAATGATATTGAACATATTTTTATGTTATGTATACATTTTTAGGATCTCATAGGAGAATAAATATCAGAGAAAAAGTGAGTTTTGAATTAAATGAATTCTGATTCAGAACTAGAAAAATGTGCAGGATTTGGAACTGTGGGAGCACAGCGTGAGAGGATGTCAGTACTCTGGCTGTAGTTAAAATGTATGAGTCAAATAAAATGAAAAAATGATAAGCCAAAATTTAAAGAAAAAAATTGCATACCTTCTCTACTTAAATTAATAATGATAAAAAACTAGCTCATTTAATTTTGACAACCATCCTGCTATCATATAACAAAAATGTTCTGATTTTGAAAATATGTTTATTCTAGTGATATGATTTGCAATTGCTTTCCAAAAAATTGTGCCAATTTGCATTCCATCAGTATAAAAAAAGATGCTTATTTCACCACACCCTTGCTAACACTGCATTTTTGGAATCTTTAATAATTTGAAATATAAAATGGCAAAAATATCAAAAAGCTTCAAATAATTCATAGTCCATAAACTTTGACATAAGAAATTTCCTTCTAAGAAATAAAGAGAAAGTTCTGAATTTCAATAAACATTAATTTGTGAAGCCACTCATTGCAGAATTATTATTATTATTCTTATTATTTTTAATAATTTTATTTTTTTAATGGGGTGACATCAATAAATCAGGATACATATATTCAAAGATAACAAGTCCAGGTTATCTTGTCGTTCAATTATGTTGCATACCCACCACCCAAAGTCAGATTGTCCTCTGTCACCTTCTATCTTGTTTTCTTTGTGCCCCTCCCCACCCCCTTTCCCTCTCCCTTTCCCCCCTCCCCCCTGTAACCACCACACTCTTATCAATGTCTCTTAGTTTCACTTTTATGTCCCACCTACGTATGGAATAATGCAGTTCCTGGTTTTTTCTGATTTACTTATTTCGCTTCGTATCATGTTATCAAGATCCCACCATTTTGCTGTAAATGTTCCGATGTCATCATTTCTTATGGCTGAGTAGTATTCCATAGTGTATATGTGCCACATCTTCTTTATCCAGTCATCTATTGATGGGATTTTTGGTTGTTTCCTTGTCCTGGCCACTGTGAACAATGCTGCAATAAACATGGGGCTGCATGTGTCTTTACGTATCAATGTTTCTGAGTTTTTGGGATATATACCCAGTAGAGGGATTGCTGGGTCATAAGTTAGTTCTATTTTCAGTTTTTTGAGGAACCACCATACTTTCTTCCATAATGGTTGTACTACTTTACATTCCCACCAACAGTGGATGAGGGTTCCTTTTTCTCCACAGCCTCTCCAACATTTGCTATTACCTGTCTTGCTAATAATAGCTAATCGAACAGGTGTGAGGTGGTATCTCATTGCCGTTTTGATTTGCATTTCTCTAATAGCTAAAGAAGATGAGCATCTTTTCATATATCTGTTGGCCATTTGTATTTCTTCCTGGGAGAAGTGTCTATTCATATCCTCTTCCCATTTTTTTATTGGATTGTTTGTTTGTTTGTTGTTGAGTTTTATGAGTTCTTTGTATATTTTGGATACTAGGCCCTTATCTGAGCTGTTGTTTGAAAATATCATTTCCCATTTAGTTGGCTTTCTGTTTATTTTGTTATCAGTTTCTCTTGCTGAGCAAACAGAATTATTTTTAATAGCAACATTGGAAACCTAAAATACCAAAAATAGGACCAAGATCAGTAATTTGTGACTTATTCTTTTAATGGAATATTATGGATTCTCTCTGCTATTTTCTCCCACTTTCATCATATTTAATGTTTATTTATTTATTTTTAGTGAAGTTGGAAAATTTCATACTTATTTGTAGTCATTTAGATTTTTTCTGTAAGTTTTTTTGTGCTCTTTGCTCATTTTCTTTAAAGTTATTGTTGTTTTCCTTATTGGTTGAATTAAGATAGGTTGGATTATTCTCATTTTGCAGATGAGGAAACTTAGACCTAGAAAAATAATATAAATTTCTCAAGGTTATATTTATAGTAAAGATAATTCAAAATCAGTTCTGTTTAAAGGCCTGTTCTTTCTACCATGCCATATCTCCTTTAAAGATAGTTGTCAAGTGACATCAGAGAAATGGTGCCATGAGTAGCGTGACCGACAAATCTCCCCAAAATTTCAACAAGTTCATCAACCAGAGACAGAAAAATCTATCCTTGGAGCGTCTGGGAGTCCCACATACTGAAAACAAAGGTATGATCAAGTGAAAAATTGACTAAATATATAATCAACCCTGAAGGAAATAAGACGGAGAAAGGAAGACTTCGCCTTCCTCACTAACCTGAGCAAAGGCTGCTTTCACTTGGAACTGAGATAGAGTCAGGGGGGCTAAGGGTGTGGAGGAAGCTAGGCTGCGGAACAGACATTTATTCAAGCTGAGGAAAGAGTCTGCCTGCGGCGAATCAGCCCACACGAGCTAATGCCTGCGCCACAAGCAGCAGTTTTCAGCGGCATGCGGGGAGTATGTCAAAGTGAACTTCCCTACGCCCGAGCTTCTCTGGGCGGGGGGCCTCACCCAGCCATTCAAGCTAACAATCAAGTGTCGGGAAGGGGCATGTGGGCAGCTTGCAGTCTTTCCTGGAGCAGATTGGGGGATTCAATCACTGAAATTAGGTTAACCCACAGTCTGCTCACCTCCCAACTGACCTACATGGCTCTAACTAACAAGATCTCTCTCAGTTCAGCAATCTAAGACAAGAGGTGTAATATTTTTTAGTGCCTCTTGCTAAAGGGGTGGGGGCAACTTCTGATTGGCAGAGCTTTCATACTCAGGGATATATGCTAACAAGAGGGACTTGGCAAATGTTAAGACCTCCTGTACTGCAGGAAGCGACTAGGGCATCTTCTTCCCAGCCAAAACAGGTTACAAAGTGCAGAAAGCCTGGGGAGAGTGGTCCCACAGAGTGCTAGGCATGCTGAACAGGCCTGGAGGCTCATAGAAAGTCACCTTGAGAGCAATTGGCTCCCAGCCCCGCCTGATTACACTGGTGGCTCTGACTGACAGAGACTTACCCAGAGCTCTGCGTTGAGTGGGGATAGAGTGGAGAATTGCCAGCTCTTTGAGCCTCTTACTCCCCAGGCAGAGGCAGCAGCACCCTCATAGCTGGATTGTCAGGCTGCTAATTCAAGAAGGAGAGAGGCTCTGGGAAAACGGACTCTCTCATTGTCTGAGCCTGCAAATGCTAACAAGCCTTGACTAACAACGAGACTGAAGCCTAATATATGACATCGCCGTAGAGTCTCATGAACTGCAAATCTCTACCTAAGTGTGCCACAGGGGCAGAACCTGGGGTACAGAGTCACCAACCAGGAAGAAGGAGAGGAAAGAAAAAAGAAGTTAATCTCTCAAAATCAAGAAAAATCCACAGACTTTATAAATTGTTCCACTATTTTTTTTGTTTCTTTCATCCTCTGGCCTTTATTATTATAATTTCTTTTTCCTTCACCTTGGTCCTTTTATTCTCTGCCCATCTTATTCTTTCCTCTTCTTAAACTACACTACCCATAAGTGTTACATTTACCATTTTATTTCTTTTCTTCTTCCATACTCTCCATGAGGGTTACACTCCAAAACCCTTAACTCTCTCTATCTCTCTCTCTTTTTTCTTCTTTTTCCTTCCTTTCCTTTACCCCTTTTACTTTTCCCCCCCTCTCTATTAGTTTCTTCTTTTCTCCTTTTACTTTTCCTCTCATTCAATCCTCAATCACGAACAAATTATTTTATTTGGGACTCAAGTTTTTTTGTGTGTGGCATTTTGGGTGCTTTTTACTTCACTTTTTAACTCATTAGCATTCCTCCCAACCCAGGCTCTCCATTCTATTTAGTTTTTGCTCCACTTAATACAATAGTAATTTTTTTCTTTTTTCCTGTTTCCCTCTTATTCCTCTCATTATATCTCTTAGTCGACCATCATTTACAAGCAAATCATTTTATACTTGACCTAAATATTTTTCTTTTTTGCATTTTGTGGGTCCCTACCTCCTTTTTTGCCCCTTGAACACTTCGCCCCAACTCAGGCCCTCCTTTATAGGCAGTTTTTGTTCCATTTAGCATAATATAATTCACAGTTCATCATGGTATTTTCCTAAGGAGGAGGGGAGAGGAGAGGAAAAGAAGAAAAAAAGGGGAAATAATAAATTATTATTATTGTTCTTTTATTTTTTTTCCAAAAATTTTTTATCTTTTTTTTACTTTTTATTCTTAATTAATTCTCATTAATGCTATCAACAAGACCACCTTCAGATGCCATTAAGGAAAAGAAAATCGAATATCATGATAGAAAAGATAGAGAAGTAGCACACAGATGTGGAAATATCTATGGAGAAAAAATTTAATATATTGGAAACTTTGGAGCTAAATGACAGAGAATTTAAAATAGAAATTCTAAAAATACTCAGAGATATACAAGAAAACACAGAAAGGCAATTTAGGGAGCTCAGAAAACAACTCAATGAACACAAAGAATATATTACCAAGGAAATTGAAAGTATAAAAAGAAACCAAACAGAGATGAAAAACTCAATTCATGAGCTGAAAAATGAGGTAACAAGCTTAGCTAATAGAACAGGCCAGATAGAAGGTAGGATTAGTGACATAGAAGATAAGCAACTTCAGGCACAACAGAGGGAAGAAGAGAGAGACTCAAAAATTAAAAAAAAAAAGAAAAAGCCCTACAGGAATGGTCTGACTCCATCAAAAAAATAATATAAGAATAATAGGTATATCAAAGGGAGAAGAGAGAGAAAATAGAATGGAGAATATATTCAAACAAATAATAGACAAGAACTTCCCAAGCCTGTGGAAAGAAATAAAGCCTCAAATTCAAGAAGCTAACAGAACACCGAGTTTTCTTAACCACAACAAACCTACTCCAAGGCACATCATAATGAAATTGGCACAAACCAACAACAAAGAAAAAATTCTCAAGGCAGGCAGGGAAAAGAAGAATACAACATATAAAGGAAGGCCCATTAGATTATCATCAGATTTCTCAGCAGAAACTCTACAAGCTAGAAGAGAGTGGACCCCAATATTTAAAGTCCTGAAAGAGAGGAACTTTCAGCCACGAATACTATACCCATCAAAGCTATCCTTCGAATATGAAGGAGAAATAAAAACATTCACAAATACAGAAAAGATGAGAGAATATATCAAGAAAAAACCCCCACTCTAGGAAGTACTAAAGGGGGTTTTTCAACTAGATACAAAGAACAAAACAAAACCACAAGTAAAATCTCGACCAAGAACACAATAACACCTAATTTAAACTGTGACAACAAAAACAAGAAAAAGGGGAGAGGACAGAGATTAACAGCAGCAAAGGATGATGGAGTGCAGAAACACTCATAAGATAGGGTACTACAGTAAATATGGTAGGTACATTTTTCATTACTTAATGGTAACCACCTTTGAAAAAACCACCACAGAAGCACATGACTTAAAAAAGGTAGCAACAGAGGAAAGATGTAATACAAACAAACAAAAACAAATGATAGAAAAACAAAAGAGAAGAATCAAACAAGATACAAAACTAACAAAAAGCAATTTATAAAATGGCTATAGGGAACCCACAAGTGTCAATAATTACACTAAACGTAAATGGATTAAACTCATCAATAAAAGACACAGAGTAGCAGAATGGATTAAAAAAGAAAATCCAACTGTATGCTACCTATAAGAAACACATCTAAGCAACAAGGATAAAAATAAATTCAAAGTGAAAGGCTGGAAAACAATATTCCAAGAAAGTAACATTTAAAAAAAGCAGGTATAGCAATACTTATATCTTAGTGCTGACTACAAGACAGCAAAAGTACTCAGAGACAAAAATGGTCATTTCGTAATGATTAAGGGGACACTAAATCAAGAAGACATAACAATCCTTAATATATATGCACCAAACCAAGGAGCACCAAAATATAAAAGACAGTTACTTATTGACCTAAAAACAAAAACTAACAAAAATACAATCATACTTGGAGAACTCAATACACCGCTGATGGCTCTAGATTGTTTATCCATAAAGAAAATCAATAAAGACATGTTGGCCTTAAATGAAACACTAGAGCACCTGGATATAATAGACATCTACAGGACATTTCATCCCAAAGTGACAAAGTATACATTTTTCTCTAGTGTACATAGAACATTCTCAAGAATTGACCAAATGTTGGGCCACAAAAATAACATCAGTAAATTCAGAAAAATTGTAATTGTACCAAGCATATTTTCTGATCATAAAGCCTTGAAACTAGAATTCATCTGCAAAAAAGAGGGGGGAAAAATGTGGAAACTAAAAAACATACTTTTATTTTTATTTTTTTTAAACAACATACTTTTACAAAATGAATGGGTCAAAGAAGAAATAAGCGCAGAGATCAAAAGATATATACAGACAAATGAAAATGACAATACAACATATCAGAATCTCTGGGATGCAGCAAAAGCAGTTATAAGAGGGAAGTTAATATAGCTTCAGGCCTATATGAACAAATAAGAGAGAGCTCAAGGAAACCACTTAACTTCACACCTTAAGGAACTAGAAAATGAAGAACAAAGACAACCCAAAACCAGCCGAAGAATGGAAATAATAAAAATCAGAGCAGAAATAAATGAAAAAGAGAACAGAAAAAGTATAAAAAAAATTAATAGAACAAGGAGCTGGTTCTTTGAAAAGATCAACAGAATTGACAAACCCTTGACAAGACCCACCAAGGAAAAAAAGAGAAAGGACTCATATAAACAAAATCCAAAATGAAAGAGGAGAGATCACCACAGACATCATAGATATACAAAGAATTATTGTAGAATAGTACAAAAAACTATATGCTACCAAATTCCACAATCTAGAAGAAATGGATAAATTCCCAGAACAATTCAACCTTCCTAGACTGAGTCCTGAAGAAGCAGATAGCCTAAGCAGACCAATTAGCAGAGAGAAAATAGAAAAAACTATTAAAAACCTCCCCAAAATAAAACTCCAGGCCCAGACGGTTATACTAGTGAATTCTATCAAACATTCAAAGAAGACTTGGTTCGTATTCTCCTCAAAGTCTTCTAAAAAATTGAAGAAGAAGCAATATTTCCAAACACATTTTATGAGGCCAAAATAACCCTCATACTGAAACCAGGCAAGATCGGCACAAAAAAAGAAAACTACAGACCAATATCTCTAATGAATACAGATGCTAAAATACTAAACAAAATACTAGTAAATTGAATACAACAACATATTAAAAAAATACATCATGATCAAGTGGGAATCATTCCAGAATCTCAAGGATGGTTCAACATATGTAAAACGGTTAACGTAATACATCATATTAACAAAACAAAGAACAAAAAACACATGATCTTATCAATTGATGCAGAAAAGACATTCAATAAAATACAACACAACTTTATGTTTAAGACTCTCAACAAAATGGGTATAGAAGGAAAATATCTCAACATGAAAAAGGCCATATATGATAAAACATCAGCCAACATCATATTAATGGCATAAAACTGAGGACTTTCCCCCCTAAATCAGGAACAAGACAGGGTTGTCCACCCTCTCCACTCTTATTTAACGTGGTGCTAGAAGTTCTGGCCAGAGCAATCAGAAAAGAAAAAGAAATAAAAGGCATCTATATCAGAAAAGAAGAAGTAAAGGTATCACTTTTTGCAGATGATATGATTGTATACATTGAAAACCCCAAAGACTCCACAAAAAGATTACTAGAAACAATAAACCAATACTGTAAGGTTACAGGATACCAAATTAATACGCAAGAGTCCGTAGCCTTTCTATATGCCAACAATAAAACATTAGAAATCAAACTCAAAAAAATAATCCCTTTCACAATTGCAACAAAAACAACAAAAATACCTAGGAATAAACATAACAAAGAATGTAAAGAACCTATATAATGAAAACTACAAAGCATTGTTAAGGGAAATCAAAAAAGATACAATGAGATGGAAAAATATTCTTTGTTCTTGGATAGGAAGGATAAATATAATCAAAATGGCCATATTACCCAAAGCAGTATACAAATTTAATGCAATTTCCATCAAAATTCCAATGACATTTTTTTAAAGAAATGGAACAAAAAATCATCAGATTTATATGGAAATATAAAAAACCCCAAATGGCCAAACCAATCTTAAGGGAAAAGAGTGAAGCTGGGGGCATTACAATACCTGACTTCAAACTATATTATAGGGCCACGACAATCAAAACAGCATGGTATTGGCAGAAAAATAGATACTCAGACCAATGGAACTGAATAGAAAGTCCAGGCTCTCAGTCCTAGAGGCTGGGAGTCCCCTGTACTCATCTTTTCTGTATGTTATGTCTTGTGTATGTTTTTTTTTTAAAATTCCTACAGCACCTTCCTTTCCTGCACACCCACAGCTGAGCTGGTTTTGGCAAGTGGTGCCTAATGTGGAGCCTGAGGAACAGGGACCTGAGGAAAAGGAACCTGACTGGAACAGGGACTCAATTGGAACAGTGACACGACTGGAAGAAGGATCACCAGAGCAATAAAAAGAAGCTCCACTTTGGGCATCCTCTTGTCAAGTAAAACCTTATTATGAGTGAGAAAAAATGGAGAAGACTCATCTACAACCTGGAACCCCCAATCATGCAGATGGAGTGACTAATCCTCCAGACCACCTGTCTGGCGGGACCAATGCAAGCAACGAAGAAAGCAGCTCTTCCAACCTGGGAGCAGATAAAACATCTGTGCCAAGAAGCAGAGGAACAATTGAAGCAGCAAAAAACTTTGATGACTCCCCCTAAGATGACAGTTGCACTGTTTGCTCTGCTTGCAGTAACTTCCTCAGGTGCTGGCAACAAACCCTCTGGCAATTGATACAGAAGAAGGCTGCAAAGTGGCTTATGCAGCTTTACAAAAACAAAAAGGGGACATGTGGGAAAATGGCTGGGAATTAGACTGTGGTCCTGAGACAAGTCTTTTGTGTGGACTTTGGAACACTGGGTCCTGTGGGGGCAACATGCTGCCTTTGTAAGCACTGGTAAGATTTTTAAAAGAAAAACAGTTGATCCTCATGGCCTTTTCCTTACATACCTGAAAGACATTAGTTAGTTAATTACCCTTCTCTGCACCTGAACCCAGGACCAATAAATACAATGAGGCTGCAGTGATCTGGGCTCCCAGTCCTAGAGGTTGGGAGTCCCCTGTACTCATCTTTTCTGTAAAAAAATAAAAAAATAGAAAGTCCATAAATGAAACCACATATATATGGTCAAATAATTTTCGATAAAGGGGCCAACAACATACAATGGTGCTGGGAAAACTGGAAAGCCACATGCAAAAGAATGATACTCGACTACAGCTTCTCTCCTTGTACTAAAATTAATTCAGAGTGGATCAAAGACCTAAATATAAGACCTGAAACAATAAAGTACATAGAAGACATAGGTACTAAATTCATTGACCTGAATTTTAAAGAGCTTTTATGAATTTGACCCCAAAGGCAAGAGAAGTGAAGGCAAAGATAAATGAATGGGACTACACCAGACTAAGAAGTTTTTGCTCAGCAAGAGAAACTGACAACAAAATAAACAGACAGCCAATTAAATGGGAAATGATATTTTCAAACAACAGCTCAGATAAGGGCCTAATATCCAAAATATACAAAGAACTCAGAAAACTCAACAACAAACAAATAAACAATCCAATAAAAAAATGGGAAGAGGACATGAACAGACACTTCTCCCAGGAAGAAATACAAATGGCCAACAGATATATAAAAAGATGCTCATCTTCATTAGTTATTAGAGAAATGCAAATCAAAACTACAATGAGATACTATCTCACACCTGTTAGATTAGCTATTATCAACAAGACAGGTAATAGCAAGTTTTGGAGAGGCTGTGGAGAAAAAAGAACCCTCATTCACTGTTGGTGGGAATGTAAAGTAGTACAACCATTATGGAAGAAAGTATGGTGGTTCCTCAAAACACTGAAAATAGAACTACCTTATGACCCAGCAATCCCTCTACTGGGTATATACCTCCAAAACTCAGAAACATTGATACGTAAAGACACATGTAGCCCCATGTTCATTGCAGCATTGTTTGCAGTGGCCAAGATATGGAAACAACCAAAAAACCCTTCAATAGATGACTGGATAAAGAAGATGTGGCACATATACACTATGGAATACTACTCAGCCATAAGAAATGATGACATCGGATTATTTACAACAAAATGGTGGGATCTTGATAACATTATACAGAATGAAATAAGTAAATCAGAAAAAACCAAGAACTACATGGTTCCATACATTGGTGGGACATAAAAACGAGACTAAGAGACATGGGCAAGAGTGTAGTGGTTAGGGGGGGGAGGGAGAGGCGAAGGGGGAGGTGGGGAGCACAAAGAAAACTATATAGAAGATGACGGAGGACAATCTGACTTTGGGTGATGGGTATGCAACATAATTGAACGACAAGATAACCTGGACATGTTTTCTTTGAATATATGTACCCCGATTTATTGATGTCACCCCATTAACATTAATAAAAATTTATTTATATAAAAAAAGATAGTTGTCTTTGCCAATGAAGGACAACTGAATTATCCCACCTTTTTGGCTTACTTTTTAGTAGATATTTCCACAATTCATCATCTATACATACGTCCAAGCCACACAGCTATCCCTGTGAACTTAACCGCGATGGCCCTTATTATTTCTGGCTTCATCGAAAGCCCAAACATTAAAAAGAATGGGAGTTGAATCCAATACTGGCCAGAATTAACTTTCTGATTAGTCCTCCAGTACTTTGCCTTAATGGTTTTATTTCCAGACTTTACATACTCTTATGGACCAGAGTATTTGATTTCAGTTAAAAAAAAAACAACCAACAGTTCTGAATCCAGGCAGACAGGTTGGAATGGTTTTTGTTCCATTTGATACGTAATTACTAGTTTGACTAAATTTTTCATATTTTAATCTGTTTTCTAGCATAATGCTTAAACAACTGGAGTTAGAATTTGAGGTTGAGAACAATGAGCAAATTTGAATCTAAACAAAGGCTACAGGTTAAGATAGTGGTTTAGACTGAGTAATGATATGTTCTAAAGAGTGATAATTCACTTGTATAACGATGGTAACCAATGCCCCCCCCAATAACTTATAAAAATAAAAATTAATATATATATATATTTTAAAAACTGTCAATTCTTGGATCCAACAGTACTGTCAATCAGCTTGATATATATGGAGCATATAAAATAAAAGATAGACTCAAACTTAAAAATAAACAACTACCCTAAATTTAATTCTTCCCTTCATATGTTTGTGAATCCACTGCATATGAAGAAAATATATATCCACAAAAACTAAACCAGCCACTGCATTGAAACCAAAATTGCCTATCTATCAAGTATTCTGCTAAAGGGATACAATAAATACAACATTTGGTCATACATTACCACATCAAAAGTCTGCTGGCTAATTCTCAGTAACTGAGATTTATTTAGAATCTAAGGAAACAAGAAATTCCTGTTTTAAAAAAAATCAAATAAAACGGAAAAAACAAATTGCAATTGGTGTGCACATTTTTCCTGGCACTGTGGCCTCTGAATAAGTGTGGTACTATGACCCAGACCTCTTTCCTCCTTGTGTGTGTCTGTCTCTTTTTACTTCCTTTCACTGAATACAGTTTAAATAAAGAAACATCTGCTGGAACCCTGAAATGGGGAGCCCCGATTTCAACAGACAAAGGAGAAATAAATTAAGTACTTGTACAGATGTGTACAGTACAGCTAGCAGGTCTTTGCAAAAGAGGGCCTGTAGTCTAGAAGTTGGCCATCCTTAGAAGGTCATTACATATTTTTACCCTGAAGAATAGAGAAAGTACTCTAAAAATTATTTAGTCAGCAGAGGGTTGAACTCTGCTATAGAAAGGAATAGTGCTGTAGAAGAGAGATACAAGTACACAAATAAACAAATCATCTAGTGAGCACTGGCTGGACATTGTGTTAAATACAGTGTAAACATTATCTCATTCAATCCTTACAAAACTCTAAGAAAAGGTATCAGTAGACTCATTTTAATCTTAGGAAATTGAGGCTAATAGAAGCTATTTGCCCATTATCACCCCAGTAATAAATGACAAAGCTGGAAATCAAATTACAAAGCTCTCCCTATTTCACTGTACAATTTTATGGCAAGGGTGACTAATTTTACTTTTACTTTTATTTAATTAGAAAAATAAAGTAAATACCATCATTAATTCTATTACCATTTTATACTACTTCTTTTTCTTTCTTTTTTATAATTTATTTTTTTGTGACAGAGACAGAGAGAGAGATAGAGACAGAGAGAGGGACAAATAGAGACAGACAGGAAGGAGAGAGATGAGAGGCATCAATTCTTCATTGTGTCTCCTTAGTTGTTCATTGACTGCTTTCTCATAAGTGCCTTGACCAGAGGGCTACAGCAGAGTGAGTGACCCCTTTCTCAAGCCAGCAACCTTGGACTCAAGCCAACGATATTGAGATTTAAGCGAATGACCATGTAGTCATGTCTATGATCCCATGCCCAAGCCAGTGACCCTGCGCTCAAGCTATTGAGCCCACACTCAAGCCAGTTACCTTGGAGTTTTGAACCTGGGTCCTCTGCATCCCAGTCTGATGCTTTATCCACTGCACCACTGCCTTGTCAGTCTCATTTTTCTTATTAAAAATAAATATGGAGACTTCCTGTCATGACAAGATGCTGTAGACCCATTTTCTCCTGTTTCTTACTAAGCAAAATTATAAATCTTAGAAATGATCCGAGAGACAACCATAAAAGAACTCTGAAATTTAGAAAAAAGAAAGTGAATTATATCTAGTGCTCACTGTGAGAAAGAAGATGGTGACTTAAACTAGTGTTTCTCTTCTTATAACTTAGTGACAGAAGGCAGCCCTGGTAGGCTCATTCTTTTCCTGGATCTAACAATATAAGCAAACCTGACACTTTCAGAAAGGGGTATCAAATGGGAGATCAGCCAAAAATAAAAAGCGAAGGGAGACACTCCTGCCAGACCTAAGACTGTCTTCCCCATCTGCCATAAAGAAATATTGAAGCTGGCAGAAAAAGACCATAGGAGTGCCCCAGCTACAGCCAGCAACATGTTCCAAAGAGTCACACTGTTTACCTAACTCTGAGACTCTCTTCCCAAACCTAGATAGCAGGGCTGGCAGGCAAAACTGGTTGTAGAAATGCAGCCATAATAAGTGGCTACCAGGAAAGTCTTTTTGTCTTCCTGGGCAGAAAGTCTTCTCCTGTCATTCCAAAAGACTGGTACATTTCAAGAGGGGTCAGCATGTAGGTGGATCACACCACACCTTGCTCCCATGATGACACATTCTTCCCAGAAGGCTAGCTTGGGTAATCACCTTTTAGACTTTCAGGCAACACAAACAGGAACCAGTGTGAGTTCCAGCAGCACCAACAAAACTAAGCATACCAAAATAACTCAGCAAAGACTATGAGAATGAAACAAGCCCTCAAAATTACAGCTCACAAAAGTATACAAATACCTGCATATTAAACTTATACAAGGTGACTTCTTTCTAAAATAAAAGATTTTAATTGTACCCAGAGTATCCTAAAATGATAGACAAAATGTTTATGATACACTCAAAAATCACCTGTCATACCAAGGACCAGGAAAGGCACAAAACTAAATTAGAAAAGATCATCAACTTCAAAAACAAAAAGAATCATATATTGGGCTTAGTTCAGGAAGCACAGAGACTCCAACTCAGGATGACCCCAAAGAAATCTGCATCAAGGTAAATCATAATTAAAAGGGCAAATGTTAAAGACAAATAGAGTCTTAAAACCAGCAAAAGAAAGAAAATTAACAAGGGAACTACAATAAGGCTATCTGCTGAATTCTCAATAGCAATATTTCAGGCCAGAAGGGGTTGGCATACAATATTCAAAGTGATCAAAACCAAGAACCTAAAACCAAGACTATTCTATCCAGCCAAGGCTATCATTTAAAATGAAGGTAAAATAAAAAGATTTCCAGATAAAAAAAAGAAAAGAAGGAATTTATTACCACTAAATCAATTATTAAAGGACCTGCTTTAAGAAGGAAAAAATATAGTTATTAAGAATAAAATGTACATACCAATATTAACTTAATATAAGTGGATTGAATGTTTCAATCAAGAGACATGAGATAGCTGAATGGATAAGGAGACAAGACCCACTTCCAAGCAAAATATGCACACAGACTAAAAGCAAATAGATGGAAAAATGCAAATGAAAATAAAAAAGGTGGTATAACAATACTTATATGAGACAGAACAGACTTTAAAACAAAAGCTATGTAGTAAGAGACAAAGAAGGACTCTATAGCCTGACCAGCCAGTGGCATAGTGGATAAAGCATTGGACTGGGATGCTGAAGACCCAGGTTCCAACCCCAAGGTCACCAACTTGAGTGTGGGCTCATTGACTTGAACATAGGCTTACCAGCTTGAGTGTGGGGTCGCTGACTTGCACGTTAGATCATAGATATGACCCCATGGCTGCTGGCTTGAACCCAGGGTCACTGGCTTGAGCAAGGGGTCACTCAGTCTGCTGTAGCCCCTGGTCAAGGCACATATAAGAAAGCAATCAATGAACAAGTAAAGTGCCGCAACAAAGAATTGATGCTTCTCATCTCCCTTCCTGTCTGTCCCTCTCTCTGTCTTTCTCACACACACAAAAAGAATCAAGATAAATCTCAAATAAACAATCTAATACTACACCTAAAAGAAACAGGAAAAGAACAACAAACAAAGCCCTGAGTAAGTTAAAGAAAGGGAATAATAAAAATCAGAGCAGAATTAAATGACATAGAGACTAAAAAGAAATATAGAAATCAATGAACCCAGAGCTGATTCTTTGAAAAAATAAAAAATATTGACAAAATTTTAACCAAACTAATCAAGAAAAAGGAGAGAGAACCCAAATAAACAAAATTAGAAATGAAAGAGGATAAGTAACACCTGACACCACAGAAATACAAAGAATTATAAGAAAATACTATGAACAATTATATGCTAAAAATAAAAATATAAAAGAACAAAAATGTGCAAAATGGACAAATTTCTAAAAACATACAATCATCCAAAACGGAATCAGGAAGTACCAGAAAATCTAAATAGACCAACCAGAAATAGTGAAATTGAAGCGGTAATCAAAAAACTCCCAACAAACAAAATTCTGGACCAGATAATTTCACATGCAAATTTTACCAATCATTCAAAGAAGAACTAGCACCTATTATTCTCAAAGTATTTCAAAAAATCTAAGAAAAAGGAAGACTTCCAAGCTCATTTTATGAGACCAGTGTTTCTAATCCCAAATCTAGATGAGATATTACAAACAAACATACAAACAAAACAAAAAACACAAAAAAACCCCAAAACTACAGACCAATATCCCTAATGAACATATATGCAAAAATTCTGAACAAAACATTAACAAAACAAATATAGCAATACATTAAAAATTTCATACAACATGTCAAGTGGAATTTATTCCAGGAATGCAGGGTTAATACATTATTTTCAAATCAACAAAAGTGGTATGTCACATAAACAAAATGAAGGACAAAAAAAAAATCATATCAGTAGATACAGCAAAAGCATTCAATAAAATCTTCAACCAATTTATAATAAAAATTTTTTAGCAAATTGGTAAATAGAAGAATTATACCTCAACATGATAAAGGTCACATATAATAAACCCACAGCCAACTTTATGTTCAATAGGTAAAAACTAAAAGTGTATTCCTCAAAATCAAAAACAAGCAGGGATATCTGCTTTTTACCACTTTTATTCAACATAGCACTGGAAGTCTTACTATAGCAATCAGACAAGAAGAAGGAATAAAAGTTACCCAAATTGGAGAAGAAGTAAAACTGCCATTATTCACAGATGACATGATACTGTACTTAGAAAACCCTGAAGACTCCATGAAAAAAATTATTAGAAGTGATAAATAAATTCGCTAAAGTAGCAAAGTACAGAATTAATATTCAGAAGTTGGAGGCACATTTATGAATTAATAATAAACTATCAGAAAGGAATTAAGAAAATAATTGCTTTAGTATTGCAGCAAAAAATAAAATGAATTAAAAGGTACTTAGGAATAAATTTAAACAAGGAGGGAAAAGGCTTGTATGCAAAATATTATGAGATATTGAAGGAAAAAATTAAGGAAGAGCCTGACTTGTGTTGGCACAGTGAGTAAAGCATTCAATGTGGACTGCTGAGGTTGCTGGTTCAAAACCCTGGGCTTGCCCGGTCAAGACACATGGAGGAAGCAACTACTATAAGATGATGCTTCTTGCTTCTTGACCCCTTTCTCTCTCTTTCCTCTCTCTCAAAACATCAACAAATAAAGTCTTAAAATTATATATATAATAACTTGAGGCAGATACAAATAAGTGGAAGCATATACCATGTTCATAGATTAAAAAATAACATTATTAAAATGACCTTACACCCTAAGCAATCTATAGATTTGCCATTTCTATTAAATTACCAATGACATAATTAACATATCAAGAACAATTTACATGGAATCACAAAATACTCTGTATAGCTTCAGCAATCTTGAGAAAAAAAGAACAAAGCTGGAGGTATCATACTACCTGCTATATCAAATTATACTACAACTCCATTGTAATCAAAACAGTCTGGTATTGGCATGAGAACAAGCAGGTAGATCAATGGAACAGAGCAGAGATCCCAGAAATCAACCCAGGCCTTTATAGTCAGTTAATATTTGACAAAGGAGGCACGCATATACAATGGAATAAAGAGAGTCTCTTCAATAAATAGTGATAGGAAAATTGGACAGGTATATGGGAAAAATAAAACCAGACCACCAATTTATACCACACATAAAAATAAACTCAAAATGGACAAAAGACTTAAATATAAGCCATGAAACCATAAAATCCTGAAAGAAAACATTGGCAGTAAAATCTCAGATGTCACCTCAAGACTGTTAGAATGGCTATCATCAATAAATCAACAAACAAGAAGTGCTGGTAGGATGTGGAGAAAAGGGAATCTTTGTGTACTGTTGGTGGGAATGTCAATTGGTGCAGTAACTGTGGAACACAATATGACGTTTTCTCAAAAAATTAAAAATGGATCTGCCTTTTGATCCAGCAATCCCACTTCTGGGGATGTAGCCGAAGAAAATCAAAAACACTAATTCAAAAGAATATATCCACCTCTATGTTCATTGCAACATTATTTACAATATCCAAGATCTGGAAATAGCTCAAGTGCTCATAAGTAGATGAGCAGATAAAAAAGTGGTAATACATTTGCACAATGGAATAATACTTGACCTTAAAATGAATAAATCTTACCTTTTGTGACAACATGGAAGGATTTGGAGATTTTTATGCTAAATAAAATAAGCCAGTAAGAGAAAGACAAATACAAAATGTTCTCACTTACATGTGGAATCTAATGTACAAAATAATACAACAAACAACATAGAAACAGAGCATAGATACATAACACAGACTGTCAGTAGTCAGAGGGAAAGAGGGTTTTGGAGTTGATTAAAAAAATGTGAAGGGATCAAGCAAAACAAAAAAAAATATATGACACATAGACAGGACAGAGTATGGTGATAGCCAGAGAGAAAGGGAGATAGGTGAGGGTGGAAGTGGGGATAAATGGGGATAAATGGAGGTGGAAAGACTATTTTTGGTGATGAGCACATAATGCAGTTTGCAGATGATTTTTTTTTTGAGTTGTACACTTGAAACCTGCATGGTTTTATTAACCAATGTTCTCCCAATAAATTGAGTATAAATAAATAAATAAATAAATAAATAAATAAATAAATAAATGACATTTAGTATATGTATGGAAAGGAAATCTTACCTTTTGCAATGGCATGGATGGACCTAGAGAGCATTATGCTAAGGAAAATAAGCCAGACAAAGAAAGACAAATATCATATGATCTCACTTATATGTGGAATCTAATGAACACAGTGAACTGAGGAACAGAATAGAGGCAGGGGTGGGGGGGTCACAGGGACCAGAGGGACAGTTGTCAGAGGGATGGGGGATGGGATCAGAGGAGGTAAAGGGATTAGTGAAATTATACATACATAACACAGAGATACAGATAACAGGACAGCAAATCCCAGAGGGAAGGGAGGAGGAAGTTGGGGGAGGGGAGTCAAAAGAGATGTAAATAGGATCTTGGAGGAAGGGAGGGAGTGAGGGTGTTATATGCAGTGGAATACTTGAATCCATGTTAACACAATAAATTAAAATTAATAAAAATAAATAAATAAAAGAACTTTAAAAGACCAAAAAATAAAAAATAAAAAAGTGACATTTAAAAAAAAAGTGGCATCTTGACAATCATTCCAAAAGAAACATCAGTTTAGTATAAATCTTAAAGAGTAAAAATGTATAGATGAAGTAAGTTATTGTATTTCAGCTTATCCCACTGCAGGGTGTGAGAAATAATATTGGGAATTAGATTAGTTGATTAGCTATAAATGAAATGAGGGAAGGAGAAAGAGCCCAGAAAGCCAGCCTCAAATAACATGGTGTGCATTATGAAAGTTTACTGTATTAAGTTAGGTGCTCAAAACTTAGAAAAAAAATCGTTTTAAAATTTTTATTTTGAAATTAAATTTAATGGGGTGACACTGATCAATAAGAGTATGTAGGTTTCAGGTTAACATTTCTATAGCATTTGAACTGTTGATTGTGTTGTGTACCCATCACCCAAAGTCAGATCATTTTCCGTCACCATATATTTGTCCCTTTTTACGCTCATTCCCTCATCCCCCCTCATAACCACTTTCCTTTATTTTTAATGAAATTTCACCAACTCCTTTTTTGTTGTTGTTGTTCAAGAGAGATACAGAGAGGAAGGAGAGGGGGAGGGGTGGAGAAGCAGATGGGCGCTTCTCCTGTGTGCCCTGGCCGGGAATTGAACCCAGGACTTCTGCACTCCAGGCTGATGCTCTACCACTGAGCCAACCGACCAAGGCCTTGTTCAAAAATTTTTAAATGTTTATTTTATTGATTTTAGAGAGAGGAAGGGAGAGAGTGAGAGAGAGACAGGAACATTGTTCTGTTCCTGTATGTGCCCTGACTCAGGATCAAACCAGCAACTTCTGCACTTCGGGATGATGCTCTAACCAATTGAGCTATTCTACCAGAGAGTAACCACTTTACTTTGATTTGTGTCCACGAGTCTCAGTTTTATATCCCAGCTATGTGGGATATTATTTGTCCCTCTGAAAAAAAAATCTTTTAAGAACAGTATTTTACACCCTCTTTAAAGCTTCCAGGTTAGACCTTGAAGCCTGATTAGTCTCCACATATTTTAGGGTTGACATTGCTTATTTGTACTTGGGCAGGTGTAAGAGTGCACTTAACAAAGAGATATTCCTTCTCCCTGTTCCGGAGGGAGGTCTGGCCTTAGGCAAATTTCTGCAATGTGTGAATGAGCTCGTTGGTATTCTCTCTTTCCGAAGTCCTCTCCTGTGATTCCCTGCCTCATTCCTTGGCATGCAGGTTTTTACACTACTCTCCTCAGGTTGCCAGTTTAGGACGGGAAGAAACAAATAGATCTTCTGTCCAGACTTAAATTTCTGCATGCCAGAATCCTATCTATTCCTCTCTTGAATTTTAAAAGTTCACCGACACTTCCCTAACTTTTCCACCTATAGGGTAGCAGACCTCAAAGAAAAAGGAGTATTGGAGGAAAGCAATGACATTTAATATGTTCAGAAATGTACTTGAGGAATTGTTTCTGAATCTTCCTAGAAGTAGCTGCAAAATGATGCCTTGCATATGTTAAAACATGATTTTTCATTTGGTAGGTTTTCTGACTGTGTGGAAAAATGAAATGAAAACAACAATGAAGCTATGTGGGGAGATACATATTTTGTTAAAGGTATAACCAGTGGCAATCCTACTTGGGAGTGGGCCCTAGGCGAGTCCCTTAAGCTATTTCTGCTTTTCATAGCTCTTTCTTTTCTTCTCATTCTCCATGAGGAACTTAAAGATTTCCCCAAAGCAATTAAATTTTAGAAGAACAATGGCAAGGTGGGATCCTAGAGTGGGGTTATAAAGGACTAGGTTGGCTCCACTTAGGGTTTTGTATAATATCAGTCTAAATCAGGGTCTTTTAGTCTCACACTGAATAATTTTTTTTGTTTAAGATTTTATTTATTTATTTTAGAGAAGAGGGGAGAGAGGAAGGGGAGGAGCAGGAAGCTTCAACTCCCATATGTGCCTTGACTAGGCAAGCCCAGGGTTTCGAACCGGCGACCTCAGCGTTCCAGGTCAACGCTTTATCCACTGCACCACCAAGGGTGGGGGGGGAGGGAGGACATGGGAGGGAGGGAGGGAGAGAGTTAGGGGGAGGGGGAGGGGCACAGAGAACTAGATAGAGGGTGACGGAGGACAATCTGACTTTGGGTGAGGGGTTTGCAACATAATTTGATGACAAAATAACCTAGACATGTTTTCTTTGAATATATGTACCCTGATTTATTAATGTCATCCCATTACCATTAATAAAAATTTATTTAAAAAAAAATAAATAAATCAGGGTCTTTTGTTAGCAGTATATAAAAAACATGGACTGCTTTGAGTCTTGGGGACAATGGGTTACAGGATTGGAAGTCTGGGGCCAGTTTAATGTTTCAAGAGGTCTTTTTAGAGTTGGGGTGGAGGAATTGCTATTGTTGCAGGGATTATTTCCTTTGAGGAGCAGTTAGCTACTTCTCCAAGTGACCTTGGAATTTTTCACATTAACAATGATAGCTCCTTCCCAGTCTAAGAGTTTCCATACTCTGTTTATACTCAGAGGGAAAGAAGAGAGTGTATGTATTATCAGTGTAGAGGGGGATTAATTGTGACTTCTTAAAGTACTTTATATATCAGCACAGTGATTTTTTAAAACTTCATTTATTCATTTTAGAAAAAGGAAAGAGAGAGAAAGAGAGAGAAGGGAGGGAGGAGCAGGAAGCATCAACTCTGCTATGTGCCTTGAGCGGGCAAGCCCAAGTCAATTCATCTTTTTGCTCTAATTTGTGACAGAAGAGTTAGAATCTTATATCCTTAAGCAACAATGATGAAAGGGTTCTGACTATTGGATCCACCGGGTACGAGAACAAACGTCGGGGACCTTCAGGAACTTAGATCGTACTTTATTGGCCAAGTTTAACCTGCGCTGGGGTGAACTCCCCAGATGTCCTGAGACACCGTACTCCTGGGAGATGCAAATGGGAGTCGCCCCTGGCGCTTACAGCCAGGTCCTTATATATCCTAAGTAAGCAAGCATTCATTATACAGAAGCAGATGTGGCAGTTACCTATTCGCTAAGGGGTCCGCACACAGCATAGCAACAGGGGCTGGGTTTAACTTAGTGGCGAATTTCAAACATAAACTTCTGATAAGGGTCTCTGACCAATGGAATGCAAACGTTTTCCCTCCTTTGTGCTGATCTTCTTTGTTCTCAGCCTCACAGGGGCTCTATCAGCACCTCCCTGTTCTGGCTCCTTCAATAGTCACACTCTGGCAGTCTCAGCACCTCTTCCTGAATCTAACACTGACCATAATTAATTTGTAAAAAAAATAAAATCTTAACTCACAACAGTTGTAGAGGATGAGGGTCTTACTACTATTTGGGAAGTTTGAATGCAGTCTGAAAGAGAGGATCAAGTTACAGCCAATTAGTCACTTAAGTCTGTAGTGTATTTAGGAATGGAGAGCACATCATTTAAGTTTAATAAGGACAGTGTTTAACCACACCTTACCCTTTCTGTCCCCAGGAATCTTGCCTATTTATATGAGAAAAGCAGCTATGTAGAATAGTGAATGTAGCACCAAACTGGGTGCTAAAGGAACCTGGTTTCTCATTATAGGTTTGTCATTGATTAATAAAAATAGTAATAATAATAAGTAATCTTTATTTAACACTTTTTCCACCTATATACACAATCTTTTTTGTTTGTTTGTTTGTTTTTAGAGTAACTGGGGTCTTCAGTTAAATCACTTCTCCTTTTTGGACTGTTTTTTTTTTTAAAAAAAAGGAAAGGAATAGGTAAATTTGGTTACCAAGGGAACTTTTAAAGCTAATATTGTAAAGTAATTAAAATTCTATTTTCTGAATGTGATTGTGTCAGGAGATATGTGAGGTAAACCAATATTGTAATGTATGGCTCAGGACATGCATCATTATATAATCTAGTTATTCTTGCTTACTAAAATAAATCCCTGACAAAACATTAAAGAATTTTGCATTTTAACAGAACACCAGAAAATTTACATTACTTCTACACAGAAAGCAATTGACCTGGAATGTTTATACAGACTGAGAGATCTGAGACAGGGGTAGCTTGGATGAGGATAGTGGATAATTTAGGAGGCAACCTACTCAGAGTTTCTCAGATCAAAATATATAGCTACATATTTTTTGTTTCTTTTTAAAATTTATTTAGAAAATTAAATTTAACAGGGTGACATCTATCAATAAGAATACATACGTTTCAGGTAAACTTTTTTTTTTTTTTTTTACAGAGACAGACAAAGAGTCAGAGAGAGGGATAGATAGGGACAGACAGACAGGAATGGAGAGAGATGAGAAGCATCAATCATTAGTTTTTTGTTGTGGCACTTTAGTTGTTCATTGATTGCTTTCTCATATGTGCCTTGCCCGTGGGGCTACAGCAGACTGAGTAACCCCTTGCTCAAGCCAGAGACCTTGGGTCCAAGCTGGTGAGCTTTTTGCTGAAACCAGATGAGCCTACGCTCAAGCTGGCGACCTCGGGGTCTTGAACCTGGGTCTTCCGCATCCCAGTCTGACCCTCTATCCACTGTGCCACTGCTTGGTCAGATTCAGGTAAACATTTCTATAGCATTTGTACAGTTGATTATGTTGTATACCCATCATCCAAAGTAAAATCATTTTCCATCACCTTATGTTTGTCCCTTTTTCCACCTTTCCCCTAGCTGCCGTTCCCTCTCCCCATATCCCCCTCCTCCTGGTAACTGCTGCACTTTTATCTATGTCTACGAGTCTCAGTTTTATATCCCTCTTATGTGTGAAATCAGACAGTTCTTAGCTTTTTCTGATTTACTTGTTTCATTCAATATACAGTTTTCAAGGTCCATCCATGTTGTCATAAATAACACTATGTCATCATTTGTTATGGCTGAGTAGTATTCTATTGTATATTGTGGTATGTATGTATATATATATACACACACACACACATACATACACACCACATCTTCTTTATACACACACACACACACACACACACACACACACATATATATATACACAAACACATGCACACACACCTTCTTTATCCAATCCTCTATCAAGGTACACTTTGGTAGTTTCTGTGTCTTGACAACTGTAAATAATGCTGCGATGAATATTGGGTGCATGTGTCCTTATGTAGTAATGTTTTCTAGTTTGGGGGATAGATACCAGTAGAGGGATTGTTGGGTCATATGGAAGTTCTATTCTTAAGTTTTTGAGGAACTGACATAATTTCTTCCATAATGGTTGTATTAATTTGCATTCCCACCAACAGAGAATGAGGGTTTCTTTTTCTCCACAACTTCTCCAACAGTTGTTATTACCTGTCTTGTTGATAATAGCCAATCTAACAGGTGTGAAGTGATATCTTATTGTAGTTTTGATTTCCATTTCTTCAATAGCTAGTGAAGATGAGCATCTTTTCATATATCTGGTGGCCATTTGCATGTCTTCTTGGGAGAAGTGTCTGTTCAGGTCCTCTCCCCATTTTTTAATTGGATTGTTTGCTTGTTTGTTGCTGAGCTTTGTTAATTCTTTATATATTTTGGATATTAATGCCTTATAAGACCTGTAGTGTGCAAATATCTCCCATTTAGTCAGCTGCCTATTTGTTTTGGTGTCAGTTTCTCTCACTGTGCAGAATCTTATTAGTTTGATATAGTCCCATTCTTTTCTTTTTTTTGTCTTTACTTTCCTTGCCTTTTGTGTCAAATTCATAAATTGTTCTTTAAGATCAAGGTCCATGAGTTTAGTAACTATGTTTTCTTCCATGTAATTGATTACTTCAGCTCTTACATTTAGGTTTTTGATCCATTTTGCATTAATTTTTATGCAGGGGGACAAACTGTAGTCAAGTTTCACTCTTTTGCATGTGGATTTCCAATTTTCCCAGAATCATTTAATGAAGAGGTTTTCTTTTCTCCATTGTGTGTTTTTGGCTCCTTTGTTGAAGATGATTTGTCCATATTTAAGTGGTTTAATTTTTGGGCTCTCGATTCTGTTCCATTGGCCTATGTGTCTATTTTTCTACCAATACTTTTCTACCAATATTTTTCTTCCTGCTTTGATTATCATGGCTCTGTAGTACAATTTGAAGTCAGGTATTGTAATATGTCTGGCTTCATTTTTTCCCCCCTCAGGATTGCTTTGGCTATTCAGGGGTTTTTATAGTTCCATACAAAGCTGGTGATTTTTTGTTTCATTTCTTTAAAAAATGACATTGGAGCCTGACCAGGCAGTGGCACAGTGGACAGAATGTTGGACTGGGATGCAGAGGACTGAGGTTTGAAACCCTGAGGTCACCGGCTTGAACATGGGTTCATCTGCTTTAAGGAAGGATCACCAGCTTGAGTCCAAGGTCACTGGCTTGAGCAAAGGGTCACTAAATCTGCTATAGCCCCCTGGTCAAGGTACATGTGAGAAAACAATCAGTGAACAACTAAGGTGCCACAACAAAGAATTGACGCTTCTCATCTCTCTTCCTTCCTATCTGTCTGTCCCTATCTGTCCCTTTGTCTGCCTCTCTATGTTGACCCTTCCAATCCATGAGCATGGAATATTTTTCCATTTCATTCTATACAAAGATCAGCTTTGATAGACAATATGTATATAAGAATAGACAGGCATCACTCACTCATTCATTTTTGTTCATTATACAGGGTGGGACAAAGGTAGGTTTACAGTTGTTTGTGTAGAAAAAATATAATAATTAATAAATAATAATACAAGAAAAAACTCTGTGTTTTGCATATTCACAAATGTAAACCTACTTTTTTCTACCCCTGTATATGTATTGAATTTCCACTATGAACAGGTATTGTGCATACACCAGGGAAAGCGAGATGACTTGGAAGTAGGCCCCACCTCAAGACACAAAAGTTACTCCAATTTTTACTTATTTCTTGTACCAGAGCAACTAAAATCAGGGGTATTGTTAAAAGCTGAGAAATGCAATTATTGAATAGTTACTCTGAAAAGTTGCTAAGGTAATTTCAACGCATCAGCCTACTTGCCTTGTTTTAGGTACGCATCAAATAGATTGCTTTTAGCTAAGCTGTTCTGAATGCCAATTAAATGTCCAGAATAGAAAAAGAAGTGAAAAGCCAAGATAAGACATAAATCACGTATAGTAAGATCCTTATTATTATGTGCTTCATGTTTCCCTAAATACAACTTTAGATGGACAAAACTTATCCAACATCTAAAGCTATAAAGTAGATATTAGTTCTCAATGCAAGTATTCTAAAAGATACATGTATATATGTTCAAAGTCTTTCTTAACTAAATAGTTGTGTTTCATTCTATCTGAAAATATGGGAGAAAGGATATTATTATTTTTTTCATTTGTCTAGTTCCTTATAGTACTGAAAGCCCTTTTACAATCATTATCCATGGGATTCTTATATATATATATATATATTTAATTTATTTATTTTAGAGAGGAAAGAGGGAGAGACAGAGAGAGAGAGAGAGAGAGAGAGAGAGAGAGAGGGGGAGGAGCAGGAAGCATCAACTCCCATATATGCCTTGACCAGACAAGTGCAAGGTTTTGAACTGGTGACCTCAGCGTAGGTTGATGCCTCATCCACTGCACCACCACAGGTCAGGCATCCATGGGGTTTTTATGATAGCCCTGTTTACTTAGGTATTTTATAGAGAAGAAAACTAAAGTTCAGAGAAGTTATGTGACTTGTTCCGGTTAAATAAATAATTTTGTTTGTCTGCTAAGGTAACCAACCATCCTGGTTTACCTGGAACTGAGGGAATTTTCAGAATTTAAGACTTGCAGTTTTAAAACCAGATTAGTTCAGGGCAAATTGGTGTGAATTGGTAACCCTAGTACTCTTCACCAAAGAGACATGAATTCATATATGAGCCCTGATCTGCAACTTGCTAGTAATATAATCATGCACAAGTTGTTCAATCTTTCTCAGGAAAACAACTTATTTTTAGTAAAATTAGGATAACACCACCTTCCAAATAATGTTATAATTTAATGAGATGATTGTTGTAAATACAGGGAACATGGAACCTGGCCTGCATTGGATAATCAATAATATTGATTCCTTTTCTCTTACTTCTGGACTGCTAGTCTTCACTACATATTATGTCATCTGAATCAAGCTTGCTTACCCTGGGCTTTCTTTCATAGCACTTAGAAATGCCATTGAGTTCTGAGTATTGGAACCCTTTATGAGAAAATCTCTTATATTTATACACATGGTAATAGATATTCCAAGATTGTCCACTGCTGATTTCTGAACCCTGGGAACAAATAAGAGGTCTGAAAAAAAATGGGAGAATAAGATGAACCAAGAGGTATGGGAACATAATAATAAGCCCTTTCCTCACTATTTCCTCACTAGGAACAAGCTTGAAATCTATAGTCCCTGTATAGTTATTTATCTTCAATCTAACCCAATCTAATTTTCAAGAATTAAGTAAGGTTCGGGTTCTATCTTGCTAAGGAAGTTTAATACATACTTCAGTGTTGCTTTTATATACCCTCACTCAATAAGCCATTAAGTATGTCATCACAATTCTTGTGAAACTTGTTAATACTTTACCTTTGTTAGTGCTATCTTCCCAATGCAATTATTGTAACTAGGTATAATTCTCACCCCATATATCCTCTTCAGTATCTAACATTAGACAAATTGGAGAGTAGAAATTTACCTGTGGATTTATTGACTGTCAGTTATTTGTGCCAATTCATAAATCTCTTCCCTGGGCCTAGTCACAAGGCACTATAGTCATGCCTTGTTTATTTTACCTGCTGAGGAGCCTGGTATGGAATAGACTGATGTCTTTTACTTATGTCCATGTTTAGATTCAGTCTTCCCAATCTTGAGGTTGCTTTTAGAGCACAATCAATGCTTATGCTATGTATAGCCTAAGTAGTTCTAAAAGGTCTCTTAATCTTTTCATACTAGTCCCTTATTCTGTAAATCCCCCATGCCTTTATTAGTAGCAGGAATGTTAAGAACAATTACATAATAAATCACACAAGCACATTATTGGGTGTGGGAAATTTGTTAACAACCTTATGTGGGAGACATATGAAGAACCATCTAATGCAAAAGAAAAAAATCTTTTGTGAGAAAAATATGGGATAGAGAGACAAAGACAAGGACACTTACAGTTTGTGGAGGATAAATAGAAATAGAATTAAAGAAGGCTTTATGTAGATGATGGCAATAGAGCTATGTCCTTAATAATAGCAGAACTTGGGCCTGCAGAAACAGGGCTCAGGTGGTAAGAATGAGATTCAAGGCAAAAGAAACTGTCTAAGTCAATCATGTGGGATTAAATGTCTGGAGAATGTGTGAAAATTAATGAATACTTCAGTTTGGAATGGGTAATTTACAAGATGAAATGGAACATTAAAAGAGAAAATTAAAAAGTGTTTGGGACTACATTGTGAAGGCCTCTGATTTCCGAGCTGATGTCCATGGGCATCTGGGGCCACTAAATGCTTTGAGCAGGGCACTGGTTAGAAAGAAATCTTTCATTAGGTCAAATTAAAATAAGCATCATTAGATGGGCACATGATGCAGTGTGCAGATGATGTTTTGTTGACTTGTACACTGGTAACCTTATGATTTTGTTAACCAATGTTACTCCAATAAATTCAATAAAAAAATAAAACATGATTTTTTATTAAACATGATTAGCCAATGAGTATGATATTTATAGAATGGAGAGGATTAGTGTGTGTACAAATTATAATCTCATCTTATCATTGCCTGTTAGTGTGACCTAATGAAAATCCTGCTGTGGAATACAACATTGGCAATGTACTTCCACACCTACCCAAGCATATACTGATTTATTTTTATAAAATTGTTGGCATATAAATGCACACTTATTGTGTCTTTTTGTCTAGGTTTCAGCAGAAGGAGATAACTCAGGTGGAGAAATATAATTTAGGAAATGAAAGGGAAGAGCAACAATCAAGTACCAATCAGGATGTTTAGAGAAATAAACCACCAAACCAAGTAGACTTCTTTTCAAACAGTGAGCTTTTGAAATGTCCTCCCAAGTATTCCTCCAAGAATTGTCCACACTGGCATAGATCTGAGAAGGGTTATTAACACACCTGTATTTCACTTAGAAGATGTGCCAAGTGTTTCTTACTCCCTGAGCCATAAAGTTCTAATTGAGTCTTCTTGGACAGGCTTGTGACTGTCTTTGACATATTCAATGAATTTCAATGCAGAGAAACATTATAAAGAGTGTCCTTTTATATATATTTTCAACTGCTGGATAGCCCATTTTTTTTTTCTGGGCATGCACAATGAGAGTTCCATTTGAGCCAAAAATGAGTGTGTAGACCTCTTTATTACAAGTACTGGAGTACCAGTAAGGCCCTTTGCTTCTCTGTGCACACCTGCCTCATTGTGGCTGTCTTCTCATTCTAAGACTCTGGGCACCAAGACCCAGGACCCTCTTTTCAATATTTGACTATTTGGGAGCATAAAACTGAGGCCATTTACTGTAAGCTTCTTTGCTGACTATTCAATAAATGCATCATTTAAAAATAACCTCAACATTCTGTCTTCTCCCTTTATCTCTATTTTTCTTCTTCTTCCAGAATAATCTATTGAGCTGCACTTTCTTTTTTTTATTTTATAATTTTATTTAGACAATTAATTTTAATGGGGTGACATTGGTCAACCAGAGACATATATTTAGAGGAAATATCTCCATATCACTTTGACATTTGATTATGTTGTATACCCATCACCCAAAGTCAAATTGTTCTCCATCAGTCATCTTTTATTTGTTTTTTATGCCCCTACCTCCACCCCCTCCTTCTCCTCCCTTCTTCTCCCCCTGGTAACTGCTGCACTCTTATCTATGTCCATGTGTTTGAGCTGCATTTTCAGTCTGATCCCTTATTTGACTCTACCCCTCCCCTCACCACAAACTTCTTAGCCTCTGCCCTTCGTACATGCCCAAGTACTTCACATTCTGAAAAGTTTTTACATTTACTGCTTCTCTCTCTTCTTTTACTAGCTCCCTATACACATAATAATCATCATTAATGTTTACTGAGAGCTTTACATATTTTAACTCATTTAATTTTCATAACAACTCAATAGAGTAGTTACTATTTATTACCCTCCAAGTTTTACAAATGAAGAAAATTGTAATGAAGTAAAAACCTGCCGAAGTCATACAGATAATAACTGGCAGAGTCTGGTTTTAAGCCTATATTGTCTGGTTGCCGAGTTCATACTTTTTACCACTATGTTACACTATCTTACAGTCACACTTTTAGAGATCAGTGACCTTTTTATACAATTCAATAGTGTTGATTTAGTGTTTTTGCACCTGTTCTTAAAATTATTGAATTCCATTTCTAACTTGTTTTCTATAACTAATCACTATCTGGGGTTTTCTTTTCCTATCATTATTTTTTTCTTAATTTTTTTTGTTGGTTACTCTAATTTCTATTACTTTACCTTTCATTTGAAGCTCTGTTCCCCATTCTCATAATTCTGACCTTCAAATACTTTTATAGTTTCATTATCATCTATGTGTACAAACCCCAAATTGCTTACTCCTGATTCTTATAGACTCAGTAAGTGTCATTGTTGCAAAGGATGTTAAAGGTCATTTGTAACCAGTCACTGTGAACTAGAGAGATCTTGTTATCATCACAGATCAATATTTCACTGTGGGACTAATCATTCTTTCTCCATGTCTTATTTATTTATTTATTTATTTATTTATTTATTTATTTATTTAGGGGGGATAGAGGGAGGGACAGATAGGGACAGGCAGACAGGAAGGGAGAGAGGTGAGAAACATCAATTTTTTGTTGTGGCACCTTAGTTGTTCATTGATTGCTTTCTCATATGTGCCTTGACATGGGGGCTACAGCAGATTGAGTGACCCTTTGCTCAAGCAAGTGACCTTGGACTTCAAGCCAGTGAGCTTTAGACTGAAGCCAGCTACCATGGAGTCATATGTATGATCTCACACTCAAGCCAGTGACTTTATACTCAAGCTGGTGAGCTTGTGCTCAAGCCAGCTACCTTAGGGTTTCAAACCTGGGTCCTCTGTGTCCCAGTTCAGTGCTCTCTCCAGTGAGCCACCACCTGGTTAGGCTCCCCATGTCTTTAAATGTCTTCTTCCTCATTATTTTTCTGGTTATAGCAAAGGTACTTTCTTTCCTCAAAACCCAAAACTTTGGGTTGATTCTCTGACTTTCTTTCTTCTTAGATCCCCCATACATTTAGTTCATCAATAAATAAGCATTTAAATATTTATTGGACTTTACTATTTTACAAGCTCTGTTTTAAGCACTGAGGATATAGCATATAACTGTTAACAGGATAATTGCCTTCATAAACACCCTTTACATCCCTTACCTAACTCCTTACTAACACCCTTTTCCAAGCTTCTGTGATTTCAGATATAGATGCATTTTCTAGCTTCAAAGATGACGGCAATTGCTGCTGCCATTTATGCAGGTTCAAGGGAGCAAAAGTAAAGTCATTAGGTGTAAGTGACAAGGAAGATAGGCTTTTTTGTTAAGTAATATAGATTGATTTTTCAGAAGATTTTTATTCCACTAGAATAATTTTGAACAAGCTAACATGCTGTCATTGTAAGTATGTAAGCACTAATTAGGTTCATCCCTCCATTCATTCATTCACTCACTTATGTAACAGATATCCAGTTTGTTTACCATTTCCAAGCTCTGTGTTATACTGTGGGTATACATAAGCAAAAAGATTTAAAAAATGTCCTTATGTCATGGAGCTCATTTTCCAGAAAAGATGATTCAGTTTTGATCAGAGTGGTGTTCAGTCTCATTATAACACTGTTGGGTGGCTGAACTAGATAATCCTGAACTACCATTTAACTCTAAGAATTTATAATTCTAAAGTTTCCCTGATCCTGGTTACTTCTTTCCATATATTCACTGCATTAACATCAAAAAAAATTTTTTTTAATAAAAACTCATTAAAATTTCTTCCTGGATCAACTGATTCCAATAGCTTCTTACTGATTAAAAAAATATTACACTCTGGCAGAACCATCAAGATTCTCAGTGATGTCATCCTAGTCTTTTCCCTAAACCTTATCTCATTGTTTCTTTCTACAAACTCTCAGCTTTGACAAGGTGACCTATTTTTGGCCTGTCATACATACCGTGCCAGGGCCACAACACAGATCTAAGTCCATTACTCTTTAATGCATTCAATTCATTAATTCATTAAACATATATAGATGAACACTTACTGTGTGCCAGATACTGTCTTAGAGTCTAAAACAGTGGAAAAAATGACAAGATTTGTGTCCCTCAATTAATTTATATTATTATAAGGACATGAACATTACATGACTTCCTGCATCTCTCTTTTTTCATATGAATGTCATCTCTTTGCCATAAAACCTTCAACCTGCTATAGGATAGTTTGATAATATTGAACTACTAAACAGAATTATACCAAGAAAAAGCAAAAATGGTTTAAAATGTAAAGCAATTGTGAACAAAAATGTATTTCTTTTATTGTCTGAACCTCTCAATATATAGGTAATAAGAGAGTCAATAAGCTGTCTGATGTGGTTCATGATCATCATCAGCCTTTCTAAAAACAAGCCAGGAAAATGTTATTTTTAATACATCAACAGGTCCTCTATTGTTCTTTGGTGAACCTGAGATAGTAATATATGTTTTTTCCCTCCCTAAATGAGAGAAAACAATGATGTCCATGGCCTGGGAAAGTTATAATATTGGTTATATTGTTTTTACTAGCCCCTACTTCCTTCTTTTTTTCCTCTGCTTTACTTGCTCTTGCTTGTAAAAGTAACCTTAAACTATGAAGTTAGTCTGAAGCTTTTGACCTGAAGTCTTATGCAACACATTTTACATGAATTACAAGACAATAAAATACAAACTTCCTCAGGATCCTTGGGGCAATTGCCTACCCTGGGCTTCTCACTGGCCTCTGTAATCTTTTTTTTTCTTCAGGACATTGTTAGACTTAATGTATGTTTTTAAAATCACTCTCTGTGCTCTAAAAATAAAGAATCATTGTACTGAAATGCATTGTAGCGTATGTATTAAACTATGAGCTAAGATACTTGGGTCTTGTCCTAGTCCAGCTTGTAACTAGATGTATAAATTAGACAAGCTATTTCCTTTCCTTGGGCCTCAAATCTCCATCTGTAAAGTAAGGGGCTTGGACTAGATAATCATTCAAACCCTGTTCCAACTTGACATTCCAGGATTCCAGTGGGATGAATCAGTGATTGAGTCCTCCTTGGCTTGACATCACTGTGTATCAGTTATCCATGGTGACAAGACCCCCACAAACTGTAGGAATGATCTGGTGCAATTTTTAGGTATTAAGTATGTTTTTATTCTTTTTGAAGGTGTGCTGGCTCTTCTGAGTAAGAATTCAGAGTATGGAGCTAATGAAGCTAAGGTCATTAGGGTCATTTACCATATGGGCCAATTCATTTTGTTTGTTTTCTGGCTGAAGCTTATACCTTTATAGCCTCCCCTCTCTTGCTTCTAGCCCTTTAACCAATATAAGTTTCAAGGCAAGTCTCAGCATGAATTTCTCTGGCCTAGAACTGCTTATCTTCAAGACTGGGAAATGAGTTCAAGTGACATTTGGGCAATAATATCTTTGCTCAGATGAGGGTACCATAATCAATAGAGGTCACCATGATTTCTGCAAGTCTCTGTCTTATATCAGCCAGATCAAACACATAGCAAAAACAGTCAGCTAAGTATCAGCCAAATTTTATCCAAATGCTTCTGCTTTGTCAGTTTGAGGTGGTACCTCTGACAACTACAAGCCAAATTATGGCCGGGAAAAGTGCAGATGAGAGAAATGTTTGTAGTGAAAGCCATCTGGCCTTTGTAGCTGAGATTGAGCTCAAAACATAACATTCCCAGTCATTTGGGATGGGTCTGTCAGATGTTTGTGATTCATTTTCGATTTTCATGTCAAATAGTGAACGGGGTTAATGAACGGAATCTTCATTACTCTGTGCTGTAATATATTTGGTGGATTAAGAGGAGAAATCTAGAACATTGTGGGTAGTGCTTAGTCACTAGTAACAATAGAGTACATCCAATGATTCCCATATGTAACAAGTGTGGCTGGATGAAGTCATCAAAGACCCTTGTTATGGCCATGGTTTATTTCTTAGCTTTAAAATGTACCTGGGCTGGCCTACTAGGCATAGCTAAAGCTTAAGCATGAGTTGTGGTGGCTCAAGTGGTTGAGTTTTCCAGTAGAGGCTTATCCAAAACCTCATGTGAGAAAATAAAGAGTAGGGGAAGCAAACAAAAGAGAACAAAGACGCATAAAAAGAATAAGCACCTCCAGGGGTTAGTACAAACCAAGGCTGGGTATATCATAGAGGAGGTGCCTGTTCAAGATAAGACATTAGGAAAGATGATCCATAAATCCAGAGAATTAAGAGATTAGAGGTCAAGCAGATCTGATTTTGAATCCTGCTCCTCTCACTTACTGGTTGTATGACCTTAGGTAAGTCAGTTAACCTCACTGAGGCTCTGTGTTCTTATCTGTAAAGTGGGGATAATAGTACTTATCTCACAAATGTGAGTTGTTTTAGGATTTTATGCAGTTATTGTTCCAAACCTGTTTCCTCTGTCTCCAGGGAGACAGCACGGCACTCATACTATACACAAACATTTAATAGAAAAGGCCCCAAACCTCTTATTTGTAACTAGCTATAAACAGCAGCTATTCCCCCCACCTTTTTTTATTTTAAGTGAGAGGAGGGGAGATAGACAGACAGACTCCTGCATGTACCTAGACTGGGATCCACCCAGCAACCTCTGTCTAGGGTTGATGCTCAAATCAACAGAGCTATTCACAGGGTCTGAAGGCAATGCTTGGACCAACTGAGCTATTCTCAGTGCCTGGAGCCAATGCTTGAACCAATCAATCCACTGGCTATGGAAGAGGAAGGGAAAAAGAAGGGGGAGTGGCATGGAAAGAGAAGCAGATAATCTCTTTTCATGTGTGCCCTGACCAAGGATTGAACAATTTAACCCAGGACATCTGCACACCAGCTGATGCTCTATCCACTGACCCAACCAGCTAGGACCAGGTCTTTCGCTTTCGTGGAGCAAGTTTCAATGGGACACAGAAGAGAGGGTAGGGCATGTAACTATGGTGTAGTTATTATAAACAAACACTGTGCTAGGTTCTTTATGTATATTAGCTCATCACTGCCATCCCAAAACTTTACTAAATAAGGGATATTATAACTTTTTTTATAGTTCATAAAGCAAAAGTTCAGATAATTAATTTGCCTATGGCTAATCAGCTAAAGATTGTCTGAACTGGGATTCAAACATAGGAATGTGTAATTTCTAAGCCTGAGCTCTTTGCTGCCTTTTTTTTCCACAAAAAGTCACTGAATCCTGAAAATAGCTCTGTGAAGTAAGCAGGTAGAGTTCGTTATCTTCATATTACTTCCTCCTTTTTTGGAGGAGGGAAAGTGGAACCAAGAGGAGTGAAATGACTTGTTACAATAAATTTCAAAACTAAAATAAAACTTTGGATGCTTCTTCCTGTTGCTCATCTCCTTAACACTAATTGACTCTCTCAGCAGACTGGCAATGTTGGCAAAGCTTTAAGCATGGAGCACATGGGTGTATTCTCCAAGGTACATACTCTGGCAGATGTTAGGATAAATATTTAGTAGATGGTAAATAAAGTGATGTTAAAGTCACAAAAGTTGTCTTGGGAGACCCTATCTTGAGAATTTGAGCTTTGAATATTTATGTTTTTCGATTCATGCACTTATGAAGATGTAATGGAAACAGTGGCGTCTTCCCACAAAATTCACATTCACAACATTCTACAAATATCTTCAGGGATATTAAAGACATTCTGAGACAATTCAATGTACAAACTCTTATCTTAGAGAAAGTGAAATCACAGGATCACAAAGATGTATTGTCCAATGTACGTTACCCAGAAACTGTCTCTGAGTTACCTTGCCTTCACTGATTTCTTTTTTTCCTCAGCATCTAAATAATATGCCTTTTATCTCAGAATTTAGCACTAATGGACTGTTTGCATTTTAATTTCTTCTTTATTTTTGAAAGATGTTTCTTGAAATAATTTTTTTTTGACTGTCGTTTTTATTCAATATTTTGATATGACATCTCAATGTTTTCTGTTCTCCATGGTTTTTGATGAAAAATCACATTTTTTACTTTATGGAGTATCCCTTGTACATGATGAGTCATTGTTCTCTTGAGGTTCTCAAGAGTTTTTCTATGTCTTTTGCACTTGACAGTTTGATTCTGATGTATCTATTTGTGGATATATTTAATTTTTTTCTATATGAATATCATTAAGCATCTTGGATTTTTAAATCAAATTTTGGAAAGTTTTCAACTATTATTTTATCACATAGTTTTCAGCTCTTTTGTTTACTCTTTCTACTTCTGGGACACCCATTCAAGTAATGTTGACATAGTTAGTGATGCTACAAATGTCTTTGATACTCTGTTAAGTTTTCTTTATTATTTTTCTGTATGTATTTCAACTATCTGTTGATCTATCTTCAAGTTTGCTGATTGATTTTCTGACAATTAAATATGCTATTGGTTTTCTGTAGTGAATTTTTAAATTAAATTTACTGGGATGACATTGGTTAATAAGATTATATAGATTTCAAGTGTATAATTCTATGATATATCATTTGTATTTTGTATGTGTGCCCACTGACCAAAGTCAAATTTTCCATCACCATATATTTGAACCCCTTTACTCTTTAATACCCCCCACACTGTACCCTCTGGTGACCACCATACTGTTGTCTATGACTATGAGTTTTTGTTTTTTTATTTTTATTTGCTCATTTGTTGCTTTTAAAAGTTTTGTACTTTTCTTGTCTATAATTTCTATTGGTTCTCTTATACAATGTCTCTTTTTAACTGATATTCTCTATTTGGTTTGATATCATTATCATTCAAAAGGGGAAGCATGTGTAATTGTATATAAATAACAGAAGTAGCAATTTCCAGCAAAGAATGCTGCAGGAAGATGCTTAGTCTACTTTGTATGACTTCTTTTATGTGACTTGAAATGCATGGAGAATGCTGGAACTTGGGAAGCTCTTTTTTTATAATTTCACAAATTTGTACCCATTTATAGCAGTTCCTTATCTCTCTCTTTCATCATTGTTTTTTGTACCTGCTGATGCTCTTCTATTCTTTTAAATATTAGTTTACAAAAAATCTTTATACTATCTTCTGACTTTGTATCCCTTTCTATCTATCTTTCTTTGGCTTTCCTCCACCTAACAAGCTTTGGCTTATACTCTAAAATAAATATTTATTTTTCTCTATTATCTCTCTCTCTTTTTACAGTGACAGAGAGAGAGAGAGAGAGTCAGAGAGAGGGATAGATAGGAACAGAGAGAGATGAGAAGCATCAATCATCAGTTTTTCGTTGCGACACCTTAGTTGTTCATTGATTGCCCTCTCATATATGCCTTGATTGTGGGCCTTCAGTAGAACGAGTAACCCCTTGCTCAAGCCAGCGACCTTGGGTCCAAGCTGGTGAGCTTTGCTCAAACCAGATAAACCTGTGCTCAAGCTGGCGACCTTGGGGTCTCGAACCTGGGTCCTCTGCATACCAGTCCGACGCTCTATCCACTGCACCACTGCCTGGTCAGGGTCTCTATTATCTCTTTATTGTAGTTATCTTATTCCTTCCTTTTATCCTAGACTCAGTTAAGTATTTTAAACAGGAGCATAAACTTCAAATATATTAAAATCCAGATATCAAAAAACAAGTTTGCCTCCTCAAAGATACTAGATTTTTATAATCAGTGCCCTGAAGCCAAAATAGTCATAAACTTATAATTTTATAATAATTTAATAATTTATATTTATTGTTATAAAATCACATCACACAGACCATCTTTTTTTATACATTACTTGTTTCTTTGCATACAGTATAACTTGTTTGACATTATCAATTGAAACTGAGTAAAAGATTCTGAAGTTTTGTAAGAAGGTCTGCTAGTTTTTTGTTTTTTTTTTATAATTTTATTTTTTTAATGGGGTGACATCAATAAATCAGGATACATATATTCAAAGATAACAAGTCCAGGTTATCTTGTCGTTCAATTATGTTGCATACCCACCACCCAAAGTCAGATTGTCCTCTGTCACCTTCTATCTTGTTTTCTTTGTGCCCCTCCCCACCCCCTTTCCCTCTCCCATTCCCCCCTCCCCCCCGTAACCACCACACTCTTGTCAATGTCTCTTAGTTTCAGTATTATGTCCCACCTACGTATGGAATAATACAGTTCCTGGTTTTTTCTGATTTACTTATTTCTCTTCATATCATGTTATCAAGATCCCACCATTTTGCTGTAAATGTTCCGATGTCATCATTTCTTATGGCTGAGTAGTATTCCATAGTGTATATGTGCCACATCTTCTTTATCCACTCATCTAC
Organism: Saccopteryx bilineata; assembly: GCF_036850765.1. Classification (NCBI taxonomy): domain Eukaryota; kingdom Metazoa; phylum Chordata; class Mammalia; order Chiroptera; family Emballonuridae; genus Saccopteryx; species Saccopteryx bilineata. Next base: position 68,632,999 of record NC_089502.1, on the reverse strand, counting down.
TGATGGGCTTTTTGGTTGTTTCCATGTCCTGGCCACTGTGAACAATGCTGCAATAAACATGGGGCTGCATGTGTCTTTACGTATCAATGTTTCTGAGTTTTGGGGATATATACCCAGTAGAGGAATTGCTGGGTCATAAGGTAGTTCTATTTTCAGTTTTTTGAGGAACCACCATACTTTCTTCCATAATGGTTGTACTACTTTACATTCCCACCAACAGTGTATGAGGGTTCCTTTTTCTCCACAGCCTCTCCAACATTTGCTATTACCTGACTTGCTAATAACAGCTAATCAAACAGGTGTGAGGTGGTATCTCATTGCCGTTTTGATTTGCATTTCTCTAATAGCTAAAGAAGATGAACATCTTTTCATATATCTGTTGGCCATTTGTATTTCTTCCTGGGAGAAGTGTCTATTCATATCCTCTTCCCATTTTTTTATTGGATTGTTTGTTTGTTTGTTGTTGAGTTTTATGAGTTCTTTGTATATTTTGGATATTAGGCCCTTATCTGAGCTGTTGTTTGAAAATATCATTTCCCATTTAGTTGGCTTTCTGTTTATTTTGTTATCAGTTTCTCTTGCTGAGCAAAAACTTCTTAGTCTGATGTAGTCCCATTCATTAATTTTTGCCTTCACTTCTCTTGCCATTGGAGTCAAATTCATAAAATGCTCTTTAAAACCCAGGTCCATGAGTTGAGTACCTATGTCTTCTTCTATGTACTTAATTGTTTCAGGTCTTATGTTTAGATCTTTGATCCATTTTGAGTTAATTTTTGTACAGGGAGAGAGACTGTAGTCCAGTTTCATTCTTTTGCATGTGGCTTTCCAGTTTTCCCAGCACCATTTATTGAAGAGGCTTTCTTTTCTCCATTGTGTGTTGTTGGCCCCTTTATCAAAAATTATTTGACTATATATATGTGGTTTTATTTCTGGACTTTCTATTCTGTTCCATTGGTCTGAGTGTCTATTTTTCTGCCAATACCATGCTGTTTTGATTGTCGTGGCCCTATAATAGAGTTTGAAGTCAGGTATTGTTATGCCCCCAGCTTCATTCTTTTTCTTTAGGATTGCTTTGGCTATTCGGGGTTTTTTATAGTTCCATATAAATCTGATGATTTTTTGCTCTATTTCTTTAAAAAATGTCATTGGAAGTTTGATGGGAATTGCATTAAATTTGTATATTGCTTTGGGTAATATAGCCATCTTGATTATATTTATTCTTCCTAGCCAAGAACAAGGTATATTCTTCCATCTCATTATATCTTTTTCGATTTCCCTTAACAATATTTTATAGTTTTCATTATATAAGTCCTTTACATTCTTTGTTATGTTTATTCCTAAGTATTTTATTTTTTTTGTTGCAATCGTGAAGGGGATTATTCTTTTGAGTTCCTTCTCAGTTGTTTCATTGTTGGCATATAGAAAGGCTATTGACTTCTGTATGTTAATTTTGTATCCTGCGACCTTACTGTATTGGCTTATTGTTTCTAGTAGTCTTTTTGTGGATTCTTTGGGGTTTTCGATGTATAGGATCATATCATCTGCAAAAAGTGATACCTTTACTTCTTCTTTTCCGATATGGATGCCTTTTATTTCTTTGTCTTGTCTGATTGCTCTGGCTAGAACCTCTAGTACCACATTAAATAAGAGTGGAGAGAGTGGACAACCCTGTCTTGTTCCTGATTTAAGGGGGAAAGCCTTCAGTTTTGTGCCATTTAATATGATGTTAGCTGATGGTTTATCATATATGGCCTTTATCATGTTGAGATATTTTCCTTCTATACCCATTTTGTTGAGAGTCTTAAACATAAAATTGTGTTGTATTTTATCGAAAGCCTTTTCTGCATCTATTGATAAGATCATGTGGTTTTTGTTCTTTGTTTTGTTGATATGGTGTATTACATTAACCGTTTTACGTATGTTGAACCATCCTTGAGATTCTGGGATGAATCCTACTTGATCATGATGTATTATTTTTTTAATATGTTGTTGTATTCGATTTGCTAGTATTTTGTTTAGTATTTTAGCATCTGTATTCATTAGAGATATTGGTCTGTAGTTTTCTTTTTTTGTGCCATCCTTGCCTGGTTTCAGTATGAGGGTTATGTTGGCCTCATAAAATGTGTTTGGAAGTATTGCTTCTTCTTCAATTTTTTGGAAGACTTTGAGTAGAATAGGAACCAAGTCTTCTTTGAATGTTTGATAAAATTCGCTGGTATAGCCGTCAGGGCCTGGACTTTTATTTTTGGGGAGGTTTTTAATGGTTTTTTCTATTTCTTCTCTACTGATAGGTCTGTTTAGGCTTTCTGCTTCTTCTTGACTCAGTCTAGGAAGGTTGTATTTTTCTAGGAATTTATCCATTTCTTCTAGGTTGTTGAATTTAGTGGCATAAAGTTTTTCATAGTATTCTACAATAATTCTTTGTATATCTACAGTGTCCGTGGTGATTTCTCCTCTTTCATTTTGGATTTTGTTTATATGAGTTCTTTCTCTTTTTTCCTTGGTAAGTCTTGCCAAGGGTTTGTCAATTTTGTTGATCTTTTCAAAGAACCAGCTCCTTGTTCTATTAATTTTTTCTATAGTTTTTCTGTTCTCTAATTCATTTATTTCTACTATGATTTTTATTATTTCCTTTCTTCGGCTGGTTTTGGGTTGTCTTTGTTCTTCTTTTTCTAGTTCCTTAAGGTGGGAAGTTAAGTGGTTCACTTGGGCTCTCTCTTGTTTGTTCATATATGCCTGAAGCGATATGAACTTCCCTCTTATCACTGCTTTTGCTGCATCCCATAGATTCTGATATGTCGTATTGTCATTTTCATTAGTCTGTATATATCTTTTGATCTCTGCACTTATTTCTTCTTTGACCCATTCATTTTTTAAAAGTATGTTGTTTAGTTTCCACATTTTTGTGGGATTTTTTTCCTCTTTTTTGCAGTTGAATTCTAGTTTCAAGGCTTTATGATCAGAAAATATGCTTGGTACAACTTCAATTTTTCTGAATTTGCTGATGTTGTTTTTGTGGCCCAACATATGGTCAATTCTTGAGAATGATCCATGTACACTGGAGAAAAATGTATACTCAGTCACTTTGGGATGAAATGTCCTGTAGATGTCTATCATATCCAGGTGTTCTAGTGTTTTGTTTAAGGCCACTATGTCTTTGTTGATTCTCTGTTTGGATGACCGATCTAGAGCCGTCAGCGGTGTACTGAGGTCTCCAAGTATGATTGTATTTTTGTCAGTTTTTGTTTTAAGATCAATAAGTAGCTGTCTTATATATTTTGGTGCTCCTTGGTTTGGTGCATATATATTAAGAATTGTTATGTCTTCTTGATTCAGTGTCCCCTTAGCCATTATGAAATGGCCATTTTTGTCTCTGAGTACTTTTCCTGTCTTGTAGTCAGCATTATCCGATATGAGTATTGCTACACCTGCTTTTTTTTGGATGTTATTTGCTTGGAGTATTGTTTTCCAGCCTTTCACTTTGAATTTGTTTTTATCCTTGTTACTTAGATGAGTTTCCTGTAGGCAGCATACAGTTGGATTTTCTTTTTTAATCCATTCTGCTACTCTGTGCCTTTTTATTGGTGTTTAATCCGTTTACATTTAGTGTAATTATTGATACTTGTGAGTTCCCTATTGCCATTTTATATCTTGCTTTCTGTTAGTTTTGTGTCTTGTTTGATCCTTCTCTTTCGTTTTTCTATCTTTTGTTTTTATTTGGTTGTATTCCATACATCTTTCCTCTGTTGCTATCTTTTTTATCTCATGTGCTTCTGTGGTGGTTTTTTCAATGGTGGTTACCTTTGAGTAATGAAAAGGGTCCCTACCCTGTTCATTGTAGCGAACTATTTTGTGAGTACTTTTGCACTCCATCGTCTTTTGCTACTGTTAATCTCCATCTTCTCCCCTTCTTTCTTTTTGTTGTTGTCACAGTTTAAATTTGGTTTTATTGTGTTCTTCTTGGAGCTTTTACTTGTGGCTCTGTTTTTTTTTGTTCTTTGTATCTGATTGGAGAACCCCCTTTAGTAATTCCTGGAGTGGGGGTTTTCTGATGATAAATTCCCTCATCTTTTCTGTATCTGTGAATGTTTTTATTTCTCCTTCATATTTGAAGGATAGCTTTGATGGGTATAGTATTCGTGGCTGAAAGTTCCTCTCTTTCAGGACTTTAAATATTGGGGTCCACTCTTTTCTAGCTTGTAGAGTTTCTGCTGAGAAATCTGATGATAATCTAATGGGCCTTCCTTTATATGTTGTATTCTTCTTTTCCCTGGCTGCCTTGAGAATTTTTTCTTTGCTGTTGGTTTGTGTCAATTTCATTATGATATGCCTTGGAGTAGGTTTGTTGTGGTTAAGAAAACTTGGAGTTCTGTTTGCTTCTTGAACTTGAGGCTTTAGTTCTTTCCAAAGGCTTGGGAAGTTCTCATCTATTATTTGTTTGAGTATGTTCTCCATTCCATTTTCTCTCTCTTCTCCCTCTGATATACCTATTATTCTTATGTTATTCTTTTTGATGGAGTCAGATAATTCTTGTAGGGCTATCTCATTTTTTTTAATTTTTGAGTCTCTTTCTTCTTCTCTCTGTTGTGCCTCAAGTTGCTTGTCTTCTATTTCACTAATCCTCTCTTCTATCTGACCTGTTCTATTAGCTAAGCTTGTTACTTCGTTTTTCAGCTCGTGAATTGAGTTTTTCATCTCTGTTTGATTTGTTTTTATAGTTTCAATTTCCTTGGACATATATTCTTTGTGTTCATGGAGTTGTTTTCTGAGCTCCCTATATTGCCTTTCTGTGTTTTCTTGTATATCTCGGAGGATTTTTAGGATTTCTATCTTGAATTCTCTGTCATTTAGCTCCAAGGTTTCCAATATATTAAATTTTTTCTCCATAGATTTTTCCTCATCTAGCTGTGTTACCTCTCTTTCTTTTGTATCCATGATATTCGATTTTCTCTTCCTTAATGGCATCTGAGGGTGGTTTTGTTGATAGTATTAATGAGATTTAATAAAGAATAAAAAGTTAAAAAAATAAAAAAAAATAAAAAATCGAAAAGAGTTGTTTTTTTAAAAAAATTAATAATGAAATAAAGAAAAATAAAATAAAATAAAAATTTTTAAAAAAAGGAAATTATTCCCCCCCTCCTTTTTTCCTCTCCTCTCCTCTCCCCTCTTTCTTGAGAAAATCTTGTGGTGGACTGTGAGTTATAACAAACAATGCCTGTGATGGAGGGCCTGAATTGGGGAAAAGTAATAAAGGGGCAAAAAAGAAAAAAAGAAAAAAGAAAAAAGAAAAAAAAAAAGAAAAAAGAAAAAAAAGCGTATGGACCCACAAAAAGCAAATAAGGAAAAAATTTGGGTCAAGAATGAAATGATTTGCTTTTAGGTGTTGGTTGTCTAAGAGTTATGATGAGAGGAATAAGAGGAAAACGGAAAAATGTGGGGACAAATTAAAAACTTACTATTGTATTTAGTGGAACAAGAACTAGATAATATGGAGAGCCAGGGATGGGAGCACTGCTAGTGAGTTAAAAAGGTGAAGTAAAAACCCCCCAAAATGCCACAAACATAGGTTTGAGTCCCAGATAAGATAATTTGTTTGTTATTGAGGTTTGAATGAGAGGAGATGTAAAGGAGAAAGGAAGAAACTAATATAGAGGGATAAAAGAAAGAGAGAGAGAGAGAAAAAAAGAGGGAACCACTAAAAGAAGAAAAAAGAAAGGAGAGAGAGAGAGAGTTAAGGGTTTTGGAGTGCAACCCTCATAGAGAGAAAGGAAGAGAAGAGAAAAGATAATGGGAGATGTAACACTTATGGGTAGTGTAGTTCAAGGAGAGGAGAGAGTAAGACCAGTAGAGAGTTAATCGGCCAAATTGGAGGAAGAAAAAAAAGTATCAAGAATGAATATAAGAGAAACAAACGAACAAATATAATAAAATGGGATAGGTTATAAAGTCTGCAGATTATTCTTGATTTTGAGAGGTTATCTTCTTGCTTTTTCTTTTCTCTCCCTCTTCCTGGTCGGTGACTCTGTACCCCGGGTTCTGCCCCTTTGGCACGCTCAGGTAGAGGCTTGCAGTTGATAAGTCTCTATGGCAATGTCATGTATTGTGCTTTAGTCTCGTGGGAGTCGAGGCTCATTAGCATTTATAGGCTCCGACAGTGAGAGAGTCCGTGTTCCTGGAGCCTTTCTCCTAGTCTTTCCTTCCTCAATTAGTAGCCTGATAGTCCAGCTATGGGGTTGCTGCTGCCTCTGCCTGGATAGTAAGAGGCTCAAAGAGCTGGCAACTCCCCTCTCTATTTCCACTCAGCACAGGGCTCTGGGTAAGGCTCAGTGAGTCAGAGCTGCTAGCATAATCAGGCAGGCTTTCCGCCCACTCAAAGACCACTGGCTCTGCCACTCTGTCCGGTAACACAAGCGGGCGCCCACTTCTGGGGGGCGCTTGGAGGAAACTCTCACTCACTGTCTGCGACCAGGATATCCAGCCAGCAGTCTCACGTTCTGAGTGAAACCCCCAACCGCAGGGAAAAGTTGCAGCGTTGGAATTGAGTCTCGCTCTGTCCCCATGCGCGGCTTTTGCAAGGCGCTGGGGCGGCTCGAGATTCCGCTTTGGCCCACACAAAGGCCCCTGACTCTGCCTCTCTGTGCGATAACACGGGCGCGCACTGCGGAGGCACTCGGAGGAATCGCTCACTCCTTATCTGCGCGCGCACACCAGGATATGAGGCCGGCCGCAGTTCCCTCTGAGTGAAACCCTCACCAGCACGGAAAATCTCCACCATTGGAAGTAGTTCTCACTCCCTCCCGTGCGTGGCTTTCCCAGGGCGCTGGGGCTGCCCAGAGACTCTGTCCTCGGCCCACAGAAAGGCCTCTGACCCTGCCTCTCCGTGGGGCAACATGGGCACCCACTCTCGGGGCCTAGGAAGAAATTCTCGCCCACTAACTGCGCACCGACCAGGAGACCGGGTAAAATGGCCGCTCCACTTATCTTTCTTTGTTTGGGTTTGGCGCGAGTGTTAGCTTGTATTGCCCGGGTTGCCACAGGATCAGATTTTCCTCGGCTTGGATCTGTATGCCACAGCCTGGTTCGGCCGTTTGTGCCGCGGTGGCCTGGATCTATTCACCCCCTTTGCCCGCCTCAGTTTCTATATTCACAGTTACCAGAGAAAGCCGCCCTGTTTAGGTTAGTGAGGAAGGCGGAGCATTTCTTACTCCCTTTTTCCTTTAGGGTTTGGTTATATATTTAGCCAATTTTTCACTCAATCATACCTTTGGGTGTATTGCGAAGCATCTGGAAGCTCCAAGTATAGGTTTTTCTGTTTCTGGTTGAAGATCTTGTTGAGTTTTGGGGGAGATTTATCGGTATCGCTTCCTACCCCGCCATTACTCTGACGTCATCTCCAGGTCTGCTAGTTTTAGCTTAGAAATTTTAGACCAAGTTTATTTTAGAAGAAATTGAAATAAATTTTTGTTATTGTGGTTTTTTTAAACATTAATTGTTGCTCATGCCTCTTCATAGTTGTCAGTTTTGCAATGAGGAGCCCAAGTTTAAAAGTATGTGATCTATGGAAAAGTTGTTAGGAGCAATCTCTCCAGAGGATTTCTTAAGTCTGAGTCTGTCTGAGGAAAAAAAATATAAAAATGTTCTTCCGTGTATTTGTTTGCTCTACAAAGGAAAACTATTTTTAAAAATCCAACTGACTGGTGCTGAGGCTAAGGAAGATTCCTGGGATTTCTGTCTGTGTTTTTTGATGCCCCCACTGCAAACATGATTGTGTCTGTGCTCTCTGGAAGTAGGGATAAGCAGTGGTAGCTAGGGGTTCTTGTGCTGGCCTACACTAGTGCTCATATCTATTGAATATATAAAATATAACATTAAAGGTAATTTTTGGATTAACTTGTGCAATACAAGTAGTCTAGGCTACTGCCTGGACTTTAAAGAGATGGGATTCACAAAACTAGAAAAGTATCTGATTGTTTCCATGTATTTTTTCCCCCAGAACTCTTTATCCTTCCAGGGTTTAACTCTGCTTATCACTCTAAATTCACCCAGTGTCTTCCTGATGAATCATAGTTTCCCTAGGTCCCACATCAATAATTCAGGTCCTAAGGCCTTGGCTGGTTGGCTCAGTGGTAGAGTGTTGGCCTGGCATGCAGGAGTCCTGGGTTTGATTCCCGGCCAGGGCACACAGGAGAAGTGCCCATCTGCTTCTCCACCCCTCCCCCTCTCCTTCCTCTCTGTCTCTCTCTTCCCCTCCCGCAGCCAAGGCTCCATTGGAGCAAAGTTGGCCTGGGCACTGGGGATGGCTTTATGGCCTCTGCCTCAGGCGCTAGAATGACTCTGGTTGCAACAGAGCAACGTCCCAGATGGGCAGAGCATCGTTCTCCAGTGGGCATGCTGGTTGGATCCCAGTCAGGCGCATGTGGGAGTCTGTCTGACTGCCTCCCCATTTCCACCTTCAGAAAAAAAAAATAATTCAGGTCCTAATAATTCAGGTAACCAATACAACACATATTCTCTAACTTATTCTCTGTCTCCAAAGCAAAATTCTCATTTATATCTAGTCAAAAAATTTGCATCCATGTCAAAGTGCTGTGCTGACTACATTCTGATGTGCTAGACACTGTAAGACATTAAAAGCTATGTAAGATAAAGAGCTTAATTTTGATGAGCTGGCATTTCTTTGATATCTTGTTATTAGATAATTGTCAATAACTTATAAGTCTTTAACAGTGCAATCTATGTACTCAGCTCTGTTCTAAGAGTTTTTCAATTTATCTAATGAATATTTCTTGAATACATACCACATAGCTGTGGTACGTGCTAACAGATCTGAGCCAATGAATATTTAACAGATGCTTTCTTTAGAATCCAGAATTAAGAACAAAGCCAAGAATGAGAGGCATAGGCAAATGTATTGTATTCAAAATAATGAGGGGGGGCAACAATGTGTTTTCAGAGGTTTCAGGACTTAATTTTGTCTTTTAAAGTGAAAGAGTACCAAATTAGGTGGGGGTGAATATGCAGTGAATACTCTGGGTTGGAAAAACAATGTCACTCAAATGTTAAAGAAATGACCATGAAATGTATTAACAGCAGTCAGATGAAACTGAATATAAGAAAGAGCAGTGGTATGATTGCATAACATTGGAGAAATTTGTTAGATAGATGGAATAGCTTGAAGAAGTCTTAGAAAAGCAGTCAAAGGAGTTAGAACTTGATTTAATAGATGATAACAAATAATTTATAGGCATTTGAATAAAGGAGAGACCTAATGAAAGCTAAATTTACCAAAATCAAACATTGATTAATGTTTAGAAGAATAAAAGAGGCAAACATCTGAGGTCAGGGAGGACAGCAAAAGGCTGCTACAAATATTTCAGGTATGTGATTATAAAGGAAAAAACTAGAAGCAGTAAGGAAGGGGATTAAGAAGCAAACCCAAAAGACATTTCACAAGAGTGAACAAAAAAATGTGGGTTCTGGCAAACTGATAGCAGAGTATGGGAGAGAAAGAAAGAATAAAAATGCAGTTAGAATTTTTAAAATTTGGGAACTGGAGGAAAAATTAAATGTATGTGGACAGAATTGAGAATATAGGCCTGTAAATTCTTTGCAGCTTGGAAAAAAAAATAATGATTCCTATTGGAAAGAATGAGAGAAGAGAAAAAAAAAAAGAAAGAGAGAGAGGAAGGAAGGAAGGAAGGAAGGAAGGAAGGAAGGAAGGAAGGAAGGAGGGAAGGGAGGAAGAAGGGAAGAAAGGAAGGGAGGGAGGAAGGGAGGAAGGATGGATGGATGGAAGGAAGGAAGGAAGAAAGAAAGAAGAAAGAGAGAGAAAGAAAAAAAAGGAAGTGATATCAAAATTATGGTAGCATAATTGCTCTGGCCAGTTGCCTCAGTGGTAGAATGTTGGCCTGGCATGTGGATGTCCTAGGTTTGATTCCTGCTCAGGACATACAGGAGAAGCACTCATCTGCTTCTCCACCCCTCATCCTCTCTTTTTTCTCTCTGTCTCTCTCTCCCTCCTGCAGCCATAGCTCCATTGGAACAAGTTGGCCCTGGGCACTGCAGATGGCTCCCTGGCCTCCACCTCAGGCACTAAAAAGATCTCGGTGGCTGAGCAATGGAACAATGCCCCAGCTGAGTAGAGTATCACTTCCTAGTGGGATTTCCAGGTGGATCCCAGTCGGGATACATGTGGGAGTCTGTCTGTAACAGGTGTGGATCCTACAAGAGACTGTGAAATTGTTCTGGCCCCTGTTGGCTGTAGTCTGAGAGTGCTTGCCAAACACTTATGTGGGTGGTTATCTACACATGAGAAGGCCTTTATGGATGCCAGGTTTGCCAGATAAAAATTTCTAACACCCATTGGTGTTACTAAAATTGGATTACATGCATTGCAGTGGATATTATCTTGCCTTTGCCAGCAGCACTCCTCAAGGTGGTAGAATTTAGGCTTAAACTAGACAGCCTATAATTTTGCCAGGAGGGGAAAGGGAGAATCGACAAGTGAATGTCCAACTTCCCAAGTTGTGTGGACACTGTAAAGAGAATCATTTCTCTCTTACAGCATCAAGCACTTGAAAGTGAAAGCTTCAGGAGTGAGGTGAAAGAGTAGATCAGGAGAGTGGTATATAAGCCTCCCAGAGGGTATTAAAAAACATGGTTCCTGCTGACTGCATTCTAGACTTTATCAGGAAGCCAGCCCATGAGTCCTCCCATAAAAACCCAACAAAACAAAACAAAACAAAACAAGACAAAGAAACCCTTACCAATGGATTTCCCCACCCTCAACAAACATACAGGCAAGCTTAGTGCAATAGGTGCCAAAACCACATATCCTCCCATTTTCCATCTTGCTCTCTGTGCACACTCCTGATGGCAGTGATGAGTGGGAGCCCTACAAGACCGGAGTCATGAACAGAGAGCAGGCCCTGGTGTGCATGCAAGAGAGAAACTACAAACTTGAACTACAGTGCCACCTTCAGGAAAACAAAAGAAAAAATATCAGCAAATGGCTCAGTTCATTGTAAGATCAAGGGAAGAAAAACAAGCTTAAGAATTCTGTCACAAGAGGGAGCAAGAGATGTGGATAAGGTGTTAGACATACAAGGTCTGAGAAAGCCTCAGAATCAATAGTAGGTTTGATGAAAAGTAGTTTTACACTGAAAGCAGTTAGTAAAAATCAGAGGAGGAAACTGCTAATTCAAGTATAAAAACAACAATGCAAAACTCCGAGAAACATACAAACTCAAAGAAACATGACAACAACAAAAGATTACAATACTATTCTAGTAATACAACAAAGAGATGTAGAGACCTATAATTTTCTGAAAAGAATAAAAATACTTGTTTTACAGTAACTCATTGAGCTATAGGAAAACAGAAAAATGATTCAATTGAATCAGGAAAAATAAATGATCAAAATGAGAAATTTAACAAAGATAGAAATCATAAAACTGAATCCAGTAAACATTCTGGAGCAGAAAAATTCAATAGATACCATGAAAAAATGCAACAGAGAACATCAACAGCAAAGTAGAGCAAAGAGAAGAAAGAATCAGTGAGTTAGAGGATAAAAATTTTGAAATAGCACAATCTGGAGAAAAAAAGAAAGAGAAAGAGAGGGAATGAAAAAAAAACTATGTGATATATAAGAAAACATAAAAAAATTCACTATTAAACTTATTGGAGTTCCAGAAGAAAAGAATGAGAAGAGGGAAGAAAGTTTATTTAAATAAATAATGGTTGAGAACTTTCCAAACCAGGGGAGAGATATGAACATCCAAGTTCATGAAGCTAATAGATTCCTCTATTATGTTAAACCAAAAAGACCTTATTTAATAAACATTTTTAAATGGTGGAAAATCACCAACAAAGTGTGAATCTTAAAGCAAGCAAGAAAAGAAAAGATTGTAATTTATATAAAAAAAGTAACAACTAATTTCTCAGCAGAAAATTTACAGGCCAAGAGAAAATGAGATGATATATTAAATGCTGACAAAAAATCCCATTTCCAGCCAAGTATATTTTATCTAGCAAAGTAATTATTTAATAATAAAGGGCAAATAAAGATTTACAAAAAAAAAAACAACAAAAGCTGAGGAAATTTATCACTACTAGACCTACAGGAATTGCTAAAAAGAGTTCTTCAAGCTGAAATAAAGGGACACTAATAGCATGATAATATATGAAAATATACAACATACTGGTAAAAGCAAATATACAGTTAGTGTCAGAAAACTCTAGTACTTACATATAATGGTAGGTTAGCCATTTATTTATAGTATTGAGGTTAAAGGACAAGAATATCAAAAGTAACTATAACTACTATAATGTGTTAAAAAGTACAAAATTCAGTAAACTTTCAGGATAAAAAATCAACATGCAGAAATCAGTTATATTTCTATACACTAATAATAAATCTAAAAAACAAAAACAATCATGAGCACATCAAAACAAAATAAATATATTGAATATTACCTACAAGGTAAAATGTTTTTACAGTGGAAACTATTAAGCATCAATAAAACCCAAAACACTAATTGGAATGCACCCCTATGTTCATTGCCATTGCAAAGTCATTTACAGTAGTCAAGATCTGGAAAGCCCAAGTGCCCACCAGTACATGAGTGTATAAAAAACTTTGGTACATTTACACAATGGAATACTACTCAGCTGTAAAAAAAAAAAAAAAAAAAAAAAAAAAAAAGAGAAGGAGATTGTGCCCTTCGCAACAGCATGGATGGGCCTGGAAAGCATTATGCTGAGTGAAAAAAGCCAGTCAAAAGAAGTCAAACACCATATGATTTCAGTCATATGTGAAATCTAAGGAACAAAATAAACTAACAAGCAAAATAGAGACTTATAGAGAGTGGGTTGACAGCTGTCAGGGCTGTGTTTGGGGGAGTCATGTTGGAGGGCGGAGAGATTGAGCAAAAAAGAAAAAAAAAGAGAAAAACCCATGGACACGAACAACAGTGTGGTGATTACAAGGGGGTGGTGAAGGTGGAGGAGGGTATAGGGGGGAAATGGTGATGGGTGGAGACTTGACTTAGGGTGATGAACACACAATACAGTGCACATATGATGTTTTCTATAACTGTGCACCTGAAACCTGTATAATTTTGTTAACAAATGTCACCCCAATAAATTAAATAAAAAAGGAAAAAAAAAAGACTCCATAAAGCAAAAGATGGAAAATACCAGAGAAAATAAAGGGCAATGATTTATAAGAATTTATTTGTTATCAAAACAACTTATAGCTATAGCAGTGCCTTAATCCAAAGCAATAAAGTACAATGGTGGAATTTCAGGAAGTGTGACACCTACTATTAAAATTGAGACTCTTTCTAGCCATCTCAAATTTAAAAAGTCATCTCCTCTCCAAACCATATTTATCAGGTGCTGCTGGGCTGGTTTGCTTTTCTTTCAAAAAGACTGCATTGACTCGAATTTGAGTATGTAAGCACAGCAAGTTGCTTCTGGAACACTACCTTTTTTTTTCTTTTGTGACAGAGACACAGAGAGAGACAGATAGGGACAGACACACAGAAAGACAGAGATGGGAAGCATCAATTCTTTATTGCAGAACTATATAGTTGTTCATTGATTGCTTTCTCATATGTGCCTTGACTGGGGGGCTACAACAGACTGATTAACCCCTTGCTTGAGCCAGCGACCTTGGGCTCAAACTGGTGAGACTTGTTCAAACCAGATGAGCCTGTGCTCAAGCGGGCGACTTTCGGGTCTCAAACCTGGGTCCTCTGCATCCCAGTCTGATGTTCCAGGCATTGCACCACTGCCTGGTCAGGCTGGAACACTAGCTCTTAATAAGCTAGTTCCTATCTCTGGAGACAGTTAACATCTGGACAAATTTGATTGTCATTGACTTAAACGAATCTAGTTTCTAGGGGTTATTTCAGGGGGTTCTAAATGTCAAAAGCCAGGTTATTTTGGTTCAGTGATTATGTGACATATCTGAGGCAAGAGAAAAGGTAGAAATTGTTAGGAGACGGTGACATCCATAAACATGCTGAGGATTGAGCTAAAATAAAAAATGATCTGAAGTCTTTACATGGATTTACAACATCATACTCTCATGGACCTGCTCAATCCAGAACAGAACATAGACCTCCATCCTCAGTGAACTTTGCTGTGTCAAAAAAAGCTTATCAAAAGTATCTCTTGCTAAGGCCTTTGAAGTTGTCAAATGTAGGCTTGCTAGTGTCCTAAACAGCAGATATCTATCACTGTCTTCTCCCACAGACCTCTGGATCAACTGTAAGGAAACCACAGAACTTTATTGTCCCCTCTTCAACCTTGGGCCAGCTCCCCTGTTAAGTTTTACTTCAAACCAAGAGATGTATCACTATAAAACAAGAAGAATGAGCCACTGATATCTAGGAACTAGACTGAGTCTTTTTTAGGCCCAAGGAAAAGATTAACATGCTCTACAAAGTCTATTATTTTTTTTGTACATCCAATATCATTGAATATCTTGAAAGCTAACTTTCCTTTCAGAACAGAGAGGAACATTTAGAATACTTGGTCAAAATGAGATTTTATAGGATCTTATAAGAATTATATGACCACACTGTCAGGAATATTGAGAGCCTCCATTTTACATGAAGGTAAACTAAAATAGGTACTGTGAATTGCCTAAGGTCACACTGCTAATAAGAGCAGATTAACACTAAGATTACCTTGTTGTATGGTTGAGGTCTAACTATTATTTAAATAAAACCTGATCTAATTTCTTGAATATATCTTTTATCCATTTGTGATGGTTAATTTAATGTGTCAATTTGGCTGGGCTATAGTGCCCAGATGTTTGTTCAAAAATTATTCTGAATGTTTCTGTAAAGGTGTTTTTTTGGATAAGACTAGCAAGTAGATCAGTGGACTTTGAGTAAAGCTTAGTCAAAATTGTGGATAGGCCTCATCCAATCAATTGAGGGCCTTAATAAAACAAAAAACCGATGACTTTTGAGCAAGAAGGATTTCCTCCAACAGACTAGATTTAAACTGTAACTCTTTCCTATGTCTTCAGTCTGCTGGCCTACGCTGCAGATTTTTTACTTACCAAACCTCCAATATTACATAAGCCAATTCCCGCAAATAAGCCTCTTTTGATGTATCCAAACATGCTGTTGGTTCTGTTTCTCTCGAAAATACTGAGTGGTCATTTGTGACTGGCTTCTTTTACTTGGCATAATGTTTTTAAGGTTCATCCACGTTGTACCATATATCAGTACTTCATTTCTTTTCATGGCTGAATAATATTCCATTATAATAATATGCTCTATTTTATTTACTCATTCATCAATTGATTGACTTTTAATTTTTTTTAATTAATTTTAATTTATTTTGTTAACATGGATTCAAGTGTCCTACTCAATATAACACCCTCACCCCCACCCCTGTGTCCCCCATTACACTCTCTTGCCCCACTCTCCCAAATTTTCTCCCCCCCTTCCCTCTGGGATTTGCTGTCCTGTTATCTGTATCTCTGTGTTATGTATATAAATTCACTAATCCCTTCACCTTCTCTGATCCCCTCCCTTCATTCCCCTTCCATCTGACAGCTGTCCCTCCGGTCCCTGTGACCCCACTTCTGCCTCTATTCTGTTCCTCAGTTCACTTTGTTCATTAGATTTCACATATAAGTGAGATCATACGATATTTGTCTTTCTCTGCCTGGTTTATTTCACTTAGCATAATAATCTCCAGGCCCATCCATGTTGTTGCAAAAGGTAAGATTTCCTTCTTTTTCATAGCCACATAGTATTCCATTGTGTATATGTACCACAGCTTTTTTATCCACTAGTCCACTGATGGACTATATATAAAACAGTCCACTTGGCTGTTTTCAGATCTTGGCTATTGTAAACATGCTGCAATAAACATGGGGGTGCATATCTTCTTTTGAATCACTGATTTGGTATTCTTAGGATATATTGCTAAAAGTGGGATAGCTGGGTCAAAAAGCTGTTCCGTTTTTAATTTTTTGAGGAAACTCCATCCTGTTTTCCATAGTGGCTGCACCAGTCTGCATTCACACCAGCAGTGCAGGAGGGTTCCCTTTTCTCCACACCCTCGCCAGCACTTATTTTGTGTTGATTTGTTAATGAGCACCATTCTGACCCGTGTGAGGAGGTGATATCTCATTGTGGTTTTAATTTGCATTTCTCTGATTATTAGTGATGGCTGATCATCTTTTTATATACCTATTGGCCATCTGTATGTCCTCTTTGGAGAAGTGTCTTTTCAATTCCTTTGCCCATTTTTAAATTGGATTGTTTACCTTCCTGGTATTGAGTTTTAGACAGACTCCTGCATGCATCTGACAGAGATCCACCTTGCAAGCCCCCTACCTACCATGCTGGGCCATTGCTCTTTTGCTCAACAACTGAGATATTCTTAGCACCTGAGGTGGAGGCCATGGAGCCATCCTCAACACCTAGGGCCAACTCGCTTGAATAGAGCCATGGTTGTGAGAGCAAGGAGAGAGAAGGGGGGGGGGTGAGAGAGAGAAGTGAAAGGGGGAGGGATGGAAAAGCTGATGGTTGTTTCTCCTCTGTACCCTGACTGGGAATCAAATCTGGGACATCCACACTTCTGATGCTCTACCACTGAACTAACTGGCAAGGGCTGAAGTTTGTATACTTTTAAAAATTTGCCCTTTTCTTTTAGGTTATTGAATTTGGTGATGTGTAACCTTTCATAGTGTTTGTAAAATAATCATTTGTATTTCTATGGTGTCCCTTCTAACTTCCTCCTACTTCATTTCTGACTTTATTTATTTCAGTCTTTTTTCATTTCTCGTTAGTGAGGATAACCAGAAATATGTCAATTGTTTATCTTCTCACATAATTATATCTTTGTTTCATTGATGATTATTATTGCCTTTGGTTATCTGTTTCATTTATTTTTATTTTCTGTTTTATTTATTTCTTATTTTTATTATTTTGTTCTACTTACTTTGGGATTTAGTTGTTCTTGTTTTTCTAGTTCTTTAAGGTGTAATGTTGGATTATCTAGTTGAAGTTTTCTTGTTTCTTGAGGTAGACCTGTAATATTATGAGCTTTTGCTATATCCTTAAAACTTTGGTATGTCAAATTTTTATTTCTATTTGTCTAAATGTATTTTTTGTCTTTTATTTTTTCTTTGACCCAATTATTGTTCAATATCATGTTGTTTAATCTTTGCATATTTATTTTTCCAGCTTTTTCCTTGTAGTTAATTTTCAGTTTCATATTGTTATGATCAGAAAATATGCTTGGTATGATTTCAATCTTCTTAAATTTATTGAGACTAGTTTTTTGCCTCAATATAGGGTATATTCTAGAGAATATTCAATATACACTTGAGAAGATTGTGTGTTCTGTCATTTTGGAATGGACTGTTCTACAAATATTAACTTAGTCCATGGGGACTAATGTATTATTTAAAGCTGATGTTCTTATATTAACTTTCTGTTTGGATGACCTATTTATTGCTGTATAAGTGGAATATAGAGGCTTTCTCTTATAATTGTATTTTTATCAATTTCTTCTTTTAGATCTGTTAGTAATAGGTTTATTTATTTTGGTTTCCCAGGTTGGGTTCATATATATTGGTTAGTGTAATGTGTCCTTTATGAATTTCTCCCTTTAGCATTATGAAATGTCCATTTCATCTCTTGTTACCTTTTTTATTTTGAAATTTATTTCGTATGATAAAAGTACTGCTATATCAACTTTCCTTAGGATGCAATTTGTTTGGATATCTCACACAACATATGGTTGGGTCTTGTTTTTTTAATCAGTCCATTTACATTTAAGGTGATGATTGGTATATGAGGACTTACTATAACCATTTTGTCTTTGTTTTCTGTTGTTCTCTATCTCCGTTGTTTCTTTTCCCTTGTGATTCTGTAAACTATTTTTGTTTGGCTGTTTTCTGTAATGTTTTTTTTCCCATTTCCTCTTCTTTTATGTTTTGTGTCTCTGCTCTGGATTTTTTTTTTTTTTTGGTTACCATTAGGTTTGTGTAAAATGTTTTATACATAAAATAGTCCTGTTTCTCTTGATTGCCTCATCTTTATTTACCTGTACATGTTTAGCCTTATTATCCTCCCTTTTTATTATTTTGTTGTCATAAATTATCTTTTTTTATTTTGCACATCTATTATAAGTAATAATATGTTACATGTAATAATGATTGCAAGTTATAGTTATTTTTAATTCACTTTTCTCTCCTTAACCTTCATGTTACAATTGAATGTTTAACATCTTATTCTGAAGCAGTGCTGCAAATTCCTGCTTCTGTCTGACTTGGTTATTTTACTCAATGTTTTGTTACAGTTTTGTTTTTATTCTGGTACAAAGATTCTTTTTAACATTTCTTGCAATGCAGGCCTTGTGGTTGTAAATTTTCTTAGCTTTCATTTGGGAAAGCATTTGTTTATCTCACCATTTCAAGAATAACTTTGCTAGGTAGGTTATACTTGGCTGATGCTTCCTCTCCTCCAATACTTTGAATGTTTCTTTTCATCCTCTCATAGCTTATAAAATTTCTGCTGAATAATTTGATAATAATCTAATGAGGTTTCCTGTAGATTACACATTTTCCACCTTGGTTGTCTTAAACATTCTTTGTCATTGGCTTATGCCAATTTGAATAAAATGTGTCTTGGAAAAGGTTTTATTTCATTGATATGATTAGGTGTTAGCTTCCTTTATTTTTTTTTATTTTATTTTTTTTAATTTATTTATTTATTACAGAGATAGAGAGTGAGTCAGAGAGAGGGATAGACAGGAACGAAGAGAGATGAGAAGCATCAATCATTAGTTTTTCATTGCGCATTGCAACACCTTAGTTGTTCATTGATTGCTTTCTCATATGTGCCTTGACCGTGGGCCTTCAGCAGACAGTAACCCTTTGCTGGAGCCAGTGACCTGGAGTTCAAGCCGGTGGGCTTTTGCTCAAACCAGATGAGCCCATGCTCAAGCTGGCAACCTCGGGGTCTCGAACCTGGGTCCTCTGCATCCCAGTCCAACGCTCCATCCACTGTGCCACCGCCTGGTCAGGCCCTTTATTTTTAAGCATAGTTCTCTTCATAAGCTTGTGATGTTTTCATTAATTATTTTTTTCAAGTAGGTCCTCTGTTCCTTTCTTTGTCTCTTCTTTGGGAATACCTGTTATCCTTATGTTGCTCTTTTTAATGCAGTCAGATAGTTATCACAGAATTGTTTTTTAACTTTTAGTTCTCTTTCCTCCTCCTCATGGATCATATATATATTTTTATCTTCAAACTTGTTAATTATCTCTTCCTCTGGTTTGCTCTATTTCCAATGATTTTTAATGTATTCCTCATATTATTTATTGAGTTTATCATCTCCAGAATTTGTTTGGTTTCTTTATTTTTAAGTTTCAAACTCTCTGATAAAGTACTCCTTTTGTTAAGTAATTTTATTCTTGAGCTAATCAACTACCTTTCTGAGTTCTCTTATATCTTGTTAAGTTTCTTTAACACGGCAATCTTTAATTCTCTGTTATTTAAGTCAGTCTTCCATGATGTTGAGTTTGGTTTCTAGAGACTTTTCATTTTCTTTGTCTGATTCTATGTTACCTTGCTTGTTAATGGTATTTGATGAATTGTTTATCTACCTGAACATTTGAGGTAGCAAACTTTTCTTATTTAGTTACTCTTTCGTTCTGAACAATTCATCAAGTAATAGGTAAGGTACTTTCTTTTGTTTTCCAGTAGATGGTGTTATTGAACAAGTTTTTGTTTTATTTGCACTATTTGTGTCTCTGGGATTGTGGTGGTCTCACTTTGGTTAAGGTTGGTGGTCATCCCCTCTGCAACTCACTCACTTCAGTTATAGGGAACCACCAGTGTAGTTGAAAATGTGGCAGGTGGCGGAGAACCAGTTTTGCAAGCTCCCAACTCAATCTCCTTTTTATTATTGGTCTCTGGTTCTGCTATGGGTTTGGAGAAATCTCCATTGCTTCTACCAGGGTACGCCAAAATGAGTGGGGTAGGGGGACAAGTTAACATTTTAAGCTTTTGCTCCTTGACCAGAAATAGCTGTTGGCACTGCTGTACCATTTAAGGGTTTCTAGCTATATCTGCCAGGGTCTGCTGTGATGGATGGGGCAATGGAGGCAATTTCATGACCTCATAGTTCTGCCCCTTGCCAGAAAAGGCTATTGATACCTCCGTGTTGTTCATTGCTTCTCAGCTTTCTTTACTGGGCTCTGCGAGGATGAGTGAGACAACAGAGGCAAGTTCATTATCTTGCAGCTTCATCCATCAGACCACAATAATTTTTGACATTTGTTGCAATTTTTAAGCTTCTTAGACACATGTGATGAGGTCTACCATAATAAGAAAGGGGGAAGGGAAATACCTTTTCCTGGGAGGACAATGCTTCATTTCCTCTTACATTCCAGGCCATAATGCGAGTACTGCAACCTGACTTCTCTGTTACTACTGCACTTTCTGAATCTGTGTTGGACACCAAAATGTGTCTTTGACCACCAATCCTGTTCTTTCCCCATACTACTGCACCTACTGGTTTCAATATGAAAACCTTCAGATATTCTGATGACTGTATTTTTCAGGCATGTTTCTGTGTTGATCAGAGGATTCCTTGTTGAGTTATATTTGTCTGACTTGCAAATTTAGGGGGAGAAATAAAGAAATCTTCTCACTCTGCCATGATGCTGATGTCACTTCTGTAGGATCTTGATATCATTATGAACATTTCCTTTATTTAGCCCAGTAAGGGAAGACGATTTTAAAGGAAGTGTGATATTCAACAACTTGGTTGATGCAAAGTTTAGAATTTTTTTTTTAGTTTTAAAAAAGAGAAATACATGTAAACAAGATATTCAAAACAGAGAGAAATTTTTCTCTCAGAGGAGAACAATAAAACATAAAACTGTTTCTAAGGAGAGGAGCTGAAAAATTGGTGTCGGAAACACCAAAGGTGTTTTAAAACAACTAACATTTCGCTATTTATGGCCTACAAAATTCCAGTCTACTCTGGTGTTTGGGATAAGAGAACAATGTTATTTAGTTAAAGGGGTCATGCAGATCATAAACTTATTTTGGTCAGTGCTGACCCTATAATGCCTTGCCTTGAAATTCCCTTTAATGGTCTACCTAAACTTTCCATAGCAGTTTAGTGACCTCCTTCTGACTTTTCCTTCTTCATGTTAGCTTTGGACTGGCCACTTGGCTTTGACCCTCTTGGAGAAATGATTTCCCTCACTGCATAGCCCAGCACCTGACCTTCATTAAGGAGTCATTTCTTTTTTTGTCTGGAGTCCCTGCTGAGAAATTCTTCCACATTGGCATGAACTTTATTTATACTTTGAAAAGCACCCAAAGGCTTAGCTCTTGGAGATGATCTTTTTATAATTCAGTATGCAAAAACCTGTGAACTGCTTCTCTATTTTCCAGTGAACTAATTCTTCATTTGCCAGCTACTGATTCATAATGAGACAACACTGCTAAATCTTCAGCTTTTATTGTTGTTCTCAGACTAGACTCTGATACTAAAGTTTAGCTTATAAGCAGTGTCAAAAGAAATGTAGTGTTACTAGATCAAAATAGAAAGACACAATGACCTAGGAACTTTATTGTTTTCTCAAGCTGAATCTCCATAGCTACTTGGAGTTAGTAAGGGTTTTTTTTGTTTGCTTATTTTTTATTGGAAAGATACAGAGGAAATAATTGTCACATATGATCTAGCATTGAGACTTCATAAACAGTCTACTTGGGATTACCATATGCCTGTGAATACAAGCATCATCACCAAGGATTGACATAAGTCATATAAGGGTATAGAATCTAGTGTGGGAACTAGGAAACCATTGGCCAAACTCCCTACAAGATTTGTTTAAGGTCCTTTTCCAATGCTGATGTAATACTAAAGTCCTTAGACTTCTTTTCTTGCAAGGCTACCACACAAATACATTTCCAATTCTCCTTCAGTCAAACATAAAGAATTTTTATGCAGTATGTGTTGGGGAGAGAGACTGTTCCTACTAATTCTAAAAACAGATAAACAATAGATTTCTGTTTGAGCTCCACATTATCCATTTCATTAAGGAGCTCACAGTTGATGCAACAACATACATTTGAACTATCATACAAAGCATGTTTGGAGAAGCCCACAATGGATTTATTAGCCAAGTTCCTCAGGATTGAATAATCCTTCTGCAAGATTTAGTAAAGCTTCACAGAAGAAGTAGCCTTTGTTCTAGATCTTTATTTTTTTTTGTTCTAGATCTTTAAATATGAGATTTATATAAGCTCAGAGTGGAAAAATACAAAAAAAAAAAAAACAAGTAAGCAGGAGGAGGGACTTTCAAAATTGAGGAGACAAACATAACCCTCAAATTTAAAATGTCATTCTCCCAAACATCTTTTCTATACCACAATAATTGAGTTTCAGGAAATTTGTATTTACCACTTGTAAAATACATCTCTGTGATTTAGACTGCCTGCCTTTTGTCTGAATTAAACACAGAGCTCTTACTGTATGTCCTTTGGACCAAGGTCCAGAGACATGCTTGTCAACTGAGTTCATTTGTGCAGGAGAAAGGTAGACTAAGATGAAATTGGAAAGTTAGGTCAAAGCCAGAATATGGACAAAATTAAAGATCAACTTAAATAATTTATGTCTCCCTAACTCGGTAGCTCAGCTTGTTAGACTGTTGTCTCAGTATGCCAAGGCTGCAAGTTCAATACCTAGTCAGCGCACATACAGGGTTCAACCAATAAATGCATAAATAGGTGGAGCAGTGAGTCAATGTTTCTTTCCCTTTGTCTATTTCTCTCTTTCTCTCTCTTTCTAAACCAATAGGTATATGTTTTAGAAATAAAAATTTATGCATAACTGACTTTTAGGAAGAATTGGTTCTACATCTTTCAAGACTGATGAAAATGCATTATTTTATCCTATTTGGATGAATATTTAAAGGTATTTCTTCAATGTTGGAAAGCCCGCCTATAAGCCAAAGATATTTTTAGATATCTGTAGCCTAAATTTGACCCCCAAAATAGGAAATCTTCTCGAAATAACTGGGACTACAAGAAAATGGAAGAAAGTAGGACATTCTGAGAAAGAGACACACTATTCTAAGGTAGAAAGAACCCCCTCAGGCACAAACAATTCAGAAAGAAATGTGCATAGGTTCTTTGGCTTGAATCAAGGGGAAGGAAGAGGCAGTTTGAATTTATCTGAAATAAATTTACCAGTTGATCACCCAAAATTAACAACTGTTAATTCTTTTTGAGTTTTTAATTTCTGTGAAATGCATTTTTAATCAGTTTTTCTACCCTTAAGCAGTTATACCCACAACCCAAACTTATCAGATCAGAAACAAAAGTGAGAAGATATTCATTTTTATTTAGTGAGGTAATTAGTTTTCTGAGGAGATAATGAATGAAAACATTAATAGGACCTTGAACTAAAAATCCAGTGACTTTATACTAGGTTCAGACTCCATAAATTGAAATTAATTTATTCCTTAATTCAACAACTATTTATCAAATGTCTACTATGTATTGGGCTAGATACTGGGGATATCTAGGATGATATGGTTCCTGCTGTTATGAAACTATACATTATAGTGGCAAATATACAATACCAAGCAAAACTGTTGTGTTGGGGTACATTTAAGCTTTCAGAGAGGCATAGAGATACATGTAACCAAGCCAAAGGAATGGAAAAAGGTCTTTATTAGAGCTGAAGATGACAGTATGAGATGAAAATTCATAAGAGATAAAACTGAACATGTAAGATTGGTATAAGTCATGCAGAAACTTACAAAACATGTTAGAAAATGTGTGTTTATCTTAAAAGCAACTGGGAACCATTGAAGAGTCAGGAGCAAGGGTGACAGTAAAAAAAATCAGTCTTTTGTGTTGGAGTTTCTCTGGAGACAGTTAAGACTGAGTGAATGATGGTCACCTGAAGTAGAGTGGTGTTGGTGGCCAGGGAGAAAAGTGGATTAATTTAAGGTACTTTTTGGAGGTATAATGATCAGAAATGGATTATTAATTGGAGATAATAAGTAGAGAAATCAAGGATATTGTGCAGGTTTCTGACTTGAGTAACCATATTGTATGGTAGGTTGTATGGTAGTGCTACTAATTACAGGAAGAAAAGAGAGTTTGGGGAGAAGATGGTAAGTTCAGTTTTCAATATATTGAATTTGAATTTGTGTGAGATATTCAAGTAGAGTTTTTAGCAAGCACTTGTAACATACAATTTGAAATTTAGAGAAAAGCTCTTGGATAAATAGGTTTGAAAATCCTTAGTCTATAATGAACCTTTCATGTAATAAAATATGTTTGTTAGTGTTCTCAGTATGTCTGGCTTTCTGTGTATAGTTGATTATATTTAAGAGTCTATAGACTAGTCTACAGAGTCAGAGTGCAATGTGGAAGGTAAGGAGAGAAAAGATTCAAGTTCTTCATGATTTCTTATGGACAAATTACAACTCTGGATATCTTTATCTTCATCAGTAAAACAGGACAAAATAAAAGAAAAAAACAGCTATTTCTCATTGCACTTTTCTTACGGTCAGTTAGCTACTAGGCTTATATCCATTAATAAATGTAGAATGAATATAAATATTTGTTGGTGCTATGTCAGTAGTTTTGTTGAAATAAAGACTCATTAATTTGCCTGCTGCCCTAATTTTAAGTGGCAGCATATGTCCCAGAATTGTTTTGTTACAATGAAGAAGTATTTTGTTGTGTTTTGTTGCATTCCTATGCTCATGAATACTAGTGAGCATTTTCTAAAAGTGGAATTGTTGGATCAATAGTATATGTATTGAAAATGTCTAGATATTCAGAAACATTGATACGTAAAGACACATGCAGCTCCATGTTCATTGCAGCATTGTTCACAGTGGCCAGGACATGGAAACAACCAAAAAGCCCATCAATAGATGACTGGATAAAGAAGATGTGGCACATATACACTATGGAATACTACTCAGCCATAAGAAATGATGACACCGGATCATTTACAGCAAAATGGTGGGATCTTGATAACATGATACAAAGTGAAATAAGTAAATCAGAAAAAACCATGAACTGCATTATTCCATACGTAGGTGAGACATAAAAGTGAAACTAAGAGACATTGATAAGAGTGTGGTGGTTACGGGGGGGAGGGGGGAAAGGGAGAGGGAAAGGGGGAGGGGGAGGGGCACAAAGAAAACTAGATAGAAGGTGACAGAGGACAATCTGACTTTGGGTGATGGGTATGCAACATAATTGAACGACAAGATAACCTGGACTTGTTATCTTTGAATATATGTATCCTGATTTATTGATGTTGCCCCATTAAAAAAATAAAATTATTAAAAAAAAAGAAAATGTCTAGATATTACCAAATTGTCCTTCAAAACATTTTCTGAGTATAGCTTGTTTACCACATCCTCACCAACAATGAGTGTTAGCAATGTGATCTTTGGTGATTTGATATTTTTCTTGTATATTAAAATTTCCATGAATTTACCAACTTTTCTGAGAATAAAGGTAGAATTTTGTTGAAGTAGTGATTCTTTATTAAGAATGTAACTGGATAAAGCTTCAATCCTGAGACCTGAATAGACCATACATTTGAAATTGCTGATTTAGTATATAATAAATATTTTAGTGTTAGAAAACTCTCTTAAATAACATTTCAGTATCTTGAAGTAACATCTGCATACAACTAATATGGAGTGTCGGCATCCTTGTCTTCTCTATGACTTTCAAGGATTCTGAATAAATGTGAACATCTCTACATTTTGTACACCAAACCTTATTCACATCAGAGTGATGAGATAAATGATCAAATTACTGGAAAACAACTTGAAGCTGCCAGATTCTATGGTAACTTCTTGAATCAGTAAGCATTTTTCTCCCCATGAGAATCTGGTATAAGTTACCCCACAGCTGTAAGAGATCTGATCAAGGAAAAGTACCAAAGATGATCTCAGCATAAGCATTACTGGCTTCCTGTTTCTGTATACTCTAAAGTGTCATTAGGCTGAAATGCAAAGAGCTAGAGAAAACACTTAGAATAAAGCTGGATTCAGATTTATAAGCCAGACTGATTTTTGGCAGGTTAATTGCTTTGTAACTTAATTGTTTATTCTTGTTTATTATTTGGTTGCTAAGATGATTTGACCAGATCAACCATTCTGGGATCTATATATGCATTCTTCTTTAATCCAAGAATATAAATAACAATTTTATATGAATCAATCTTAGTATGGCCTTCAATAGGTCATAATGATCTAATATTTTTATAGAAGATCAGTAGAGTGTCTAGCAATAGCTGGCTTTAATGCCTTGTTTTGCTCTCTTTCAAAGGCATTGCTTCACATGTATTCTTGCCCTTTATGCTTGCAACAATCTTCTGAGGCAAGGGTAATTATCTTCATTTTATAGCAGAAGTGGAACTGGAGCCCAGTTTGTTTATCTCTTGTCCTTTCCCCTAGATAGATAGAGGCAACCTTTGTAATAGAGGCATGAAGGTTGCTTTATAAAAGTAAAAATAGATTTAATATAATTTGACTGCAAAATGAGAAAGTATCATAGTATAATCACAAAACACTTAGGAACTCAAAACATTTATCTTTTGACTCCGTTTGCTGAAAGTGTCCTCTAAGTTTGGAATAACAACAATACAATAAAATAGTGAGCCTTTATTTTACAAATAAAAGCATCTTTATTAGAGACAAATATTCTAGACATTTTATATTTACATTTTCTTTTCTATTAATGAAATACAAATAGAAGATTCCCAGTTCCATACATATATGGATGCTGACTTGATGTCCACCAGATTCAACTGAATCCATAAAATTAATGGACACCTAACATATATATGACAAGAACTTGAAATCCAATGGGTGGTACAGTAGATAAGTGCAGTATACATAGAACTAAAATGTCAAATAGAGTATAAATGCTTAATGTAGTTGAGGTTTAGAGAATGTAAGGTCCTATTGAATAAGGTAAAAAGGAATAGAGAAGGTGTTATGAGATAAATGGAGTTTGGGTAGAGCCTTGACAGAAAGATGGGTAGATACTAAATGAAAGAAGAAAAGACAAGGAGGCTCTAGGAAGATGAATTGGCTATTGCAAAGGCCTGGAGATAAAGTGTAACATGTGTTCGGGCAATAGTGAGAATTAAGTTTGTTTGAGACACAGTATATACCTTTAGGAGTGTGAGAAAAGAGAAGGATAGAAAAGTAAAATAAAGCCATATTGAGAGGGCTTTGAGATACAAATAGAGGACTTTAACAAAGACCTAGTAGATAGTGATAAATCATCAAAGTTTTTTGAGCATAATAAAGGCTATGATGAGAGATGAACTTGAAATAAATGAAGCTGATAGCACTGTGTAGAACATATGAAAATACACAGTGTGAACAACTGAGAGATTGTTACAATAGCTGAACTGAGAGATGAGGACACAAATTGAGGCAATGACACAGAACAAACACAGAACACTTCAGAGAAAATACCTGGAGAACATGGCAACTGATTACATGGTAGTGGCAAAGATTGGGATTTGGAGAAGGGTAACTATGCAAAAATGATGGTAATATTTCCAACCTCAAAGAGTGTGAAACCAGTAACAGAAATAGGGAGATTGGTAAAAGATCTGGTATTGAGAGAAAGGTGACTGGTTTCAAGGGAACTTTGAAAGTCTTATACTTTGACTAGACTTGAAAGGAAAGTACTCCAAAAAAAGACAGATGTCACTCCAATAGAGGAATAGACACAGTAATAGAGATGACAGTAGTGGTGTTATACATAAAGTCTCTGGTTTAGCAACTTTGACTGATATGGAGTAAGGCATCTATCTGGGCATACTGGCCTAAGGCTATAAAGACAACGTAAAAAAAATAGCAGGTCGAAACCTCAGAGTCTAGGGGAGTTTGGAGAAGGTAAAGTGAGGCAGGAAAAACATTTTCAAACAGGTGAATAAAGATGCAATCTGAGAGCAGAGTAACCCACCCTACTTGAGTCAGTTTAAGTATTGCATATGTTTAATAAATAGCTTTGCTGTTTAGGGAGTTCTATTTTATTTTTTATTTTTTTTTAGTGAGAGATACAGAGACAGACAGACAGACAGGAACAGACAGACTGGAAGGGAGAGAGATGAGAAGCATCTATTCTTCGTTGCACCACTGCCTGGTCAGGCTAGGGACTTCTACTTTAAAACAAGGGTTAACATATTATGACCTACAGGCAACTAGCACATCACCATTTTTTGTATGCTCTGAAATTTAAGAAAATTTTTACATTTGTAAATGGTTAAAACAAATTAAAAGAAGAAAATTTTATGGCACATGAACATTTTTTGAAATGTAAATTTCATTGTTCATAAATAAAATTTTATTGGAACACAGCCATATGACTGTTCTTACATACTGTCTAAGGCTGCTTTTTTGCTACAAAGGCAGAACTGGAGAGTTGTGTCACAGACCATGTGACATACAATACCAAAAATATTATATATATATATATATATATATATATATATATATATATATTATAAGGCCCTTTAAGAAAAAGAAATTGTGCCTGACACTCATTTGTGAGTGGTTGCCAAAATTGATTTTTTGTTAGGGGAATACATACAAAACTATATTGCCATTTTCATTCGCACTGTTTTAATTATTGTAGCTTTGAAGTAAGTTTTGAAATAAAGAACTGTGATTCTTTCAACTTTATTTTTTTACAGTGTTGTCTTCACTACTAAGGATCCATTGAGATTCCATATATATTTTAGGATGGATTTTTGTAATTTTGATAAAGATTACACTAAAATCTGTAGGTCAATGTTAAATCTCCTAATCAATAAGTATGGATGTCTTTTTACTTATATATGTCTTTTTAAATTTGTTTTAACAATATTTTGTAGCTTTCACTGCTACACAAGCCTTTTGCCTTCATTGTTGTTTATTTCTATGCAGTGTATTTTTAAAATATATTTGTCAGTGGAGTTGTTTTCTTAATTTTTTCAGATTGTTCATTATTAATTTACAAAAGCAAAACTAATTTTTTATGTATTGAATTTTAAAAATTAATTTTAATTTATTGTGTTAACATGGATTCAAGTGTCCCACTCAATAAAACACCTTTACCCTCACCTCTGTGTCCTCCATTACACCCCTATTGCCCCCTTCCATCTAACTCCTTCCCCCCTTCCCTGTGGGATTTGTGTCCTATTATCTGTATGTCTGTGTTATGTATATATAATCTCACTAATCCCTTTACTTCTCTGATCCCATCCCCTCATTCTCCTTCCCTCTGACAGCTGTCCCTTGGGTCTCTGTGACTCTGCCTCTGCCTCTATTCTATTCCTCAATTCACTTTGTTCCTTAGATTCCACATATAAGTGAGATCATATGGTATTTGTCATTCTCTGCCTGGCTTATTTCACTTAGCATAATAATCTCCTGGTCCATCCATGCTGTCACAAAAGGTAAGACTTCCTTCTTTTTCGTGGCTGTATAGCATTCCATTGTGTATATGTACTGCAGCTTTTTAATCTATTAATACTCATCCACTGACACACACCTGGGCTGTTTCCAGATCTTGGCTATTGTAAACAATGCTGCAATAAACATGGGGGTGCATATCTTTTTTAAATCAGTGATTTGGTATTCTTAGGATATATTTCTAAAAGTGGGATAGTTGGGTCAAAAGGCAGTTCTGTTTTTAATTTTTTGAGGAATCTCCATACTGTTTTCCACAGTGGCTGCACCAGTCTGCATTCCCACCAGCAGTGCAGGAGGGTTCCCTTTTCTCCACACCCTCGCCAGCACTTATTTTGTGTTGATTTGTTAATGAGAACCATTCTGATAGGTGTGAGGTGGTATCTTACTGTGGTTTTAATTTGCATTATTCTGATGATTAGTGACATTGAACATTTTTTCATATGCTTATTGGCCATCTGTATGTCCTCTTTGGAGAAGTGTCTATTCAGTTCCTTTGCCCATTTTTAAATTGGATTGTTTAACTTTCTGGTGTAGAAAAGTTCTTTATAAATTTTGGTTATTAACCCCTTATCAGACGTATTGGCAAATATGTTTTCCCATTGTGTGGGTAGTCTTTTTATTTTGTTCATATTGTTATTTGCTTTGCAAAAGCTTTTTAGTTTGATATAGTCCCATTTGTTCATTCTGTCCTTTATTTCACTTGCCCGTGGAGATAAATGAGCAAATATGTTGCTGTGAGAGATGTCGGAAAGCTTACTGCCTATGTTTCCTTCCAAGATGTTTATGGTTTTGCGACTTACATTTAAGTCTTTTATCCATTTTGATTTTATTTTTGTGAATGGTGTAAGTTGGTGGTCTAGTTTCATTTTTTTGCATGTACTTGTCCAATTTTCCCGACACCATTTATTAAAAAGACTGCCTTTACTCCATTGTATACCCTTGGCTCCTTCGTCAAATATTAATTGACCATAAAGTCATGGGCTTATTTCTGGGCTCTCTGTTCTGTTCCACTGACCTATGACTGTTCTTATGCCAGTACCAAGCTGTTTTGATTACAGTGGTCTTGTAGTATAGTTTGATATCAGGAAGTGTGATACCTCCCACTTTATTATTCATTTTCAAGATTGTTAAGGCTATTTAAATTTTTATCTTACAGTTTCGTTAAATTTGTTCATTAGTTCTTACAATTTTAATGCAATTTTATAAATACTACATGTATCATGTTTGTGAACAGATACAATTTTACTTCTTTACAGTTTACATGCCTTTCGTATTTTTTCAATTGTTTTGGATAAGTCTGTTTTTTATTCTGTTGAAGAAACAGCAAAAGCAATTTCTCTAACTTTAGTTGAGCATTTAAATGATTATACTCTACTCTTTTAGCATATTATTATGTTGTAAAGTACCGTTTCACTGGGTTTACATAGAGACACCAAGTCCAAATGAATTTTTAAGGAGTTTTGTTAAAAGGAGGAAATTTAATATGCCGGCCGTATAAGGCTAACATGGGGCATAGCTGACCCAAATCATGTGTGCTGCGGACAGCCTCTGAGGCAGGTTATATACCTTTGATCACACACAGGTTGATGGGAAAAGGAGGAGGGGGAGTGATGACACAGTTCATTAGCAAGCTTATATCACTCGTCTATAGGATTTATAAAAATACATTTCTACATATTAAAACTTATAAGAGAACACCATAGTGAAAAATGCTGTTCTACATATCAAAAGATATTCCCAAATTTTTTAGTGTTCATTTGCCATTCCTTTGTTTAGAGATATATACATTAATCACACGTTTTTCAGAAGAGGAGGGGGAGACTACATGGAGCCTAATGGATAAGCACCTGTGAATGACCCATTAAAATTTTATTTATTTGAGTCCTCTCTCTTTTTTTCTTGGTGAGTCTAGTTAAAGGTTCAATGATCTTGTTTACCTTGTCAAAGAACCAGCTCTTGGTTTCACTGGTTCTCTGTATTGTTTTTTAGCCTCTATGTCATTTATTTCTGTTCTGATCTTTATTATTTTCTTCCTTCTACTTACTCTGGGTTTTCTTGCTGTTCTTTTTCTAGTTCTTTTAGATGCAGGGTTAAGTTGTTTATTTGAGCTTTTTCTAGCTTCTTAAGGTATGCCTGTAATGCTATGAATATCCCTCTCAGTACTGCTTTGCTGTGTCCCATAAATTTTGAGTTATTGTATACTCATTTTTATTTCTTTCTAGGAATTTTTTTTTTTATTTTATAATTTTATTTTTTTAATGGGGTGACATCAATAAATCAGGATACATATATTCAAAGATAACAAGTCCAGGTTATCTTGTCGTTCAACTATGTTGCATACCCACCACCCAAAGTCAGATTGTCCTCTGTCACCTTCTATCTTGTTCTCTTTGTGCCCGTCCCACCCCCTATCCCTCTCCCATTCCCCCCTCCCCCCCGTAACCACCACACTCTTATCAATGTCTCTTAGTTCCACTATTATGTCCCACCTACGTATGGAATAATACAGTTCCTGTTTTTTTCTGATTTACTTATTTCGCTTCGTATCATGTTATCAAGATCCCACCATTTTGCTGTAAATGTTCTGATGTCATCATTTCTTATGGCTTAGTAGTATTCCATAGTGTATATGTGCCACATCTTCTTTATCCAGTCATCTATTGATGGGCTTTTTGGTTGTTTCCATGTCCTGGCTACTGTGAACAATGCTGCAATAAACATGGGGCTGCATGTGTCTTTACGTATCAATGTTTCTGAGTTTTGGGGATATATACCCAGTAGAGGGATTGCTGGGTCATAAGGTAGTTCTATTTTCAGTTTTTTGAGGAACCACCATACTTTCTTCCATAATGGTTGTACTACTTTACATTCCCACCAACAGTGTATGAGGGTTCCTTTTTCTCCACAGCCTCTCCAACATTTGCTATTACCTGACTTGCTAATAACAGCTAATCGAACAGGTGTGAGGTGGTATCTCATTGCCGTTTTGATTTGCATTTCTCTAATAGCTAAAGAAGATGAGCATCTTTTCATATATCTGTTGGCCATTTGTATTTCTTCCTGGGAGAAGTGTCTATTCATATCCTCTTCCCATTTTTTTATTGGATTGTTTGTTTGTTTGTTGTTGAGTTTTATGAGTTCTTTGTATATTTTGGATATTAGGCCCTTATCTGAGCTGTTGTTTGAAAATATCATTTCCCATTTAGTTGGCTTTCTGTTTATTTTGTTATCAGTTTCCCTTGCTGAGCAAAAACTTCTTAGTCTGATGTAGTCCCATTCATTAATTTTTGCCTTCACTTCTCTTGCCATTGGAGTCAAATTCATAAAATGCTCTTTAAAACCCAGGTCCATGAGTTGAGTACCTATGTCTTCTTCTATGTACTTAATTGTTTCAGGTCTTATGTTTAGATCTTTGATCCATTTTGAGTTAATTTTTGTACAGGGAGAGAGACTGTAGTCCAGTTTCATTCTTTTGCATGTGGCTTTCCAGTTTTCCCAGCACCATTTATTGAAGAGGCTTTCTTTTCTCCATTGTGTGTTGTTGGCCCCTTTATCAAAAATTATTTGACTATATATATGTGGTTTTATTTCTGGACTTTCTATTCTGTTCCATTGGTCTGAGTGTCTATTTTTCTGCCAATACCATGCTGTTTTGATTGTCGTGGCCCTATAATAGAGTTTGAAGTCAGGTATTGTTATGCCCCCAGCTTCATTCTTTTTCTTTAGGATTGCTTTGGCTATTCGGGGTTTTTTATAGTTCCATATAAATCTGATGATTTTTTGCTCTATTTCTTTAAAAAACGTCATTGGAAGTTTGATGGGAATTGCATTAAATTTGTATATTGCTTTGGGTAATATAGCCATCTTGATTATATTTATTCTTCCTAGCCAAGAACAAGGTATATTCTTCCATCTCATTATATCTTTTTCGATTTCCCTTAACAATGGTTTATAGTTTTCATTATATAAGTCCTTTACATTCTTTGTTATGTTTATTCCTAAGTATTTTATTTTTTTTTGTTGCAATCGTGAAGGGGATTATTCTTTTGAGTTCCTTCTCAGTTGTTTCATTGTTGGCATATAGAAAGGCTATTGACTTCTGTATGTTAATTTTGTATCCTGCGACCTTACTGTATTGACTTATTGTTTCTAGTAGTCTTTTTGTGGATTCTTTGGGGTTTTCGATGTATAGGATCATATCATCTGCAAAAAGTGATACCTTTACTTCTTCTTTTCCGATATGGATGCCTTTTATTTCTTTGTCTTGTCTGATTGCTCTGGCTAGAACCTCTAGTACCACATTAAATAAGAGTGGAGAGAGTGGACAACCCTGTCTTGTTCCTGATTTAAGGGGGAAAGCCTTCAGTTTAGTGCCATTTAATATGATGTTAGCTGATGGTTTATCATATATGGCCTTTACAATGTTGAGATATTTTCCTTCTATACCCATTTTGTTGAGAGTCTTAAACATAAAATTGTGTTGTATTTTATCGAAAGCCTTTTCTGCGTCTATTGATAAGATCATGTGGTTTTTGTTCTTTGTTTTGTTGATATGGTGTATTACATTAACCGTTTTACGTATGTTGAACCATCCTTGAGATTCTGGGATGAATCCTACTTGATCATGATGTATTATTTTTTTAATATATTGTTGTATTCGATTTGCTAGTATTTTGTTTAGTATTTTAGCATCTGTATTCATTAGAGATATTGGTCTGTAGTTTTCTTTTTTTGTGCCATCCTTGCCTGGTTTCAGTATGAGGGTTATGTTGGCCTCATAAAATGTGTTTGGAAGTATTGCTTCTTCTTCAATTTTTTGGAAGACTTTGAGTAGAATAGGAACCAAGTCTTCTTTGAATGTTTGATAAAATTCGCTGGTATAGCCGTCAGGGCCTGGACTTTTATTTTTGGGGAGGTTTTTAATGGTTTTTTCTATTTCTTCTCTACTGATAGGTCTGTTTAGGCTTTCTGCTTCTTCTTGACTCAGTCTAGGAAGGTTGTATTTTTCTAGGAATTTATCCATTTCTTCTAGGTTGTTGAATTTAGTGGCATAAAGTTTTTCATAGTATTCTACAATAATTCTTTGTATATCTACGGTGTCCGTGGTGATTTCTCCTCTTTCATTTTGGATTTTGTTTATATGAGTTCTTTCTCTTTTTTCCTTGGTAAGTCTTGCCAAGGGTTTGTCAATTTTGTTGATCTTTTCAAAGAACCAGCTCCTTGTTCTATTAATTTTTTCCATAGTTTTTCTGTTCTCTAATTCATTTATTTCTGCTCTGATTTTTATTATCTCCTTTCTTCGGCTGGTTTTGGGTTGTCTTTGTTCTTCTTTTTCTAGTTCCTTAAGGTGGGAAGTTAAGTGGTTCACTTGGGCTCTCTCTTGTTTGTTCATATATGCCTGAAGCGATATGAACTTCCCTCTTATCACTGCTTTTGCTGCATCCCATAGATTCTGATATGTCGTATTGTCATTTTCATTAGTCTGTATATATCTTTTGATCTCTGCACTTATTTCTTCTTTGACCCATTCATTTTTTAAAAGTATGTTGTTTAGTTTCCACATTTTTGTGGGATTTTTTTCCTCTTTTTTGCAGTTGAATTCTAGTTTCAAGGCTTTATGATCAGAAAATATGCTTGGTACAACTTCAATTTTTCTGAATTTGCTGATGTTGTTTTTGTGGCCCAACATATGGTCAATTCTTGAGAATGATCCATGTACACTGGAGAAAAATGTATACTCAGTCACTTTGGGATGAAATGTCCTGTAGATGTCTATCATATCCAGGTGCTCTAGTGTTTTGTTTAAGGCCACTATGTCTTTGTTGATTCTCTGTTTGGATGACCGATCTAGAGCCGTCAGCGGTGTACTGAGGTCTCCAAGTATGATTGTATTTTTGTCAGTTTTTGTTTTAAGATCAATAAGTAGCTGTCTTATATATTTTGGTGCTCCTTGGTTTGGTGCATATATATTAAGAATTGTTATGTCTTCTTGATTCAGTGTCCCCTTAGCCATTATGAAATGGCCATTTTTGTCTCTGAGTACTTTTCCTGTCTTGTAGTCAGCATTATCCGATATGAGTATTGCTACACCTGCTTTTTTTTGGATGTTATTTGCTTGGAGTATTGTTTTCCAGCCTTTCACTTTGAATTTGTTTTTATCCTTGTTACTTAGATGAGTTTCCTGTAGGCAGCATACAGTTGGATTTTCTTTTTTAATCCATTCTGCTACTCTGTGCCTTTTTATTGGTGTTTAATCCATTTACATTTAGTGTAATTATTGATACTTGTGAGTTCCCTATTGCCATTTTATATCTTGCTTTCTGTTAGTTTTGTGTCTTGTTTGATCCTTCTCTTTCGTTTTTCTATCTTTTGTTTTTATTTGGTTGTATTCCATACATCTTTCCTCTGTTGCTATCTTTTTTATCTCATGTGCTTCTGTGGTGGTTTTTCAATGGTGGTTACCTTTGAGTAATGAAAAGGGTCCCTACCCTGTTCATTGTAGCGAACTATTTTGTGAGTACTTTTGCACTCCATCGTCTTTTGCTACTGTTAATCTCCATCTTCTCCCCTTCTTTCTTTTTGTTGTTGTCACAGTTTAAATTTGGTTTTATTGTGTTCTTCTTGGAGCTTTTACTTGTGGCTCTGTTTTTTTTTGTTCTTTGTATCTGATTGGAGAACCCCCTTTAGTAATTCCTGGAGTGGGGGTTTTCTGATGATAAATTCCCTCATCTTTTCTGTATCTGTGAATGTTTTTATTTCTCCTTCATATTTGAAGGATAGCTTTGATGGGTATAGTATTCGTGGCTGAAAGTTCCTCTCTTTCAGGACTTTAAATATTGGGGTCCACTCTCTTCTAGCTTGTAGAGTTTCTGCTGAGAAATCTGATGATAATCTAATGGGCCTTCCTTTATATGTTGTATTCTTCTTTTCCCTGGCTGCCTTGAGAATTTTTTCTTTGCTGTTGGTTTGTGTCAATTTCATTATGATATGCCTTGGAGTAGGTTTGTTGGGGTTAAGAAAACTTGGAGTTCTGTTTGCTTCTTGAACTTGAGGCTTTAGTTCTTTCCAAAGGCTTGGGAAGTTCTCATCAATTATTTGTTTAAGTATGTTCTCCATTCCATTTTCTCTCTCTTCTCCCTCTGATAAACCTATTATTCTTATGTTATTCTTTTTGATGGAGTCAGATAATTCTTGTAGGGCTATCTCATTTTTTTTTAATTTTTGAGTCTCTTTCTTCTTCTCTCTGTTGTGCCTCAAGTTGCTTGTCTTCTATTTCACTAATCCTCTCTTCTATCTGAACTGTTCTATTAGCTAAGCTTGTTACTTCGTTTTTCAGCTCGTGAATTGAGTTTTTCATCTCTGTTTGATTTGTTTTTATAGTTTCAATTTCCTCGGACATATATTCTTTGTGTTCATGGAGTTGTTTTCTGAGCTCCCTATATTGCCTTTTTGTGTTTTCTTGTATATCTCTGAGGATTTTTAGTATTTCTATCTTGAATTCTCTGTCATTTAGCTCCAAGGTTTCCAATATATTAAATTTTTTCTCCATAGATTTTTCCTCATCTAGCTGTGTTACCTCTCTTTCTTTTGTATCCATGATATTCGATTTTCTCTTCCTTAATGGCATCTGAGGGTGGTTTTGTTGTTAGTATTAATGAGATTTAATAAAGAATAAAAAGTTAAAAAAAATAAAAAAATAACAAATCGAAAAGAATTGTTTTTTTTAAAAAAAATTAATAATGAAATAAAGAAAAATAAAATAAAATAAAAATTTTTTAAAAAAGGAAATTATTCCCCCCCTCTTTTTTTCCTCTCCTCTCCTCTCCCCTCTTTCTTGAGAAAATCTTGTGGTGGACTGTGAGTTATAACAAACAATGCCTGTGATGGAGGGCCTGAATTGGGGAAAAGTAATAAAGGGGCAAAAAAGAGAGAAAGAAAAAAAAAAAAAAGGAAAAAAAAAAAAAGAAAAAAGAAAAAAAAAAAGAGCGTATGGACCCACAAAAAGCAAATAAGGAAAAAATTTGGGTCAAGAATAAAATGATTTGCTTTTAGGTGTTGGTTTTCTAAGAGTTATGATGAGAGGAATAAGAGGAAAATGGAAAAATGGGGGGACAAATTAAAAACTTACTATTGTATTTAGTGGAACAAGAACTAGATAATATGGAGAGCCAGGGATGGGAGCACTGCTAGTGAGTTAAAAAGGTGAAGTAAAAACCCCCCAAAATGCCACAAACATAGGTTTGAGTCCCAGATAAGATAATTTGTTTGTTATTGAGGTTTGAATGAGAGGAGATGTAAAGGAGAAAGGAAGAAACTAATATAGAGGGAGAAAAGAAAGAGAGAGAGAGAAAAAAAGAGGGAACCACTAAAAGAAGAAAAAAGAAAGGAGAGAGAGAGAGAGAGTTAAGGGTTTTGGAGTGCAACCCTCATAGAGAGAAAGGAAGAGAAGAGAAATGATAATGGGAGATGTAACACTTATGGGTAGTGTAGTTCAGGGAGAGGAGAGAGTAAGACCGGTAGAGAGTTAATCGGCCAAATTGGAGGAGGAAAAAAAAGTCTCAAGAATGAAGATAAGAGAAACAAATGAACAAATATAATAAAATGGGATAGGTTATAAAGTCTGCAGATTATTCTTGATTTTGAGAGGTTATCTTCTTGCTTTTTCTTTTCTCTCCCTCTTCCTGGTCGGTGACTCTGTACCCCGGGTTCTTCCCCTTTGGCACGCTCAGGTAGAGGTTTGCAGTTGATAAGTCTCTATGGCAATGTCATGTATTGTGCTTTATTCTCGTTGGGAGTCGAGGCTCATTAGCATTTATAGGCTCCGACAGTGAGAGAGTCCGTGTTCCTGGAGCCTTTCTCCTAGTCTTTCCTTTCTCAATTAGTAGCCTGATAGTCCAGCTATGGGGTTGCTGCTGCCTCTGCCTGGATAGTAAGAGGCTCAAATTGCTGGCAACTCCCCATTCTATTTCCACTCAGCACAGGGCTCTGGGTAAGGCTCAGTCAGTCAGAGCTGCTAGCATAATCAGGCGGGCTTTCCGCCCACTCGAAGACCTCTGGCTCTGCCACTCTATCCGGTAACACAAGCGGGCGCCCACTTCCGGGGCGCTTGGAGGAAACTCTCACCACTGTCTGCAACCAGGATATCCGGCCAGCAGTCTCATGCTCTGAGTGAAACCCCCAACCGCAGGGAAAAGTTGCAGCGTTGGAATTGAGTCTCGCTCCGTCCCCGTGTGCGGCTTTTGCAAGGCGCTGGGGCGGTCCGAGATTCCGCTTTGGCCCACACAAAGGCCCCTGACTCTGCCCTTCTGTGCGATAACACGGGCGCGCACTGCCGAGGCACTCGGAGGAATCGCTCACTCCTTATCTGCGCGCGCAAACCAGGATATGAGGCCGGCCGCGGTTCCCTCTGAGTGAAACAGCCTCCAGCACGGAAAATCTCCACCGTTGGGATTAGTTCTCACTCCCTCCCGTGCATGGCTTTCCTAGGGCGCTGGGGCTGCCCAGAGACTCTGCCCTCAGCCCACAGAAAGGCCTCTCACCCTGCCTCTCCGTGGGGCAACACGGGCACCCACTTCCGCGGCTTAGGAAGAAATCTCTCTTCCACTAACTGCGCACCGACCAGGAGACCGGGTAAAATGGCTGCTCCGCTTGTCTTTCTTTGTTTGGGTTTGGCGCGAGTGTTAGCTTGTATTGCCCGGGTTGCCACAGGATCAGATTTTCCTCGGCTTGGATCTCTGAGCCACAGCCTGGTTCGGCTGTTTTTGCTGCGGCGGCCTGGATCTATTCACCCCCTTTGCCCGCCTCAGTTTCTAAATTCACAGTTACCAGAAAAAGCCGCCCTGTTTAGGTTAGTGAGGAAGGCGGAGCATTTCTTACTCCCTATTTCCTTCGGGGTTTGGTTATATATTTAGCCAATTTTTCACTCAATCATACCTTTGGGTGTATTGCGAAGAATCTGGAAGCTCCAAGTATAGGTTTTTCTGTTTCTGGTTGAAGATCTTGTTGAGTTTTGGGGGAGATTTATCGGTATCGCTTCCTACTCTGCCATTACTCTGACGTCATCTCTCTAGGAATTTTTTATTTCTTCTTTGATCTTGTTGTTAATCCATTTGTTGTTTAATAATATGTTATTTAGTTTTCAATTGTTTGAGAACTTTTTCAGTTCTTCTGTTGTGGTTTATTTCTAATTTCATGCCATTGTGATCAGAGAAGATGCTTGATATGATTTCAATCTTCTTAAATTTGTTGAGATTGCTTTTGTGCCCTAATATGTGGTCTATTCTAGCGAATGTACCATGAGCACTTGAAAAGAATGTATATTCTTCTGTTTAGGGTGAAAGATTCTGAAGATATCTATTAAATCCAGTTGATCTAGTGTATCCTTTAAGTCTGCTGTTTCTCTGTTAATTTTCTTTCTTTAGGATCTATCTAGAGATGTTAGTGGAGTATTTAAATTTTCTACTATTACAATAATGCTGTTGATCTCGTTCTTTATATACATCAAAGTCTGCTTTATATATTTAGGTGCTCCTATATTAGATGTATAGATATTTATAATGGTTATATCTTCCTGTTGGATTGCTCCCTTTATCATTATGTAGTGATCTTCTTTATCTCTAACCATATCCTTTGTTTCAAAGTCTATTTTGTTATATGTAAATATTGCTACCCCAGCTTTTATTCATTTCTATTTGCATGAAATATTTTTTTCCAACTTTTTACTTTTAACCTATGTATCTTTTTTTTTGAGGTGGGGCTCTTGTAGACAGCATTTGCAGGGGTTTTTTTTTCTTATCCACGCAGCTACCCTATGTCTTTTGATTGAATCATTTAATCCATTCACATTTAAGATTATTAATTATATGTAGTAGTTTATTTTCATTTTATTCTTTAAAGCTACATTCCTCCTTTACTATATACTTTTCCCCTTTGTTCTGTTTATAACAGGCCCATTAACATTTTTTTTAAATAAATTTTTATTAATGGTAATGGGATGAAATTAATAAATCAGGGTACATATATTCAAAGAAAAAATGTCTAGGTTATTTTGTCATTAAATTATGTTGCATACCCCTCGCCCAAAGTCAGATTGTCCTCCGCCACCCTCTATCTAGTTCTCTGTGCCCCTCCCCCTCCCCCTAACTCTCTCCCTCCCTCCCTCCCATGTCCTCCCTCACCCCACCCCTGGTAACCACCACACTCTTGTCCATGTCTCTTAGTCTCGTTTTTATGTTCCACCAATGTATGGAATCATGTAATTCTTGTTTTTTTCTGATTTACTTATTTCACTCCTTATAATGTTATCAAGATCCCACCATTTTGCTGTAAATGATCTGATGTCATCATTTCTTATGGCTGAGTAGTATTCCATAGTGTATATGTGCCACATCTTCTTTATCCAGTCTTCTATTGAAGGGCTTTTTGGTTGTTTCCATGTCTTGGCCACTGTGAACAGTGCTGCAATGAACATGGGGCTACATGTGTCTTCACGTATCAATGTTTCTGAGGTTTTGGGGTATATACCCAGTAGAGGGATTGCTGGGTCATAAGGTAGTTCTATTTGCAGTTTTTTGAGGAACCACCATACTTTCCTCCATAATGGTTGTACTACTTTACAGTCCCACCAACAGTGGATGAGAGTTCCCTTTTCTCCGCAGCCTCTCCAACATTTGCTATTACCCGTCTTGTTGATAATAGCTAATCTAACAGGGGTGAGGTGGTATCTCATTGTAGTTTTGATTTGCATTTCTCTAATAACTAATGAAGCTGAGCATCTTTTCATATATCTGTTGGCCATTTGTATCTCTTCCTGGGAGAAGTGTCTGTTCATGTCCTCTTCCCATTTTTTTATTGGATTGTTTGTTTGTTTGTTGTTGAGTTTTATGAGTTCTTTGTAAATTTTGGATATTAGGCCCTTATCTGAGCTGTTGTTTGAAAATATCATTTCCCATTTAGTTGGCTGTGTGTTTATTTTGATATCAGTTTCTCTTGCTGAGCAAAAATTTTTTATTCTGATGTAGTCCCATTCATTTATCTTTGCCTTCACTTCTCTTGCCATTGGAGTCAAGTTCATAAAATGTTCTTTAAAACCCAGGTCCATGATTTTAGTACCTATGTCCTCTTCTATGTACTTTATTGTTTCAGGTCTTATATTTAGGTCTTTGATCCATTTTGACTTAATTTTAGTACACGGGGACAGGCTGTAGTCGAGTTTCATTCTTTTGCATGTGGCTTTCCAGTTTTCCCAACACCATTTGTTGAAGAGGCTTTCTTTTCTCCATTGTGTGTTGTTGGCCCCTTTATCAAAGATTATTTGACCATATATATGTGGTTTTATTTCTGGGCTTTCTATTCTGTTCCATTGGTCTGAGTGTCTATTTTTCTGCCAATACCATGCTGTTTTGATTATCGTGGCCCTATAATATAGTTTAAAGTCAGGTATTGTAATGCCCCCAGCTTGATTCTTTTTCCTTAGGATTGTTTTGGCTATTCGGGGTTTTTTATAGTTCCATATAAATCTGATGATTTTTTGTTCCATTTCTTTAAAAAATCTCATAGGAATTTTGATGGGAATTGCATTAAATTTATATATTGCTTTGGGTAATATGGCCATTTTAATTATATTTATTCTTCCTATCCAAGAACAAGGAATATTTTTCCATCTCATTGTGTCTTCTTCTATTTCTCTTAATAATGCCTTGTAGTTTTCGTTATATAGGTCCTTTACATTCTTTGTTATGTTTATTCCTAGGTATTTTATATTTTTTGTTGCAATCGTGAAGGGAATTATTTTTTTGAGTTCGTTTTCTAATATTTCATTGTTGGCATATAGAAAGGCTATGGACTTTTGTATGTTAATTTTGTATCCTGCAACCTTACTGTATTGGTTTATTGTTTCTAATAATCTTTTTGTGGAGTCCTTCGGGTTTTCGATGTATAGGATCATATCATCAGCAAAAAGTGATACCTTTACTTCTTCTTTTCCGATATGGATGCCTTTTATTTCTTTGTCTTGTCTGATTGCTCCGGCCAGAACTTCTAGCACCACGTTAAATAAGAGTGGAGAGAGTGGACAACCCTGTCTTGTTCCTGATTTAAGGTAGAAAGTCCTCAGTTTTATGCCGTTTAATATGATGTTGGCTGATGGTTTATCATATATGGCCTTTATCATGTTGAGATATTTTCCTTCTATACCCATTTTGTTGAGAGTCTTAAACATAAAATTGTGTTGTATTTTATCAAAAGCCTTTTCTGCATCTATTGATAAGATCATGTGGT
The DNA here is from genome assembly GCF_036850765.1 of Saccopteryx bilineata. Lineage (NCBI taxonomy): Eukaryota > Metazoa > Chordata > Mammalia > Chiroptera > Emballonuridae > Saccopteryx > Saccopteryx bilineata. The sequence continues at coordinate 68,590,200 of NC_089502.1, read as the reverse complement.
TTTTGTTCTTTGTTTTGTTGATATGGTGTATTACGTTAACCGTTTTACATATGTTGAACCATCCTTGAGATTCTGGGATGAATACCACTTGATCATGATGTATTATTTTTTAAATATGTTGTTGTATTCGGTTTGCCAGTATTTTGTTTAGTATTTTAGCATCTGTATTCATTAGAGATATTGGTCTGCAGTTTTCTTTTTTTGTGCCATCCTTGCCAGGTTTTGGTATGAGGGTTATGTTGGCCTCATAAAATGTGTTTGGAAGTATTGCTTCTTCTTCAATTTTTTGGAAGACTTTGAGTAGAATAGGAACCAAGTCTTCTTTGAATGTTTGATAAAATTCACTAGTATAACCGTCTGGGCCTGGACTTTTATTTTTGGGGTGGTTTTTAATAGTTTTTTCTATTTCCTCCCTGCTGATTGGTCTGTTTAGGCTTTCTGCTTCTTCATGACTCAGTCTAGGAAGGTTGTATTGTTCTAGGAATTTATCCATTTCTTCTAGATTGTTGTATTTGGTGGCATATAATTTTTCATAGTATTCTACAATAATTCTTTGTATATCTATGATGTCTGTGGTGATCTCTCCTCTTTCATTTTGGATTTTATTTATTTGAGTCCTGTGCCTTTTTTCCTTGGTGAGTCTTGCCAAGGGTTTGTCAATTTTGTTGATCTTTTCAAAGAACCAGCTCCTTGTTTTATTGATTTTTTTCTATAGTTTTTCTGTTCTCTATTTCATTTATTTCTGCTCTGATTTTTATTATCTCCTTTCTTCAGCTGGTTTTGGGTTGTCTTTGTTGTTCTTTTTCTAGTTCCTTATGGTGTGAAGTTAAGTGGTTTACTTGGGCTCTCTCTTGTTTGTTCATATAGGCCTGAAGTGATATGAACTTTCCTCTTATTACTGCTTTTGCTGCATCCCAGAGATTCTGATATGTCGTATTTTCATTTTCGTTTGTCTGTATATATCTTTTGATCTGTGCGCTTATTTTTTCTTTGACCCATTCATTTTTTAGAAGTATGTTGTTTAGTTTCCACATTTTTGTGGGTTTTTCCCTCTCTTTTTTACAGTTGAATTCTAGTTTCAAGGCTTTATGATCAGAAAATATGCTTGGTACAATTTCAATTTTTCTAAATTTGCTGATATTGTCTTTGTGGCCCAACATATGGTCAATTCTTGAGAATGTTCCATGTACACTAGAGAAAAATGTATACTCTGTCGCTTTGGGATGAAGTGTCCTGTAGATGTCTATCATATCCAGATGTTCTAGTATTTCGTTTAAGGCCACTATATCTTTATTGATTCTCTGTTTGGATGACCGATCTAGAGCCGTCAGCGGTGTATTGAGGTCTCCAAGTATGATTGTATTTTTGTTAGTTTTTGTTTTAAGGTCAATAAGTAGCTGTCTTATATATTTTGGTGCTCCTTGGTTTGGTGCATATATATTAAGGATTGTTATGTCTTCTTGATTCAACTTCCGCTTAATCATTATGAAATGACCATTTTTGTCTCTGAGTACTTTTGCTGTCTTGTAGTCAGCATTATTAGATATGAGCATTGCTACACCTGCTTTTTTTTTTGGGTGCTGTTTGCTTGGAGTATTGTTTTCCAGCCTTTCATTTTGAATTTGTTTTTATCCTTGTTGCTTAGATGTGTTTCTTGTAGGCAGCATATAGTTGGATTTTCTTTCTTAATCCATTCTGCTACTCTGTGTCTTTTTATTGGTAAGTTTAATCCATTTACATTTAGTGTAATTATTGACACTTGTGGGTTCCCTACTGCCATTTTATAAATTGCTTTCTGTTAGTTTTGTATCTAGTTTGATTCTTCTCTTTTGTTTTTCTATCATTTGTTTTTGTTTGTTTGTGTTCCATTCTTCTTTCCTCTGTTGCTACCTTTTTTAAATCAAGTGTTTTTTTGGTGGTTTTTTCAAGGGTGTTTACCATTAAGTAATGAAAAGGGTACCTACCATATTCATTGTAGTACCCTATCTTATAAGTATTTCTGCACTTCATCATCCTTTGCTACTATTAATCTCCATCCTCTCCCCCCTTTTTTTCCTTTGTTGTCACAGTTTAAGTTTGGTTTTATTGTGTTCTTGGTGGAACTGTTACTTGTGGTGTTGTTTCCTTTTGTTCTTTGAATCTGGTTGGAAAACACCCTTTAGTATTTCCTGGAGTGGGGGCTTTCTGCTGATAAATTCTCTCATCTTTTCTGTATTTGTGAATGTTTTTATATCTCCTTCATACTTGAAGGATAGCTTTGATGGGTATAGTATTGTTGGCTGAAAGTTCCTCTCTTTCGGGGCTTAAAATATTGGTGTCCACTCTCTTCTAGCTTGTAGAGTTTCTGCTGAGAAATCTGATGATAATCTAATAGGCCTTCCTTTATATGTTGTACTCTTGTTTTCCCTGGCTGCCTTGAGAATTTTTTCTTTGTCATTGGTTTGTGTCATCTTTATTATGATGTGCCTTGGAGTGGGTTTGTTGGGGTTAAGAAAACTCGGTGTTCTGTTTGCTTCTTGAATTTGAGGCTTTAGTTCTTTTCACAGGCTTGGGAAGTTCTCGTCTATTATTTGTTTGAGTATATTCTCCATTCCATTTTCTTTCTCTTCTCCCTCTGATATACCTATTATTCTTATGTTATTTTTTTCTGATGGGGTCAGACAATTCCTGTAGGGCTTTCTCAGTTTTTATTATTTTTGAGTCTCTTTCTTCTTCTCTCTGTTGTGCCTCAAGTTGTTTGTCTTCTATTTCACTAATCCTATCTTCTATCTGGGCTGTTCTGTTAGCTAAGCTTGTTACCTCGTTTTTCAGCTCGTGAATTGAGTTTTTCATTTCTGTTTGATTTGTTTTTATAGTTTCAATTTCCTTGGTAATATATTCTTTGTGTTCATTGAGTTGTTTTCTGATCTCCCTAAATTGCCTTTCTGTGTTTTCTTGTATATCTCTGAGTATTTTTAAGATTTCTATTTTAAATTCTCTGTCATTTAGCTCCAAGGCTTCCAATATGTTAAGTCTTTTCTCCATAGATTTTTTCCACATCTATTTGTGTTACCTCTCTTTCTTTTGTATCCATAATATTCAATTTCCTCTTTCTTATTGGCATCTGAGGGTGGTCTTGTTGATAGCACTAATTAGAATTAATAAAGAGTAAAAAGTAAAAAAAAAAAAGGTAAAACACCCCACAAAAAAAATAATTTATTATTTCCCCCATTTTCTTTCTTCTCTTTCCCTCCTCTCCCCTCCTCAGGGAAATATCGTGATGACCTGTGAATTATATTATGCTAAATGGAACAAAAACTGCCTATAATGGAGGGCCTGATTTGGGGTGAAGAGTTCCAGGGGCAAAAAAAAGGGAGTAGGGACCTACTAAATGCAAAAAAAAAAAAAAAGGAAGAAAATCTTAGACAAGCATAAGATGATTTGCTTGTAAGTTATGGTCGACTAAGAGATATAATGAAAGGGATAAGAGGAAACCAGAAAAAAGGAGAAAAAAAAGAAGAATAAAGAAGAAAAAAATAAAAATAATAAGTAAAAATCTGTTGTATTAAGTGGAGCGAAGACTAAATACAATGGAGACCTTGGGTTGGGAGGAATGCTAGTGAGTTAAAAAGCAACGTAAAAGGTACCCAAAATGCCACAAAAATAAACAAACAAACAAACAAAAAAACAAAAACAAAAGCGAAAAATAAAAATAAAACCAAAAAAAAAAACTTGAGTCCCAAATTAACTAATTTGTTTGTGATTGAGGATTAAATGGGAGGAAAAGTAAAACGAGAAAAGAAAAAACGAATAGAAAGGAAAAAATAAGAAAAAGAGAAAAATGAAGGAAGAAAAAAAAAGAAGAGAAAAAAAACAAAATAAAGCAAAACAAAAAAAAACAAAAGTGGAGAGAGTGAGAGTTAAGTGTTTTGGAGTATAACCTTAAAGGAGGGTGAGGATGAAGAAAAGAAATAAAATGTAACACTCATGGGTAGTGTAGTTCAAGAAAAAGGAAGCATAAGATGGGCAGAGAATAAAAGGATCGAGGTGGAGAAAATAGAAATAATAATAATAAAGGCAATAAGATAGAAGAAACAAACAACAACAAAAAAAAAATTAGTGGAACAAGTTGTAAAGTCTGTGGATTTTTTTTGATTTTGAGAGGTTAACTTCTTCCTTTTTCTTTTCTCTCCCTCTTCCTGGTCAGTGACTCTGTACCCCAGGCTCTGCCCCTGTGTCACACTTAGGTAGGGATTTGCAGTTGATGGGATTCTATGGCAATGTCATATAATTGGCTTTAGTCTTGCTGGTAGTCAAGGCTTGTTCGCGTTTGCAGGGTCCAATGATGAGAGAGTTTGCTTTCCTGGAGTCTCTCTCCTAGTCCCCCCTTCCTGAATTAGCAGCCTGGTGATCCAGCTATAAGGCTGCTACTGCTTCTGCCTGGGGAGTAAGAGGCTCAAAGAGCTAGGAAATCCCCACTCTATCCCCACTCAGCGCAAGGCTTTGGGAAAGGCTCTGGCAGTCAGAGCCTCCAGTGTAATCAGGCAGGGGTGGGAGTCAATTGTTGTCAAGGTGACTGTTCAGCACCTAGCATTCAGTTGGACCACTCAACCGAGGCATTCCACACTTTGTAGCCTGTTTTGGCTGGGAAGAAGAGGCACTAGTCTCTGCTTGCGACTAGTGTAGTATAGATCTTATTATCTGCCAAGTCCCTCTTGTTAGCGTTTATCCCTGAATATGGAGGCTCTATCAATCAGAAGTTGCCCTCGCCCCTTTAGCGAGAGGCACTAAAAAATATCACGCCTCTTGTCTTGGATCGCTGAACTGAGAGAGATCTTATCAATTAGAGCCCCGTGGGTGCGCAGATTTCATGGGTTAAGCTAATTTCAGTGATTGGGTCCATAGCTGTGCTCCAGAAGGTATTTCAGGCTGCCTGCGCGCCCCTCCCCCAACGCTTGATTGTTAGCTTGAATGGCTGGGTGAGGTGCCCCGCCCACGGAGAGAATCTCCCAAGTAGGGAAGACCGCCCTGGCGCCTCTCCCGCTCGCCCCACCATTGGCGGCTGGGGCGCACCGGGCGCAGGATAATGGGGCACCCTGGGTGTGCAGGCCCCCCTTAACATTTCTTGCAGCATTGGTTTGGTTATAATGAATTCCTGAGTTGTTTTTTTTGTTTTGTTTTTTTTTTTCATCTGGGAAGCTTTTTATTTCTCCTTCAATTTTAAATGATAGTCTTGCTGGATAAAGTAGTCTTGGTTTTAGGCTCTTGTTCTGCATTACTTTGAACATTACTTGCCACTCCTTTCTAACCTGAAATGTTTCTGTTGAGAAATCAGATGTCACCCTTATGTGGGCTCTTTTGTAGGTACTAGACTACTTTTCTCTTATAGCTTTTAGTATTCTTTCTTTATCTCTTAGCTTTTGTATTTTAATTATGATATGTCTTGGTGTAGATTTCTTTGGGTTTCTCTTTAATGGAATTCTCTGTGCTTCTTGAACCTGTGTGACTTTTTCCTGCATCAATTTAGGGAATTGTTCAGCTATGATCTTTTCGAACAAAGTCTTTATACCTTGTTCTTTCTCTTCTTCTTCAGGAACCCCTATGATGAGGATGTTATTTCTCTTCATGTTGTCACAGATCTTTCTTAATGTTTCATCTGACTTTTTCATTCTCTTTTTGTTTTGTTGCTGTCCTTCTATGCCTTCATTTATCTTGTCCTCTATCTCACTGATTTGATCCTTAGCTTTATCCATCCTGCTTTTAATTCCTTCCATTATGATCTTCATTTCTGATATTGTATTTGTCATTTCTGACTGATTCTTTTTTATTATTTTAATGTCCTTTGTCATACTTGCTATCTCTTTATTTAGGTGCTTGTTATGTCCATCTATTGTTGTTCTAAGATATTTGGGCATCCTAACAATCATTATTTTAAACTCTGCATGTAGTAATTTTTTTATATCTGACTCATTCAGGTCCTTTTCTGGGGATTTCTCTTGATTCTTTTGGGTTGCATTTCTGTTCCTTTTTATTTTGCCTGTGTATAAGAAGGGTGTGGCCACAGGAGTCCAATGAGTGTGGCCTCTGTGTTCGCTAGGTATGTTTTGTCTGCAGGCCCACCACCACCTCTTCCATTGCCTCAACCATTTGGGTGTGGGCTTTGCCAGTGCTGGCCTGCTGTAGCAGTCGCTGTGGTTTCCATCTTCTGCCTCTCCTCCATGGGCAGGGCTGTGTTCACATACCTGGGCTATAAGCTATGGTGGGCCTCATTCTTTGCCCCACCCCCATGGGAGGGGCTTTGCCTGTGTGCCACGCCTGGCCACAAGCCTCGGCACTGTGGGGCAGGCTGCACACCTATGTTCAGCCATGGGTCTCCATCATTTCCCGGGCTTTTGCTCCACCCCTGTGGGCAGAGTTGCACCTCATGCAGGGCTGCAAGCCTGTCTTCGTGGACTGAGCTGCATGCCCAAGCTCAGCCGTGGGTATTCACCAGTTTCCCAGCTTTCACCCCACCCCTGTGAGTGGGACTGCAGTCAGATCGGTCTTGGTCCTCCAGGCCATAGCCATGAGTCAGACTGCTTTTGTACACCTCTTTTGTTCCTATAGTCGCTGGGCGGGACTGAGCTACTGCCAACCTTCAGTCATGGCTAGCCCAGCTTCCACTTTTGCTGATGGGACCATGGTTCTATGTCCTGCTGCTGCTGGCCCTCTGGCTAGTACTCAGCAGTGTGGGTGGGATTAATGCAGCTCAGACCTTAGGACTCAATACTTTATCTCTGATGGCTCCCTTTTTCTAGGCAACTCTACTCTGAGTGCCATGGGAGAGCTTGTTTGGATAGTGTCCTGCTTCCCTTTGCTGGTATTGCTGGTTCCAGGGGAAATATTCACTTCAGATTTGGGGAGTGACTCAGCCCAAGGGTTAGGATGGCTGTCCCTCAGTGTTTCTCCTTGTGCATTCCAGATTATACTCTTTTCCTGCTACTTCAGTCTTCTGATCTCTACACATCCCCCAGAGTACCTAGTGAGTGGTTATGCAAGAGGTGTTCTGTGCGGTCCATTTAAAAAGAATGCTGGGTCTGAGAAATCTGTCTCTTTCTCACAAACAATATTGTGGCTTGTTTTGCAGAGAAATCCTGTCTATAAGCCTCTTCTAGGCTATGGAGCTGCAGGCTGGGGCTTTGTTCCTGGGGCTCAGGACCCTCCCCTCTCTGCTAAACTTACTTTCCACCACACAAGTTCCTCCAGGCTGCTGTTCACTCCTGAGAGCTGGGCAGCCCTCTCTGCATTTTTTCTTTTCCTACTAGTCTCAGTGTGGCTTCTTCAGTGATTCTTGGTTAAAGAGTCCTCTTAGTTTAGTCCATAGTTGGTTTTTCCAGGTGTTGATTTTTAAAATTAAGTTGTAATCCGCTTTGGTTCTGGGAGGTGGAAGTTGGTATGTCCACCTACTCCATCGCCAATTTGCCCTCTATCCATTCATCTCTTGAGGGCAAGTTGAGTTTCTGCCATAGGTTGGCTATTGTAATAATTCTGCAATGAACATGGAAGTGCATATATTTTCTTGAATTAGTATTTCTGGTTTCTTCGGATATATTCACAGAATTGGTGGATCATAAGAAAGTTTCATTTGTTTGTTTGTTTTTTAATTTTAAATTGAGTTCATTGAGGTAAAACTGGATAAGAAAGTTATATAGATTTCAGGTTCCGAGGCAGTTTCATTATTGTTTTTCATAGTGCTTGCACCAATCTGCATCTCATCAACAGAAAAAAGTATTCTTTTTTCTATACATTCTCACAAACACTTGTCATTTGTACATTTATTATGATAGCCATTTTGAGAGGTGTGAATTGATATCTCATTGTGTTTTTAATGTGCATTTCTTTGACAATTAAAGACTTTGAATGCCTTTTCCACTTCTTTGGAGAGGGTTGATTAAGAACCTCTGCCCTTTTGAAAATTAGATTGTAGGTGTTTTTTTGGGGGTAGTTAAGTATTATGTGTTTTTTATAAATTTTGGAAATTAATGCTTTATCAAATATATCATTTTTTAGTATGGTATCCCGTTCAGTGGGTTGTCTTTATGTTGATGGTTACTGTAGCTACACAAAAGCTTTTTGATGTATTCCAATTTGTTATTTTTTTATTTTGTTTCCCTTGCTGCAGATATATAACAGAAAATGTTGATAAGAGAAATGTCAGAAATTTTACTGCCTATGATTTCTTCAATGAGTTTTACGGTTTTGACTCCTACATTTAAGTCTCAATTATGTACTGAGTTTATTCTTTTTAAAATTTTTATCTTTTTTTAACTGAAACTATGAAAACAAAACAAACATGAAAAACTCAATTCATGAACTGAAAAACGAGGTAACAAGCTTAGCTAATAGAACAGGACAGATAGAAGGTTGGATTAGTGACATAGAAGACAAGCAACTTGAGACACAACAGAGAGAAGAAAGGGACTCAAAAATTTTAAAAAAATGAGAAAGCCCTACAGGAATGGTCTGACTCCATCAAAAAGAATAACATAAGAATAATAGGTTTATCAGAGAGAGAAGAGAGAGAAAATGGAATGGAGAACATATTCAAACAAATAATAGACGAGAACTTCCCAAGCCTGTGAAAGAACTAAAGCCTCAAATTCAAGAAGCAAACAGAACACCAAGTTTTCTTAACCCCAACAAACCTATTCCCAGGTTCATCATAATGAATTTGGCACAAACCAACGACAAAGAAAAAGTTCTCAAGGCAGCCAGGGAAAAGAAGAATACAACATATAAAGGAAGGCCTATTAGATTATCATCAGATTTCTCAGCAGAAACTTTACAAGTTAGAAGAGAGTGGACCCCAATATTTAAAGTCCTGAAAGAGAGGAACTTTCAGCCAACAATACTATACCCATCAAAGCTATCCTTCAAATACGAAGGAGAAATAAAAACATTCACAAATACAGAAAAGATGAGGGAATTTATCATCCAAAAACCCCCACATCAAGAAATACTAAAGGGGGTTTTCCAACCAGATACAAAGAACAAAACAAAACAAAACCATAAGTAAAGGCTCCACCAAGAAGACAATAAAAACAAATTTAAACTGTGACAACAAAAAAAGGGGGGGAAGAGGATGGAGATTAACAGTAGCAAAGGACGATGGAGTGCAGAAGCACTCATAAGATAGTGTACTGCAATGAACATGGTAGGAACCCTTTTCATTACTTAATGGTATCCACCCTTGAAAAAACCACCACAAAAACACTTGACTTGAAAAAAAACCAAATGAGCACATGATTTAAAAAAGATAGCAACAGAGGAAAGAAGTATGGAATACAATCAAACAAAAACTAATAAAGGAGGCCCTGGCCGGTTGGCTCAGCGGTAGAGTGTTGGCCTGGTGTGCGGGAGACCCGGGTTTGATTCCCAGCCAGGGCACATAGGAGAAGCACCCATTTGCTTCTCCACCCTCCCCCCTTCCTCTCTGTCTCTCTCTTCCCCTCCCGCAGCCAAGGCTCCATTGGAGCAAAGATGGCCCGGGCGCTGGGAATGGCTCCTTGGCCTCTGCCCCAGGCACTAGAGTGGCTCTGGTCATGGCAGAGCGACACCCTGGAGGGGCAGAGCATCGCCCCCTGGTGGGCATAGCATCACCCCCTGGTGGGCGTGCCGGGTGGATCCCGGTGGGGCACATGCGGGAGTCTGTCTGACTGTCTCTCCCCATTTCCAGCTTCAGAAAAGAAAAAAAAACTAATGAAAGAAAAACAAGAGAAGAATCAAAAAATACAAAACTAACAGAAAGCAATTTATAAAATGGCCCTAGGGATCCCACAAGTGTCAATAATTACACTAAATGTAAATGGATTAAACTCACCAATAAAAAGACAGAGTAGCAGAATAGATTAAAAAAGAAAATCCACCTTTATGCTGCCTACAAGAAACATATCTAAGCAACAAGGATGAAAACAAATTCAAAGTGAAAGGCTGGAAAACAATACTCAAAACAAATAACATCCAAAAAAAAGCAGGTGTAGCAATTCTTACATGTGATAATGCTGACTACAAGACAGTAAAAGTATGCAGAGACAAAAATGATCATTTCATAATGATTAAGGGGACACTGGATCAAGAAGACATAACAATTTTTAATATATATGCACCAAACCAAGGAGCACCAAAATATATAAGACAGCTACTTACTGACCTCAAAACAAAAACTGAAAAAAATACAGTTATACTTAGAGATCTCAATACAGTGCTGATAGCTCTAGGTCGTTCATCCAAAAAGAAAATCAATAAAGATATACTGGCTTTAAACAAAACACTAGAGCACCTGGATATAATAGACATCTACAGGACATTTCATCCCAAAGCAACAGAGTATACATTTTTCTCTAGTGTACATGGAACATTTCCAAGAATTGACCATATGTTGGGCCACAAAAATAACTTCAGCAAATTCAGAAAAATCAAATTTGTACCAAGCATATTTTCTGATTATAAAGCCTTGAAACTAGAATTCAACTGCAGAAAAGAGGGAAAGAAACCCACAAAAATGGGGAAACTAAACAACATATATTGAAAAAATGAATTGGTCAAAGAAGAAATAAGTGCAGAGATAAAAAGATATATACAGACAAATGAAAATGATAATACAACTTATCAGAATCTCTGGGATGCAGCAAAAGCAGTGATAAGAGAGAAGTTCATATCACTTCAGACATATATGAACAAAGAAGAGAGAGCCCAAGTAAAGCACTTAACTTCATATCTTAAAGAACTAGAAAAAGAAGAAAAAAGGCAAACCAAAACCAGCCGAAGAAAGGAAATAATAAAAATCAGAGCAGAAATAAATGAAATAGAGAATAGAAAAACTATAGAAAAAATTAATAAAACAAGGAGCTGGTTCTTTGAAAAGATCAACAAAATTGACAAACCCTTGGGAAGACTCACCAAGGAAAAAAGAGAAAGAACTCATATAAACAAAATCCAAAATGAAAAGGAGAAATCACCACAGGCATCATAGATATACAAAGAATTATTATAGAATGCTACAAAAAACTATATGCCTCTAAATTCAACAATCTAGAAGAAATGGATAAATTCCTAGAACAATACAACCTTCCTAGACTGAGTCAAGGAGAAGCAGAAAGCCTAAACAGACCAATTAGAAGGGAAGAAATAGAAAAAACTATTAAAAACCACCCCAAAAATAAAAGTCCAGGCCCAGACGGTTATACTAGTGAATTCTATCAAACATTCAAAGAAAACTTGGTTCCTATTCTACTCAAAGTCTTCCAAAAAATTGAAGAAGAAGCAATACTTCCAAAAACATTTTATGAGGCCAACATAACCCTCATACCAAAATCTGGCAAGGACGGCACAAAAAAAGAAAACTGCAGACCAATTTCTCTAATGAATACAGATGTAAAAATACTAAACAAAATACTAGCAAATCGAATACAACAACATATTTAAAAAATGTATATCATGATCAAGTGGGATTCATTCCAGAATCTCAAGGATGGTTTCACATACTTAAAACGGTTAACGTAATACGCCATATCAACAAAACAAAGAACAAAAACCACATGATCTTATCATAGATGCAGAAAAGGCTTTTGATAAAATACAACACAACTTTATGTTTAAGACACTCAACAAAATGGGTATAGAAAGAAAATATCACAACATGATAAAAGTTATTTATGATAAACCATCAGCTCACATCATATTAAATGGCATAAATCAGGAACAAGACAGGGTTGTCCATTCTCTCCACTCTTATTTAACATGGTACTAGAAGTTCTGGCCAGAGCAATCAGACAAGAGAAAGAAATAAAAGGCATCCATATTGGAAAAGAAGAAGTAAAGTTATCGCTTTTTGCAGATGATATGATCCTATACATCAAAAACCCAAAGACTCCATAAAAAGATTACTAGAAACAATAAACCAATACAGTAAGGTTGCAGGATACAAAATTAATATACAAAAGTCCATAGCCTTTCAATATGCCAACAATGAAACATTAGAAAACATTCAAAAAAATAATCCCCTTCACGATTGCAACAAAAACAACAAAAATACCTAGGAATAAACATAACAAAGAATGTAAAGGACCTATATAATGAAAACTTCAAAGTATTGTCAAGGGAAATTGAAAAAGATACAATGAGATGGAAAAATATTCCTTGTTCTTGGAAAGAAAGAATAAATATAATCAAAATGGCCATATTACCCAAAGCAGTATACAAATTTAATGCAATTCCTATCAATATTCCAATGATATTATTTTAAAAAATGGAACAAAAAATTATCAGATTTATATGGAACTATAAAAAACCCCAAATAGTCAAAGCAATCCTAAGGAAAAAGAATGAAGCTGGGGGTATTACAATACCTTACTTCAAACTATATTATAGAGCCACGACAATCAAAACAGCATGGTATTGGCAGAAAAATAGACATTCAGACCAATGGAACAGAATAGAAAGTCCAGAAATAAAACCACATATATATGGTCAAATAATTTTCTATAAAGGGGCCAAGAACACACAATGGAGAAAAGAAAGCCTCTTCAAAAAATGGTGCTGGGAAAACTAGAAAGCCACATGCAAAAGAATGAAACTCGACTACAGTTTGTCCCCTTCTACTAAAGTTAATTCAAAATGCATCAAAGACCTAAATAGAAGACCTGAGACAATAAAGTACATAGAAGAAGACATAGATACTAAACTCATGGACTTGGGTTTTAAAGACCATTTTATGAATTTGACTCCAAAGGCAAGAGAAGTGAAGGCAAAGATAAATGAATGGGACTACACCAGACTAAGAAGTTTTTGCACAGCAAGAGGAACTGAAAACAGACAGCTAACTAAATGCGAAATGATATTTTCAAACAACAGCTCAGATAAGGGCCTAATATTCAAAATATACAAAGAACTCATAAAACTCAACAACAAACAAACAAGCCAATAAAAATGGGAAGAGTTTCACTTTTATGTCTCACCTATGTATGGAATAATGCAGTTCCTGTTTTTTTCTGATTTACTTCTTTCGCTTCGTATCATGTTATCAAGATCCCACCATTTTGCTGTAAATGTTCCGATGTCATCATTTCTTATGGCTGAGTGGTATTTCATAGTGTATATGTGCCACATCTTCTTTATCCAGTCATCTATTGACGGGCTTTTTGGTTGTTTCCATGTCCTGGCCACTGTGAACAATGCTGCAATAAACATGGGGCTGCATGTGTCTTTACGTATCAATGTTTCTGAGTTTTTGGGGTATATACCCAGTAGAGGGATTTCTGGGTCATAAGGTAGTTCTATTTTCAGTTCTTTGAGGAACCACCATACTTTCTTCCATAATGGTTGTACTACTTTACATTGATAAGAGTGTGGTGGTTACGGGGGGAAGGGGGGAAAGGGAGAGGGAAGGGGGAGGGGGAGGGGCACAAAGAAAACTAGATAGAAGGTGACAGAGGACAATCTGACTTTGGGTGATGGGTATGCAACATAATTGAATGACAAAATAACCTGGACTTGTTATCTTTGAATATATGTATCCTGATTTATTGATGTCACCCCATTAAAAAAATAAAATTATTTATAAAAAAAAATGGGAAGAGGACATGAACAGATACTTCTCCCAGGAAGAAATACAAATGGCCAACAGATATATGAAAAGATGCTCATCTTCATTAGTTATTAGAGAAATGCAAATCAAAGCTACAATGAGATACCACCTCACACTTGTTAGATTAGCTATTAGCAAGACAGGTAATAGAAATGTTGGAGAGGCTGTGGAGAAAAAGGAACCCTCATTCACTGTTGGTGGGAATATAAAGTAGTACAACTATTATGGAAGAAAGGATGGTGGTTCTTCAAAAATCTAAAAATAGAACTACCTTTTGACCCAGCAATCCCTCTACTGTGTATATACCCCCAAAACTCAGAAACATTGATACGTAAAGACACATGTAGTCCCATGTTCATTGCAGCATTGTTCACAGTGGCCAAGACATGGAAACAACCAAAAAGCCCTTCAAGAGATGACTGGATAAAGAAGATGTGGTACATATATACTTTGAAATACTACTCAGCCATAAGAAATGATGACATTAAATCATTTACAATAAAATGGTTGGATCTTGATAATATTATATGGAGTGAAATAAGTAAATCAGAAAAAAACAAGAACTGCATGATTCCATACATAGGTGGGACATAAAAACGAGACTAAGAGACATGGACTAGAGTATGGTGATTACTGAGGGGGGCGGAGGGAGAGGGGAAGGGGGTGGGGAAGGGGCACAAAGAAAACTAAATAGAAGGTGTCAGAGGACAATCTGACTTTGGGTGATGGGTATGCAACATAATTGAATGACAAGATAACCTAGACATGTTATGAATATCTCCCCATTAAAATCAATAAAAATTAAAAAAATTAAATTTTAACATGGTGACATTGATCAACAAGAAAAAATAGATTTTGGGTATACATCTCCAAGTATTTAGACAGTCGATTATGTTGTATACCCATCACCCAAAGTCAAATCATTGTTCGTCACCTTTCATATTTTTGTTCCTTTTTATACCTTTCTTCAACCCCCTCCCCCTAATAATTATCAGTCCTTATCCCATTATATGTTCTTTCTCCTCTGTCAAATATTAATTAAGCTTATAAGCATGAGTTTATTTCTGTGTTTTTTATTCTGTTTCATTGATCTATTTGTTTTTATGCCACTACCTTGCTGTTTTGATTGCTATGACCTTGTAAGTATAGTTTGATATCAGATATTGTGATTCTTCCATTTTTGTTCTTCTTCCTCAAGATTGCTGTGCCTATTTGGGTTTTTTTTTTTGATTCCAAAGAAAAGTATGGCTTATTTGTTTCAATTCTGTGAAATATCTCATTGGTATTTTGATAAGAATTGCAATAAATGTTTAGATTGTTTTGGGTAGTATGGACATTTTAACAGTGTTAATTTTTTTTATTCATAAGCAACGTATATGCTTACATTCATTTTTATCTCTCTTAATTGCTTTCTTAAGTATCTTATAATTTTCCAAGTTCAGATATTTTTGTCGGTCAAATTTATTTTTAGATATTTTGATGCAACTACAAATGGGATTGTTTTCTTAGTTTTCCTTTCTGATAGATAATTATTGGTGTATAAAAATACCACCAATTTCGGTCTGGGGTGTTGGAACTGATATTTACTAAATTTATCAGTGATAGCTGTTTATTGGTAGAATTTTTAGGGTTCTCTATATAAAGTATCAAGTCATGTGCAAATAATGAAAATTTTACTTTTTTCTTTTAAAACTTGGATACCTTTTATTTATTTTTCTTATATGATTGCTATGGCTTAATCTTCCAGTGTTATGTTAAATAAGAATAGTGAAAGTGAACAACACTTTCTTGTTCCTGATCTTAAGGGAAATGCTTTTAATTTTTTTCCATTGATGTAGCTGTGAGTTTGTCACATATGACTTTTATTATGTTGAGGTCTGTTTCTTCTATGCCCAGTTTGCTGAGAGTTTTTGTTATATATGGCTGCTGGATTTGATCAGATGCTTTTCTGCCTCTATTCATATAATTTTATTATTTTTATCTTTTATTTTCTTAGTGTTGTGTATCACATTAATTTATTTGCACATATTTTAACAACCTTGCATTCTAAGAATGAATACATCTTGTACATGGTTAATGATCTTTGTAATGTATTACTGAATTTGGTTTATTATTATTCTGCTGAGGAATTTTGCATCTATATTCATCAAGGATATTGGCATATAATTTTCTTTCTTTTCAGTCTTTATTTGGCTTTGGAATTAAGATAAAGCTGGTCTAGTAAAATGAGCTTGGGAGTCTTCTTTCTTTTTTAATTGTTTTGGAATAGTTTGAGAAAATAGATTTTGGTTCTTTGAATGTTTGGTAAAATTCACCTGAAAAAACATCGAGTCCAATATTTTGTTGTTGGAAGCTCCTTAATGAATGCTTCAAATTCATTAATTGTAATCAGTCTGTTCAGATTTTCTGTTTCATACTGATTCCGTTTTGTGAAATTATATCTTCCTAGGAATTTATCCATTTCTTCCAGATTGTCCAATTTGTTGGCATATAGTTGTTCATAATACTTTCTGATAAATCTTTGTATTTCTGTAGTGTCGGTTGGTATTTCTCTTCTTTTTTTCCTTTTTTTGACAGAGACAGAGAGACAGTCAGAGAATGACAGATAGGAACAGACAGACAGTAAGGGAGAGAAAAGAGAAGCATCAATTTTTTTTGTTGCAGCACCTTTGTTGTTCATTGATTGCTTTCTCATATGTGCCTTGACTGGGGCACTATAGCAGATAGAGTGACCCCTTGCAAAAGCCAGTGACCTTGGGCTCAAGCCAGCAACCATAGGGTCATGTCTATAATCCCACACTCAAACCAGTGACCCCACTCAAACTGGTGACCCCACACTCAAGCAGGTGGCCTCAGGGTTTCAGACCTGGGTCCTCTGCATCCCAGTCTGACGCTCTATCCCCTGCACCACTGCCTGGTCAGGCTTTACTTCTCCTCTTTCTTTTCTGATTTTATTCTTTTTTGTTCTTTCTTTTTTTTTTTGTGGCAGAGACAGAGTCAGAGAGAGGGACAGTTAGGGACAGACAGACAGGAAGGGAGAGAGATGAGAAACATCAATTTTTGTTGCAGTTTTTTAGTTGTTCATTGATTGATTTCTCATATGTGCCTTGACCTGAGGGCTACAGCAGACCAAGTGACCCCTTGCTCGAGCCAGCGACATTGAGCTGAAGCTGGTGAGCCTTGCTCAAACCAATGAGCCCACAATCAAGCTGGCGACCTTGGGGTCTCAAACCTGGGTCCTCCACATCCCAGTCCAATGCTCTATCCACTGCACCACCGTATGGTCAGGCTCTTTCTTTTTCTTGATGTGTCTAGTTAAAGGTATATCAATCTTGTTTATCTTTACAAAAACCATCTGTTGGTTTTGTTAATCTTTTGTAAATTTTTAAACTCTATGCATTTATTTTTTCTTTGATCTTTATTATTTCCTTTATTCTACTCACTGTGGGCTTTGTTGTCTTTCTTTGTAGTTTTTTTTAAGTGTACAACTAGATTGTTTATTTAAGGTTTTGTTTTATTTTGTTTTTGAGGTAAGTCTGTAATGCTATAAATTTTTCTTAGTATTGCTTTTGTTGTATCTCAAAAATGTTAAGTTGTATTTTTATTTTCATTTGTTTCAATGTAACTTTTGACTTCTTCATTAATCTCATTGTTACCTCATTCATTGTTTATTAACATGTTATTTAGCCTCCATGTGTTAATGTACTTTTCAGTTTTATTCTTGTGATTGGTTTTTTGTTTATGCTCATATAATCAGAGATTATGCTTAATATAGTTTCAATCTTCTTAAATTTATTGTGGTTTGTTTTTTGTCCTATTATGAAGTCAATGAATAACCATAATTGTTTTCATCTTTCTTTCAAGTAAGAATAAATTTTCATGAAAATAAATGTCTTGTTAAGCACAAACCTTAAATGATTTTACAAGTGCTTTTCTTTTAAATAACTATTATACTGTGGTGTGCAGCAGAAGTACTTCATGTATAACTCATTTTTTTCACACAAGACATTAAAAATATGTGTACTTAAGATCTCATAATCTAAGAAATTAATAATTTTTACAACTTCATCTAGGACATATAAGTGAAACTAAATTTTTTTATCCATGAATATGTGGCAGTTAATAATAGTATAATTTGATTAAACTGCCATGATTTGTATTAAGGCACCAGAAGTTTTACCTTCCATAACCTTTTTACCACCAGTGCAAATATCAATGCAGTGCAAAGGCTTATAATGTCTTAATGTTATGGTAAATATAGCTTTAATCTTGAGGGTCCACTAAAAAGTCCCAGGGCCCCCAGAAATATAGAGAACTGTGGGTAGATAGCCATGTTACAAAGGTAATCACAGAGGCATTGTTTTAAAAGAAATCAGGCAAAACATTGTTACTAAATACTACAGACAGAGTTATATAATCTTTCATGTTAGAAATAACCATATATACTGTTCACAAAAATTAGGGGATTTTTCAAAATAATATGAAGCTATAAAAAAAAGCATTTCATTTGTTTTTATTAAACAAGAACATCAGAAAAGCAAATGAGAAGTCAAAGAAAGTTGTTCAATTATGCAAATGGGATGCAAAACCAACTTGTATTTCCTTGGTAAAAATGCACTATACAAAAGGCTGAAACTACTGGAGTATCTGCACATTCCCTGATCTTTAAAGTGCACATCCTGCAATTTTCCAACCCTTGCAGTGCCCCTGCAACAGGATTTGCCAAAATGCAAAGCCTGGAGAGCCATAGGATGTCTTGAAGCTTGTCAAACACAGACAACAGTGGCAACAGCACTTGGAACATCCCAAATCATGATTAGCAGACTATGGAGTTGCTTTCCAGAGGCTGACACAGTACGGAGAAGATGAGGGCAAGGTCATCTGTCTGATGACAGATACACACCTAGATGATACAAAGTTGGATTCATCATGTTGGACTGCATGCCGGTGACCAATGTATGCATTCTCTTATCTGCTGAACACTGTAGAACACATAGAAGGTGGGCTGATGAGCATCGTCATTGGACCTATGATGAGTGGTCAACTGTCCTCTTCTTTGATGAGTCACAGTTCAGTCTGCAGCCTGACAGTCATCATGTCCTGATCTGGCATGAACAAGAAACACGGGAGAATCTACATTTCATGCAAGAAAGGGACTCCATCAGTGGTGATGGAATTATGGTGTGGGCTGGCATCAGCATTGGTGGTCATTCCGCCAATATCATAAAATTTCCACATACCATAAAATACCTTTTTTTGTTTTATTAAAACTGAATTTATTAACAATAGTTGTCATATCTCTCTAAGTGCTCTTTTTAAAAATTTATTGCTATCTCTTCTTCTTTTAGGCTTCAGATCTCAGTTTCCAAAGCATATTATAATTAGGCCTGTTTTCTTTTCTTTTAATTTCATCTTTTGTAATTTCATCAACAATTGAAATCTGTATTATAATAATAAACCCAAAGCTTCAGAACAGATTTACTATTTGTCTACAATATATTTTCACTATATAATCAATTCATCCTAAACCTCAGTTAATACACCGTCTTCCACCAGACTACTTCTTGTTTGATATCTTCTAATGTCTTAAGTAATCTTAATGGTAAGGAAGACAATATGTCTGCCTAAGACTGTGTCCTCTGAGAAGACATTCTACACCATATTTCAATAGAAATAGAGTATTAAACTAATCTAGCCAAGTCACGAAAAAATAAAATAAAAATAATGAATAAACAAACAACAAAAAGGCACAAGGGAGAAAATTTTGATCCAGAGTTGTTGCATTATATTATCTAAATTTTCCAGTTTTATAAAAAATATTGTATGGTGAATGCAAAGAAACAAGACAGTGTGTCACATAGATAGGAAAAAGTGTAAACACTAAAAATTACCTTTGAGGGAGTCAAGGTGTAGGACTTGGCAGACACAAACTTCAAAGGAACTATTATAAATATTTTCAAACAACAAAAGGCAACCATGTTGAGATATTTACAAAGAAGTTATAAAATGGAAACTATCATTAAACTGTTGAAATTATATTTAAAATAAAAATTTCAAAGATACAAATAAAATAAAAAAATCACTAGAGAGACTCAAATTACATCTGAACCATCAGATCAACAGAGATTATGCAATCTGAAAACAAAAATAAATAAAAGAGAATAAATAAATTGAGAAATACAGAAAGTGTGAGCCATAATAAGTATCAGAAACAAAGAAAAAAGAGAAAGGAAAAAACATATTCCAAAAAATAATGGCTGAATTTATCTTAAACTTGATGAAAAACTATATACACATTTCAGAGGCTCAATAAAATCTAAATATAATAGGATTTAAAATGGTAGAGTAAGGAATCCTGAAAGTGTTCTTCTTGGTAAAATCAATAAGAGCAATTGGAAAATTATCAAAATCAACTTTTCACTGCTCTGAAAAGTGATTAAAAGCTTGCAACAATCTAGGGGAATGTTTATTAGAAAATATATATATATTGCCTGACCTGTGGTGGCGCAGTGGATAAAGCATCGACCTGGAACGCTGAGGTCGCCGGTTCAAAACCCTGGGATTGCCTGGTCAAGGCACATATGGGAGTTGATGCTTCCTGCTCCTCCACCCTTCTTTCTCTCTCTCTGTCTCTCTTCTCTAAAATGAATAAATAAATAAATAATAAAAAAAAGAAAAAAAAAAGAAAAAATATATATACTTATTTTTTGAAAGAACAATGAACTTTCTAATGTTCTAGCTTGCTCTAGTTCCATAACTCTAGCCCAAGAATCTTCAGTAGTGGGGAAAGCCAATAGTCTGGAACCACGGTATAAAACCAGCAGCCTGTCAACCACAAGAGAAGTCAGAATGAAGTTTGAGAGCTTCCAAAGCTGCATCTCCAGTGAGTTGTTATTACTGCACCTATGTGGACATTCCCTGGAAAATGCCACTAACGGGGATTTTTGATTGTACTTAGAGATTTCCCAGTGTAAACATTACAGAAATTTTGGATATAGTTGTTGAAAATAACAGATTTAATTCAATAAGAAAAAATATGTTTTTGAATTGAAGGTAAAAATAAGAAATTTTTAGAAAAACAAAAATTGAAAGACTATGTTGTTAATGAACCCATTGTATAAGAAATACTAAAATAATAACTTCAAGCTAAAAAGATATCAGATAATTATTCATAGCCATATTAAAAAGTACCAGTAGATGTAGGTAAATATAAAATATATAACATAATTGCATATTTTCTTCTTTCTCTCCTAATTGAAAAAAATGCATAAAACACTTTTAAAATAACAGTAATGTTGAATTATAATATATAGAAAATATACATTTCACAGTAACAACACAAAGGAGAGGAGTAGGAGCTAAGAGATATTAAAGTGAAAAAATGACATTATATGGCAACTCTAATCTACAAGGAGAAACAAAAATACCAAAAACTACAAATAAAAAGAATCATATTTTAAAAATTCTATAGGTCATTGCCAGTTAGCTCATTTGGTTAGAATGTTGTTTGAAAACATCAAGGTTGTGGGTTTGATCCTCAGTCAGGTAACGTATGGGAAGTGATGAATAAATTCACAACTAAATGAAACAATGAATAAATGCTTCTCTCTTTCTCTCTCTCTCTCTCTCTCTCTCTCTCTCTCCTTACCTCTCTCTGTCTCCCTAAAGTCAACCAATAAAAAATTCTATACATATATAGGTGTTATCCTCTCTCAGCTCTTTCATTTTTTAACTTTATTGATTTATTAATTTTAGAGAAAGGAGAGAGAGAAACATCAACTTATTGTTTCACTTACTTATGCATTAATTGGCTGATTCTTGTATGTGCCCTGACTGGGGATTGAACACACAAGTTTGGCATATGGAGATGATGCTCTACTGAGCTATCTAGCTAGGGTCTCTCAGCTCTTCTAAAAGACAAAACTTGTACAAAATAATAATGACAACAATGTAGTATGGATGTTCTAACATATAGAAACAATTTAAATAATCACATTAATAACACTATTTCTAAAAATATCAATGGTAACAATAATAACAATGCAAAAAAGGATAATAAAGGTATATAATTGTAACATTTCTATATCTTATGGGAATTAGGTTTGTATAACTCTGAGTAGAATCTGAATAAATTAATATGCATATTTTAATCCATAGGATAGAAACAAAAAGAAAATAACTCAAATATATATATATATATACACATAGTAAAGTGTTATTAAAAATTTAAACATTACAGTATAAACATTTACTTTACATAAGACAAAGAAGTAAACAAAACAGTAGGGGGAAACAAATGAGACACATAGAAAACAGGAAACTAAATGGAAAACATGACTCCAACCATATCAATAATAATTTAAATGTGATGATTTAAACAATGCAATAAAAAACTGAAAATGTCAGACTGAACAACAAAACAAAATTTAACTACCTGTAGATGGTATTTAAAAATGATATACTATAGATTCAACAATAAAATGGATTGAATGTAAAAGAACAAAGAATGATAGAACCTATGAATAGCAAGCAAAAAGACTAGGACTGGCTTTACTAATAACAAAATAGACTGTAATGAAAAGTTACTAGAGATAAAAGTATTTGTAATAATAAAAGGGTTACATTATCAAAATATATTATAATTATAAGCATATATGCAGCTATAACACAGTCCTAAATTACACTTGGCAAAAACTGACAGACAAATAGATAATTCAACAATAGTAGTTGGAGACTTAAATACCATACTTTTAATAATGAATAGAAAAACTAGACAGGAGACCATAAAGGACATAGAAAACATAAGCAACTTAATAAACCAACTTGGAATAACACATCACCATAACACTCATATGGCAGTTGCAAAATGCACATTCTTTTCTATACATATAGAAGAAAACACTTGGTTTGGGAAGGTAAACACACAATACAGTGTACAGAGATATGTTGTAGAATTGGGTACTTGAAACTTGTATAATTATGCTCACCAGTGTCACTCTAATAAATTCAATAGAAAAAGAAAAATGAAAAAAGAACTGACAGAATTTTAAATTTAAAAAGGCATGAGATGTTAGACATTAGACAATGCAGAACAAATAAAATCCAAAATATACAGAAGGATAAAAATAATAAGCATTAAGGAAGAAATAAATGAAGTATAGAAAGGAAAATAACAAAAATCAGTAAAACCAATAATTAGAGCAACAAAATTGACAAAACATTAGCTAGACTGCAAAAGAAAATCAGATTACTACAGTAAGGAATAAAAGAGGGGACATCACTATTGATCAAAAAATTAAATAACCTAGAGGAAATGGGCAAATTTCTAGAAACACACAGATACCAAAATGGGCTCAAGAAAAACAAAAAATCCACATAGACTGAAAATAAAAGTTAAAATATTAATAAGAAAACTTCCTACAAAGAAAAGCCCAGACTTAAAGGAATTCACTGGTGAATTCTATCAATAATTCAAAGAAAAAAAGGCACAAATCCTTTAAAAACATTTCAAAAAAAATAGAAAATTAAAGAATACATCTCACTTAATTCTATAAGGAGGCCAGTATTATAGTGAAAAAACAAAAAACAGATAAAAACACAGCAAGAAAAGTAATCTATAGGCCAGTATTCATTATAACTATAGATTTAAAAAAGCCTTAATACAATACTAAAAAGTCAAAATATCAAAATAAGGTCTGACCTGTGGTGGTGCAGTGGATAAAGTGTTGACCTGGAAAGCTAAGGTCACAGGTTCAAAACCCTGGGCTTGCTGGGTCAAGGTATGTATGGAGTTGATGCTTCCTGCTCCTCCCCCCTTGTGTCTCCTCTCTCTCTCCCTTTCTCTCCTCTTTTAATGAATAAATAAAATCTTTTTTAAAAATCAAAATGATTATATATTATTACCAAGTGAGATTTATCACAGGAATGCAAAGTTGGTTTAACATGTGAAAATCAATCAATTCAATACTTCATATTAATAGAATAAAATAAAAAACTACATAATGTGTTTATTAGATGTAAAAAAAACCTTTGAAAAAATTCTACACCTATTATTATTAAAATTCTCAGTAACCTAAAAATAGCTGGATACTTCCTCAATCTGATAAAAAATATCTATAAAAACCTATAATTAACATTATACTTAATGGTGAAAAATTGAATGCTACCCACATATGGTCACCAAAAAAAATAAATAAGGATGTTCATTCTTGTCATTTGTATTGAACATTCTACTGTAATTTCTAGGCAAGAAATCATGCAAATAAAATGAATAAAAGACATTCAGATTGTAGAGAAAGAAGGAAAATGATCTCTATTTGCATATTACATGATATTGCATGAAAATAATACTGAAGAATCCTAATAAACTATGTGAATGAATAAACAAGTTCAGTAATGTTTCAGGATAAAAACTCAATATTAAAAAGAAACAACAAAAACCTCAATTGTATTTCTTCACTAGCTCATTCCAAAAAACTTTTAGAAAACAATTTCTTTAACAATATTAAAGAGCACATAATTAAGAATAGATTTAATAAAAGAAATGGCAGCTTATACACTGAAAACTACAACTGTTGTTGACAGAAATTGAAGAATGTTTAAATAAATAAAAAGACTCTTTGTGTTTATGGGTCAGAAAAAAACATTGTTAGGATGACAATATTCCCTGAATTGAAATACAAGTTTAACTCAATCACAAGCAACACCCAGGCAGTGTTTGTTTCTTTCCCCACAAATTTACAAGCTCATCTTAAAATACATACGAGAAGGTAAGAGTACCAGAATAGCTAAAAGAATATTGAAAAAAAAGAATGAAATGGGGCGAACTTTGAATGAAGAAACTTTTCCTTTTCCAACTTGACTGCAAAACTATAATAACAAAGATAATCAGCATAACAATAGACTTGAGAGACTATAAATTCTCATTCACCTTTATGTCATAATTGATTTTCAACCAGGTTGCCAAGAAAATTCAATAAGGAAAAAATAGAATTTTTTATCTAATGATGTTGTGAGAACTGGATCTACATGAAAACAATGAAATTCAATCAATAAGTCACACCATACAAAGACTAACTCAAAGGAACACATACTTGAATTTACAAGCTGAAATTATAAATCTCTTAGAAGAAAGCATAACAGTATGTTATTTTGACTTTGGATTAGGCAAAAGTAAAAACAGCGATGAAAAAACAGATGAGATTTGTTTTTAATTTTATGCTTCAAAAGACACCATCCATCAAGAAAGTGAAAAACAACCCACAAAATGAGAGAAAACATTTGCAAATCATATATCCAGTCAATCATTATGTTAAAAATATATAAAGAATTCTCATAACTCAAAAATAAAAAGACAAGTAACCTTATTAGAAATGTAAAAAGGGGCCCTGGCTGGTTGACTCAGTGGTAGAACATTGCCCAATATGTGATGTCTCGAGTTTGATTCCTGGTCAGGGCACACAGGACAAGTAATCATCTGCTTCTCCATCCCTCCCCCTCCTCCTTCTCTCTTTCTCTCTCTTCTCCTCCCACAGTCATGGCTCAATTGGAGCCTCAGCCTCAGGTGCTAAAAATAGCTCAGTTGCAAGCATGGCCTCAGATGCGCAGAGTATCGGCCTCAGATGGGTGTTGTTGGGTAGATCCTGGTTGGGGTGCATGCAAGGATCTGTCTCTCTATCTCCCCTCTTCTCACTTGGAAAAGAAGAAACAAAAAGTTTTTGAGGTCAAATGAATATAGAAAACACTAAGCTAACTAAAATTACAACTGTGATATGTTCCTTCCCCACTGCAAGCCATTTCTATTACAGCCTTCAACTTTCTAAAATAGTATGTTTTTCAAACTCCTTTGTCTCTGGAACCCTACATTTGGAAGAGCATCTTTAAAACTTCTATTCTTGCCCTGGCTGGTTGGTAAAGCAAAGGCCCGGCATGTGGATGTCCCAGGTTCGATTCCTGGTCAGGGCACACAGGAGAAGCACCCATCTGCTTCTCCACGCTTCCTCCTCTCCTTTCTATTTCTCTCTTCCTCTTCCACAGCCATGGCTCCACTGGAGCAACGTTTGCCCGGGCACTGAGGGTGGCACTATCATGCGCTAATATGGCTCCGGTTGTAACAGAGCAACAGTCCAGATGGGCAGAGCATCACCCCCTAGTGGGCTTGCTGAGTTAATCCCGCATCCAGTATATGTGGGACTCTGTCTCTCTGCCTCCCTGCTTCTCACTTAAGAAAAATAAAAATAAAAATAAAAAATAAAAAAAATAGAAACGTGTTCTTTGGTCTCACTTTGGGAAAGAGTCATTTGATGAGGATACTCACATTTACCACTCTTACTCAACATAGTATTGGAGGTCCTAACTACAGGAATCAAATGAGATGAAGAATTAAAGGGCTACCAAATTGGAAACAAAGAAATAAAATTATTATTTGCAGATGACATGACATTATATAGAGACAACCCTAAAGACTCCACCAAAAAGTTCCTGGAACTGATAAATGAATTCAGTGAAGTGGCAAAATACAAAATAAATATTAAGAAATCAGTTGGATTTTTATACACCAAAAGTAACTAAGAAAACAATCTCATTTATAATTACATCAAAATACCTATTGAGTATTCAAGATAGTGGAGTATGTGAATGCATTACTCGCATCCTGCCATGACCACATCAAAATTACAACTCAATGACAGAACAACCATCATTTAGAACCACCTGAAATCTAGCTGAACTTTAAGTCCTATAACAAAAGATATGCAAAAGAATCCACATAGACACTGGTAGGAGGGGCAAAGATGCAGAATGTTCTTGTCCTACAACAACAAGTGGCAGATAAAAATAGGGAGGAATATCTCAACTGTGGAGTTCCCCCTGAAGAGAAGGGGGACCCAAGCCCCACACCAGGCTTCCCACAGAGTTCCAGCGTCAGGAAGAAAAGTCCCCACAACTCTGGCTGTGAAAAGCCTCAAGAGGCTGTTAAAATTCACGGGGTTGTGGTTGAATGAGTAGGCTGCTGCAGTCCCAGGTGTTCCTCTTAAAGGGCCCACCCACAGACTTATTTAGGCTCACTTGCTCTAAACTCCAGCACTGGGGCTGGAGCTGAAAAAGCACCAGGGACATACAGAAAGAAACTGAAACTAAAGGTGTTTGCACAGCAAAGGAAACTATCAACAAAACAAGAAGACAACCTTCCCAATAAAAGAACATATTCATCATACATATGATAATGGATTATTATTCAATATTTATAAAGAACTTATACCACAAGCACTAAAAACACAAAGAATCCAATTTAAAAATGGCCAGAAGACCTGAATAGCTACTTCTCCAAAGAGGTCATACAGATAGATAGCCAATAGACATAAGAAAAGGTGTTCAAGCTCACTAATTGTCAGAGACAAAAGCACAATGAGATATTACCTCACACTTTTCTGAATGGTTATCATCAATAAATCAGTAAGCAAAAAGTGTAGGCAAGGATTTGAAAACGAGAAAACCCTGGTGCACTGTTGGTGAAAATGCAAATTGGTGTGGCCACTCTAGAAAATAGTACAGAGGGTCCTCAAAAAATTTAAAGATGTAACTTCCTTATGACTTGATAATTCTACTTCTGGATATATATTTGAAGAAACAAAAAACCCTTATTTGAAAGAATATATGCACCCGTATGTTAATTTCACATGATTTATGATGATCAAGATATGAAAGCAATCCAAGTGCTTATTAATAGGTGACTGGATAAAGAAGTTTTAGTACATATATACAATTGAATATTACACTTTCATAGAAAGAAATGAAATCTTACCACTTGTGACAGCATGAATAGACATAGAGGTTATTATGTGAAGTAAAATAATTAGAGAAAAACAAATACCATATGATTTCAGTTATATGTGGAATCTAAAACTAAATAGAAATATACTTTTAGATACAGAGAACAGACTGATGTTTGCTAGAAGAGAGGGATATTGACGGATTGAGTGAAAATGGGAAGGTATTAAGAAGTACAAATTGGTGGTTAGGAAATAGTCATGAGGCAGGAAAGTTCAACATAAAGAATATAATCAATAATATTGTAACAATTCCATACAGTCCCAAGTAGGTACTTGAAATATCAGGGGGACCACTTTGTAATGTCTGATCATCTAACTTGAAGCTAATGTCAGATAATATTGAATGTAAACTGTAATTGAAAAATAAAATAAAAAAAGGGAGAGATTGCTATGCAGCCATTTACATTTTGCATCATTGCTAAAGGCTGTCTCTAGTTCTTCTGTGTAAAATGCAAAGTAACAGATTTTTTTGCTAAGCTACCAAAGGCACGGGACCTTCTCATCTTGAGTGTGACTGCCTCAACTGCAAATGCTTAATTTTGATGATAATTCTTAATGACATTAAAATCCAAAAGTAAATGCCCTGGCTGGTTGGCTCAGCAGTAGAGTGTCAGCCTGGCGTGCGGGGGACCCGGGTTCGATTCCGGTCAGGGCACATAGGAGAAGCGCCCATTTGCTTCTCCACCCCCCTCCCCTCCTTCCTCTCTGTCCCTCTCTTCCCCTCCCGCAGCCAAGGCTCCATTGGAGCAATGATGGCCCAGGCGCTGGGGATGGCTCCTTGGCCTCTGCCCCAGGCGCTAGAGTGGCTCTGGTCACGGCAGAGTGACGCCCCGGAGGGGCAGAGCATCGCCTCCTGGTGGGCAGAGCGTTGCCCTTGGTGGGCGTGCCGGGTGGATCCCGTTCGAGCGCATGCGGGAGTCTGTCTGTCTCTCCCCGCTTCCAACTTCAGAAAAATACAAAAAAAAAATCCAAAAGTAAAAAAATAAGTTAAAGAATGCCAGTAGCCACCAGAAGCTGGAAAAGAAAAGGAACAGATTCTCCCCTAGAGTCTCTAGATGAAGCATGGCCTTGAAGACACCATGGTTTTAGCCCAGTGATAATGATTTCAAGCTTCTTCCCTTCAGAAATATGAGAAAATAAATGTATCTTGTGTAGAGCCAAGTTTGTGGTAATTTTTTAGGCAGTCATGCATTTATAAAGACAATCCCAACTCTTCATAAAACAATTTTATGGTAAGCATAGAAAGAAGTACTATCCTTTAACATTTTTTGTATTTAGTGATACATGTTTCCAAGTAACTTTCATTAACACAAGTCCTAAACAACTTTTATTAGAACAATGAATAGGATGAAAAGCATTAACTCATATACCAACACAACAATACAAGTTACTCCAGGGGTAGAGGGTATGCCTTGCAATAAAAAATGATGTCATTGGCCCTGGCTGGTTGGCTCAGTGGTAGAGCATCAGCCTGGTGTGCGGGGGACCAGGGTTCGATTCCTGGCCAGGGCACACAGGAGAAGCACCCATCTGCTTCTCCACCCCCCCTTCCTCTCTGTCTCTCCCTTCCCCTCCCGCAGCGGAGGCTCCACTGGAGCAAAGATGGCCCGGGCGCTGGGGATGGCTCCTTGGCCTCTGCCCTAGGCACTAGAGTGGCTCTGGTCACGGCACAGCGACGCCCCGGAGGGGCAGAGCATCGCCCCCTGGTGGGCAGAGCATCGCCCCTGGTGGGCGTGCCGGGTGGATCCCGGTCAAGCGCATGCGGGAGTCTGTCTGACTGTCTCTCCCCGTTTCTAGCTTCAGAAAAATACAAAAAAAAAAAAATGATGTCACTCCAGCTAAGAAAAGGTAAATAGAGCTATAGTGGCCACATTAGTTAGGAATAATCAGAACCACGTATAAACAGCTCTGATTTAGAACTATAAAACAAAAATAATTAAATGCACGCACACACCATACATGAGGTTTTACTTAAGATTTAACAAGTAGGCCCTGGCCAGTTGGCTCAACAGTAGAGTGTTCAGAGTGTGAATGTCCCAGGTTCAATTCCTGGTCAGGAGACAAAGGAGAAGCAACCTTCTGCTTCTCCACTCCTCTCCCTCTCCTTTCGCTCTTTCTCTTCCTCTCCTGCAGCCAAGGCTCTGTTGGAGCAAGTTAGCCCCGGGCGATGAGGATGGCTCCATGGCCTTGCCTCAGGCGTTAAAATCTCTGGCTTGCCCAGCCAAGGAGCAATGCCCCAGATGGGCAGAGCATCAACCCATAGGAGACTTGCTGGGTGAATTTCAGGCAGGGTGCATGTGGGAGCCTGTCTCTTTGCCTCCCCACTTCTCACTCACAAAAATATTTTAAAAAAAGATTTGACAGGTAAATATTCTTTTCAAATCAGTGGAGTGAGGAATTAAGGGGATGTAGACATGATTTAATAAGGGACACTAAAGGGCCAAGAAGTCAAAATCTTTTTTTTTTTTTTTACAGAGACAGAGAGAGAGTCAGAGAGAGGGATAGATAGGGACAGACAGACAGGAACAGAGAGAGATGAAAATGAAAAGCATCAATCATTAGTTTTTTGTTGTGATACCTTAGTTGTTCATTTATTGCTTTCTCATATGTGCCTTGACTGTTGGTCTTTACAAGACTAACCCCTTGCTCAAGCCAGCGACCTTGGGTCCAAGCTGGTGAGCTTTGCTCAAACCAGATGAGCTTGCGCTCAAGCTGGTGACCTTGGGGTTTTGAACCTGGGTCCTCCACATTTCATTCCAATGCTCTGTCCACTGCGCAACCGCCTGGTCAGGCAAGAAGTGAAAATCTTAATAGATATCATAATATAAGTGCCAGTGAACTTGTCTTTGTGGACTCATTTTTAAAGAAATGTTTTCAACTAGGTGTTGCAGAAATTCACACTAATGTTCCCTGTTTCTCAGAGAGTTGGAAAACACAGTCCATGAAATTGGTGTAGTACTGTATGTACATATGACATGTGGCTTTCAGAAGAAATAAATAGGTGGATAAAAGCTTTAGTTTTGAGGCTAAATAAACCAAAGAAGAGTACTGAAGTTTTCTCATGACTTCAATATGTTTCCATTTCTTTCATCACTGACACATTTATTTAACTCATTCCTTCTGAAGTTGAACCTCAACTAGCACCTTCATGACTAGTACTTATAGTAAACTCTTGCTGATCCAGAAGTAAAAACTACAAAGATCACCAGATTGTTATTTATTACCCTGCACAAAAGTAGTTGATCTTCATAATGATTCTTTATTTCACTAAATTTTGAAATATATACAATAAAGTTTAAAGAAAGCTTTGTACTATTATAGATATCACAAATTGGATTATGTTATACATGATATGTTAATACTCAATAACTGTAGATAGAATACAGAAATTATTTATTGGATAAAATTGGAATGTACTGCTGAATAGAAAAAGGAAGAAAAATATTCGTATTTGCCAAATTTTGTACCAATCATTGTTAAAGAAATTACCTCATGCAAATGTCTTTACAATTTGTGAGGAATGTGTTATTATCCCCCTTGGGACTCAGGGTTAATGTGATTTTTCCTAAATTTCTACACTTATTAAATAGTGGAGTGATATATGACCCATGCCTGTCACTAAAACCCTGAGTTTTAACTATTCTCATCCAGGTAGAGAAATTTATAAAGTAAGTGGTAGAAACCTTGGTAAGAGTTTGAACATGTAAATGACATAATAAAAAGTAGGATTTTTTTTCTTTTTTAATTAATTCATTGTGTTTACATAGATTTTAGTGTTTTTGCAAATTCATTCTCCCCTCCCCCTTGTTCCCCAGTACATTCCCCCTGTCCCCCTCCCTGTAAAGCCCTCCCCCTTCCCTCCAGGATTTGTTTTGCTGATCTCATTCCATCCTATCAGCCTATCATTCCTTTTCCCTCTGTCCACCTTCCTTCTGGATCCTTTGATCCCGCCTCTGTCTCTATTTCGCTCCTCAGTTCATATTATTCATCAGATCCCTCAGATGAGTGAGGTCATATAATAAAAAGTAGGTTTTTTTTAAAGTAGATTCGTATGATAAGTTGGCACCCCCCAAAAATAAATAAATAAATAGAAGGAATAATATGAGGGTGGTGTTAAGAAGAGCCAGGTGGCAAAAATCAGACATACATATCTGTTTCAACAAAATAAAGTGTTGTGGGTGGAGCGCAGAGCAAATTCCTAGCAGCCATGGCTGATGCAATGCTGTGAGAATACTCCAGCTCCCAGAAGCCTCCTGGGCATGCCCAGGAAGGGAGCTAACCCACTATAAGGAAGTGACTCAGCACCAACCACGCAGCTCCCTGATTTTTTCAGCCATTGGCTTTGAGGAACACACTGTAACATCCTACAGGCTGAACCTGTGTATATAAACTAGCTTACTTCCTAAATAAAGTGGATCTGCGTCACTGAACCTGGTTCCCGGAGTCAGGTCTTTGCGTCTCTGTCGTCCTCACCCCCGGCAGGACTCTTCCACAACTGGCGCCCAACATGAGGCAGGGACCTAACCAGCATCCAAGGGATGGGTGAGTGACCCTCTGCAATGGGAAAGCTTTTCCCCCACTCTCGAGCCCCTCAGACTCGAGCCCTGCCTGCTCTATTGCAGAGTGGGCGAGTTGAAGTTTGTGAAAAGGATCTCTGTACTTACTGGGAGATTCTCTCTGGTCTCAATCCCTGAATTGAGGATGCACCTCTCTGGGACCTGGATACTTGGGCCTGAGCTTTCCGGCACAT
Organism: Saccopteryx bilineata; assembly: GCF_036850765.1. Taxonomy (NCBI): domain Eukaryota; kingdom Metazoa; phylum Chordata; class Mammalia; order Chiroptera; family Emballonuridae; genus Saccopteryx; species Saccopteryx bilineata. Next base: position 68,558,018 of record NC_089502.1, on the reverse strand, counting down.
CCGTTCAGACAAAGTACATGGGGGACAAACCTTCCCTCTTGGCCTCATTCCTGCCTTGCTAGCGATACACGCCTGCCTGACCAGTGCTCCTGCTGGGGACTTTCTGCCTCTCTGCCAGTGCCAAAGATATTGCAGGCTGCCTCTCTCTCTGAGGAGCACCTACCACCTTATTCACCCCCCCCTCCACTGAGGAAGAAAGTAGTTTAGCCTCCGAGTTTGACAAAATTGCAGCTGAGTGCGCAGAAACAAAACTAACCGAATTGGTAACTGCGCCATCAGCTCTGCCACTGGAAAAAGTGGAAGTCGCTACTTCTGCATTCCCTGGAGGGGCACAATGCCCCACCCCAGCCTCTCAGATGCCGTTTTCTACCCCAGCTTTAACTCCAACACGTATTCCTGCTGCAGACCCATGGGCCAGCCTATATGCTCCCATGTGTCTTTTTTCTTTCTGTCTGTCTGTCTTGTCTATTTTTCTGTATCTTAAACTCTCTCTCTCCCCCGCCTCTCTCTCTGAAATGATGCTGGAAGGACCCAGCCATGACACAGTGGCGGGGATCACACCCTCTTCTAATGCAAGGGAGAGGTTATGCTTATGTTTTTCAGCCAATTTGAATCCCAGGAACCCCACAACCTGCTTGACAGGGTTTCTTGGGCACACACTAAGTGGTTCAGTCTTTACCCATCCAAAGCCACAGCCCTGGCCTTCTCCATACCAACTAAGCCTCAGGGGAAGAGGTCCTCAGTGCTCCAGAAGAAGACCTTGCAGCCAGCGTGCATGCCCCATCACCTGGGGGAATGTCAAGGTTTTGATGGAGTGGGCCCAGAGAATTACCCCTGATGGGCCCCCAGGCCCTGGTGCTCTGTTCTTGCTTATGTGTGCTATAGCTGTGGTCCCCAACCCCTGGGCCATGGACCAGTACTGGTCCGTGGGCCACTTGGTACCGGTTCACAGAGAAAGAATAAATAACTTACATTATATTATATTTAAGTCTGAATGATGTTTTATTTTTAAAGAATGACCAGATTCCCTCTGTTACATCCAAGACTCACTCTTGATGCTTCTCTCGGTTACATGATACATTTATTCATCCCACCCTAAAGGCTGGTCTGTGAAAATATTTTCTGACATTAAACTGGTCCATGGCTAAAAAAGTTTCTGGACCACTGTGCTATAGTAACCGCTGACTTCCAGATGCAGGCAGCGGCAGCCCGGGGCTCGAGCCCGGCAACGCGAGGTGGTCTTTTCAGTTCATCTTTGGAGGATGAGAAGAATTGGGCCACAGTTGCGATTCAAAGACTCCAGAAGGTAAACAGTGGCAGCTGCAATGGGAGGATGAACAGAAGTCAGGCTTGCATCACCTAGTGGCCGCTGGAATGGCAGGGAGTGATGCTAAGCCACTGGTGGGTTCGCTGACATTTTGGGACATAGGGATGGTTGCCATCATGCTCTCCAGAGCAGAGATGGAAATGCTGACTTCCATTGTCAAGTGCTCCTCTTTGGGACAGTGTAAGACCTGCCAGGATGGCAGGGATGAGGGGGTGGCTGAGGCCTCATGTGCATGGACTGATTTCCTGGACTATGACCCGAGTGAGCATTGACTCCTTTGTGGGATGGACTTACGGATTTTGGACAATGTGAAATAACCTGATGGGAGTAGGGGGCAACTTTGCTGGAGGCCCTTCCCCTGCCCCAGGAAGCTTTTCCCATGGCTAGAAAGAAGGCCAAGGACATTTTGTGCTTTTGTCAAAGTGCTCAGAGACTGGTGAAATGTACCTTTGTAGTTGAAATTGTATGATTTATAATTTTGCAATTTGTGTAATGTGCCTTGCAACTATATGCAGTATGCAGCCCATGGCAAGCCATCTGTTCTGTGTTTGGACACTGGGACCTTTGTGAGAAGGGGGCGTGCATGGACCTATGTCCATTTCTTACAATCAAAATGAAACTGGGAAATGACATCCCACCCCTAGGAGAAATCCCCTGTTTAAGACCCCTGTTCTATTTCCTAACTAGTTGAATGTTACAGAAACTTGCCTCATTGTTTAATCCAGCTAATCTATTAGCATATAATATAATAGGTATTATAGTTGTTTTAGTTCTACTAGGGTTCCGTTGCATAATGCATAGCATTCAGAAGCTACAACAACAGCAAGCTGTCATTCATCAAGTCCAATTGGCCTTAATTAAAAGAGAAGGGGGAGCTGTGGGTGGAGCACAGAGTGCATTCCTAGCAGCTGCGGCTGATGCAATGCTGTGAGAATACTCCAGCTCCCAGAAGCCTCCTGGGCATACCTAGGAAGGGAGCTTGCCCACTAAAGGAAGTGACTCAGCACCAACCACTCAGCTCCCTGAACTTTTCAGCCATTAGCTTTGAAGAATATACTGTAACACCCTATTGGCTGAACCTGTGTATATAAGTTAGCTTACTTCCTGAATAAAGTGGATCTGCGGAACTGAACCTGGTTCCCGAAGTCGGGTCTTTGTGTCTCTGTTGTCCTCACCCCCGGCAGGACTTGTCCAGAAAGTAGCATCTAATAAATGTCTAAATTAAAAGGATGGCAGTAAGACTGGAAAGGAGGGAATGGTAGTGAGAGATTTATGCACTAATTGAATGTAGAAGACAAGAGTATATATATATGAGAATATCCTGAACCATGGTGATTTTTCCTAAGAGCCTCTGTCCCTTAACCACACATTCCAAGGAGATCTGTCCTATAGAGGCACCATGTCTATGTATATCAGTTTAAAACTATAGATCAAAGTTAAGTGAAATGTTTTGGGAGGAAACAAAATATGTGTGGCAGGCAGGCAGGAATAGAGCATGTTTATAGTGTCTGTGCAAGAAGAAAAATATTGATACTTTGTCCCCATTTGTTACAAATTCAATAACATTTACAATTAAAGCATTTTCTGGCTGGATGACAAGTCATCATCAAAACCAGAAGAGTTGGAATGGGTGGAAATAAGTTCGACCAACTAAGAAGATAATAATTTCAAATACAAAGGTTGTGACTTATAAACTGAGTGCCAGAAAATGAAAGCATCACTTTATGTGGTTGGCTAAACTTTCACTCCCTTTTTTTCCTCTAAACTAGCCATTTTATTTCTTTTTTTTTTCAGTTACTACCTTTTCCTCATATCACAGTGCACTACAAATAAACTTTTATTCCAGCAGATATTTAACTAAAATGGTGAAAAATATAATGGGAGAACTTTTGCTCTCTGTCCAGCAAGTAAGCAATTTAAAAGTTGTCACTCCCATCCTCACAGAAATAAAAAAGCTGAAATGGATAACTCTTCATAGAATAATGAGAGAATTGAGATCACAGGGAAATGCCTACTTTCAAAATTGGGTAAACAGAATATGGATACACAGAATCATAGCTTAGAGGAACAGAAACCCAGGAGAAGAAACCACCACTGGATCCAATATCTGGGTAAGAAATTTTAAAGTATAATTGACAAATGGTTGAAGAATAGGTATGAACAAACTTGAGAGGTTAAAAAGTCTTAGGTTGGGCACCAGTCTTAGAGAAGTCATTCATACCTTTCTGTGTTTTACCATCAATAATATTACCAGATTCTCACTGTGAGGTTTCAATCAAATCCTCTCATACTTTTTTCAAAGAGAACTCTCTACTCTCAGATTATTTTGTTCTTTTCAACAAGGCCTGCACTCAAGAGAAACTATTGTAACAAAACCTGAACAACTGAGACTATTCCAGAGTCTAAGGAATGCAGGAGAATGGAATTATTCAACTCTAGACCTTCTAGCATTTCAATAAAATCTAGGGGGAGAAAAAAAACAACAAGGAGCAACTGCAAAATCCAAAGTCCATTTGAAAGGTAGGCTCCTTAAAAGACTAAAAACTATTCATAGTTTGGGGGGGGCAGGTGTCCTTGATTTACAACACAATTCCATTTCTACGACAGTGACATAACCTAAATTTTGGTGTAAGTTGAAGTACACCTTCACCTAAGTCACCTACCTATCCTAACACAATTGTAAAATTATGATCTAAGCCAGGAGTTGGAAACATTTTTGGCTGAGAGAGCCATGAATGCCACTTATTTTAAAATGTAATTCCGTGAAAGCCATACAATATGTTTAACACTAAATACAAGTAAATGTGTGCATTTTATGTAACACCAACACTTTTAAAGTACAAGCCTCTGAATTCTTTTTAATAATGTTGTTATGCTGTTGCTAACCAATGATGAATAAAGTACTTCTTACCATTAATGCAACTTCTGGTGCTGCATGGTTTTGCTGATGGCTTTGTAGTCTGGTTGATCCAGTGTGAGGTTAAGCTTCATGCAGGCATTGAGACTTTCATCCATTAAAAGTGATTGTAGATTGGTCTTAACGTTCTTTAGATGTGAGAAAGACTACTCACATGCATACATACAGCCAAATATTGTCAGTACAGCAAAACTCACAGGCTGCAGTGTGTGGTATGTGATGGGAAGCGCTTTCCAAGTTTTGTCAATCAGCTGGTCCACGGGTTGAAGTTTTTTCATTTCTTTCCACTTGTGTTTGATCGCCAACTCTGCTTGCTGTTGTGCAAGTCTTTCTAAATCTTCATTGAGTGACTTGAACTTATTCACCCACATGCCCGAGGCCTTCAGGTCAGCAGTTTGTAGCTCAAAATCTCTGATGGAGACACCATGGATGTAACTCAGGTCAACGCTGTCCGCTGCACACTCGTGTGGATGGATGATGAACTTAAAAAGATGAGTGCGCTGATGAAATTCTCCAAAGCATACTTTGAATGACTGCGGGAGATTAGATGTGAAGCCCGCTAGCTGCTGGAGATCAAGATGTTGAGCAGGGTCACTTGCTATGCATGCATCTTTAAACTCTCTCCATTTTTCAAAGTTTAGTAAACGACCTGTTTCAATGTCTGCGATGAAGACTTTCAGCTTGTTTTCAAATGCAAACACTGCTTGTTGAAGGGTTAAGACTGTATTTCCTATGCCTTGCATTTTCACATTGAGCTGGTTCAGATGTTCAGTCATGTCCATGAGATAGTAGAACTTCAGGAGCAACTCAGTGTTAGCTAACTCAGGATACTTGATGTTTTTCATTTCAAGAAAAGTCTGGATTTCTCTCAGACAAGCCAAGAAATGGCTGAGCACCTTCCCTCTTGACATCCAATGAACATTGCTGTGTAGAAGCAGACCAGGATAATTATTCTCAACTTCATCCAGCAGTGTTTTCAACTAGGGATCATTTAAAGCTCGGGCAACAATAAAGTTGACCACCCGAATGACCAGAGACATCACCTCACCAAGCTGCTCACCACACATCTGAGCACAAAGTGCATCCTGTTGTAGGATGCAGTGAAAACTTAGGATGGGTCTGTTTACATGTTCACAAAGAAGCACTACAAATCCTGTTTTTCCCGACCATGCATGGAGCATCATCAGTCCACACCGAAATAAGTATATCTATCAGTAGATTTTTTTCTTTAGCGAACTCAGCGAGACTTGAATAAATCCTCCCTTCTTCTTGTCTCTTTCATAGGCAAACAGCAAGACTTTCCTCACATAGTGTGTCACCAACAGCATACCTTGCAATCACGCTGAACTGAGATAAATGGCTTGTCTGTTGACTCTTCCAAAGCGTAGAAAAGAATGGTGCTGCATTTATGTCCTTCACTTGTGTTGCCTCAGTTTGATTTGCCATCATGATGGTACAATTGTGAACAGTTCTTGCCAACAGAGGCATGTCTTTTATTTGTTTGATTATCTTGTCTTTATCTGAAATGTCATCAAAATTTCATTGGAAACATCAAGCATGAATGTTTTGGCATACTCCCCATCTGTGAATGGCTTTCCATTTCTCACAATTGCTAAAGCACCAGCAAAACTAGCCAAATTTCAGTCACCTTGTTTGATCCAAACATGGAATTGCTGCTGACTAGCTTGCGCTCTGCACAGTAGCTCTTGACATGCTTTCTTCCTGCTGTCTCCCACTAGATATTTCTATGCAAATGTAGTATGGCATGTGTCAAAGTGCTGCTTTATATTTGATGGTTTCATAGATGCAATTTTATCATTGCATATTAGACACACTGCAGAATCTGCTCTCTTCACAAAGACAAATTTCTCTGTCCATTCCTGCTGAAAAGTATGATACTCCTCATCTTTTTTCTTTTAGCCATCTTCTTTGTCAAAAGGGTTTCTGCAATTAGCTAGCTGAGTACTTGATTGAAAGGAGGAAAGTTTACTTCCTGAACTCACAACGACCCATGTACATTAACATTATCCAAAAACAATGGTGTTGTTCAGGAGGACAGCTGTGATTGGGTTCAGCCACTCACAACCATGAACATGAGTGGTAGGAAATGATTGGATTGTAATACATGAGAATGTTTTATATTTTTAACGTTATATTTTTAAATAAATTTTTATTAATTTTAATGGGGTGACATTAATAAATAAGGGTACATATGTTCAAAGAAAACATGTTCACATTATCTTGTCATTCAATTATGTTGCATAGCCATCACCCAAAGTCAAATTGTCCTCTCTAACCTTCTATCTGGTTTTCTTTGTGCTTCTACCCTCCCCCCTCTCCCTTCATTTCCTCCCTTCCCCCCCAATCACCACACTCTTGTCCATGTCTCTTAGTCTCGTTTTTATGTCCCACCTATGTATGGAATCATGTAGTTCTTTTTTTTTTTTGATTTACTTATTTCAGTTCATATAATGTTATCAAGATCCCATCATTTTGTTGTAAATGATCTGATGTCATCATTTCTTATGGCTGAGTAGTATTCCATAGTGTATATGTACCACATCTTCTTTATCCAGTCATCTAATGAAGGGATTTTTGGTTGTTTCCATGTCTTGGCCACTGTGAACAATGCTGCAATGAACATGAGGCTGCATGTGTTTTTACATACCAATGTTTTTGAGTTTTGGGGGTATATACCCAGTAGAGGGATTGCTGGATCATATGGTAGTTATATTTTTAGTTTTTTGAGGAACAACCATCCTTTCTTCCATAATGGTTGTATTACTTTATATTCCCACCAACAGTGGATGTGGGTTTCTTTTTCTCCACAGCCTCTCCAAAACTTGCTATTATCTGCCTTGCTGATAATAGCTAATCTAACAGGTGTGAGTTGGTATCTCATTGTAGTTTTGATTTGCTTTCTCTAATAACTAATAAAGATGAGTATATATATATATACACACACACACACACACACACACACACACACACACACACACACATACATACACATACCTGTTGGCCATTTGTATTTTTTCCTGGGAGAAGTGTCTGTTCATGTCTTCTCATTTTTTTATTGGATTGTTTGTTGTTGAGTTCTATGAGTTCTTTGTATATTCTGGATATTAGGCCCTTATCTGAGCTGTTGTTTAAAAATATCATCTCCCATTTTGTTGGCTGTCTGTTTATTTTGTTTGCAGTTTCTCTTGCTGTGCAAAAACTTCTTAGATGTGGTGCCATTCGTTTATCTTTGCCTTCATTTCTCTTGCCTTTGAAGTCAAATTCATAAAATGCTCTTTAAAACCAAGGTCCATGAGTTTAGTACCTATGTTTTCTTCTATGTACTTTATTGTTTCAGGTCTTATATTAAGGTCTTTGATCCATTTCAAATTAATTTTAGTACAAGGGGACAATCTGTAGTCGAATTTCATTCTTTTGCATTTGCATGTGGCTTTCCAGGTTTCCCACCACCATTTGTTGAAGAGGCTTTATTTTCTCCATTGTGTGTTGTTGGCCCCTTTATCGAAAATTATTTGACCATATATATGTGGTTTTATTTCTGGACTTTTTATTCTGTTTCATTGGTCTGAGTGTCTATTTTTATGCCAATTCCATGTTGTTTTGATTGTCATGGCTTTATAATATAATTTGAAGTCAGGTATTGTAATGCCCCCAGCTTTGTTCCTTTTCTTTAGGATTGGTTTGGCTCTTCAGGGTTTTTTATAGTTCCATATAAATCTGATAATTTTTTGTTCCATTTTTTAATAAAATATCATTGGAATTTTGATGAGAATTGCATTAAACTTGTATATTGCTTTGGGTAATATGGTCATTTTGGTTATATTTATTCTTCCTATCCAAGAACAAGAAATATTTTTCTATTTCATTGTATCTTTTTAAATTTCCCTTAACAATACTATATAGTTTTCATCATATAGGTCCTTTACATTCTTTCTTATGTTTATTCCTAGATTTTTTGTTGTTGTTATTGCAACTGTGAAGGGTATTATTTTTTGAATTCGTTTTCTAATATTTCATTGTTGGCATATAGAAAGGTTATGGACATTTGTATATTAATTTTTTTCCTGAAACCTTACTGTATTGGTTTATTGTTTCTAGTAATCTTTATGTGGAGTCTTTGGGGTTTTCAATGTATAGGATCATACTATCTGCAAAAAGTGAAACCTTTATTTCTTCTTTACCGATATGGATGGCTTTTATTTCTTTATCTTGTCTGATTGCTCAGGCTAGAACTTCTAGCACCATGTTAAATAACAGTGGAAAGAGTGGACAACCCTGTATTGTTCCTGATTTAAGGGAGAAATTTTTCAGTTTTATGCCATTTAATATGATGTTAGCTGATGGTTTATCATAAATGGCCTTTATCATGTTGAGATATTTTCCTTCTATACCCATTTTGTTGAGAGTCTTAAACATAAAATTGTGTTGTATTTTATTGAATGCCTTTTCTGCATCTATTGATAGGATCATGTAGATTTTGTTCTTTTTTTGTTGATATGGTGTATTACGTTAACTGTTTTACATATGTGGAACCGTCCTTGAGATTCTGGGATAAATCCCACTTGATCATGATGTATTATTTTTTAATATGTTTTTGTATTCGATTTGCTAGTATTTTGTTTAGTATTTTAGCATCTGTATTTATTAGAGATATTGGTCTGTAGTTTTCTTTTTTGTGCCATTCATTCCAGGTTTCAGTATGAGGGTTATGTTGGCCTCATAAAATGTGTTTGGAATTATTGCTTCTTCTTCAATTTTTTGGAAGACTTTGAGTAAAATAGGAACCAAGTCTTCTTTGAATGTTTTACAGACTTCTCTAGTATAGCCGTCTGGGCCTGGAGTTTTATTTTTGGGGAGATTTTTAATACTTTTTTCCATTTCCTTCCTTCTTATTGGTCTGTTTAGGCTTTCTGCTTCTTCTTGACTCAGTCTAGGAAGGTTGTATTGTTCAAGGAATTTATCCATTTCTTCTATATTGTTGAATTTGGTGGCATATGGTTTTTTATAGTATTCTATAATAATTCTTTGTATATATTTGATATCTGTGGTGATTTCTCCTCTTTCATTTTGGATTTTTTTTATATGAGTCCTTTCTCTGTTTTCCTTGGTAAATCTTGCCAAGGTGTGGTCAATTTTGTTGATCTTTTCAAAGAACCAGCTCCTTGTTTTATTAATTTTTTCTATAGTTTTTCTGTTCTCTATTTTATTTATTTCTGCTCTGATTTTTATTATTTCCTTTCTTTGGCTGGTTTTGGGTTGTCTTTGTTTTTCTTTTTCTATTTTAAGGTGTGAAATTAAGTGGTTTACTTGAGCTCTCTCTTGTTTGTTCATATAGGCCTGAAGCTATATTAACTTCTTTTTATCTATGTGCTTATTTCTTCTTTGACCCACTCATTTTTTAAAAATATGTTGTTTAGTTTTCACATTTTTATGGGTTTTTTAACCTCTATTTTGCATTTGAATTCTAGTTTCAAGGCTTTATGATCAGAAAATATGCTTGGTACAATTTCAATTTTTCTGAATTTGCTGATGTTATTTTTGTTGCCCAACATATGGTCAATTCTTGAGAATTTTCTAGAGAAAAATGTGTACTCTGTCACTTTGGGATGAAATGTCTTGTAGATGTGTATCATATCCAATTGCTTTAGTGTTTCCTTTAAGGCCAATATTTCTTTATTGATTTTCTGTTTGGATGAAAGATCTAGAGCCATCAGCGACATATTGAGGTCTCCAAGTATGATTGTATTTTTGTTAGTTTTTGTTTATAGGTCAGTCAGTAGCTGTCTTATATATTTTGGTTCTCCTTGGTTTGGTTCATATATATTAAGATGTGTTATATCTTCTTGATTCAGTGTCCCCTTAATCTTTATGAAATGACCTTTTTTGTCTCTGAGTACTTTTGCTTTCTTGTAGTCAGCATTGTTAGATATGAGCATTGCTACACCTGCTTTTTTTTGGATGTTATTTGCTTGGAGTATTGTTTTCCAGCCTTTCACATTGAATTTGTTTTTATCCTTGTTGCCTAGATGTGTTTCTTGTAGGCAGTATACAGTTGGATTTTCTTTTTTAATTCATTCTGCTACTCTTTGTCCTTTTATTGGTGAATTTGATCTGTTTACATTTAGTGTAATTATTAACACCCGAGGTTTCCCTATTTCCATTTTATATATTGCTTTCTATTAGTTTTGTTATCTTGTTTGATTCTTCTCTTTTGTTTTTCTATCATTTGTTTTTGTTTGGTTGTAATCCATACTTTTTTCCTCTGTTATTACCTTTTTTAAGTCATGTGCTTCTGTGGTGGTTTTTTCATGGGTGGTTACCATTAATTAGTGAAAAGGGTACCTACCATGTTCATTGTAGTACACTATCTTATGAGTGCTTCTGCACTCTATTGTCCTTTGCTACTGTTAATCTCCATCCTCTCCCCTTTTTTTTGTTTTTGTTGTCACAGATTAAATTGTTTTTATTGTGTTCTTAGTCGAGCTTTTACTTGTGGTTTTTTTTTTTTATCTGGTTGGAAAACCCCCTTTAGTATGTCCTGAAGTGGGGGTTTTCTGATGAGAAAATTCCTCATCATTTTTGTATCTGTGAATGTTTTTATTTCTCCTTTGTATTTGAAGGATAAGTTTTATGGGTATAGTATTGTTGGCTGAAAGTTGCTCTCTTTCAGAACTTTAAATATTGGGGTCCACTCTCTTCTAGCTTGTAGAGTTTCTGCTGAGAAACCCATGATAATCTAATAGGCCTTCCTTTAGATGTTGTATTCTTCTTTTCCCTGGCTGCCTTGAGAATTTTTTCTTTGTCATTGGTTTGTGCCAATTTCATTATGATGACCCTGGGAATAGGTTTGTTGGGGTTAAGAAAACTCAATGTTCTGTTTGCTTCTTGAATTCGAGGCTTTAGTTCTTTCCACAGAATTTTGAATTTCACCCCTAATATTTGTTTGAATATGTTTTCCATTCCATTTTCTCTTCTCCTTTTCATATACCTATTATTCTTATGTTACTTTTTATGATGGAGTCAGTCAATTCCTTTAGGGCTTTCTCATTTTTTTTTAATTCTTGAGGCTCTCTCTTCTTCTTTCTGTTTTGCCTCAAATTGCCTGTCTTCTATGTCACTAATCCTCTCTTCTATCTGGCCTGTTCTAATTAGCTAATCTTGTTACATCATTTTTTGTTTTATGAATTGAGTTTTTCATCTGTTTGATTTGTTTTCATAGTTTTAATCTCCTTGATGATATATTCTTTTTGTTTGTTGAGTTGTTTTTTGAGCTCCCTAAATTGCCTTTCTGTGTTTTCTTTTATATCTAGAGTATTTTTAGGATTTCTATTTTAAATTCTCTGTCTTTTAACTCATAGGTCTCCAATCTATTAAATTTTTTCTATAGATTTTTTTCTCATTTATCTGTGATACATCTCTTTTTTTTTGTATCCATGATATCTGATTTCCTTTTCCTTAATGGGATCTGAAGGTGGTTTTGTTAATACCACTAATGAGAATTAATAAAGAATAAAAAGTTAAAAAAAGGAAATAATAAAAATAATTTAAAAATTATTATTTATTTTTCTCCTTTTTTTTGAGAAAATACCATGAAAAACTGAGAATTACATTGTGCTAAATGGAACAAAAACTACATATAACAGAGGGCCTGAGTTGGGGAGAAGTGATAAAAGGGAAAAAAGAAGGTAGGGACCCACAAAATGCAAAAAAGGAATACATTTGGATTAAGAATAAAATAATTTGCTTGTAAATGATGGTCAACTGAGAGATATTGTGAAATGGATAAGAGAGAAACAAGAAAAAGAAAAAAATACTTTTGTATTAAATGGAACAAAAACTACTATGGTGAGCCAGGGTTTGGGGGAATGTTAATCAGTTAAAAAGCAAAGTTAAAAGCACACAAAATGCCACAAAAAAATTCGATTTCAAAATAAAATAATTTGTTTGTGATTGAGGATAGAATGAGAGGAAAAGTAAAGGAGAAAAGAAGAAACTAAGAGAGAGGGAGAAAAAAGAAAAAGGGAAATAAGAAAAAAAAAAGGAGAGAGTGAAGGGTTTTTGAGTGTAACCCTCATAGAGAGAAAAGAAAAAAGAAAAAAAATGGGAAATGTAACACTGATGGGTAATGTAGTTCAAGATAAAGAGAAAAGAATGAGACAAGCAGAGAATAAAAGGACCAATGTGGAAGAAGAAAAATAAAGATAAGAAGATGAAAGAAACCCCCCCCAAAAAGAGGAAAAAGTTATAAAGACTGTGGATTTTTCTTGATTTTGAGAGGTTCTCTTTTTCATTATTCTTCTCTCTCCCTATTCCTGGTTGGTGGCTCTGTACCTCAGGCTCTGCCCCTGTGTTACACTTAGGTAGAGATTTTAAGTTGATGTGTCTCTATGGCGATGTCATATACTAGGCCTCAGTCTTGTTGGTAGTCAGGGCTACCAACAAGACTGAGCATTTGCAGGCTCCAACAATGGGAGAGTCTATTTTCCTAGAGCCTCTCTCCTAGTCTCTCCTTCCTTGATTAGCAGCCTGATGATCCAGCTATTAGGTTACCACTGCCACTGCCTGAAGATTAAGAGACTCAAAGAGCTGGCACTTTGAGTGCCACTCTATCCTCACTCAGTGCTGGGTTCTGGGTAAGGCTCTGTCAGTCAGAGCCACCAGGATAATCAGGCAGGGCTAAGAGTCAATTGCTCTCAAGGTGTCTTTCTATGAGCCTTATGGCATGTCCTGTATGCCTCAGCACTCTGTGGGACCACTCTCCCAGGCTTTTTGTACTTTGTAACCTGTATTGGCTGGGAAGAAAATGCCCTAGTCACTGCCTGCAGAACAGGAAGTCTTAAAAGCTGACAAGTTCCTCTTTTTAGCACAGAGCCCTGAGTATGAAAGCTCTGCCAATCAGAGCCACCAGCTTAAGCAGGTAGGGGGGCTTGTTGACTTCTGTTCAGTTCCCCAGGTATATCTAGTTAAATTTGCCTTAGCATTCCATGGATTTGCTTTCTGAAGGCATTTTCCTTGTTAAAAAGTCTACAGCCTAGCCTGTCTAACTTCTGCAGTGTTCTCTGAGGTTTGTTCCATAGAAATGTGTTTTTCACCCTTTATCGGCTGACAGGAAGTTGCCCCTGCCCCTATGTGCAGAGCAAGAGGCACTAAAAAATATCACATCCTTGTCTTAGATCACTGATCTGAGAGAGACCTTGTCAACTAGAGCTGCATAAGCCAGTTGGGCGGTGTGCATACTGGGTTAAGCCAATTTCAGTGATTGGATCCATAGATCTGCTCCAGAGACAGTGTGCAAGCTGCCTGTGCACCTTTCCCCCTAGTGCTTCCATATTTTTTCTTCCCTGGGTTGTTTGCCTGAGGTGCCCCACCCACCCAAAGAAGTCTGGGCATAAGAAAGTTCGCTTTCGCACACTCCCCACGTGCTGTTGCTGGGGGAGCAGGGACCACACCAAGACTCTGGTTGCAGCCCACACAGAAGCCTCTGACCCCGCCCCGCTGTCTGGGAACAGGAGCGCCCATGCCCGGTGCGCTAGGAGGAACCTCTAGCACACTTTCTGTGCTTGCCCACGATATCAGGGGTAATGGCAGCCGCCGTTCGCCTGCCTTTGCTGGGATCCAGCACCGGCATTAGCTAGTGTGGTCTGAGTTGCTGCAGGCACACTCTTTCCTTGACTTAAGCGTCTGTGCCCCAGCCCTGCTCCCTTCAGGTCTCCAACCCCCACTCTCTCTCAGTTCCAAGTGAAAGCAGCCCTTGCTCAGGTTAGTGAGGAAGGCAGAGTGTTCCTTATTTCCTTCAGGGTTGATGATATATTTAGCCAATTTTTCGCCCAATCATACCTTCTTGTTTAGTGTATGGAACTTCCAGACTCTCCAGGGATCGATTTTTCTGTCTCTGGTTGTAGAACTTGTTGAAATTTTGGGGAGAGGTATCAGGAGCACTCCTCACAGCACCATTTCTCTGATGTCACTCTCCTAAATACCTATATTTTTTTTTATTAAAGATTTGTCTGAGACCAGATGCAGCCATCAAAAGAGCCGCATCTGGCTCATGAGTCATAGGTTCCTGACCCCCTGGATTAGAGCATTGTCTGGAAGTGCAGAGGTTGCCTGTTCATTCCCTGATTAGGGCACATACAGGAACAGATCGATGTTCCTGTCTCTCTTTCCCTTCTGCTCTCTTGTTAAAATCAATAAAAAAAATTTTTTAAAGCTTTGAAAATGAGTGGAGTGACCCTGTCACTTTGAGAAAATCAAGTGACAAGTATTTGTCTCCAATGGTAAAATTTGGTCTTCAAGTTAAAATTAGAACTTTGGATATCTTGCACATATCACCATAAACTTGACAGCTTCCTATGTTTTATAGACTTCTCTAGTAAAACCAGTGGTTATAGTAACAAACATGATGTGTTTTTTATTCTGTATAGTGAATAGTATCAATAGTTTTGTAACTCAATTAATCAATGTTTTCCAAGACAATATATATTGTTACAAATAATTCATGTCTAAAAGGTACATTCAAAGTACAAAGTAGATCAATGAATTTTAATGAAAATGAGAAAAGTTCCTTTATATATTTTCAGAATCTACATTGCAATTATTTTAAAAATCTACTACTTGTCTTGTTTTAGTGTTATATAAAAGAATAATATGTACCCTAATACAAAAAAGGTAATTTAAATTCTCCTCCCTTTTGCATTTAGATACCCATGTCAGGCCAGATATCTTTCTCCTACATTACAACAAAACCAGTATATAATAGCAGGTTGAATGAAAAAACAGATAAGAGAATCCAAGTATCTTCTATTAAAGCAAAACATTTAAGAGTTATGCAAAAATGTAAAACAGTGTCACTCCTCTTAATATGTTTTGTAAGTTAATTACATGTTATTATATTAACATATAACCATTTTATTATTTTAAATGGATTAATATATAACATTATTAAACATCAGTTTCAAATGTTTAATGTAGTAAATATTGATGGATATAATTCATATAAATGGAAGGTCTTGGGATCCTAAATACTTTTTAAGAGTGTAAAGTGGTTTGAGACCAAAAAGCTTGACAATTGCTGATTTGAGGAATTCAATTAATAGCTCATTTAAGGAATGCTGATTTGAAAAATCTTTTATTACTTGTTATTGCCTGAAGTTACGGACACTTGGGATCTATTTTCTTGTGTTTGAAGTTCCTAAAAATCCTTGGTATTTTATCATTAGGAATTTTACCAGATTACACTTTTTTGTGACAACAGAAACTGAGAAGGTATGGGAGAGCACCGTATCACTTGAAGAGAAAGCTTAACAAAAGACCAACCAATAAAGAAAAGAAGGCAAGACACAAATGTAGTCTTCTCTTATTACTCCATGTTGGGCAAATAAGTTTGTAAAATGTAATTTTTATGCTACTTTGTTAAAAATAGTCACTGCTTATGTGATGCTGCTGCCAGGTGATAGTGCTAATTGCCTTTCTGCTTGGGAAGGGGCTAGGTTATGCTAATGTGTACTGGAGGAGAGATTTTTTGCTCTGAAAAGTTTTAAAAGGAGGAGTTAGGAGACCATTTTGGAAGAGGCCATGTGGTGATTGGAGAGGAAGCAGCAAAATGGAGGTGTGCAGATGGGGAAAAGGAGGTGGCTGAAGCTAGTGGGGCCTTAGATTCTAGGAAAAACCAGAAAGATTTTCCTGGTTGTGAAACTGGGCAACATGTGAGTGGGTTTTGGTGCCCCTGTGTTAGTTTTTTACTTGTTGGCCAGTACGAGCCTAGAATAAAGGTTATGGCCCACCAGTTCTTGACTCAGCAGTTTCATTACAATCTATTCTAATTCAATGGTAACCTGCACTAGCCAGGTGGCTGTGATGGTGGCCACAACTACTGGCTTTACATTCAGTTTTCACAATAATCAGTCACAGTGACATATATGAATCTAGTAAATCTCATAGCAAGATGACTGAAATAAGAAACCGAGACAAGGTCTTCCTTTTCCTCATTCTTTGTTTTTTCTGCTCATTGTTCATAGTTTTGACTATACAGAAACTGTTGCTGATGAAAATAAGATTCTTCTAGGGAGATGTGAGAAAAGCATTTTGGGAACTCATACGCAGGAGGATGTGAACAATAGTGGCAAGATTTATTGAAGGGAAAACAAAGGACTGCTTCCAGGTACCCAATGTCTCATCCAAAGTCAGATGCCTGAGCTCTATTTTATTGTGGGAAAAGTCCAGTCTCTGGAGCTGTAGAACGACACATGCATTTTTTCAGGTCCAAATGGACCAGACTCAGAGATGTAGAACTTGTCTGTGTCTCATTTAGCCATCTGCACATTTGCCACCAAGACTCAATGGCTCCTGGGCCACTATCAGTGCTACACTTGGGCCTGTACTTAAGCATGCACTTGGGCCCACTCAGCAGCCAGGCCTGCATGGCTGCTATGGAGAGACAGTGTATATTTGAATGAGTCCAGGACCTTTGTTGGGATTTGATTATGTCTCCTGTGGTTTGACAAGGGGTAAGCTTTCTTTCAAACTAACCAATCTTCTTCCTAATTGTTCTTAGGCTTGTGCTGGTGCCTTCCCCTATCCAATCCCTTTTCTGGATATCCCAGAGTTTCCTGCCCTTATCATACCTGATATTTAATCCAAATTTTTCCACACTAGACTCTTCTCCTTTATGGTGGCCATTTTGGCTCCTACTGCACATGCCTCAGTAGAAGGACTTGCCCTTGCACCACCTTGGTTTCTACTGTGCATGTGCCCAGCAAAGGAATTTCTCCCTTACTGTTTTATTTTTCTCTCTGGTAATCAATGGGAAAGAAACAATTATTCCCTGGAGATATTAGAAAGCCAGTCCTTCCTCCCTCGTGGGAGGTGGCAGAGGAATGTTAATCTCCTTGGTGGGGCAATGCAGCTATCTCCTGAAGTATCTGGAAGCTTCCTCTTCTTAATTAATTAGACTTAATGTCTGATTCCATTTACTGCCTTCCTTTGTTAATGACTAACTAACTAACTAACTAACTAACTAACTAACTAACTACTTTAACATATCCCATCAAGAACTCAGGGACCTTATAATCTTACCAGGGGAAATGGATAGAAGTTTTATTTTCTATAGCTTCTTCCTGCTGTCAAGGGTCATGGTTCTGCTTATTTCTGGGCACAAAATTCTTCCTATTTGCCACAAGAAGAAGGGAGCCAAAAGAGAAGTGGAATCTTTACTTGGAGTGGACGGGTTTTGTAAAGCCTGGGTTAATCAATGCTGTAAATATATTAAGAGCTCCAAATTTATTTTCTAGCTTTCTGGTAATAAAAAGCCAAAAGAAGGTGAATTTAAGACTTGTGTAGCAATTAATGTTTTAACAGCTAAAATAAGTTAAACTCATCTGCTCAGAGGGCTAAAGTTTTTTTCCTTTGATAAAAATTATCTCTCAGAAATTTGCATTTTAAAAGATGGCCTGGATAAGCAGAAGTGGATTAAGGTTGGCTGAGGCCCTGGGTGCAGAAGAAAATATTGGGCCCCTTAAAAAAGAGAGAGACAGGGAAAATAAAAATACATGTTAACTATATTTTTAAATAAATAAAAATATTATGTACTACTAATGTTAAAATTGCACATATGTATATAGCCAGTAGCCAAGGCCATCATCACAGCAGCCTTGCCCATGAAGGTTCGCATTGGATTTGGACAGTCGGTAAAGAAACAATGGAGCCAAAAACTGGTGGGCCATCATCTTTAATCCTAGCTTGCACCTGGCAGGCAAGTAAAAACACACACTGGGCTCCAAAACCCACTCACATTCAGTGCTCACAAAGCTACTGACTTATCCGAGTTTCCAAGAATCAAAGGTTTCTAGCTCACCAGACTTATTCACCTCTGTTCCCCAACTTCTTCCTTCTCCCTGCACAAACTGTGCACAAACTGGCCTCTCACTCAGCACTCCACCATCTTGTCTGCTTCTTCTGGCCTCCTCCACATGCATGGCCTTTCTCTGCTCTGCTCTCTAATGCTAATTTCAGGAACTGAGAGAGCAAGCTCCCATTCTGCCTCCATTTTATAGTGTAGAAATCCAAACCTTTAATCCAATATACAAAACAGGGAAGTCTTTAATACAAAGTCACTTATCTGAGGCATGATGGGATTGCACCACCCTACATCAAAAAGGGTGGGAAAAGCTTAGTCCTAAAACCAAGCCCCAGGCTACAAGGATCCTGCCTGCCCACAGCCCACCCCCAACACACATTAATATCACCTGGGTGGCAGGCCTCCACGTGGGCAGTGCCATCTTTAACAAAGTGAGCATAATATATTTTATCTGCCCAATACTACACATAGAACCAGCAGATGCTGATGTATTGGCCAATAAGGTTTGGTATGCCTGCTCAGGGTGACCTCTGGTACCAGCTACGGTGCTGTCTGCAGACAGAACTCTGGCCTGTATTCTGCCAGAGGGAAAAGATTTGTTCTCTTGGTGCCACTGACAGCTCTCTCATTTCACCCATAGCTTTTGATTTGTTAATCCTATTGCTGTAGTTGATACTGTTTCTGTTTATGCAATGTATCCCACTCCTTGCACAGTGACCATCATGGAAGAAACCTGTGTTTTAGATTTTGAAGTGAGCAAAAGGGGTGGAATGTTGGTCAAATAAGTTTTTAAACGATATATATGTTTGCTTGCTTATATTTGATTGGGTGTGGGGGACAGGCTGTAAGCAGGCCAGGTCATTATACCCTAAGGCTTAGTTTTAAGACTAAGGTTTTCCTCACACCCTTGACTGATTGCACGATGTGGGTGGTGCACTCTCATGAGGTATCCAATTATGCCTCAGATAAGTGACTTTGTATCAGAGACTTCCTTATTTGTATATTAGATTAAAAGTTTTTGGTTTCTACACTATAAAATAGGGCAGACCAGGAGCTTGCTCTCTCCATTCCTGCTATCACCATTGCAGGTTCTCCCTGATCCCTTGCCCTTCATGGTAAAAGCTGGTTTTCTACTTTTCCCTTGTCTCCTCATGGCTTGCCTGTCTTGGTGAGACACCGATTAACAGAATGGCCCACTATCCTCCGACTCTGCAATTTCTTTACCAATTGCCCAAATCCAACCTGCATGTGAATGGCCACGATGGTGGCTCCTGGCCTTACAGAGGTGAATAAGTGTGGTGAGCTAGAAACATTTGATTCTAGGAAACTCAGATAAGTCAGTAGCTTTGTGAGCACTGAATGAGTGGGTTTTGGAGCCCAGCATGTGTTTTTACTTGCCCTCCAGGTGCAAGCTAGGATGAAAAATAATGGCCCATCAGCCTTTGGCTCTGTTATTTCTTTACCAACTATCCGAATCCAATGTGAACCTGTATGGGTCAGGCTGCTGTGATGGTTGGTGGCCATGGATACTGGCTTTACATTTGGCATGGTCTGTGGCAGGATTCGATACTGATTGGTAAGGAGCATCCACCACCTCTGAGCAGTGGAGTAGAGGACTGGCTGCAGTTATGGTTCCCCATGGCTGTCCTTTCGGGAACCATAGGCTGGCTGACTTTTACAGCCATGTGTGAGGAAACTGAGAGCTCTGTGGAAGTGGTTGCCTGAGACCTGCAAACTGAGCAGTGGAAGGAACTGGAACAAACGTGGAAGAAAGAGATGCCGACCCTGGAGCTGGAGCAGGCAATGGAGGAGGCCCACCAGGTTCACGAGATTCACCTGGAAATAGAGTAGCACTGGAAGAGGAATCACAGGTTCGTGAGTTGCAGCTTGCCCTGGACATTATGGAGAGCCAGCAGCGGCCGGAAGCTGGGTCAGAGCTGCAAGGTCTCCAGAATAGAAGGTGGCGGCAGCCTGGGGCTTGAGCCCAGCAGTGGGAGCTGGTGTTTTTAATTCCTCTTTGGAGGATGAGAAGAATCGGGCTGGAGTTACAATCTGCAGTCTCCAGAAGATGAGAGCCCAGCAGCAAAGAGTACTTGCTATGTCCCTGGTAGGTCTGCAATTTGGGGACATAGGAATGGTTGCCATCATGCTCTCCTGAGCAGAGATGGAAATGCTGACTGCCATTGTCACGTGCTCCTCCTTGGGACAGTGTAAGACCTGCTAGGATGGCAGGAATGAGAGGGGTGGCTGACACCCCATGTGCGTGGACTGATTTCCTGGATTACGACCGGAGTGGTCACTGGCTCTTTTGTTGGATGGACTTATGGATTTTGGACAATGTGAAATACCCTGATGGGGGTGGGGGCAGCTTTGCTAGAGGCCCTTCCACTGCCCCAGGAAGCTTTTATCATGGATAGAAAGAAGACAGAGGACATTTTGCTCTTTTGACAAAGTGCTCAGAGACTGGTGAAATGTACCTTTGAAATTACTGAAATTGTATAATTTGTCATGTATTTATAATTTATGTAATGTGCCTGATTTCCTTGCACAGGATGCTGGTGGTGTAGATTTTGGGTAGTAAAGTGAGCATATGGGTGGATTGTTGGGCAGATAAAATATATTATACTCACTTTGTTAAAGATGGCACTGCCCACATGGAAACCTGTTGCCCACGTGATAGTTGCCCTTCTTCTTGAAATGGGCGTGATTATATTAATGTGTGTTGGGGGCGGTCTGTGGGCAGGCAGTATCATTGTAGCCTCGGGTTTGGTTTTAGGACTAAGCCTTTCCCACTCTTTTTGATGTGGAGTGGTGCACTCTCATGAGAAATCCCATTATGCCTCAAATAAGTGACTTTGTATCAGTGACTTCCTTGTTTGTATATTGGATTAAAGGTTTTGGTTTCTACACTATAAAGTGGGGCAAACTGGGAGCTTACTCTCTCTCAGTTCCTGAGATTAACATTAGAGAGGAGAGCAGAGAAAGGCCACATGGAAGAGGCCAGAAGAAGCAGCCAAGATGGTGAAGTGCTGAGTGAGAAGCCAGTTTGTGCAGAGTTTGTGCATGGAGAAGGAAGGAGATGGGGAATAAAGGTTAATAAGTCTGGTGATGTAGGAACCTTTGATTCTAGGAAACTCGGATAAGTTAGTGGCTTTGTGAGCACTGAATGAGAGGGTTTTGGAGCCCAGTGTGTGTTTTTACTAGCCCGCTGGGTGCAAGCTAGGATTAAAGCTATTGGCCCACCAGTTCTTGGCTCCATTGTTTCATTACCATCTGTCCGAAACCAATGCGAACCTGCATGGGCCAGGTGGCTATGATGGTGGCCATGGCCACTGGTTTTACAGAGGGGGTTCCCTGTTAAACTGTCTCTGAGAATCTTATGGAAAAGGTGTTCTAAAAGAGAAGAGAATTGGTGGGGATTGGTAAAAATCACAAGTGACCTGGTCCCTTGGGGCAAATCCTGTCAGCCATTTCTAAGAAGATCATAAAATGCTTGGTATTCCTGGGTGTGAGAGGGTGCAGAAAGTTGTGGGGAAAATTAACAAATGTTGGTCTCAAGATTATTTTCCTCATGTTCACGTTCTTTTAAAATTTTTACTTCTTAATTGATTTAATATAGTCCTTCCCATTCCTGTGAATTACTTACAAGTAAAGGCCTTTTATTTATCATATACCTGCAGGAGCATTAAGGAGGGCTGGGATCTGGGAGTTTTGGGCTTGGAAGGAAGCATGATTTCCCATATAAAACTGGAAAGCCAGAGGAACTTGGTGCCTTGGGACTGCACATCTCCCAGGGCACAGACGAGCAGCAGCAGCTGCAGCCAGGGCATGGAGTGAGGTTGGCAGCCGTGGGCATGAGCCAAAGGTGGGCATTCCAGTAGTGGCAATCCACCTTATCCCAAGCCTAGATGCCAGCCACAGGGCTAGTGTCATATGGTTCACTTGGGCTGGAGGCACCTCCTGGGAGAGGAAAAAATACTGTATGCCATGTGGTCTGAATTTCAGGGCTCTGAGCCAACAGTAGGGAGCAGAGGGGACAGTCCAGAGGAAGGTGGAGGAGGAGGGATTTCAGGAACTGGAGCTGGCCAGGCAGATAGCAAAACAGCAGAGCTGGGGATGTGAAAAAAGCCCAAGAAGAAATAGCCATGGCTTCTCGGTGCCCCATTTTGGACACCATTAAGTTTCTAGTAGAAATAGGATTCTTCCAAGGAATCTCAAAGAAAGCATTTCAGGAATAAAAACATAGGAGAATATAAGCAATAGTGGCAAGATTTATTGGAGTGAAAACAAAGACTGCTGCTGGGTACCCTATTGTCTCACCCACTAACAGATGCCTCAGCTCCATCTCACTGAACAAGAAATTCACTTCTTTGGCTGCAGACCAACATTTGTAGCCATCTGGCTCAGGAGGGATAGGGCTCAGATGTGCAGATCTTCTCTGTGTCATTTCCCCATCTGCACACCTGCCATCAAGGCTTGATGACACCGGAGCCACAGCTTTAAACTGGTGTTTTGGCCCACACTTTTGCCAGCATAGCTTCTAGGCTTATGTGGGAGCTATGGAGAGAGCATGTGAATGAATGGGCCTTGAGCTTTTGTTAAGTTTTGATTATATCTTTTTTCATTTGTATTATTTCAAACTAACCAATCTTCTTCCTAATTATTTGCAAGCTTGTGCAGATGCCTCCTTCCAATCTCTTTTCTGGATCTTCCCGAGTTTCCTGAACTTATTCTATCCACTCTTTTCTCCAGGTTTTCTGGGGCTAGACTCCTCCACTTTATTGTGGCCATTTTGGCTCCTACTGCACATGCCTCAGTGAAGGACCTCTCCTTGCACCATATTG
Organism: Saccopteryx bilineata; assembly: GCF_036850765.1. Classification (NCBI taxonomy): domain Eukaryota; kingdom Metazoa; phylum Chordata; class Mammalia; order Chiroptera; family Emballonuridae; genus Saccopteryx; species Saccopteryx bilineata. Next base: position 68,535,054 of record NC_089502.1, on the reverse strand, counting down.
GTTTCTACTGTGCATGTGCCCAGCAAAGGAATTTCTCCCTTACTGTTTTATTCTTCCCCCTGGTAATCAAATCAGAAGGAAACAATGATTCCCTGGAAAGATTGGAAAGCCAGTCCTTTCTCCCTACTTGGGGGAAAGGGGATAGAAAAACATTAATTCCCCTGGTGTGGCAATGGAGCTATCCTCTGGGGTGTCTGGAAGTTGCCCCTTTATAGTTAATCAGGCTAAATGTCTGATTCCATTTGCTACCATCCTTTCTTAATAACTTCTTACCTACCTGCTATAGCAAAACCAATTAAATCACCAAGAAATGGAAGGAATTTCTTCATTCATGTTAATTCACAACATGTATACCCAACCAGCCAGTTGTTTAGCTGAAGGAACCATCTTTGTATGGATATTATCTGAAACATATTTCTTTAGAAATTCATATCCTCTGAGAAAAAAACATTTCCCTTTACAAGATAGCAGGTTCCTCATGGATTGTCTTAAGACATTGCTCTTTGCTGATAGCTGTTGTTTAAACAAATCTTTTTTTAAATTAATTTTAATGGGGTGACATTGATAAATCAGGGTACATATGTTCAGAGAAAACATCTCTAGGTTATTTTGACATTTGATTATGCTGCATTCCCATCACCCAAAGTCTAATTGTCTTGTGTCACCTTCTAACTGGTTTTCTTTGTGCCCCTCCCCTCCCCAACCTCCTCCCTCTCCTCTGCCCCACTCCGTAACCCCCACTCTTTTCCATGTCTCTGAATGTCATTTTTATGTCCCACCTATGTATGGAATCATATAGTTCTTAGTTTTTTCTGATTTACTTATTTCACTCCGTATAATGTTATCAAGGTCCATCCATGTTATTGTAAAAGATCCTATGTCATCATTTCTTATGGCTGAGTAGTATTCCATAGTATATATGTACCAAAGCTTTTTAATCCACTCATCTTCTGAAGGACACTTGGGCTGTTTCCAGATCTTCGCTATTGTGAACAATGCTGCTATAAACATGGGGGTGCATTTCTTCTTTTCAAACAGTGCTATGGTGTTCTTGGGGTATATTCCTAACAGTGGGATAGCTGAGTCAAAAGGCAGTTTGATATTTAATTTTTTGAGGAATCTCCATACTGTTTTCCACAATGGCTGCACCAGTCTGCATTCCCACCAGCAGTGCAGGAGGTTCCGTTTTCTCCACATCCTTGCCAGCACTTATTCTGTGTTGTTTTGTAGATGAGCGCCATTCTGACTGGTGTGAGGTGATATCTCATTGTGGTTTTAATTTGCATTTCTCTAATGATTAGTGATGTTGAGCATTTTTTCATATGCCTATTGGCCATCTGTATGTCCCTTTTGGAGAAGTGTCTATTCATTTTTTTTTTGCTCATTTTTGGATTGGATTGTTTGTCTTCCTCGTATTAAGTTTTACAAGTTCTTTATAAATTTTGGTTATTAGCCTGACCTGTGGTGGCGCAGTGGATAAAGCATCGACCTGGAAATGCTGAGGTCGCCGGTTCAAAACCCTGGGCTTGCCTGGTCAAGGCACATATGGGAGTTGATGCTTCCTGCTCCTCCCCCCTTCTCTCTCTCTCCTCTCTCTCCTTCTCTGTCTCTCTCTCTCTCTCCCTCTCTCTGTCCTCTCTAAAAATGAATAAATAAAAAATTAAAAAATAAAAATAAAATAAATGAAAACTTAAATATCAATATTTTAAATTTTGGTTATTAATCCCTTATCAGACACATTGTCAAATATATTCTCCCATTTTGTAGTTTCTCTTTTTATTCTGTTCTTATTGTCTTTAGCTGTGCAGAAGCTTTTTAGTTTGATATAGTCTCATTTGTTTATCCTGTCTTTTATTTCACTTGCCTGTGGAGACAAATCGGCAAATATATTGCTGCGAGAAATGTCAGAGAACTTACTGCCTATGTTTTCTTCTAAGATGATTATGGTTTCATGGCTTACATATAAGTCTTTTATCCATTTTGAGTTGATTTTTGTGAATGGTGTAAGTTGGTGGTCTAGTTTCATTTTTTTGCAGGTAGCTGTCCAATTTTCCCAACACCATTTGTTGAAGAGGCTGTCTTTACTCCACTGTATGCTCTTACCTCCTTTGTCAAATATCAGTTGTCCATAGAGCTGTGGGTTTATTTCTGGGTTCTCAGTTCTGTTCCATTGATCTATATGCCTGTTCTTATGCCAGTACCAGGCTGTTTTGAGTACAATGGCCTTATAGTATTACTTGATATCTGGAAGTGTGACACCTCCCACTTTATTTCTCCTTTCCAAGATTGCTGAGGCTATTCGTGTTCTCTTTTGGTTCCATATAAATTTTTGGAATATGTGTTCTGTATCTTTGAAGTAAGTTATTGGTATTGTAATAAGTGTTGCATTGAATTTATAAATTGATTTGGGTAATATAGACATTTTAATGATGTTTATTCTTCCTAACCATAAGCATGGTATATGCTTCCACTTTTTTGTATCTTCCCTGATTTCTTTTATCAATGTTTTATAATTTTCCGAGTACCAGTCTTTAATTCCCCTGGTTAAATTTATTCCTAGGTACTTTATTTTTTTGGTTGCAATGGTAAAGGGGATTGATTTCTTAATTTCTCTTTCTGACAGTTAATTGTTAGTGTATAAAAATTCCTCTGATTTCTGCATATTAATTTTATATCCTGCCACCTTGCTGAATTCATTTATCAGGTCTAGTAGGGTTTTCTAGAGACTTTAGGGTTTTCTATATACAACATTGTACCATCTGCAAATAATGACAGTTTTACTTCTTCTTTTCAATTGGATGCCTTTTAATTCTTTTTCTTGTCTTATTGCTGTGGCTAGGACTTCCAGGGCTATGTTGAATAAGAGTGGTGAAAGGGGGCACCCTTGCCTTGTTCCTGATGTTAAGGGGATTGCTTTTAATTTTTGCCCATTGAGTATGATGTTGGCTGTGGGTTTGTCATATATGGCCTTTATCATGTTGAGTTATGTTCCCTGTATTCCCACTTCGCTGAGAATTTTGATCATGAATGGGTGCTGGATTTTATCAAATGCTTTTTCTGCATTTATTGAAATTATCATGTGGTTTTTGTCCTTCCTTTTGTTTACATGATGAATCACATTGATTGATTTGTGAATATTGTACCAGCCTTGCCTCCCAAGAATAAATCCCACTTGATCATGGTGTATGATTTTTTTCATATATTGCTGGATCCGGTTTGCTAATATTTTGTTGAGGATTTTAGCATCTAAATTCATCAGGGATATTGGCCTATAATTTTCTTTTTTGTGTTGTCTTTGCCTGGTTTTGGAATCAAAATTATGCTCCCCTCATAAAAGGAGCTTGGACATCTTCCCTCCTCTTGAATTTTTTGAAATAGCTTGAGAAGGATAGGAGTTAGTTCTTCTTTGAATATTTGGTAGAATTCACTTGTGAAGCCATCAGGCCAGGACTTTTCTTTTTTGGGAGTTTTTTGATAACTGTTTCAATCTCATTTGTTGTAATCGGTCTGTTTAGGTTTTCTGATTCTTCCAGATTAATTTTTGGAAGATTATATGTTTCAAGGAATTTGTCCATTTCATCTAGGTTGTCTAGTTTTTGGCGTACAGTTCTTCACAGTATTTTCTTACAATATTTTGTATTTCTATTGTGTCAGTTGTTATTTCTCCATTCTCACTTCTAATTTTATTTATTTGAGTCTTCTCTCTTTTTTTTCTTGGTGAGTCTGGTTAAAGGTTCATCAATCTTGTTTACCTTTTAAAAGAATCAGCTCTTGGTTTCATTGATCCTCTGTATTGTTTCTTTAGCCTCTATGTCATTTATTTCTTCTCTGATCTTTATGATTTCCTTCCTTCTACTATCTCTGTGCTTTACTTACTCTTCTTTTTCTAGTTTTTTTAGATGTAGGGTCAAGTTGTTTATTTGAGCTTTTTCTAGCTTCTTGAGGTATGCCTGTAATGCTATAAACTTCCCTCTCAGGACTGATTTTGCTGTGTTCCATAAATTTTGAGTTGATTTATACTCATTATTGTTTGCTTCTAAGATTTTTTAAAATACTTCTTTGATCTTATTGTTAACTCATTTGTTATTTAGTAACATGCTATTTTTGTTTCCAAGTGTTTGAGTATTTTTCAGTTTTTCTGTTGTGGTTGATTTCTAGTTTCATGCCATTATGATCAGAGAAATTGCTCGATATGATCTCAATTTTCTTAAATTTGTTGAGGCTGCCTTTGTGCCCTAACATGTCATCTATCCTAGAGAATGTACCATGATCACTTGAAAAGAGTGTATATTCTGCTACTTTAGGGTGAAAGGTTCTGAAGATATCTATTAAATTGAGTTGATCTAGTATGTCCTTTAAGTCTGCTGTTTCTTTGTTAATTTTCTTTCTTAAGGCTCTATCTAGTAATATTAGTGGAGTATTGCAATACCCTACTATTATAGTGTTGCTGTGATCTTGCCCTTTAAGCCCATCAAAGTCTGCTTTATATATTTAGATGCTCCAATATTAGGTGCGTAGATATTTATAACGGTTATATCTTCCTGTTGGATTGCTCCCTTTTTCATTATGTAGTGACCTTCTTTATCTCTTACTATAGTCTTTATTTTAAAGTCTATTTTGTTTGATATAAGTTTTGTACCCTAGCTTTTTTTTTCATTTCCATTTGTGTGAAATATTTTTTCCATCCTTTTACCTTCAGTCTATGTGCATCTTTTGTTTTAAGGTGTGTCTCTTGTGGACAGCATATATATGGGTCCTGTTTTCCTTTCCGTGCAACTATCCTATGTCTTTTGATCGGATCATTTAATATATTTACATTTAAGGTTATTATTGATATGTAATTTTTTATTGCCATTTTATTCTTTAAAACTGTATTCCTCTTTTGCTATATTATTTTTCTCCTTTGATCTGTTTACAACAGGCCCTTAGCTTTTCTTGCAGCCTTGGTTTGGTTGTAGTGAATTCCTTGAGGTTTTTTTTTGTCTGGAAAGCTTTTTATTTCTCCTTCAATTTTAAATGGTAGCCTTGCTGGAGAAAGTAGTCTTGGTTGTAGGCTCTTGCTCTGTATTACTTTGAATATTTCTTGCCATTCCCTTCTGGCCTCAAGTGTTTCTGTTGAGAAGTCAGAAGTCATTCTTATGGGAGCTTCTTTGTAGGTGATAGTCTTTTTTTCTCTAGCAGCTTTTAATATTTTCTCTTTATCACTTAGCTTTGGTATTTTAATTATGATGTGTCTTGGTGTAGATTTCTTTGGGTTTCTCTATGATGGAGTTCTCTTTGCTTCTTGAACTTGTGAGATGTTTTCCTGCCTTAATTGAGGGAAGTTTTCAGCTATGATATGTTTAAACAAAGTCTCTATCCCTTGTTCTTTCTCTTCTCATTCAGGAACCCCTATGATGCTGATGTTATTTTTTTTCATGTTGTCACAGAGCTCTCTTAGAGTTTCCTCAGACTTTTTGAGTCTCTTTTCTTTTTTCTGCTCTGCTTCCATGCCTTTATTTATTGTGTCCTCTAACTTGCTGATTCAATTCTCAGCTTTATCCATTCTGCTTTTAATTCCTTCCATTGTGTTCTTCATTTCTGATATTGTATTTGTCATTTCTGACTGATTCTTTTTATTATTTCAGTGTCCTTTTTTATGTTTGCTATCTCTTTATTTAGGTGTTCATAATGACCATCTATTGTTGTTCAATATCTTTCAGCATCCTAACAGTTATTATTTTAAGCCTGCATCTGATAATTTGGTTATATCTGACTCATTCAGGTCCTTTTCTGGGGATTTCTCTTGATTCATTTGTGTTGCATTGCTCTGCTTTCTCATTTTTTTCTGTGTAAAATGTTTTGGCCAATGGAGTCCACTGGGTGTGGCCTCTGTGTACCCTAGGTGTGGTCTGTCTGCAGGTGCACCACCCCTCTACTATTGCTGCCTAGGGCATTCAGGTATGGGCTTTGCTGATGCCTGCCCACTGGGGCTCTTGCTGTGGTTTCTGCCTCTCCTTCATCGGAGTGTCTGTGATCACATGCCTGGGTTTACAAGCCTCGGTAGCCTTGGCCTTTGCCCCACCCCCGCAGGTGGTGTTTTGCTCTGCCCTGAGGGCAGGGGTGAGCACCTTTGCTCAGCTGCGGGTCTCCGCCTGATTCCGGGATTCCACCCCATTCTTGCATGAGGAGACCCCTCGTGGGACAGCTGCAAGCCTTAGCTCTACAGGCAGGGCTGGACTGTGGGCCCATGCTCAGTAGCAGGACTCTGCCTGTTCTGGGCTTTTGGCTCCACCCCTGTGGGAGGAGCCAGCTCCAAAGTCAGACCACAAGACTAATTTCTACAAGTGGGACAAGGCTGTGCTCCTACACCCTTGCTCAAGGGCTGGTCTCTGCCCCTTCCTGGGCTCCTGCTCTTCCTCTGCAGGCTAGATTGCAGGTCGCCCACAGCTGGGCTTGACCACTTTTGCACATCCCCTCCCTACCAGCCGAGCAAGACTGAGCTCACACCTGGGCCTCAGTGATGGCCAGCCGGCTTCTGCCCTTGCCAACAGTACCACGCTTCCGCGTCCTGTTGCCGCTCGCCCTCGGGCAAGCCCTCAGCCGTGTGGGTGGGTGCGCTGCATTTCAGACCCTAACACTCACTACTGTAGTCATGGAAGCTCCCTCTTTCTAAGCGACTCTGCTCTGAGTGCCACAGGAGAGCTTGTTTGGCTGGCGGTTGTCCTGCTTCCCTTTGCTGGTTATGTCTAGCTGTATGCAGGCGAGATATTTCCCATCAGATTTAGGGAGAGAATCATCCAAGGGAGTTAGGGTGGCTTGTCTCTCAAAGTGTTTCTCCCTGTGCCATCCCTAGATTTACCCTCTCTTACCCGCGTCTCACAGTCCCTCTCCTCTCTCCTCATCCCCTGGAGCTTTGGGTGAGTGGTTGTTGAGAGAGGTTTTCATGCGCGGGGTTCCTTAAGAAGAATCTGGGTCTGCGCAAATCATTCTCTTTTTCACAAACAGTATCCTGTCTTGTTTCCAGCTAAGTACTGTTCATACGCCTCTTCTAGGCTCTGGGGCTGCAGGCTGGGGCTTTGTTCCTGGGTTTCAGGACCGTTCCCTCTTTGCTAAACTCACTTCCTGCCATACGAGTCTCTCCCTCTGCCATTTGCTCTGAGGAGCTGGGCAGCCCTCTCTGCGTTTCTGCTTTTCCTACCTGTCTCAGTGTGGCTTCTTCAGTGTTCCTTGGTTGAAGAGTCCTCTTAGTTTAGTCCAAAGTTGGTTTTTCCAGATGATGGTTCTTAAAATTAGTTTGTAATCCACTTTGGTTCTGGGACGTGGAAGTTGGTACGTCCACCTACTTCATTGCCATCTTGTCTCCTAAAACAAATCTTAAAGGTTCACAGAAATGAATGTCACTTCCAGCTTCAAAGTATTTTTTCACTGAAGGAAGATACTTCAGTGTATGACTCAAAAAATGTTGTAATGCAATATATGCAAAAAATTAAACCTCTGAAAGACTGACATTCTTATTTTTGAAGACTCATTTCCTCTTTCATTTTACTTGTTACAGTTTTAAGTATTTTTTTGAGAAAATAATTCTTTTTAAAATTACCTTCTCTCTTCATTTTTACTGGTACTTCCTTAATTTGTGCTGTTATTACCTTAAATTTAAAATATGGTGTATCCTCCAAAAAGGTCATACACCTCTTTTGTCCCTTCTCCAACTCATTCTGTTCACCTTCTCTCAACAATATTTCAGGGAGTGGTAGAAAACAGGTTGGGCTCTGGAGACACAAATTTAGTCTGAACCTTGACTTTATCACTTACTTGTATGATCTTAAGGAAGTTAATTAACCTCTCTGTGCTTCAATACACTCATGGATAAAATAGGGTATAATATTAGCCCTTACTTTGTAAGATTGTTTTGATGACTAAATGAGATGATTTGTGTAAATAGCCTAGAATGATGACCAGTACAGAGAGAGTACTAAATGCATTAACAGTTTTTATCTTCTTTCTTCAGCTATGTTTAAAATCCTTCAAAGACTTCCTTTATCCCAAGGGTTCTATAAGTTAAGATCCTCTTTGTATGGTTTCATCCTCTAAGCTTTTTTTTCTCCTTCTGTAGCATGCCCTATGCTATAGTCAAAAGTTTGTCTTCACTATCACATGAACAGTACATGTTCACTCTTCATTCATATCCTCAAAAATATGTCTCTATTCTGAAAAGACTTGTCTTCTCTCCTCTCTGTAAGCTGGTATAGGTCAAATTTCACATATTCAAACGTTACTGTGTAATTTTTGTTCTCTGCTTACTCTCTATATCAGTGGTTTTCAAAGTGTGAGGCAGGGTACACTGGTGCACTCTAGAAGATTTTCAGGAGTACCCTATGATATTCCAGAGAAATATGTGCCTGTTCAGAACCAAAAAACCAACTTGGTTTTTAGAGTTTAAATTTTCGAGGGACAGAGGTGTGGGGAATTGGCTGAAAGCTGGCAGTCTGCCCAAACCCCCACCTCACTTGCCTGATTAGGTTACAAAAGGCTGTTAAACTGTGGTGCTGGATTGTTTACACTACCCCTATGTTCCCCAGACAGACTGAAGGCAAGTTTCTTCTATCCTTTGTTTGGTGTAAAGTTAACATGATATGAATGGTGGAGGTTTTCTGCATTTAACACAATTAAAAGTAAAAAGAGAGGAATTCTTCAATGTATTGATGAGGAAATGAGAGTTTGCCTTTCAAATATATGCTCAAACATTGAAGAAATTGCAAGGATACATCAGCCTCATGTTTCTCATAAACACAAAAATAAAAATGCTTAACACATTTGTACCAGGACCTGCTGAACTTACTAAATCTTACTAAGATTGTATCTATATATATAAAAAGATAACATTTTTGTCATTTTTTTAAATGTTCAACCCCTCTTTTTTACAAATTCTAAATAGCATAACTCAAAAAATGTAACATAAAAATGTTTTTTAATGTGAGAATAAATCTAATTTTGTCATATTTATTTCATTTATTTACTATAAAAGCACACTTGGACTTTATATTTTTTCTTTAATATTTAACTTAATTATTATAACATTTCTCAGATATTTGCATATAGTGCACCTATAATTATTTGTAGGATTTTAAATGTGCCTCGGCTTCAAAAAGTTAGAGAACCACTGCTGTATACCTTTATTTGTTTGTGTTGGTTAAATTACAGTTTTTAAATCTTAGCTATCTACTTCAGCCTCATCCTAAGTAATATTTTCCATGAAATAAAAAATTTGATGTGCTAATTTTATTACATTTTAAAACCTTAAAACAAATATATAACTTGATAATGTTTAAAAAGTTATGTCTTTTAATAACAACAAAACAAAACAAAAAAACCCAAAACAAAACATTGTACACCTCCAGTGAAACATTTCATCCATTGGGAATACTGTTTAAGCCAAGCTTGTTTACTGAACAAGGACCACCTAACCTTCCTAATGAGACCCAGCCCATAGTGAACTCATCTTAATTTTCACACAACTTAATAATAAATCATATACTATGCTATGTTTTCTATTTATTTTATGAGTGATCAATTTGTTTTTTAAAGTAGACTCTTGGAAGATAAAGAACATATTTTATGCTTCTGAATCCCACCTTTCCCACTCAACATTCAAAACAAGTGCTCATTGTTATAGCTCCTTAAGTACTTGTTGAATGATTAATGCTAAACAAAGTGCAAGAATGCTCTGTGAATATAAAATCAGACATTCAGAACTCCTGAAAACAGCTTATCTAAAGCAATAAATATTCACTACTTCTAACACAAAAGGAATTGAGGACATAGTTCACCATTTCCTTTTCTTTTCTTTCTCTCACGTTTTTTGTTCCACTATTGTTCTAGAGAAGATTGAAGGTGGTTTGGAAGGATCTATACTACAACAAGATAATACAAATAAATAGTAAGGTGAAAAACAATAAAGAAAAAAATGGTCCAGTACATAATAATAGAATCATGAAATAGAATAGCTAATAAAAGCACACCATATTTTTATGACCCATCCATGCCATCACAGATGACAGTATTTCATATTTTCTTATGGCTGAATAGTATTTCATTGTATATACAGGGTGATGCAAAAGTAGGTTTAAAGTAATGAATATGTGAAAGACAGAGTTTATTCTTGTATTATTATTTATTCATATTGTATTTTTTCCCACAGAACAACTGTAAATCTACTTTTGCTCTGATCAGTATGTACCACATTCAATGCAAAATAAGTCAGATGGAAAAAGTCAAGAACCTTATAATTTCACTCATATGTGGGACATGAAACTGGAAGGAACAAACAAACAAAAGAACAAACAAAAAAGAACTCATATACAGGAAAAAGTATGGTTACTGCAGGAGAAAAAGGGGGGTGGGTAGGTGGTAGTGAAGAGTAAAGAGAGTCAAATATAAGGTGACAGAAAGAGACTTGACTTTGAGTGGTGAACACACAAAAGCAATCTATAGGTGATATATTATAGAATTATACACTTGAAACCTATATAATTTTATTAACCAATGTTAACCCAATAAATTTATTAAAAAAATTTAAAAAGCATACCATAGAAAGATCTCCAAACTTGCTACCAGCAAACAATAAGTTAATTCCAAGTTTTTTAACAGACCATGTATAAAGAAATGTGACAGAATTTTCAGTATCAATAAGAATCAAATCAAACAAATTACTTAATAAAAAACTAGTTAGTCCTAATACTAAGATTAGATAGTACTCTTGGGTCCTCCAAGAAAACACAGTGTATTTTAATGAGTAATGTCCTCAGTAATAGCTATCATCCTTAATCTATTGTTAACATTGGAGCAGGTCTAAAAGCCTTTGAAGCACATATTTATAAACCTTCCCCAGCCTAAGTTATTTATGATGCACCAGGTAAAGTAACTAACTGTGAGGGAATACCTAGAGAGAAGTAAAGAGTACAGAACTATGGGCCAAGTGGGAAAACTACTATTTTTTTTTTTTACTTTTACAACTGGATATTTATTACTTAATTTGAGGTGATAATGATTCCTAGACTGTTAGTCATACTCAATAATTTTAGACTCTTCTAAAAATCAATCAAAAATGATTGTTAAATTATCAGCTTTTTTTTGGTTTGTCCACAGCTTTGCTCATTTTAATTATACTCAAAACTTTACCTGAGTTGAAATTTCCTTTGCCTAAATTAGTTCACTGACTTCAGAGCTACTTTTGCTTCCCTTTTTAAGGTCAATGAAAACAGAGCATACTTGCATGCGGGAGAGAAATGAGGTAAGCAGGCAGCCTTTCTTTTTAGCGATGTTAAGGTGTCTGTGAAATGAAGGTGGGAGGTAGTGACAATAGCTAATTCTCAGAAAAGCATTCCTTTTCTCTTTCTCTCCTAGGGTTTAGCTTTAAAGCTCAACAGGTCTGGAATTTTCTTTGTACAGTGTAGTATCATACCCTATGAAAGCTGGGTTATGCTGCCCAAATTTACAAGCGATGTATTTGTACCAGAAAGCTAGTTTAAGAATTTATAGTAAGGAATAGGACTGCCAAATAGACTGAAATGTGTGTTGGCCTGTCAGTATATTCTCCTTTCAGTAGGGATGCCAAGTCAGAATATTAAATTAACAACAGATTGGAGTTAGATAAACATATGAAATTAGAACTAAAAAGGGGATTGCAAGATTAAACATGTTTCATCTGATACACCGAAGCCAGAAAAGGTACCCTTTCCCTTTGCCAGTCTTCACAAGTCATGACCTTTTCATCAGTCAGTTCAAGCTCTTAGATTCTAGTGCTGAAAGTATAATTTTTCATCTGTTAACGCACTGAAAATTTGGATTAGATATTTCTGAATATTGGGCATGGCTTCATCTAGTTCCCAAAGGGTACTGGTTTTACAATGAAAGCTTATTGCAGATCTAGGTTGCCTTATTACAGAATAAATGCTGTCATCCACTTTCTTCTTTATTGAGTCTTATTCATAAAGCCAAATGTTACTGTTTGACCTAACACACAGTAATTTTTTTTCTCTTTTGCAATAGCTATTACCCAGAAGGCTCTTTGCAATTCCAGGTCATGGTCTCTGAATTTGCTTCTCTTACATACCCACATAAGTTCATGCTGTTTTGCAAACCTTGTTTCTCAGAACTACACTTAGACTTGGCTGACACTATAGTCTCTAAGAGTATGACCTTTCCATATTTGCATATTTATAAAATCCCTGTAGACATTATTCATAAAGACCAAAATCTTAGTAATCTGTAAAGAGACTCTGTAATCAAAACTGTTAATTTATTTATTCATGCTTTATTTATATATTTACTTTTTTATTGATCCCTTTACTTTTTCACTAATCGAACATTCATGAAAGTATCTTGTGCTGGACTGGCTGGGAAAACAGTCATAAGTTAGACATTACCTTTGCCCTCAGGCAGTTTGAAGTATACTAAGGGGGTTAAGATATGTATAAAAATAACCAACCTATACATTAAATTATAAACCTTGAGATAAGTTGAGAGAAACACACACCAGATGGAGGGAACAACTGAAGCAAATATAGTCCTACTGCTTTTCGTTCTAACTTGTATTCTTGAGGTTTCTTTACTCTTTGCTCCTCATGCTTGAAGCAATAGCAACTTCCTTGTTCTTAGGTAAAGTTCCTTCAGATTTTGCCTCAAAATGTCATTTTGCCACGGAACCTTCTGGAATCCAGTGAGAAAGGCATGTGGGTTGTGGTAGAAGAACAGTGAGGAATACTGATATGTAGGTATTGTTCGATTTTGCACAGCCTTTTGCTCCATGCTCTTTGACTTTCTCTGCACCAATGAAATAAAAAAGAAATAAACTTTTAGTAACGTCATCTGCTCAAGGGACTTACCTTCGGTCTGTGCAAATAAGGTTTCTGTGGTGAGACACAAAATTCACTCAACTTCCTCTTTCAACAACAAATTTGTCAGTTATCAGCAGGATCCTTGTCAACCAGTGTTATACATATATTTTTATTCCTAGCTCCCTGAAAAGAAACAAGAGTGCTAAATCCGGCAAGTCTCCTGGGTAAGTTACAGCATTGTATCTGGGAATTGGTGGTTTCCTGTGGGAAGTTTGGTGGGAGCATGAAGATCTAAGACAGTGGCAAATGTGGAACCATTGTCCAAATTAAAAATGATCCTTGGTTTCTCATTTCAATCTTATAACAACAAGAGTGATGGTGATTTTCCTTGAGCCTGAATAGAGTACAGAGTTAGGGTTAATGCCATCATTCCCCACTATAACACAGGAGCATGAAGCCTGGGATGCAGCTCTCTCTTTTTTTTTGGCTGCATGTTTCTTAAACCTGGAAAGATAATACAAGTTGAAGAAAAGAGTATATACAGTAAGACAATATGACAATTTGACATGTTCAGCCAGAAAAAGAAGACTTAAATTTCGGCTCTCTATTATTTACATGGCTGCATAATAAAAGAAAGTTTCTATGTATAAACCCCTTGTTTTGGTAAGTTTAGCTTCATAGATACAGCAACATATAGTTAAGTCCTATCAAAAGAGAAAGAAAGTACTTAAGATCATAGATTTGGGGGCTGAAAGAAGGCTTAGAGATCCAAATTTCTCACGATACAGATGAGAAAACTGAAAGTCAGTGAAGACATCTAAGCTAACTCAACCATTTAGTGGTAGTGCTGGAACTATAATCTGTGTCTTCTAAATCATCCTCCCATCCCCTATAACAGCCTGAATCTCCAAGAAAAAGCTGTAATGTATTTATGACTATGTTGGATTTTAGGTTAAAAAGGAGAACATATCGCAGTTGATAAACTCTGGTGAAATGATTTCAGAGTGTATTCAGAAGTATTTATTGATCTTTTGAAAAGTGGTTTTTGACTCAAGTTCAGTTTGATAATAGAGCCGAAAAGAGAGGCATTTATGTCTCAGTAATTATTATCCTCATTACTCTGCTAGCAACCTCTCTGGTTCTGAGCCAAAATGACTGAGTAAAAAAAAAAAAAAAATCCAGTTGGAGTGTCCTTCGAGGTGGACTGTCACATCAGTCACATCAGTTGGTACCAGGATTAATCCAAGTAGAATAATAAGTTTTGTTGTGCCCCCTTTTTTTAGAGGGACAGTAGGTAACCTCAGTACCAAGAATCCTGCAAATGGGAACATTTTTATTTTGGTTGTTAAAATGCATAGTGGGTCATGACCATTTCTATTCCTTGTATTTATCTCTTAGCAGTCGTGACACAGTAAAATTATTTAATGCTAAAAATAAGTGATATGCTGATATACTGAGGCAGGAAATGGTCTAAAGTATACAAATAATCAGGTCATGCATTCAAGGTAATTGCCTGTAGTGGTTCCTGTTGAACATAGGTCCTACTTTGGTCAAAAGTAGTTCTTTAATGGGCTCATTAGGAAAAGTTGTTGATCTCAAGGTGTATAGTCTGCTGAAATTCTGGCAGTGGTGGGGCATAAGATGTCAAAAGAGTGAGCATATTTCTGAGTAATTTTGAGTGGCTCTTTATAACCAATTGTGTCTGAGGTAAGTCAATTTGTGTCTTAAGAGACAGGGAAATCTTTAAGCCCTTTGTCACAGTTCTAGAAAAGAGAACAGATCTGTCTGTTGTGAAATCACTTTTTCTAAGGGTTACAATAATCAGGACAATGACGTGCAGGTAGTCTATGCTTTCTTTAAAAACATACGGTAAAAAGTTTAGTTACATTCCAGATCAGGGATCTTGCAGGACATTTTGTTTTCGTCTAGTTTGGTTCCTATGCATCACAGGCAGAGTAGATGGGTCGATTCACAGAAAGCCAAGAAGCCTTGGTTCTAGCTCAAGTCCTGTCAGTGAGTCACTGTGTATAGCCTTGAAAAAATTGCTTTATTTCTCTGGGTCTCAATATTCTAATCTAAAATAAGGGGAGGGGGGACTTGGAATAGATAGTTTTTAATTTTCTTCCTAACAATACAATGATTTGAATCTAGTGATAAATAATGGGGCCATAATATAATAATCTAATGAGAGGGATTCTTCTGGAAAGATAGTCTATATCTCAAAGGGAACCCAGTAACTTGTCAAGGGGCATTATAATTTTTCAAAGTAATACTATCATGAGATACTCAACTTTTATTTTTTAATTTTAATGATAAATTAGGGTACATATGTTCAGAGAAAACATCTCCAGATTATTTTGACATTTGATTATGTTGCATACCCCTCACTCAAAGTCAAATTGTCTTCTGTCACCTTCTATCTGGTTTTCTTTGTGTCCCTCCCCTCCCCCCACCCCCTCTCTCTCCTTCCTCACCCCCTCCCCACCCCACCCCCCCATTACATAGGCAAGTGTTTTGCAATTAAATTCCTTTAAAAATAATAAAAACAGAAAACAAACAAGGGAAAATCATTCTATCGGATTTCTACAATGACAATGTCATTCAATCAGCATTTCTTAATCTTTTAAAGCAGCCAAAGTTCCCTTTGAAAAATAGAAAATATTGTCATGGTAAGAACACTTAGAAAAATCTACTCTATTGCATTAAAGTTTTCCAAGTACTGTGTACTCAACAGCCAAAAACATTTTATAGATGTGTACATGTGTACTTTCATCAATTTGAATTATAGGGAAATGATTTTACTTTCTAGATATATTTACTACAATAAGGAATTTTTTTTTCAAGAGCCACATGTTTCCCACCTAATTTAAACTTTAAGATTTATTACTTCAGTCCCGCTGGCAATCTCTCACAACTTTTTTTTTTGAGGAATTTTCTACACCCAGAAAAGTACTGAATTACACCAAAGCTCCATGGAGATTAATCTCTGTACAAGTAAAGGTGAACTGAACTAACATTTATTTAATGTCTACTATATACCAGACCTGAAAATAGATACTTTCATATACATTTCCTATTTAATCTTCACAACAATCTATGTTGCAGGTACTGTGATCCTAATTTTATAAATGAGAATCCCATCTTAGATATATGAAGTAAGTTGTTTCAAGCTAGAAAGATACTGAACCAAGATATGACCCCAGGTCTGCCCAAAGAACATAAATTTTTCTAAACCCAAAATGTTGTCCCAACTGTAAAAATGGCATTTAATCAGGCCTTTTATTTTTTTCTAATGATTTTAAAAATCTAATAAAGATGCATGCACGTAAGTTCAATTTAAGCTTTGAGATATTAGTTTGTGAATAGTCTAATTGTCTTAATTTGTTTAAAAGATAAAAATAATTTTACTTCCTCTAATTTATAGAAAGTATATGTAAACTTGAATAATATATTCATATGTTCATGGGTCATTTAAAGTTGATTTTAATTAATTCAGGAAACAACAGAGTTCCAAATTTCAGTTGTTCATTTTGGCTATGGTTGTAAGTGATTGAATGAAAGACACCATGTTCATGGGGGCCAGACTGCCTTGGGAAATTCATGTGATATTTTTTTTTTGGTTCAGAAGAGAAGCAAAATGTAAAAAAAATAGGAAGACAAAGCAATTTAGGTTCCAAAACGGTCTGTAAAGGTTGTCCACTAGGGAGTGAGCGTGGCCTCTATCAGCAGCCTTTCCCTATTTAATTTTCCCTTCACCCAAAACAAACCCACATGCTGGCACTATCTTAAAAGAAAAAAGAGAAGTGAGTTTTATAAACATGTTTATTTAGTGGTATTAATGGCATGATGAGAGATGAAAAGAGGAGGAAATGAGAGGATAAAGCTTAATAAAGTTGCACTAGAAAAACAGCAGTCACTTGCTCTTTGATGCCAGAGGCCTAAGTTCTACCCTCCTTACTCTGTCAGTTGTTAACCTTATATCTTCAAGTTAATTAAGTCACTGTTTTGAGCCTCATTTTCCTGATTTCTAAAATGGGGATGATATCTTCTGACTTTACTACTTATAATATATACTTTTAATAATAATTAACAGCAGATATAGATGTCATAATAATAATAACTTTATAAAGTGTAAATCATCAAGTTGATTGAGATGGTGTTGGCTGTGTTAACAATGGCAATATTAAGGCTGATGGTATGAATGTCAACAGTTGAGAGAAGCCATGTCCTCAAGGTCATAGCAAGTTAAAGCTAAATGGCCTGACCTGTGGTGGTGCAGTGGATAGAGCACTGACCTGGAATGCTGAGGTCACTGGTTCAAAACCCTGGGCTTGCCTGGTCAAGGCACATATGACAAGTAACTAATGAACAGCCAGAGTAAAACAAGTATTTCTCATCCCTCACCCACTTGTAAAATCAATGAATAAAATATTTTTTAAAAAGTTAGGTTTACTTTAATGATCATTCAGTTCAAAAATAAAGAAACAAACTAAATAGAAGCAGACTCATAGATATAGAGAGAAGATCGATGGTTGCCAGAGGAGAAGAGGTTGGAGGACTGGGTGAAAGAGGTGAAGTGACAAAGAAGTACAAACTGGCAGTTACAAAACAACCATGGGGTGTAAAGTAGAGCATAAAGAATATAGTCAGAAATATCTTAATAACTCTATATGGGGCCAGTTGGGTACTGGAAATATTGGGAGAACACTTTGTAAAGTGTATGATTGTCTAACTGCTATACTGTACACCTGAAACCAATATAAAATTTATTGAAAGTAAATTGTAATTGAAAAGAAAAGATCACCTAGTTCAAATTGTCTTATTTTAATAATGAAAGAAATGAAACCCACAGAATGGAAAGGGTATAGCACAACAGCATAAAGATTTGAATAATAACTAGAATTAGTATTAATATTGGAATAGTAATGGTAATTTGTATTTGATTAGTTAATAATTAATAGTAAATTAGTATTTGAAAAATTATCAGTTAAATTAGTATTTGAATAGTTACTAGAATCCAAGGGTCTTAGCTCCAAATCCAGTACTCTTTTCAAAATATTTTACTGTTTTTGAGTATTCCCTTTTCTATAACACCTTGTCACATTCAGATCACAACTGTCATAAATAATTTTTTCCAGTACCCCATTCACAGCTCTATTATAGTTTGGGCTCATAGAATAAACTTCATGAAGATCTCTGGTTTTGATTCAACACTTACCTAATACCAGATGGACAGTCACTTGCCATATATACATAGTTAGAAAAGTACTAGAACTAGAACCAAGAACAAAAGCTCCTTCATTTTTGAAAGACATTTTTTTCCATAGGAATGCCACTTTAAAATATCTGTCTGTGTAATTGTTTTTGCTTAAGAAAAAATTTAGCTTTTTCTGCTCACAAAGAACCTTATTACAATGACATCATAAGAGCTGTGACTTTGAGAAACAAACTTAATCCTGATGAAACTCCATTTTTATAATCTATAAAGAGGTATAATAATAACTCAGAGCTCTTACAAGGATTACAGCGAACATATGAATAGTGTTTAGCTATTGACTGACAGAATGCATATGGACACATTTTGGACTCAATATTTCACTGAGACTTAAGAATATGGCACACATTCTGATGTTACAATAATATAAACTCACTTTGGTTATACCATTGTGAAACTACAGTATTGAGCACTTGGTTGGAAAAGAAAGTAGTCTTTGAGTAGATGTTATTGGTACCTACTAAGTTCTTGTACTCAGATTCCTTGAATCACATTTAAAGATTTGTCTTTGAGAAAAACATTTTTAGTTATATCATAAAATGAAGTTTTTAATTACCAAATTCCCATTTAAGTTTATTGAATTTCTGTTGTATTTTAAATAACAAGCTGAGATTACAGGCTTTGAAGCTCTTATATGTCCATATTTATTAGATTTAAACCTTATTATCCTTGTTTTGCCTATATTTTCCTCAGTAGCAAAGGGAGAAGGACTATGGTTGTTGCTTGGGATAGTAACTCATGAGAGAGCTATTAGAAGTAAAATTGCTTAAGGCTTTGATAATGTGTCTACTCTCTATAATCTTCCCTATAGAAATCAATGTGTATGAACTGAACTCCCACTGCATGTGTAACCCCTGTTAAACAAAGCAAAGAATGTAAAAGTCCAAGTTATAGAGACTTCCGTCTAAGACATTCTTGTGCAGTCTGTAAGTTCACTAAGAGTACAAAAAAGAAAGAAATCAGAATATGTTTTCCACATGCAAGAAAAAGATGAGAATTAAGATGGGAACTTGAGAAAGGAGGAAAAATACAGATCTCTGAGATGGAATTTAAGGAAAAAGAGTTTGATGAAGATTTAGTCATAACTTTATACACCAAACTTTGTTATCAGGAACATCCTTAGAGGCACACATTAAAAGTAATCTTATTAGCTTAAAAATAGTAGCTGATTTTCTGTTCTGATTATAAGATTTGAACTCTGTGCTTCATTTTAGGGTTTAGCTCCTGTCACCAAAGCCTTCTTTCAAGAGAAGAGGTATTCCTCCTCATAGTCCTCATCTTTGGTGTAGATGATGTGTACCCTTAACAAAACCTTGCACACTGGAGAAACCAAGAGGCATTTACTTCTATAAGGATGATATGGGAGGTACTAGCAATTCTACTTTTATCTTTGTCTAGGTGATCCAAAATACAGAGCTAGGGTCTGAGGTACAGACTGAGGAAATAGCATTTTAACAGATTATAATTTGGACTGCTATTTATTGTTTGAATGGTCTTACTTAGCTGAGTTGTTTATGCAATATCAGTGAGGTAAAATCCTTGAGATTAATCCCTACATGGGCAAGTTAACAATTATTTCAATAGTGTTCTATGTTTAGCCTTGTTTTAAGGTTAGGGAGAAAAAAAGTGAAAGAGACATTAAGGCATGGCATCTGACTTCACAAGCTTACAGCCCAGTGTGGAGACATCCATAAATAGTCAACAACATATGAGTTATCATAAAGCAGAATTTTTTTCAGTTAAGGATATTTACTGAATGACTATGTATCAGTCATCCTGCTAAGTTCTGGAGACTTAAAAATGAGTAAGACATGGTTTCTGCCTTCAAAATGGTCATAGATGAGTAAGAAACACAAATATATATGGAAAATTTTAATATGATGCAGTAAGTTTATTTTTAAAAATGATTCTTAGGGTGACATGGTAGCCCATATTTGCATTTTTAATACATAATTTTGGTAACAAAGTAAATAAAGAGAGAAATCTTGAGTCAGATAGATCAGTTAATGATTGTTTTAATCTAAAAAGATAAGAGAGAGAAAGTAAGAGAGTGAGAAGGAGATCAGTTAATAAGTGTTTTAATAACCGAGAGAGAGAGAGAGAGAGAGAGAGAGAGAGAGAGAGAGGAGAGAGAGAGGAGAAAGGGAGAGACAGAAAGCATCGTTGACTGGATAAAAGAAAAGCAGTCTAAGATTATTCTAAGAACTCTGGGTCTTGTAACTAGACAAATGGTGGTGGATATGTACAAGACTAGGGACTTTGATGAGTTTTATTTTGAGTATACTTATTTAGAGATATCTGACAGATATTCAACTGGGAAATCTCAACTAGCATTTGTACATATAGGTTTCATATCCCAGAAAAGGCCAGACCTGTCCATAGAGATGTGAGAGTCATCAAGATATGACTGGCAATTGAAGCCATGAAAGGGAATGATGTTACTCAGCATCCAGGATACTGAATGAGAAAAACCAATAGAAAACATTCAAAGTAACTCAAGAATTTAAAACTATTTAATAAAAACTAGATTTGTTTTTCAAAAGACTGAAAGAGAGAGAGAGAGAGAGACAATGAAGACCTAAGAATGGTGAACACTGAAAGGATATACAAATATTTTTAAAAATACATGAGAATGACTCAGTATGAATGCATATGTATAAGCGAAAAGAACAATCAAGAAGAAAATGTGATCAAGAAGCCAAGAGCATTTCAAAAATATGGAAGTGGTCAGACTGTGTCCAAGGCAGCAGAGAGGTCCTGTGTGATTCAGCAGCATGATGGTCACTTGTCATCTTTGCTAAAACAGTTTCAGTGAGGTTGTGAGGAAATGCACACTACCATGGAGTGCACTAAAGAATAAATATGAAGTAAGAAAAACTAAACAATCAGAGTAAAGAACTATTGTGAGTTTATTTAAGAAGAGAAAGAAAGTGACAAAAAGCTAGAATAAGATGCACAAACAAAGTAAAGATTACTTTGGGGGTTGGAAAACCTTAGTAACAAATATATGACAGAGTGGATGAGAGCACCATGATTTAGGACTATAATGGAATAATTAATTATAAATAAAATGGGTTGAGAGCATGAGATTTCATCTTGAGAAACAAGAAAGAGAGCTGCATCGGGAAATAAGAAGAATGTAGCTGTAGATTGTCTGTTGAGAGGAGACAATAAATAAATTACTTTCAACTTGATAACTTTTATTATCTCTGTGATCTAAGAAGTACTTTCTAAAAAGAAAGATGGAAGGTGGGAGAATAGGAGAGAAAACAAAGCTTTAGTAGGGTTATGAAAGTGCTGAAGGACCACTGTGGGGATAGGAGAAGATACAAATCAGAGGCGTGGGGAAAATGCTGGAACAAAAATAGTTTAGCCTGGAGATCATAACTTTAGTTTGGGCATTCCAAATACACTGTAAATCTTGATATTTTTGATACAATTATTTAACAATTTAGATAGAAAGTATGGTGGTTCCTTAAAAAATTAAGAATAGAACTACCATATGTCCCAGCAATAGCTCTGCTGGGTACCTACTCCCTAAAATTGAAAACATTGGTACATAAAGACACATGCATCCCCATGTTCATCATAGCATTATTCACAATGGTCAAGACATGGAAACAACCAAAGAGTTCCATGATAAAGGATTGGCTAAAGAAGCTGTGGTATATATATCCAATGGAATACTACTACTCAGCCATAAGAAGTGATGACACCGTGACATTTACAACAACATGAATGGACTTTGAGAACATTATACTGAGTGAAATAAGTAAATCAGAAAAAGCTAAGAATTGTATGATTTCACATATAGGTTGGATATAAAACTGAGACTCATGAACATAGATAAACGTAAAGTGGTTACCAGGAGGAGGGTATGTGGAGGAGAGGCTGTGTGGGAAGGATGTAAAGAGGGACAAATACAAGTTGCAAAAAAGTTATTGACTTTTAGTAATGGGTATACAGTGCATGGTACAAACTAGTATGGTTATAATGGTGGTTCTCAAACTTTTTTGAAGTTGGGGCACATTTAAAATCCAACAAATAATTGTAGGCACACTATATACAAATTTCTGAGAAATATGTTATAATAAGTAAGTCAAATATTAAAGAAAAAATATAAAGTCCAAGCGTGCTTTTATGATAATTAAATGAAACAAATATGACAAAATTAAATTTATTCTGACATTAAAAAATAATTTTATGTTACATTTTTTGAGTTATGCTTTTTAGAATTCTAAAAAAGAGGGATTAAAAAATAAAAATAAAAAAAAGACAAAAAAATTTCTTTTTATATATATAGATACATTCTTAATAAGATTTAGTAAATTTGGCAGGTCCCGGCATGAATGTGTTAAGTTTTTTCATTCTTGTGTTTATGAGAAACATGAGGCTGACATGTCCTAGTGATTTCTTCAATGCTTGGGCATATATTTGAAGGGCAAACTCTCATTTCCTCATCAATACATTGAAGAATTCCTCTCTTTTTACTTTTAATTGTGTTGAATGGAGAAAACCCCCACCATTCATATCATCTTAACTTGACACCAAACAAAGGATGGAAGAAACTTGCTTCCAGTCTCTCCAGGGAACATGGGGGGGGGTAGTGTGAATAATCCAGCACCACAGCTTAACAGCCTTTTGCAACCTAATCAGGCAAGTGAGGTGGGGGTTTGGGAAGACTGTCAGCTTACAGCCAATTTCCCACACCTCTGTCCCCCAAAAATCTAAACTCCAAAAACTCTGTTGTTTTTTGGTCCCCAACAGGCACACATTTTTCTGGAATACCATAGGGTGCACCTGGAAATCTTCTAGGGCGCACCAGTGCACCCTGGCATACACTTTGAGAACCACTGGATTATAATAATAGACAAAGAAAAACCATTAGAAGAATCAGAAATTGATGAGGCTTGGCAGTGAGTACAAATTTGAAAAGTTTGGAAGAGAGTGCCTCCTTGGAATGAGAAAGAGGCAAATTGGTTCAGATTGTCAGAGTAGGTGCATGTTATGGGCTTCTGATCTGAAAGGCTTTGGGAAAGTTAAAAAAATGTGATGCTTATTAAATATATATTTAAGTGATGCCCTCCAAATCAACCAGAGTCCTCAAAAAACCATAGAAAAAAGTAAATAGACTTATTTTTCCTTTACGTTTATTTTTCATCCCTGGAGATCTTTGGGAACTACCAATGCAGCCTTCTCACTTTCATTCCAGGCCCCATACATAGGTGGGTAGAAAGTAATTTGCTGATGAGATAAGTGTTCTCTTCAAAGAATAACAAACAACAAAACAAGGGATTGAGTTGATTTTGGAAAGAGGTTGGGAAAGCTACCCTCTTCTTGAGTTTTATATATGTAATAGTGTTGATGGTACTCTGAGATCTTGAGTTGTGCTGGTTTCTAGTCATAGGAAATGCCTGATATCTGTAATTTCTAAATTGATTATTTTTTCCTTCTCTCAGGTTTCTACAGATATGTGTTTTTTATTTTTATGGATTTTTATTAGAGTTTTAAGACACTGAAAATGGTACACATTCACAACAAAAGAGCACTACTCCATTTTCTTTATGTGTGCATGATATTAAGGACAAAATGAAATGTATCTCATACACTATGCAGAGTGATGAATTAAAATCCTATTCACAAGCAGCATACACTATTTTGCATATATTTACTTAATTTTACTTTCATTTCCTAAGTTAATGCTAAATGCCTGGTGCATATACTGTTATCAAGCAATTACTCTCATTGTCTTCTCAGACATGTAAACATTTTGCTAAATATAAATCTACAAGTATCATGGTTGCATGTATTTCAGAAGTGATCAGAACAGAGCAGGATGCTGGAAATTTTTTCTTTCAGATCTTAATGTGAAACAGATTTTCATCTATTTCTTGTTCTTTAATTCCAGAGCAGTGGTCCCTTTCCTTCAGAGTGACGTAATTATATTTGTTGGGATCACACTCATCAAAGAAATGAACTCTTTAGTCTGAAATAGGCACCAGAGAGGCTTGCAAAGAAGCAAGTTGGAAATGTATCAAGACTGTCTATAGGATATTGGTCAATTGCCAGTGCACAAGATACACACATACATGTGGTAGTTTTTCTTAAAGTCCCTTAAGAGAAAGGTGATGAAATGATCCCCAGAAAATGTCTCTTTTAATCCAGGTAAATTTTCTTGACTTCACTTCTCTACTTCCCACTTAAATATCCAGTGTATTCAAGGTTATACTCATAAAGTTGCATGAGGATATTCTTGAGGCAGTCTCTGATCTTTCAAGGAAACTGAATCACTTCAAAGTCCATACAAGCAGGAATAAATTTGCAAGCTCTAAAATAATACAGCTGCAGTTGGTGTTCCATAGTAGAAAACAGATGACAGGAGCTAACATAAGTCTGATTGTCAGTGGCATAAAGTTGGTCAAACAGATTTGTAGTTGACAAGTTGTTGGAGCTCAGCAAAGACACTGGAGTTTTCCCTGTTGGTCAGCCTTACACATGTGTCTTCTTTTACACTGGAAGTTCATATAAGAATAATAAACATTGCACAACCTCATGTTGCTTTCACTTAAACTTTCAGCTTCGTTTGATGAGCTCTCTGCTTTTTTAGCTTCATGGGATTCTTCATGTTCAATGGCATCTACATTCTCATTCTCACATGCTTTTTTCTGTGCTCCTCATATTTAATGTGATAGTAATTGCAATTAGCTCTTTTAGCCTTCTGGAAGGCATCACTTGGGATGAAGCAGTCATCACCTGCACTGTGTCTGGGGTCATAATCATCATCTTCAGTTAGGTCTCTGAGAGAAACCTCAGAAATAGTAATTTTCTCCATCTTTTCAGGGTTTTTGATAACTCCAAAGCCAGGTTCTTCTACCTGGCTCTGCAATTTAGTACCTTGATTCGGCTTATTGATTTTTATGTAGTTTCTGTTTTCATTTCTTCATTAGAGTTGTACTCTTCTTTTTCTTGGTGACCCTGTTCAAATTCATCCTTCTGCATTTTCCTTACTTGAGTTGGTTGATTGGACTTTTCTTTTTTTTTTTTCTTTAATAAATTTTTATTAATGGTAATGGGATGACATTAATAAATCAGGGTACATATATTCAAAGAAAACATGTCTAGGTTATTTTGTCATCAAATTATGTTGCAAACCCCTCGCCCAAAGTCAGATTGTCCTCCGTCACCCTCTATCTAGTTCTCCGTGCCCCTCCCCCTCCCCCTAAATCTCTCCCTCCCTTCCTCCCATGTCCTCCCTCCCCCCCCACCCTTGGTAACCACCACACTCTTGTCCATGACTCTTAGTCTCATTTTTATGTTCCACCAATGTATGGAATCATGTAGTTCTTGTTTTTTTCTGATTTGCTTATTTCACTCCTTATAATGTTATCAAGATCCCACCATTTTGCTGTAAATGATCTGATGTCATCATTTCTTATGGCTGAGTAGTATTCCATAGTGTATATGTGCCACATCTTCTTTATCCAGTCTTCTATTGAAGGGCTTTTTGGTTGTTTCCATGTCTTGGCCACTGTGAACAGTGCTGCAATGAACATGGGGCTACATGTGTCTTCACGTATCAATGTTTCTGAGGTTTTGGGGTATATACCCAGTAGAGGGATTGCTGGGTCATAAGGTAGTTCTATTTGCAGTTTTTTGAGGAACCACCATACTTTCCTCCATAATGGTTGTACTACTTTACAGTCCCACCAACAGTGAATGAGGGTTCCTTTTTCTCCACAGCCTCTCCAACATTTGCTATTACCCGTCTTGTTGATAATAGCTAATCTAACAGGAGTGAGGTGGTATCTCATTGTAGTTTTGATTTGCATTTCTCTAATAACTAATGAAGCTGAGCATCTTTTCATATATCTGTTGGCCATTTGTATCTCTTCCTGGGAGAAGTGTCTGTTCATGTCCTCTTCCCATTTTTTTATTGGATTGTTTGTTTGTTTGTTGTTGAGTTTTATGAGTTCTTTGTAAATTTTGGATATTAGGCCCTTATCTGAGCTGTCGGTTGAAAATATCAGTTCCCATATAGTTGGCTGTCTGTTTATTTTGATATCAGTTTCTCTTGCTGAGCAAAAACTTTTAATTCTGATGTAGTCCCATTCATTTATCTTTGCCTTCACTTCTCTTGCCATTGGAGTCAAGTTCATAAAATGTTCTTTAAAACCCAGGTCCATGATTTTAGTACCTATGTCTTCTTCTATGTACTTTATTGTTTCAGGTCTTATATTTAGGTCTTTGATCCATTTTGAATTAATTTTAGTACACGGGGACAGGCTGTAGTCGAGTTATTGGACTTTTCTAAAACATCATCACATTGGGTATAGCCTTCTTCCTACTTGATGTTAGAATGCTCTTTGAAAAATTATCTCTCTCTTTCTTGGTTATCAATGTGGGTATCAACTTCACCTTGTTCTTTTTCCTCTTTCTCTTTTCTATTAGGAATGTTTGGATCCTACTCTTGGTTTTCTTGATCACTAATATTTCACCAAGTTTGACGCTCCTGTTCAACAAAGGACATGAATTATTTATAGGCTGTTCTTGACTTTTCTATGTCTTTGTTAAGCTTTCTTGTTGGTCAGAATCTATAGTGGAACTAAATAATGAGCAAGGGAATTGATGTTCTCTGGCAGTTTGTTTGTTTATTTTTTTTCTTTCTTTCCAGATTCACTCATATCTTGGTCCAATGTACCTTCAGCTGGTATAAACTCCAAAATCTCACTTAACTAATTTTTGTTTTTCTCTTGATCTTGTAGCCCCAGCTCTTGGTTGGAACTCTGGTCCTCATCCACTGACTTGTCATGATTTTCCTCCTTTGACTCTGTACTGAAGATTTTTTAGCCTTATAGTACCCTGCTATGAATAGTGTACTTTCCTTTTCATTTTCTGCATTTTGAAACTTTAAAATAAGCACCATAGTGTCCTCAGGTGTTACTAACATTTCAGTCTGTTAGACAGAACTCTAATAATCAGAAGTTGGTTGGGAATAATTAGAATAGCACCATGTATTTGTCCTGAGCTCCAGAGGAGAAAAAGTGGAGCAGAATTATGTCCTGTGGAGAGAGACTGGGGTTTGTTACTTTAGGAAAAAAGATGAAAGGACAGCTTCCAAGGTCCCTCTGCTGAGTCGTTTTCTCACAGTTCAGATGCCATCTTTCTTGGGTGGCGCACTAAGGCACACTTTTTATAAGTTGAAAAGATTAGGTGAAGGGAATGTTGATGATAATAGTCCAATTATAAGATAAATTTTTAGGGAAAGCAGGCAACAGAACTTTACTAAATGATATATCAGGGTTTGCATTTTTGAATAATGCCTCTAAATAAGGATTTAAAACTATTCTGTATGTAATTCAATTAATTTATACTACTTTTTTTGAGTGCTTACTAAATAATAGCATATGTCTTGACTATATGGTGATGAACAGAACATATCTTGTTATGACACTAATGGAGCTAACAGCACAGTTGGTGAAATAGCCAATAAACATGTAAAAAATTCTAAATTATAAATGTTGATGCTATTTAAAAAATAACAGAGAGTATGAGAATATGTAATGAAGTGTAGGACTACCTAGATAGGACTAACAGTGAAAATCTCTTTGACCTGAAAACTGACATTAAAAGAAGTCAGACATGTGAAGATCTACTGGAAAAGAATTCCTGATAGAAGAAACAACATGTGAAGAGCACTTAGTCAGGAACAAAAGTTTGGCTTGTTCTAAAAACTGAGACCATTTCAATGTAGTTAAAACATAGAGGATGAGAAAGAGAATTGTACAAGGTAATGTGTAATGTAGAACAACACAAGTGTCATATTAGGTATAGCCTTAAGGCCACAGTGCGAAGTTTTGTTTTAATGCAACAGACTACCAGCAAATGATTTTAGACAGGAAGATAATATAATAGCTCAAAGAAAAATCACTTGGACCATAGTGTGCAAAGGATAAGAAGAGGTGAAGAAATGACATAATTCCTGTCATCAAGGAGTACAAAGTGTAAGTAAAGTAAAATATCAACAGAATTTCAATAAGTGTGGTAAATGCCATGACAAAGATAACAAGAGTATGAAGACAAGCATAGGTTTCCATTCTAATACACCATCACTACAAATGCACATTTTGTGACTGTAGTGCACTTTATTTTTTTTCCATTTTTTTATTCATTTTTTTAGAAAGGAGAGAGAGGGAGAGAGAGAGAGAGGAGAGAAAGACAGATAGATAGATGATAGATAGATAGATAGATAGATAGAGAAGGGGGGAGGAGCAGAGAGCATCAACTCCCATATGTGCCTTGACCAGGCAAGCCCAGGGTTTTGAACCGGCAACCTCAGCATTTCCAGGTCGACGTTTTATCCACTGCGCCACCACAGGTCAGGCATAGTGCACTTTATTTAACCTCCTTTGGTCTGTTTACTTATTTTTGATATGAAAATAATTATAGGGCTTCTATAAAGATTAATTAGATAATATGTAAAGAGTACTTAGGCTATATGTAAATGACAGCCCTCAATAAATGCTAGTCGTAATTAACCCTTTGAATAGTATGAATGTTCATGTACATCCTCGTACCTTCTGACCATCCAGAGTACAATTGTAATAAAATATTTATTTTAAAAATGTGAAAGGCAACACTAAAAAAAGGCAAATGCATGTTCTTTTTGTTTCCATAGATTGGTTATCAACCATCATCATTTTAAGTTAATAAAACTGTAACTGTAACTAATTTCATTTTTAAAAAAACTCACTCCCAGAGGTCAGTGAGCATGGAAAGAACTCACTACTCAAAAGGGTTAATGTTACTGTTAAATACAGTATGGGGAATAAACTACAAGGGGCAAAACTGGATACAGGGAAGACACTAAGGCATCTGGCACAATTGTCAACAGGAATGATGTCAATGGCTTGGATTAAAATAGAAAATGTACATATAGAGTGGAGATGAATTAGAGAGCTTTATAAGAGGTAGAATCACCTGGTTTCCACTTGCATATGGACAAAATGTAGTGATAGAGGTTAAATCCCCGTTTCCAGCTTGAATGTCTTGGAGGAGAGTCATAGTATGGACTAAGAAGGGGAACTCAGACATGAGAGTGAGTCATCAATATCATACCTCATTCTAAGAGAGGAAACAAAAAATACATCTAGATTGAAGGGGAGAGCTATTGACAAAAGAGGGGGCAAAAACCAACCAGAAAGAGTAAACAATAGAGGCTTAGCCAAATAGACAAAGACAGAGGCAGCAGAGGCAGCAGAGGCAGAGACTGAGACAGCGAGAAGGTGCATACTCTGACTTTAGCCCTTCTATTCAGCCATTTTCTGTTAGTGGCTTAGGTTGTTTTCCTTTCTTAAATGTCAGAAATGTCACAAGTTGTCCACAGCAAGCTAAATACTTCCCCTTTGAAAATTTATATTTCTGCCTTATTCAAAACAAAGTCCAACAACATCTCATTACCATAAATATTTTACATTTTATTGTAACTGAACAGATTTGAGGGAAAAAGTATTTCTTCCTTTTTTTTTTAAGTCCAGAAGAGAAGGGGTTTTGAAAAGCAGACCATGCAAATATTTAAACTCACAATAAACTGTATTGCAGAGGTATAAGAATCCAGAGAGATAAAGAAGTTGTGAACTTGACCTCCAGCTTGTTGTTTTGGCCTAATAGAGCTCTGTTATTTAACACAAGAGTGGAACAGAACATGCCTTTACTAGTAAGTTTCACTTACTACGTCAGTGAAGCAGAAAGAAATACTCATGTCTGTAAATTGTGGAAGTAGACATGTGATTTGGGTGTGTGTGAGCTCTTCTTATTTCTTCAAATGGAAATGTACTCGCTGTAGCTCCGCATGCTCTTTCATAGCCTTTGCACAGATGCTAGATGAAAGTGGAAGCAGTGCCAATACTGGTTAAGAGGGATTGGTGACATGTGTGGGAATGAGTGTTCAGTTATATCTTGATGGCCTAATGAGAGTAATCTTAGTGTTATAAGATAATCAGATTCTTTATGAGATCAGAAGATGCCACAACAAACCCCCCTTTTTTAAAATAATTTTATTTTTAATGGGGCGACATCAATAAATCAGGATACATATATTCAAAGATAAGAAGTCCAGGTTATCTTGTCGTTCACTTATGTTGCATACCCATCACCCAAAGTCAGATTGTCCTGTGTCACCTTCTATCTAGTTTTCTTTGTGCCCCTCCCCCTCCCCCTTTCCCTCTTCCTCTCCCCCCTCCCCCGGTAACCACCACACTCTTATCAATGTCTCTTAGTTTCACTTTTATGTCCCACCTACGTATGGAATAATGCATTTCCTGTTTTTCTTTGATTTACTTATTTCACTTCGTATCATGTTATCAAGATCCTACCATTTTGCTGTAAATGATCCGATGTCATCATTTCTTATGGCTGAGTAGTATTCCATAGTGTATATGTGCCACATCTTCTTTATCCAGTCATCTATTGATGGGATTTTTGGTTGTTTCCATGTCCTGGCCACTGTGAACAATGCTGCAATGAACATGGGGCTGCATGTGTCTTTACATATCAATGTTTCTGAGGTTTTGGGGTATATACCCAGTAGAGGGATTGCTGGGTCATAAGGTAATTCTATTTTCAGTTTTTTGAGGATCCACCATACTTTCTTCCATAATGGTTGTACTACTTTACATTCCCACCAACAGTGTATGAGGGTTCCTTTTTCTCCACAGCCTCTCCAACATTTGCTATTACCTGTCTTGTTAATAATAGCCAATCTAACAGGTGTGAGGTGGTATCTCATTGTAGTTTTGATTTGCATTTCTCTAATAACTAAAGAAGCTGAGCATCTTTTCATATATTTGTTGGCCATTTGTATTTCTTCCTGGCAGAAGTGTCTGTTCATGTCCTCTTCCCATTTTTTTATTGGATTGTTTGTTTGTTTGTTGTTGAGTTTTCTGAGTTCTTTGTATATTTTGGATATTAGGCCCTTATCTGAGCTGTTGTTTGAAAATATCATTTCCCGTTTAGTTGGCTGTCTGTTTATTTTGTTATCAGTTTCTCTTGCTGAGCAAAAACTTCTTAGTCTGATGTAGTCCCATTCATTAATTTTTGCCTTCACTTCTCTTGCCTGTGGAGTCAAATTCATAACAAACCCCTTTCTATTTAAGTAGTTCCTCTTGATCAGGGAGAGGCAAGTGGTATAGTGGAAAGAGTGTAAACTTAGAGTTAAGTTAAGCTTAAGAGTAGATTTTTTTTTTTTTTACCATTTTCTACCTTCGTTACTTCAGGCAATTTACCGAATCTCTTTGAACCTTAATTTCCACATCTGCACTATGAGAGTAATAATAAAACCTACCTTGATGGTGGTTGTGATAATTATAATAGATGATGCATGTAAAAATTCCATTGCAGATACTAGGGTATAGCATTGATAGTCAAATCATGATGATTATTTCCTGTCTTTTCACTGGTAGCACCCCTCCATCTTCTTTTCTATGTCATACATTCATAAGCAAGAAGACTGCATGAATCTGTAGAACATAGCACAGAGAAGTTAAGTATAAAGAATGGGACATAAGGGACAGAACAAAGTAAAGCAGAGTTTAGAGTAATGGAAGCTCATACTGTTGGCTCTCTTTTACTTGTGAATTAATCACTTGGAATCTTGTTATTTTATCCTATTTCCTGAAGTCAGAATTAAAAAATATAGAAAACCATTCTGCTTAGGTACAAGGAAAATCTAAAATCAGACCTCTTTTTGTTTTTTTATGGCATTTTAATTTATTTTTAATTACAATTAATAGTTAATATTATATAATTTTCAGGAGTATAATATAGTTGTTAGATATTTAAAGAATTTACAAAATAATTCCTCCAATAAGTCTAGTACTCACCTAGTATCATACATAGTTATTAATTTCTATATTATCTATGCTGTACCTTTTGGAAACAACCAATGAATGCACAACTAAGTTGAGCAACACATGAATGCTTCTCTCAATCTCTCTTTTTCTCTCTGTCTCTAAAAAATCAATCAATAATAATAATAAAAAACTCATACAACTCAACACCAAAAACAAGCCAATTAAAAAATGGCCAGAGGACCTGAATAGACATTTCTTCAAAGAGGATATACAGATGGCCAATAGACATAATAAAAGACGCTCAACATCAATAATCATCAGGGAAATGCAAATTAAAACTACATAAAATATCACC
The DNA here is from genome assembly GCF_036850765.1 of Saccopteryx bilineata. NCBI lineage: Eukaryota > Metazoa > Chordata > Mammalia > Chiroptera > Emballonuridae > Saccopteryx > Saccopteryx bilineata. Next base: position 68,502,759 of record NC_089502.1, on the reverse strand, counting down.
TTACATCTGTCAAAAAGGCTAGCATGAATAAATCAACAAACAAGTGTTGGCAAAAATGTAAGAAAAGAAAATTCTCATGCACTGTTGATGAGAATGCAAATTAGTGTAGCCACTATGGTGAACAGTATGAGCGTCTTCAAAAAATTAAAAATAGAACTGCTTTATGACCCAGTAATTCCACTTCTGGGTATATTAAAAAAAACAAATAAACAAATTCTAAACAGCCTGACCAGGCAGTGGTGCAGTGGATAGAGTATCAGACTGGGATGTGGAGGACCCAGGTTCAAAACCCCAAGGTCTCTGGCTTGAGTGCAGGCTCATCTGGTTTGAGCAAGGCTCACCAGCTTGAGCCCAAGATCACTGGCTTGAGCACGGGCTCATCTGGCTTGAGTGGAAGCTCACCAGCTTGAGCATGGGTTTGCTGGCTTGAGTGTAGGATCATAGACATAACCTCATGGTTGCTGGCTTGAGCCCAAGGTTGCTGGCTTGAGCAAGGGGTCACTCAGTCTGCTGTAGCCTCCCAGTCAAGGCACATATGAGAAAGCTATCAATGAACAACTAAGGTGCCACAATGAGGAATTGATGCTTCTCATCTCTCTCCCTTCCGGCCTCTCTGTCCCTATCTGTCCTTCTTTCTAATTCTCTCTCTGTCTCTAACAAAAAACAAACAAACAAACAAAAAACACTAAAACTCAAAACACTAACAAAAAATACATACACCCTTATGTTCATTGCAGCATTATTTACAATAAACAACGTATGGAAACAACCCAAGTGCCTATCATTAGATGAATGGATAAAAAAGTGTGGTACAAGCCCTGGCCGGTTGGCTCAGTGGTAGAGCATCGGCCTGGCGTGCAGGAGTCCCGGGTTCGATTCCTAGCCAGGGCACACAGGAGAAGCGCCCATCTGCTTCTCCACCCTTCCCCCTCTTCTTCCTCTCTGTCTCTCTCTTCCCCTCCCGCAGCCAAGGCTCCATTGGAGCAAAAAGTTGGCCCGGGCACTGAGGATGGCTCCATGGCCTCTGTCTCAGGCGCTAGAATGGCTCTGGTTGCAACACCCTAGATGGGCAGAACATCGCCCCCATGGTGGCAATGCCGGGTGGATCCCAGTTGGGTGCATGTGGGAGTCTGTCTGACTGCCTCCCCATTTCCAACTTCAGAAAAATACAAAAAGAAAAGAAAAAAAAAGTGTGGTACATATATGCAATGCAATGTAACATTACTTGGGTATAAAAAAGTTTAAAATCTTAACATTTGTGACAGCATGGATGGACATAGAGGGTATTATACTAAATAAAATAATTCCATTAGCGAAAGACACATACCATATGATTTCATATATGTGTGGAATTTAAAGAAAAAATAAACAAAATTGAAACCAACACATAGATACAGAGAACAGACTGATGCTTGCCAGAGGGATAAAGGGTGCAGGGGACTGAGTTGAAAAAATGATGGGATTAAGAAGTAGAAATTGGTAGTTTCAAAGTATTCATGGGGTTGTAAAGTATAGCATAGAGAATATAGTCAATAATATCATAGTAATTATGTATGGTTGCAGATATATCGGAGCAAAACCAAAATTTTTTGCATAACAAAGGAAACAATCAACAAAATGAAAAGACAACCTAACACTTGAGAGAAAATATTCACTATCAATAAATCTCATAAGGGTTTAATACCAAAACTTATAAAGAACTCAGGCAACCTTAACACCAAAAATAATCCATTTAAAAAATGAGCAGAGGACCTTAATAGACATTTGTCCACTCTTTTTCTTATAAACTTAAAATAATAATAATAAAAATAATAACAACAAAAACCTTTATTTGACCCAAGGCATAACCTCACTGCATTATTTTTTCTACTTCTAACTTTAAGTTTAAAAATATTCTTGCAATATAAAAAGAATCTGTTTGCAAAATGTGTCTTTGAACAGAAAATAAATGATAAAAAGAAAAATGAGTGTGAAGGTTAGGCACCTGTCCTCCTATTTGAAGTCACAGATCTCTATTTCATGGCTTTGTTGCCTTAACATACCTTCTCTCTGGGCCTTGCTTCTTGTACCTGAATTATGTGCAGAGTGAATCAAATGATTTTCAAAACTCCCCACTAGTCTAAAATTCTACAAGTAAACTGAAACAAAATATTGAGTTTATGCCCTGACTTGATAGCTCAGTTGGTTAGAGTGTTGCCCTGATATACAAAGGTTGTGGGTTTGATCCCCAGTAAGGGCACATACAAGAACAGATCGATGTTTCTGTCTTACTCTTTCCTTTTTTTTCTTCTCTATCTAAAATAAACAAACAAACAATGAGTTTGTTCCTTTTCTGCTATACTTATTTGTAGGCAACCTGCATAAATCCACAGACAGACCTTTAGAAGCCCTGAAAATATTACTCTATATTCCCCAAGCCCTATATATAATACATAATTAAAACTGTACTAAATCATAAACCAAGATGAAAGAAGTCCAAAAGTCTTTTACTTTTTGTTATGATTAGTTTAATGAAAAAACAAAAAAGCATTAAATCTCAAATTGTTTCCAAAAAGTGATTTTGGTGACATGTTTTACTGGTGACCTAATCATATTTACTTCGACTTTTGGATAATCTGACATTTCCATGATGTCACACTAGTACAGAATTCTCCTTAGACAAAGAATTACTCTCTTCTTTTTCAGACCATATAAGGCAAAATATCCCAGTTCAGCTTTGAAATTCATATATGACTAAATTTTTAAAATATAAATTTGTAATAAAACCCAACCAAAAGAGAGACATCAAGTGTATGAGACCACAAGCTATTGTGATAGAATAATGAGAAGGTAACATTCCCACACCTTGAACATCTACTAGGATACTAGCAATGCAAGCTAATAGAGGCCAGGCTGTTTTCCAAGTGCTGTGGTGGTGCTAAGGTAGGAAGTCAAAGTAGCAGACAAAAAAGAGATAAAGGGACATAGAAAAAGAAGCTTGATTTCTATCAGAGTAATTGAGAATGAGTGAACAGTAATCACTTTAACCAAGGCTTGCGACAAGACAGATTTGGGCACACACATGCACGCACACACACACACAAAACAGGATCAAATGCCACACCCTTTTTTCTGTGATGAAAACAATAGACGAAATGTTTCAGGACATTGTTATCTGTGAAAGACAGATTTCATTTTCTGGGAGGGCAATTTTAGAACAAGTCCATGTTCTTCTAACTAATTCATTGAGTGACCTTAAATCAATAGTATATTTTTCTCTAGCATTTGTTTCTTCATCTGCAAACAGGTCACTCCTAATCATATAATTCTATATATATTCTATATATTTTCAAGTAAAATATGAAGCTGGGTGTTGGCTAAAGAAATGATTAACCATTATACTCTTTTTTTTCCTTTGCTTTGGGCAGGAATCTTAACTCTACGGCTTACCTTAATGAATATACTGAAATATTCAAGATGGATAGCAACAGTACTAGCAATGTTGTCCCTTTCTGCAATACCTCTAATTTGACATTTCAGTACACCCTCTATGCAACCACCTACATTCTCATATTCATCCCTGGTCTTCTGGCCAACAGTGCAGCCTTGTGGGTTCTATGCCGCTTTATCAGCAAGAAAAATAAAGCCATCATTTTCATGATCAACCTCTCTGTGGCTGACCTTGCTCATGTGCTGTCCTTACCTCTCCGGATTTACTACTACATCAGCCACCAGTGGCCTTTCCAGAGGACCCTCTGTCTGCTGTGGTTCTACCTGAAGTATCTCAATATGTATGCCAGCATTTGCTTCCTGACCTGCATCAGCCTTCAAAGGTGCTTCTTTCTCCTCAAGCCCTTCAGGGCCAGAGATTGGAAGCGTAGGTACGATGTGGGCATCAGTGCTGCCATCTGGGTCATCGTGGGCACTGGCTGTTTACCATTTCCCATCCTGAGAAGCACAGACTTAGCCAACAAAACTGAGTCCTGCTTTGCTGATCTTGGATACAAAAAAATGGAAACAGTGCCTTTGGTTGGGATGATTACAATTGCTGAGCTTGCAGGATTTGTGATCCCAGTTGTCATCATCGCATGGTGTACCTGGAAGACTACCATATCCTTGAGACAGCCACCAAAGACTTTCCAGGGTATCAGTGATAGGCAGAAAGCACTGCGGATGGTTTTCATGTGTGCTGCAGTCTTCTTCATATGCTTTACTCCCTATCACATCAACTTTATTTTTTACACCATGGTAAAGGAAACCATCATTACCAATTGTTCTATTGTCAAGAGCACATTGTATTTTCACCCATTTTGTCTATGCCTTGCAAGTCTCTGCTGCCTTTTAGATCCAATTCTCTATTACTTCATGGCCTCAGAGTTTCGTGACCAACTATCACGCCACAGCAACTCTATGACCCGTTCCCGCCTCACGAGCAGGGAGAGTGGTTCATCAATGATTGGTTAAAAATAAAAGAACTTTTCAATTATGACTTGGTTTAACTTTTTTTTCAAAGACCAAAAGATCATCCAAACAATTTCTTGCATAGAACTTAAGAAACAACAGAAATAAATGTCCTCTTGTGTAATATTTGTGGTCATAGGGGTGTGATGGTAGAGGCAAAGCATGAAAAATATGGGAAAGAAATATTGGATTTACCTGTTTCCTCTTTGAAATTCAAGGCACTTCCTAATTAAGAGACCTAGATCAAGATTTCACAGATGTTTTCCAACAAATACAAATGGATATTTTACTTCATATACATCTATAGTAAATATTATATTGTTAATGCAGTGCAATTAATGAATTTTTTCTATTTATAAAAGGAAATACTTTATATGAAGAGATTGATTTGTGAGAGAGAGTAAAAATATCCTGTATTTCTAAGAAATAAAATGTACAGGCAAAAGGGAGTGAAGATTGAGGCAATGTGTGCATAAATTTTAGAACTACAAACCTATTTGATTAAAGGGCAAAGAAATTTTTTCATTCACTGCAAATGTATTGGATGCTTATTGTAGTCTGGTTTGCCACTTTCTTAGGTACTTTTCACATATAGCATCTTCTCAGGCCCTTCTAATGAACTTGTAGAAGTTTCCAATATAACTAAATACATGAAACTTCAGGAAGGTAAAGCAAATTGTCTGGGGATAATTAATGGTAAGTCAATATTTATCCTGTATACAACACATATGTTTAAGTTATTGAGTTCATTTGTGCTGTTACTTTTACCAGGTCAATGCTAACTTGACTTGAATGGTGATGACACAGACTAAGACTAAGCCATATAAGACCAAAAGCATTTTTATATAGTTTGCCTGAGATCAACTGAAAAGTCTGTGAATTGTGGGAGTAGGTGTCAGGCCTTATATTACAAGGTATCAAATGATAAATAGGTTATTCTAATACTGTCTTGATCTACATAGACCTGATGATCAGGGGTAGAGGAAACCTAAATAGTTTATTACTTCAAAAACATATTTTAAAGCTTAATGTAGGCCATGAAAATTTCATAAATAGATTAAAGAAAAAAATCTATAAGGCAGAGATATGAGCATTCTGTGAAATATAAAAAAAATTGGAGTTTGCCTAAACTCTTTTTTCTTAAATAATACTATACATCTATTTGAATAAATGTGTTTATTAAGAAACTTCTCTGTGAACAGAGCTCATAAAATTGCATTAGAAATGGAAAATATCATGACATCATGAATAAATGAAGAAAAGTTTGTGTCATCCTTCTGAAAATCTAACCTTCATTTTTCTAGAAGTTACAGCTATTGATGCAGAAACAGTACTAAGGAAGTAGAGGCAATTCTCAGTTTCTCAGGTTGGCATTTATGAAGTTCAATCCATCATTCTAATTTTTTGTGTTTGCAATATAACTAGCATGTCAGATATTTGGTGTGGTAGTCCTCACAATATCTATTTGAACAAACTGGCAATGGAAAAAGAAGGGACAACTGAAAAAGAGGGATTCTTTTTTAAAAGAACAAGGTTTCTACAGAGGGAGAGAGTTCTATAATTACAGAATAATAAAACTGGTCTTTTTGTGCATTACTAACTGACATTTTTTTTTTGAGAGAGAGAGAAAGAGAAAGAGAAAGAGAAAGAGAAAGAGAGAGAGATAGGAAAGGAGAGAAAGAGGAGGAGAGAGTTGAGAAACATCATCTTGTAGTTGCTTCACTTTAGTTGTTCATTGATTGCTTTTCATACATGCCTTGACAGTGGGCTTAAGGCTCAAGCCAGTGACCTTTGGGTTCAAGCCAGCGACCTTGGGATCATGTTGATGATATTGCACTCAAACTGGCTACACTGTGCTCAAGTTGGTGACCTTGAACTCAATTCCATTAGTCCTTACTCAAGCTGGCAACCTTGAGGTTTCAAGCCAGGGATCTTAATGTTGTGGGTAATGCTCCATCCGCCACCAGTCAGGTAACTAACTGACATCTGAAAGTACATCCTAAAGAGGGTTTTCACATCTGCTTGGAGAATGGCAGCATTACCAGAATGACTGTATAAACAGTCCCACTTTAAGAAGATGATTTGGAAAGAAACTCACTGGGAACTACACATACTGGTATATTTGTGTTAAAAAGAAACCCCAATTCTAAATAGTCACACTCCACATTCTCTCTTTATTTTTGGTGTTTTTTTCTTTTTTCTGAAATGAGAAGCGGGGAGGCAGACAGACTCCTGCATACACCCGACCTGGATCCACGTGGCATGCCCACCAGGGACAATGCTCCACCACTCTGGGGCATTGCTCTGCTGCAACCAGAGCCATCTAGCACCTGAGGCAGAGGCCATGGAGCCATCTTCAGCGCCTGGGCCAACTTTGCTCCAATGGAGCCTTGGCTGCAGGAGGGGAAGAGAAAGGAAGGGGTGGGGGAAGGGTAGAGAAGCAGATGATGCTTCTCCTGTGTGCCCTGGCTTGGAATTGAACCCAGGACTTCCACACGCCGGGCCAACGCTCTACTGCTGAATCAACCGGCCTGGGCTCACATTCCCTCTTTCAAGTTATTGGCAAAAGGTAGTATATCAAGCACAGAATTGTGCAATAACTGCAAAATTAAATTGTGCCTTTCATTTGGCCACCATTAAAGTGGAATCTTTGGGCTTTTTCTGACATGCAAGTCCTTATTGTAGTGAGAGAAAAAAGTAACATTAAAGTAAAAATTAGATTTTGAATTTTAAAAGCTAAGATGCCTTATACAGAGTTAGGTAAAAGTAAGTTTATGGTTGTTCATACAGAAAAAATAATATAATAATAATAAATAATGCAAAGACAAACTGTTCCACATACTCACAACTGTAAACTTACTTTTGCGACACCTTCAAATGTCAGTGAAAGAAGTGACAATGCTTCATACTATAAGATGATATCTCAAGAAGTCAGTGAGAATGACTGAAGATATGGCAATGAGTAACAATTTGAACAGTTATCCCTATGCTTATTGCAGGGACAAGATATAAAACAAAGAGTATAGTTTTCTAAAAAGTCACCAAGAAAACATTTTCTAAATCTCTGTAAAATACCCTGAAAATCCACTTAGAAACCATTCAAAATCTTGGACTTTGATGAATATAATAATTTTGTACAACAATCTATATAAACTTAGATAAAACTTATGCATGATTGGTCATACTGTTTACCTTTAGAAAGCTTTAAATACTAGCACATAATTTAAATATAATATTTATCATAGATGAGATAAATTATATTCATGGAGCATGTGGTCATTTCTATAAAATATTAATAATCATGCTCTTATGTGAAAATTTAACTCCCTTATTATAAAATTCTTTCTGTAAGAAAATCAGTTATTTCTATTACTCTTTTGCATATTTTATAAAACTATAACTCGCCATAAAGGTAAGATTACTGCTTGAAGTACATTCCTCTTTTAAGCAGTAAGTAGTTTGTGTATAATATTAATTCTTTAGAGCTAATACTATGCCTTTCAGTATATTACAAATGCATTATGTAATTACATGTAAAAGTATGCTGCTATACTTTAAGGCTCTTAAAGAATTAATTCCTTAGAGTTTCAAATTTAGCCCCAATGAATAATTAAGATACCTTGGATTTTTGATGTTTTAATTATTAACCACAATTTTGTTTTTGAAACAGAAAATTGGTTTCCATTTTTCATATAGTTATTACTTTGTACAGGTAAATTATATGTGGAGAATTTTTATTTATTTATTCATTTTTAGAGAGAGACAGAGAGGAAGAGAGAGAAGAGAGAGACAGAGAGAGAGAAGGGGGGAGGAGCTGGAAGCATCAACTCCCATATGTGCCTTGACCAGGCAAGCCCAGGGTTTCGAACCAGCGACCTCAGCATTTCCAGGTCGACGCTTTATCCACTGCGCCACCACAGGTCAGGCTATGTGGAGAATTTTTAATATATAGAATTAATAGAGTAAGGAGAGAACAACTGGTTTACAGAAGCTGAACTTCAAACTGACTACTAAGAGAAAGAAGAGAAGAAAAATTCCAGGAGCTGTTAGCATAGACTTGTAGATTTTCTGATATTCTGGAGTTGGGGGAGCACATTTTTATGACGTGAAAAATTGCAGTTGAACTGGGCCTTGCATGATAGGAAAGTTGTTAAGTTGTTGTTAAATACGGAGAAAAAGTAAGCATTATGATTGGAAACCCTCCTGATCCAAGGGTAGGAAGAAAAGAGTGGGTAAATGGCTAATATCAAGTATTATAGTTTAGTTATAAATATACAGGCAAGCAGTAATCAATGAAAATATATAATTTAGAGGTCTGGTTCATGTTCAAGATGGTGTAAGAATATCCTGAACTCACTTTCTTTCATGAACACATTGAATTTACAGCTTCATATGGAACACTTTCCTTTGGGGGTGAAAAAAAACCAAACTAAAACTGGTGTAACAACTCCTTCACATTATATAAAAAAAGAAAAGAAACCATATCAAAGTATGTAGGTAAGGTTTATATGCTATCTCACCATAAACCCCACCCCTGGGTGAGGCAACCCACAATTGGAAGGGGGTTCAGAACCTGGAGCTTCGACTTGAGATGCAAAAGGTTTGTACCCCTCATTGAACACCCCATAATTTAAGACTGGCAGTTGAGGATAAACTCCCAACAATCTAGCTTTGAAGAGCAACAGGGTTCATGCCCAAAAGAGCTGCTGGTCTGTGGCAAACTATGAAATAGCTCTTAAAGGACTCAAGTACTGACTCGTCTGTCTCAGAGCTTGGCACATAAGTAACCCTTTGAAGAGCGCTTACGCTTCCTGTTAAAAAGTCTCATTTGCAGCCCTGGCCGGATAGCTCAGTGGATAAAGAATCATCTCTGCGCCCAGAGGTCGCAGGTCAGGGCACAGAGGAGAAGCAATCAGTGAGTGCACACCTAAAAGTAGAACAACTAAGTAGAGCAAAAAGTTGATGCTTTTCTCTCTCTCCCTCTCCCCCATCCTTCTTCTCTCTCTCAAATCAATGGAATTTTTTTTTTAAATAAAAGACTCATTGACTAATTTTAAAACATTGGTCTGAGCACAAAGGCCTCCTGGGACACTCTCCAGGGACAGGGGCTGGTAAGTGGCATCCTCCTACCCTTCCTCTGTCTTGCTGGAGCTGATAGGCAGCATCCTTTCCTATCCTCCAAGCTGGTGCCTTCTTTAGGCTCCGGCCAATGGAAGCTGTCTACTGGGCTCCCATTCTGCTTTGTTAAGCCAGTGAGTAGCATGTTTTTTTTTCTTCTTTCTTTCTTGTTTTTTTTTTTTTTTTTCATTTCTGTGCTCATTTTATAAGCTTTTTTTCCTTTGTTTCTGAAGGGGAGCTTCTGCATATATCTGGTGCCCTTATTTTTATATCCAGTAACCCAAATTTTGAGGCTGTCATGTACAGGATGCTCTTTGATTGTCTGGTTTTGGAGGCCAGGGTCCCATGGGACTGTAATAATTGGAGAGACAGTTTGTGACAAACTGCTACTCCCAGGGAACTGTACAGATAGCAAACTGAAACACATCCTCATCTTTCTGGGAAAGGGGCTATTTGCTTCACCAGGAGCTTTGGATCGAGAGGCAAGCTTCTGGCATGACACACATATAAGGACCTGTGAAGGTACTTTCAGATAATGGGGACAAATGAATGTAATTTAGTTTCCCTTTGCCTCACTCCGACTCACTAGTATCTTTCAGAAAATAACGTATACCCTTCTCTGGTTCCCTGATTTTTGCAGCTCTTGCCAGAAAACACCTGTACATTATTTAGCTCTATTGGCCAGTGGGGTTTACATTCATGCTTTCTACATGACAATGATTGATAAAGAAATAATTCTTAAACAGCGACTATACCCAGGACACAACAAAAGACAACAGACCTAGGAGCTCAGTCTTTTTCTGAAAGAAGCCTAATTTGCTTAACATTATTGGTGCAACCTGAGTGGCAGGCTTCTAATTAAATACAAAACTAAGTTCTGACTGTGAACCTTTCCTGAGACTTCAGAGGGTAGGCACTCTCTCCATGTTTTCCTTCTGCCACAATCCAGAGTACCAACATCTCTCAGAGGGGAGCCCTTGTATGTCACTGATGCTTCAATTTTTCTTCCTGGTACCTTTTTTTTGTGTGTGTGTGTGTGACCAAGAAATGCCACTTAATCATCTGACTTTGGTGGACAAGACAGCTCTTGTTCCTGAGTCCCTATGGGACTATAACAACTGAAGAAACAGCTCTTGGAAAGCTACAGTCCCCAGGACACTACATAGCTAATAGTCTAAAATATATACGCAGCCTTTCTGTGAAAGAAGCTTACTTGTTTATCCCAGAGTTTTAGCCTTAAGGGTAGGCTTTAGGTTTGATATACATTTAGGGATTAAAAAGGTGATTGCAGGGAATAGATTGGGGGAATGCTATCTTTCTGCTCTTCCTCTGCCTTACTAAAGCTCACTCTGATCACCTAGAAAAAAGTTTATACATTTGTCTTGACCCTCAATATTGGCAAATGTCACCTAGAGGACACCTCCAGAAAACCTGCCTCTGATGGAGAATGGAGTTTATGCTTGTAGTTCCACAGGGCTCTATACATTTGCATTTTTAAAAACCTGTTGCCTGAAACTCTGGCTTCCAATCAGCCTGAATTTAACTGCTGACAAAATCCTCCCTTTTGGGACACTGGTCTTGGCACATCTTCAACTACTGGAAGCTATTAAAAATAACATAGGGTGCTTGACAATCACAAAGGTTTCACAGGCAACCAAGAGTTAGTACAGGGTTGAACAATTAGGTTCATCTCCCACACAAAACCAGGCCTTCAAGACTGGGAGTATTGGCTATTTCATCTAATGCCTGGGAAAATCACAGAAAGTCAAGCAAAATGAAGAAACAAAGAAATGTTACAAACAAAAGAACAAGATAAAAGCTCAGATAAAGCTTTAATAACATGGAGATAAATAATTAAACTGATAAAATTTTCAAAGTAATTGTCACAAAGATGTTCACTGAACTCAGAAGAAATTGAATAGATGAATATAGTGGAAAGTTTAACAAAGAAATAGTAAATATATAAAAAACTATCAAATAGAAGTTACAGAGCTGAATAATAACTGAACAATAACTGAAGTAAAAAATACAGTAAAAGAGTTCAACAATAAACTAGATGAAACAGAAGAACAGATTAGGAATTCAAAGATAGGCCAGGGGAACTATCACCTAATCACAGCAGAAAAATAAATGGATTAAAAGTATGTAAAAATAACTCATGGGATTTATGAAACAAAATCAGCCAGACTTATATTCACATTATATGAGTCCCATAAAGAGTAGACAGAGAGAAAGAAGCAGAAGACTTATTTGAACAAATAATGCTTGAAAGAAAATTTATAAAATTATAAATCTCACTGGTAAAAGTGTACATATAGTAAAGGTAGTGGATTAATCACATATAAAGCTTGCATAAAAGTTGAAGAAACATACATAGGAAAAGTGTGGTATCAAAAATATAAAACCTGAGGCAGAAAATAAAAGCATAGAGATTTAGAATACATTTAAAATTGTTATAAACATAAAATAGATTGTATTAAATATAAATTGTTATATGTAAGCCTCGTGGTAACTACAAAGCAAAAAACTATAATAGATACATGAAAGATAATGAGGAAAGAATATAAGCATACTGCTACAGAAAATAACTGAACCATAAATGAAGAGAGCAACAGAAGAATAAAGGAACAGAGAAACTCTAAAATGGTCAGAAATCATTAACAATATGGAAAGAAATACTTAATTTTCAATAATTACTTTAAATAGCTAAATTCTCCCAATTAAAGACAGAGTGATTCAATGAATAAAAGAATAACTATTTGTATGTTGCATACAAGAAACTCTATAGTTTAAAGCTAAACAATTTTCTTCATTAAAATCATATCAAACATCTTTTCTGACAACAATGGTTTAAAACAAGAAATCAATTACAAGAATAAAAAACTTTAAAAATTACAAATATGTAAAGATTTAAAAACATACTACTAAACAACCATTAAGTCTTTGAAGAAGTCAAAAAACAAATAAAAATGACATATATTGAGACAAATGAAAATGGAAATACAACATACCAAAAGTCCATGGCATTCACTAAACATTTGCAAATATTTTCTCCTATTCAGTAGGTTGCCTTTTCTTTTTGCCAATCACTCCATTTGCTATGCAGGAGCTTTTTTGTTTGGTGTAATTCTACTTGTTTAGTTTTGCTTTGGCTCCCTTTCTGATTGGTGTCAAATTAAAAAAAAAAAAATCATCTCCAAGACCATGTGAAAGAACTTAGCACCTCTGTTTTCTTTTAGAAGTTTTATGGTTTCGAGTTTTACTTTCAAGTCTTTAATCAATTTGAGTTAGTTATGTGTGTGGTGTAAGATAATGGTCCAATTTCAATCCTATTCATGTGGCCATCTAGTTTTCCCAACACCATTAAGTGAAGAGACTGTCTTTTCCCCATTAGTATGCTTGAATTCTGTTATAAATTAACTGACCATATATTTATGAGTGTATTTCTCGATCATCTACTCTGTTTTATTGATTTGTGTGTCTGTTGTTATGGCAATACCATATGTTTGATTACTATAGTCCGCAATATAGTTTGAAATAGGGAGGATGATGCTTTCAGTTTTGTTCTTCTTGCTCAAGATTGCCTGGATTATTCAGAGTCTTTTGTGGTTCAAAAAAATTTTTAGTACTGTTTGCTTGATTCTTTGAAAAATGCATTTGGAATTTTGATAAGTATTGCACTGATCTGTAGATTGCTTTGTGTAGTATGGACATTTTAACAATGAAATTTCTCCTAATCCAACAGCATGAAATATCTTTCTATATATTAATGTCCTCTTCAATTTTTTTTATCAATGTCTTATAGTTTTCATTACACAGGTTTTGTAAAAGCTTTGTTATTCTTGCTCAAGATTGCTTTGATTATTCAGGGTCTTTGTGGTTCAATAAAATCTTGTAAAGGACCTGTATATTAAATAATATAAGACATTATTACACATAATGCTATAGAATATAGTATGTTATCTGTATAGCGACAGTTTTACCTCTTTCTTTCTAATTTGGAAGTCTTTTATTTATTTATTTATTTATTTTGCTCACCTAATTGCACTGGCTAAGACTTCTCATACTATGTTGAAATGAAAATGGCAAAGTGAGTATAATTGTTTTGTTTCTAATCTTAGAGAAGAAGCTTCTGGCTTTTCATTGTTGAGTTTAATGTTAGCTGTGGACTTGTCATATTTGGTCTCCATCATGTTGGGGTACCTTACCTCAACAGAAATAATTATCATATATTGAGTCTATATGAGGGCTTTCACATAGATATTTAGTTATCTAACTCCATGAGGTAGTTATTATAATTTTCCTCAGTTTTCAGAATTTTTAAAAATGAGGTACTTCGTGGCTAAGTAATTTCCTCAAGTGTATACATCTAATAATTAGTAACAGTGCTGGGAGATTTAATTCTGAAAGTATGAGTCCAGAGATCATGTGTCTAATCTCTAAAATATTAGCCCATATCTTACTACAGTAGAATTAATTTCATGAGAAATCTTCACATTTCAAGGTGGATTTCCCTTTTATTAAAAAAGCATACACTTAGAATGTTGTGATAATTGAGTTGATATTTCTTTAACATGTTATAGTATCCTAAAATTTCATTTTTGTCACACTGTTTTTCCTAAATGCTTATTTCAGCTTCCTGTGTGGCAGCAAAGCCCTGGGGATTAGTTCAAATAAATACATGATTATATGTCTGGCTTCAGCAGTAAGTACATAAAATGTCTTTAAAAACCTAAAAAGAGTAAATTGAAATGTTAAAGTTAGTTATCTTTAAGAGACTAATTATGAATTATTATCAATTTCTACTTTAATTTTTTGATTTTCCAGAATTTATTTGGTAAACATATTCATTTTAACCAGAAAATAATAAATATTATAAACATAGATTAGCAATTAAGCAAATGAAGGAAAGTACAATTACTTCAGAACAATTAACATTTTTTGAATCAATTATAAAACCCAATTAAGTTTTAATGGTTAGTTGTTAGAAATTAAATCACATAAAAGGGGGTGTAGATTCTGAAACATTCATGGAATGTTTATGAAAGGAAGCCTCAGATGCACAAGCAGTACTTACGCATATGGCGTTATATAACCAAAATTAGAATGACCATGATTGCAAATAGTAGTAAATAGAATGGACACAGTAATAAATACAAGATAATAGAAGATAATGTTATGATAAATCTAATTAAAATAAATTTTCAAATGAATTGAAATAAATAATTTTCCATTAAAAGAATTATAAAAATGATGCAAGAAAATTGAAATTATTTACTGCATAAGAAGTTAAGAGAGTGACCAGGTGGTGGCACAGTGGATAGAATGTCGGACTGGGATGCAAAGGACCCAGGTTTAAGATCCTGAGGTTGCCAGCTTAAGCGCGGGTTCATCTGGTTTGAGCAAAAGCTCACCAGCTTGGACCCAAGGTCTCTGGCTTAAGCAAGGGGTTACTCGGTCTGCTGAAGGCCCATGGTCAAGGCACATATAAGAAAGCAATCAATGAACAACTAAGTTGTCGCAACAAAGAATTGATGCTTCTCACCTCTCTCCCTGTCTGTCCCCGTCTGTCCCTCTCTCTGACTCTGTCTCTATAAAACAAACAAACAAAACCTAAAATAATAAATTAAGAAAAGTATTAATTATATTTCACCCATAAAAGCTATACACAATTCAGTGTTTAAAATTTTCAATGACTACACAATTTCCCATTTTCATAACTGTTTCTAAAGTATAGAAACAAAGGTAAGGTTCTAAGTCATTTTGCAATGCAATCATGGTTCACATTAAGATAAACATAAAAAATAAATAAATGTTATTTATACATCTAGATGCAAACTAAATAAAACACTGGCAAAATTCTGTAATTCAATAATAACCTATACTACCATTTAAGGCAGAAATTTTATAGCATAATTTATTTAAGTGTGATTTCAGAACAATTCCAAGAATACAAGAAAAGATCAACATAATTTATTCCAATATAAATAAAACTAAAAAAAACAACAAAACAATCCTTTGTTTCTGTTCCTCTAACTGAAAATGAAATGTAACTTCAATGGGAAAATCCAAACGTGTAAATCTGTGAGGGATAGGCCAATAAAACAAAGTGACCTTTATCTGGTTGTCTTAATCATCTGGTTATTATCAAATTGTCAAAAAGAACAAAAAGCACAGATATGCAATTTGTTTACTACCATTTGATCAGAAATGAAATTCAATGATATGTTTAAATAGTAGGCTCCAGAAAAAAATTGACCTTTTCAATGTCTTCAAACATTTGGCAGCCTATAGATGCTTGTTCCATGGAAGAAAGTAGATTTCAACTTGCAAAACACATGGTCAGTCTCACCTAGGTTTGGGATAGAAGAAAGACTTACTAACAGTCTCTCTCATCAGCATCTGCTCATGCTTATGGCAAGATAGTTATGTATATAGACATAGACAAAATAAAGGCGAGGCATTAAAACCTGGGCCAACATTTTAGTTTTGTGACATCTGGCAAATTTTTAAAACTAAGAACTGTGTCTTCTGGAAGGGTAACTATAAAAACTATCATAATATAATTAGTGGGCAACCAAGAGATAAAAGTCCTCATTTGGCCTGACCAGGAGGTGGCGCAGTGGATAGAGCATCGGACTGGTATGCGGAGGACCCAGGTTCGAGACCCCAAGGTCTCCAGCTTGAGCGCAGGCTCATCTGGTTTGAGCAAAAGCTCACCAGCTTGAGCCCAAGGTCGCTGGCTTGAGCAAGGGGTTACTCGATCTGCTGAAGGCCCACAGTCAAGGCACATATGAGAAAGCAATCAATGAACAACTAAGGTGTCGCAATGAAAAACTGATGATTGATGCTTCTTATCTCTCTTCGTTCCTGTCTGTCTGTCCCTTTCTATCCCTCTCTCTGACTCTGTAAAAAAAAAGTCCTCATTTCATTGCTTTAAAAAATATTTCTTTTTGCTATTCAAGACACTAAAGTATTTGAGGGAAAAGAATTCTGCCTTACTGAGCCTATTTCTATGTCATCTGCAAGCCACAATAATGACTCACTAGTTCCTGATACATAATGTGGCTACATATGGATTTTTTTACAAATATCTACAGATGACATGGATACAGATTACTTCCAAACAAAGACCAAAAGAAGATGGCCAAGTTCTCCCTGTGATGAAAAACACATATACAAACCATAGAAGCACTTCTGAATAACAATAATTTTGGCTTGACCAGGCGGTGATGCAGTGGATAGAGCATGGGACTGGGACACAGAGGACCCAGGTTTGAAACCCCAAGGTCGCCAGCTTGAACGTGGGCTCACCAGCTTGAGCATGGGTTCACAAGCTTGAGCGTGGGATCATAGACATGACACCATGGTCACTGCCTTGAGCCCAAAGGTCACTAGTTTTAAGCCCAAGGTCACTGGCTTGAGCAATTGGTCACTCAGTCTTCTGTAGCCCCCAGTCAAGGCACATATGAGAAAGCAATCAATGAACAACTAAGGTGTGGCAACAAAGAATTGATGCTTCTCATCTCTCTCCCTTCCTGTCTGTCTGTACCTATCTGTCCCTCTCTCTGACTCTCTGTCTCTGTCAAAAATATAATTTTACTCTTTTTTACATTAAAATTTTTATTACAAAGAAAATATAGTATTGATATATAAACTTGATAAAATATTTTAATTGGATGACATTAGTACACAAAACCATGTAGGTTTCAAGTGTACAACTCAATAAAACGTCATCTGCACACTGCATTGTGTGTTCATTGCCTCGAGTAAAGTCACTTTCTGTCCCCATTTTCTTCACCCTTGCCAGAATACACCTACATCTCATTACCATTCCTTTTTAAAACAATATATATGTCCATGAGCCTCAGTTCTATATTCCACCTATGTGTGAAATCATATAGTTCTCAGATTTTTCTGAATTACTTATTTCACTGAGTATAATGTTCTCAAGGTCTATTTATGTTATCGTAAATGGCAATATGTCATCATTTCTTATTACAATGTAGTATTCGGTTATATATAT
This sequence comes from Saccopteryx bilineata, assembly GCF_036850765.1. Lineage (NCBI taxonomy): Eukaryota > Metazoa > Chordata > Mammalia > Chiroptera > Emballonuridae > Saccopteryx > Saccopteryx bilineata. The sequence continues at coordinate 68,485,175 of NC_089502.1, read as the reverse complement.
GTACTTGCTTTTTCTTAAACAATACTCTAAGGGCACTTCGGTTATTTCCATATCTTGGTCACTGTGAATAATGCTGCGATGAATGTGGGGATGCATGTGTCTTTATGGACCAATGTTTTTGAGTTTTGGGGGTATATTACCAGTAGAGGGATTGCTGGGTTATATGGTAGTTCTATTCTTAAATTTTTTGAAGAATCACCATATTTTCTTCCATAACAATTGTACTAGTTTACATTCCCACCAGCAGTGAATGAAGGTTCCTTTATCTCCACAGCCTCTCTAACACTTGTTATTACCTGTCTTGTTGTTCATAGCCAATATAACAGGTGTGAGGTGGTATCTCATTGTAGTTTTGATTTGCATTTCTCTCATAGCTAGTGAAGGTGAACATCTTTTCATATATCTGTTGGAAATTTGTATGTGTTCTTGGGAAAAGTGGCTATTCACTTCCTCTCCCCACTTTTTAATTGGATTGTTTGCTTGTTTGTTGCTGAGCTTTGTGAGTTCTTTATATAGTTTAGATATTAACCCTTTATTGGAGCTGTTGTTTGTAAATATAATCTCCCATTTAGTTGGCTGCTTTTATGTTTTGTTATCAGTTTCTTTTGCTGTGCGGAAACTTTTTAGTTTGATATAGTCTCATTCATTTATTGTTGCCTCTACTTCCCTTGCCTTTGGTATCAAATTCATGAATTGTTCTCTATGACCAAGGTCCATGAATTTGGTATCTATGTTTTCTTCTATATAATTTATTATTTCATATCTTATAGTTAGGTCTTTGATCCATTTTGAATTAAATTTGTCCAGGGAGACAAACTGTAGTCAAGTTTCATTCTTTTGTATGTGGCTTTCCAATTTTCCTAGTACCATGTATTGAAGAGGATTTTTTTTGTTTTTTTTTTTTAAAGTGTATTTTTGGCTTTTTTTGTCAAAGATTATTTGTCTATATATATGTGGATTTATTTCTGGGCTCTTGTTTCTGTTCCACTGGTCTGTATATCTCTGTTTTTCTGCCAATACCATTCTATTTTGATTATCGTGGCTCTGTAGTATAATTTGAAGTCAGGTAGTTTGATACCTCTGGCTTTATTAATTTTCCTTAAGATTACTTTGGCTATTTGGATTTTTTTATGGTTCCATACAAACCTGGTGTGTTTCTTTTGTTTTATTTCTTTTAAAATGACATTGGGATTTTGATGAAGATTGCATTAAAATTTTATATTGCTTTGGGTAAATGGACATTTTAACTATGTTGATTCTTCCAATCAATGAACATAAATTTTTTTCATTGTTTCTTTTTCAATTTCTTTCAATAATGCTTTATATTTTTCAGTATATAGGTCCTTCACATCCTTAGGTAAGTTTATTCCTAGGTATTTTGTTGTTGTAGTTGCAATTATAAAATATTTTTTTTAGTTCATTTTCTGAAGTTTTGTCATTGGCATATAGGAAAGTAATAAACGTTTGTATATTGATTTTGTATCCTGAAACTTTATTGATTTATTGTTTCTAATAGTTTTTTGGTGGATTCTTTGGGTTTTTTTATATACAGGATCATGTCATCTGTAAAAAGTGATACCTTTACTTCTTTCCAGATATGGATGCCTTTATTTCTTTCTCTTGTCTGATTGTTCTGGCTAAAACTTTCAGAACTACTTTGAATAAGAGTGGAGAGTGGGCAGCCTTGTCTTGTTTTTGATTTTATAAGAAAAGCCTTTATTTTTTCACCATTTAGTATGGTATTAGTTGATGGTTTGCCATATATGGCCTTTATTATGTTGATGTACTTTCCTTCTATACTGATTTAATTGAGTGTTTCAAACATACATAGATGTTGTATCTTATCAAATCCCTTTTCTGCATCTAATGATAAGATTATATGATTTTTGTTTTGTTAATGTGATGTATTATGTTGATCGGTTTAGTTATATTGAACCATTCCTGTGCCCCTGGAATGAATCCCACTTGATTGTGATGTATTATTATTTTTAATGTGTGGTTGTATTCTATTTGCTAGCATTTTATTAAGGATTTTTGCATCTGTATTCATTAGAGATACTGGTCTATAGTTTTTTTTCTTTCTTTGTGTTATCCTTCCCAGGTTTTGATATAAGGGTTATGTTGGCTTCATAAAATATGTTAAAGAGTATGGTTCCTTCTTCAACTTTATGTAAGACTTTAAGAAGGCTAGGTACCAAATTTTCTTTGAATATTTGGTAGAATTCACTCGTGTAGCCATCTGGTCCTAGACTTTTATTTTGGGGTATATTTTTTTTCTTTCTTTTTTTCTTTTTGCAAGAGAGACAGAGAGAAGGGGAGAGGGATAGATAGGGACAGACATGAAAGGAGAGAGATGAGAAGCATCAATTCTTTTTTGCGGGACCTTAGTTGTTCATTGATTGCTTTCTCATATGTGCTTTGTCTTGGAGGGGAGCTACAGCAGATGAGTGACCCTTTGCTCAAGCCAGTGACCTTGGGCTTCAAGCTAGTGACCCTTGGGCTTAAGCAAGCAAACATGGGGTCATGTCTACGATCCTTTACTCAAGCCAGTGAACCTGCGCTCAAACGGTGAGCCTGTGCTCAAGCCAGTGACCTCAGGGTTTCAAACAAGTGTCCTCTGCATCCCAGGCCAACAGTCTGTCCACTGCACCACTACCTGATCAGACTGAGAGAGGCTCTTTATAACTATCATATATTTCCTCCATGCTATGGGTCTATTAATGTTTTCTATTTCTTCATGACTCAGTCTAGGAAGGTTGTAGAGTCCTAAAAAACTGTTCGTTTCTTCTAGATAGTTGAATTTGATGGCATATAATCATTCATAGTATTCTAGTATGTTCCATTGTATATCTATGATGTCTCTTCATTTAAGATTTAGTTTAAATAAGTACTTTCTCTTTTTCCTTAGTGTGTCTATCCAGGTGTTTATTAATTTTATTGATCTTTTCAAAGAACCAGCTCTTTGTTGTATTAATTTTTTCTATAGTTTTATTATTCTCTATTTTATTTAATTCTGTTTTAATTTTTACTATTTCCTTTCTTCTACTGACTTTAGGTTACCTTGTTCTTCTTTTTCTAATAAATTCAGATGTGCTGTTATCTTGCTTATTTGCGATCTCTTTGCTTCTCGATACAAATTGCCCTTTTGTTAGTGCTTTTTCTGTATCCCAGAAATTTTGATATGTTGTGTTGTCATTCTTGTTATTAAGAGAAACATTTTCATATGTATAAGAGTCCTTTGTGTTATGAGTGCCTCTGCACTCCATCCACCTTTGTTACTGCAGATCTTTATTCTCTCCCCTTTTATGTTATTGTTGTCACAGATTATCCTTGTTTTTATCGTGACCTTGTTGGAGCTTTTACTTGTAGTTTTGATTTGTTGTTCTTTCTATCTAGTTGAATACCCTTTTCAGTATTTCCTACAGTGAGGGTTTTCTGGTGATAAGTTCCCTCAGATCTGATATGTCTGCAAAAGTTTTTGTTTCTCTTTCTTATTTGAAGGATAGCTTTGATGGATATAGTACTATTGGCTGGTAATTCCTCTTTTTCAGTACTTTGAATGTTTGGGTCCACTCCTCTCTGGCCTGTAGAGTTTCTGCTGTTAAGTCTGATGATAACTTTATAGACCTTCCTTTGTGTTCTGTTCTTTTCCTTAGCTGCCTTGAGGATTCTTTATTTGATTTTTTTTATCATTTTATTATGATGTGCCTTGGAGAAGGTCTGTTTTGGTTGCAGTAACTTGATATTCTGTTTGCTTCTTGGATTTGAGAATCTGATTCTTTACATAAGCTTGAGAAGTTCTTATCAATAATTTGTTGGAATAGGCTCTCCATTCTCTTCTTCCTCTCTTCTTCTTCTGATAAACCCATTATTCTTATTTTGCTCTTTCTGATGGATTCAGATGGTTCTTATAAAGTTCTAACATTTAAAAAAAAATTCTTGAGTATCTCTCTTCTCTCTGTAGCATTTCTAGTTGCTTGTCTTCAATGTCACTGATTCTTTCCTCCATATGGCCTGCTATATTAGCTACACTTGTTACCTCCATTTTCAATTCACGTATTGAGTCCTTCCTCTTTGTTATTAAGGTTTCAATCTCCTTGGTGAAGTACTCCTTTTGTTCATTAATTTGTTTTTTGAGCTCATTGAATTTCCTATCAGTGTCTTCTTGCCTCTCACTATTTTCAGAACTTTAATTTTGAATTCTCTATCATTTAACTCCAAATTTCAATGTGATTGATCTTTCTTTCCTGAGATTATTTATTCTTTTTTAAAATTTTTAAAAAAGATTTTATTTATTTATTTGAGAGAGAGAGAGAGAGAGAGAGAGAGAGAGAGAGATAAAGGAGACACCAAGGGGGGAGGAGCAAGAAGCATCAACTTTCATATGTACCTTGACCAGGCAAGCCCAGGATTTTGAACCAGTGACCTCAGGTTTCCAGGTTGACACTTTATCCACTGCACCACCACAGGTCAGACTGTGTGTTTCTTGTGTAGCAATAGTGTTCAATTTCTTCTTCCTTGATGGCATTTGAAGTGGTATTGTTATGAACTCTAACAAAAAACAACTAAAAAATTAAAAAATACAATGTAAAATTAAAGAAGTTTTAAACTAATGACAGGTCAAAAAGAAAAACCACACCCCCCCAAAAAAAACCAAAAAAAAAAAAAAAACCCCACAAAAAAACAAAAAGGGAAAACCAAAAAAAAATCCAAAACAAACAAAATACCCTCAAAAATTAAGAATAAAAGTATTAAAATCAAAGAAAATGAAATTCAGAAGAAAATAAGTAAAAAAAAGAAAGAAAAAAAGGATTTTAGTTTTGAGAGGTTGTTCTGTCTTCATCCATTAGATGAAACTGTATTACAAGTTTTAGCTTTGTGAAATTCCTGGGCTAATTTCTGCGAGGTATTTCTGTCACAGTGGTGTAGGCGGGGTTGTAGTCATGGTGGGTGGGGTGTGTTGTGATGGCTTTACAACTTTATAGCTTTAGCAATGGCAATCTCAGGCCTCCAGACATTCCTCCCAATTTCTCAACAGAATAGGGCAGCAGACATGGTGCACCTCTGTTCTTCATGGGGAGAGTGGCTCTAGAGAATTAGCTGTGTAATCTTTCTCTTTCATTCACCAAACCCCATGAGGTGATGTAGGCAGGATTTGGGGGCCTGGTGGGCTGCACTTTGATTTTCTCTGTCTGTAGACTGAGTGCAAGCTGTGGGTAGACTATGGAAAAACTAGTTGTGACCCCTTGTTCTCACACCACTTTGTTTTACTATCTCCCCCTCTGTCCTTCAATGTCCCAACTTCTTCCCACAGAAGGAGACCCAGCCACTATGAGCTTCTCCCCTGTCCATAGCTCCAGCAGAGAAAAGCTCAGACAGTTTGGGCTTCTCCCCTCTCTGTTGTTCTTACAGAGAAAACCCAAACTGTCCAAGCTTCTCTCCTCTCCCAAGTCTCAGTGGACAAAATCCCAGACGGATAGGTCCTCTCTCCTCTCTGGAATTGACAATGAGTATGTCTTATCTTCAGCATCCATTCTCAACCTTCCCACTTTTAGTCCATTTGGTATACAAGCCTGTCAGCCCAACTGGTGTTGTTTCACTGTGTTATAGCTTTTCAAATTGTTGAAATGTCAAGGAGAGAGATGAGGAATATCTCTCGCACCACCTGGGGTAATGATGTAAAGCCATCATTACTCTGATGTTATCTAAAGAGTTTTTCAAATATTTATAAGCTTTTATTTCCTCTCTCCTTTATTTCTTGCAAATGTCTTATGTTTATTTTAGTTTTCTGCTAAAACTTAAATCTTTTCTATTGACATATAAGAGCTCTTCAATAATAGGATAATCTAAATATTAACTACAGTTATTTTTCCAGTGTTAATGACTTGTTTTATAATTTTATTATAATATTTTCTAATGCACATAATTGTGTAATTTAAAGAAGTCAACACTATAGTTTTTTTATTTTGAAATTTTTGCATTTGATGTATTGATTTCCCTATAACCAAACTATACAAAAAGTAGCACATACATATCTTAAATGTCTAGTGCCTTGAATTAATGTTAAATTCTCTTACATAGTTATTTCTCTACTTGCATTTTATATTATGTCCCCTTGATATTGTGTCTTATTTAATTTGTTAATGACAACAAGGGCCTTGTGAAATCTTTACTTAGATTTTTCCTGCCTTTATGTAATAAAGCTCCAAATATATATATTTTACAGAGACAGAGAGAGAGTCAGAGAGAGGGATAGACAGGGACAGGCAGACAGGAACGGAGAGATGAGAAGCATCAATCATTAGTTTTTCATTGCACGTTGCAACACCTTAGTTGTTTATTGATTGCTTTCTCATATGTGCCTTGACCGTAGGTCTTCAGAAGACTGAGTAATCTCTTGCTCGAGCCAGCGACCTTGAGTCCAAGCTGGTGAGCTTTTGCTCAAACCAGATGAGCCTGTGCTCAAGCTGGCAACCTCAGGGTTTCAAACCTGGGCCCTCTGCATCCCAGTCCAACGCTCTATCCACTGCACCACCACCTGGTCAGGCCAAATATTTTTTAATTTTAAAACTTTGTCCTTAAAGATCAATAGGACACTCACTTGCTCATCAATTATAGGTGGCTCCAGTGGTTTCCCAGCTCGGCACAAACCAGCATTCTTATTAGGAATTAAGGTTTGGCTTTCATCTAGAAACATTTCTGCCAAAACCAAGATCCCAATTAAGACTGATTTTAATATCAAAATCATACAGATTATAAAAAAAATACTTAGAAAGATTTACAAAAAAGTGCTGACATCTGCTGAGATAATAAATGTGAATGTGTGGAAACAGATCAAATCAAGTTATATACTATTATAAGAACTGTAAATTATCACTTCCCTTCTGAATTTCTCTCTGGAGGAAATTTTAAGTAGATTTTTCTGAGAGATATACAAGAAGAAAATTGTATCATTCTTTCCCCTTCTTGTGAATATACTCTGTTCTGGAGCCCTTCTAAATTATGGTCACATGCTTATAAGCAATATATTAAATTACAGAAATGTATTTTCTTTCTTTCTTTCTTTCTTTCTTTCTTTCTTTCTTTCTTTCTTTCTTTCTTTCCTTCCTTCCTTCCTTCCTTCCTTCCTTCCTTCCTTCCTTCCTTCCTTCTTTCTTTCTTTCTTTCTTTCTTTCTTTCTTTCTTTCTTTCTTTCTTTCTTTCTTTCTTTCTTCCTTTCTTTCTTTCGTACTCAGTGACTTCTTTAGATTCCTGGAGCAAGAGCCAGATTCAAATGTGGGTATGAAAATGATGTATTTAGTATTTTACAATATATTTTACTGTAACCCATTAGTGTCCTTTCAGAGTATCCATTTCTGAGAAAACAAAATAAAATAATTGCTCTCTTGGGCAGCCCAAAGTCAGTGGCATATCATACATGGACTCTGAATAGGCCACAGAGGAAAGTTTTAGTGTTACAGATGGCTAGTGAAGCTTAAAGAAGTTTTGCAACATTTTAGCAAACCAGAATTAAACTCTTGTCAAAATGCAAAGAAGATTAATTTTGTTTCAAGTTTCTCTTCCTCTGAGTTGATCCCCAACTTCTACTCTAAGGGTGTTTATATGCTACTTTTTCTTCACATTCAAAACTTGTCTTCTATTTATGGTGATATTTGATTGACTTGTTCATTTATTCTTCTTTTAGAGTGCTTATTTTAAGACACTGGAATAGCTTTTAGGAATGAATTAGATAGGATTCTTACCTTCAAGGAAATCACAGATCACAGCTTAAAATATTACCCCAAGTGAGGTGGTTTTTATTTTAGTTGATGTCAAAGTCTTTAGTTGGAGAGCTGGACTGTCAACTTGCATATAGCATTTTAGGTGCTCATGGGAAACATTTAAAGAACACTAAAATCACTGCTGTATGACTTATCTGCTCTTAAAAAGAGGTCCATGCTGTGTCAATAAGTCCTCTAGGTTAGGGAAATCACATTATTTTTGTAAAATAGACTGGTTATTTTTAATCTTGTAGGGCCAGTAGTTGTAGTCATTATGGCCATTCACATGCTGGTTCTCACTGAATTTGGACAGATGGTAAAGAAACAGTGGAGACAAAAAAATGGTGAGCCATTCCTTTATTAAAGTCTCGCACCAGCCGACAAGCAAACACACAGGGAAATCACTTCCCTTTCACTCAGGACTCCCAAAGCCCCGACACATTCTCTGGTTCCACAACCAAGAGAATCTTCTTTGGTTCCTCCTAGAATCAAAGGCCTCACCAGTCTCAGTAGGGTTCCCAAAGCCCCTCAGCTCTGGTTCCCCATCTGCAAACCTTCTCTTTCCCTGCCCACATGGCTTCTTCTTCAGCACTCTGCATTCTCTCTGCTCTCACTCTGAAGACATGGCTTCTTTTCTCCTCCTCTCATTCTTCTCTGCTCTTTTCAAAACTTTCTGGCACACATTCTTTTCTGCTTATATTAAATTTCTGGGTACTGAGTCTATGTTTAGTTTAACTTCTATTTTAGTTTCTTTGACTCTTGAGGACTCTGAGTCTGTTTAATCATGACTGTCTATCTATCATCTATATCTATCTATCTATCTATCATCTATCTATCTATCATCTTTATTTATCTATCTATCATCTATCTCTCTATCATCTATATCTATCTATCTATCATCTATCTATCTATCTATCTATCATCTATCTATCTATCTATCATCTATCATCTATTCAACAATGTCTCTTACACATTTATCCCCAAATAAATCTGAAGACAATTTACAATAAAATGATTCTAAAACATGACAGCTCAAATAAATATTAAATTAATAAATACATTAACATTTTGACCATAATTTTAAGTTTTTTGAATCTATTGAAATCCATCACTTGAATCATATTAAGATCTCCTGTTTTAAAAGAAGAACAAAAAAGGATTCAGATAGGTCAAAGAAACAGGAAATTTAAGACACTAAATTCAGCTCTGAATGTTTTAGGAATTAAGACGGAGAAAAGGTTAACTAAGTTGGCTATTCAATCTCATTGTCAGGCAGCACTACTAAAAGGTTATGACATCTACTTTTGTGTGTGTGTGTGTGTGTTGTTAATTTATTTATTTAAAATTTTGTATCAAATTTATTGGGATGGAATTAGTTAATAAAATTATACTAATTTCAGATGCACAATTCTACAATACATCATCTGTATATTGTATTACATATTCACCGTGCCAAGTCAAATGTCCCTCTATAACCAGCTATCTTTTCTCTACTCTCCTCCACTTTCCTTCACCCCCTTTCCACCCTGCAGTCCCCACACTGTTTCTGTGTCTGTAAGGTTTTTTTCTTTGTTTAATACCTTCAGCTTTTTCACCCAGTCCTTCAACCTCCATCCCTTCTGACAGCTGTCAGTCGTCAGTCACATCTACTCTTTAAAGTATCTGGTCTCTTGACTACATTTTTTTATGAGATAGCAATTTAGTTTCTTTCTTTCCAATAACAACACATTTATTTGTATTGACTCTTTATTCTCAACTCTAATTTTTAATTGCTCATGGTCTGTTCAGGACATGTCTCAACTTCAAATCTTTTATCAACTCATGCTTGGATAATTACATTTCTCTTGACTGATTTCCTTTCAGTCAGACACACTCCTTCCCCAATTTATTTGTATATTAGCTTAAAAGATTATTATAAATAATGGGTTTGATCAGAGCCATCTTCAGTCCATCTGTTTTCTTTAAATATTAAAAAGAAAAAGTATCCCTGCCAGTTTAAGATAGTCCTATGGTTAAAAGACTTGCCTTTGTTAATTAGAAAATTATACATCTTCCTCCATGTAAAGCAGGATTTGACTTCTTCCTCCTCCTTTTCTCCCCTCCTCCTCCTTTTTTAAAAATTTTTTATTTATTCATTTTAGAGAGGAGAGAGAGGAAAGACAGAGAGAGAGAAGGGGGGAGGAGCTGGAAGCATCAACTCCCATATGTGCCTTGACCAGGCAAGCCCAGTGTTTCGAACCAGTGACCTCAGCATTTCCAGGTCGACGCTTTATCTACTGCGCCACCATAGGTTAAGCTTTCCTCCTCTTCCTCCTCCTCCTCCTCCTTTTTCTTCTTCTTCTTTTTCTTTGAGAGATAGAGAGAGAAAGACAGAGAGATAGAGACAGAGAGAAACATCAACTCATTTAACTTGTTGTTCCACTTAGTTGTGCCATTGACTGCTTCTCCAGGTAAATCAAGACTGTTTTTATGAGCACTGTTTGGCTCAGATTTCAGCTGCTATACATATCTTAGATAGTCACTCATTTGCACTGTGCAACCATATACATTGGTCCTGGCTTTGTTTACATTAATCATTCTACCATGCCAAGCTTTATTGAGGTGCCATGGTTTATAAACATATCACAATCATTTGATTTTTCTTCTATATAAACAGGTAAAAAATAATCCAAAAAGCAAAGATGGTTCCAGAGAGCCACTTAAAATATTCCACCTTCAAACTATAACTACATCAATAGTAAAACTAATATTTTAGGGAGAAATCACTAAGACATACTCCAAATATCTCACTCACTTTTGAGTTTTAAAACTTTGCTCTTTATGCATTAAATAACATTTTCAGACAAAAGTCTGTTGAAAGACTGTTAGTGAGTCTGTCTAATGGGATCAGTCAATTTCAAATTCATGAAATCCTGAAAGTTGTATTTGGAATCTTTACACCTTCCTTCTGAACACCTTTCTCCATTTTTAGAAATTTAAATTCTCTTCCCCCCTTTCCAAAAATTACCTAAACGATATTGTACCAATATAATTTTAAGAATGTTATGTGATAAGATTAGCATTTTCAAAGACAAGTGAACAGAGAGGGCAAAGCTTAAACTAAAACAGTGCCTCAAAAAAGAATTTTAGTCATCTTTAAAAGAGACATTATGAGATATGGTATACCTGGTAACTTTAAATTATTTCAATTTGGGCCCTGGTCAGTTTGCTCAGTGGATAGAGCATCAGCCTGACATATACAAGTCTCCAGTTTGATTCTTGATCAGGGCACACAAGAGAAGTGACCACCTGCTTCTCTCTTCCTCCTTCTCCACCTTCTCTCTCTCCTCCCCTCCTGCAGTCAGTGGCTTGATTGGTTCAAACGCTGGACCCAGGCACTGAGGATGGCTCAGTTGGTCCCAGAATGTCAGCTTCAGGTGTTAACAATAGCTTGATTGATTCTAACACTGGCCCCAGATGCGGATTGCAGAGTGGATCATGGTAGGGGTGCATGTGGAAGTCTGTCTCACTATCTCCTTTCCTCTCACTTAAAAAATTTATTTCAATTTGGTGACTTGATAAGATTGTTCTTTATTACAAAGGAAGTTTCTATTATTACAACCCTTTAACACTTAAAACATACAAGATGACAAAGCATAGCAATGTGGTCTAAGCATTTCAATATATCTCAGAAATATTTATCTTCTATAGCCAGCTTAAAAATCATATTTAACTCATGTGCACACATACATACACACACAATAAAAGGAAGAAGAAAAAGATGATAGAGTATGGTGGGTGTGTGCAGAACAAGAAGAGCAGTACATTTTTGACACTTAACATTCAAAGCACCATAACAAAGACACACAACATTTCATATCATTAGGTAGAACAGCAGGCATTGCATCCATGAAATCTATTGATGAAGTACAGTATCCTCTGTAAATTTAGCAAGCTATGAAATAACTTCCTGTTAGCTTTCAGAATAGTACAAATGAATTCCCTCATGAAGTAAATTTATTTACAGATAACATGATACTGTATATAGAGAATCTGAAAGACTTCACCAAGAAACTAGTAGAACTGAAAATTAATTCAGTAAAGTAGTTAGATACAAAATAAATATCCAGAAATCAGTTGAATTTTATACATCAATAATGTACTATTATAAAAAGAAACTCAGACAACAATACCATTTACAATTGCATCAAAAAATACTTAGGAATAAATTTAACCAAAAATGAAAAAATGCCTTGTACTTGGATAATTATAAGACACTGAAGAAAAAAATTGAAGAAGATACAAATAAATTGAAGCATATACTACACTCATGGATAAGAAGAATTAAGCTCAATAATATGTCTATACTACCCAAAGAGATTCAATGCAATTCCCATCAAGATACCAATGGTATATTTCACAAAACTAAAACAAATATTTCAAAAAAACTATTTAGAACCACAGAAGACTCTGAATTGCCATAGCAATTTTGAGAAAGAAAAACAAAGGAAGAAGAATCACACTGCCTAATATCAAACTGTAGTACAGGGCCATAGTAATCAAAACAGCACGGTCCTGGCATGGAAACAGACAAACATATCAATGAAACAGAATAGAAAGGTCAGAAGTAAATCAACTATTTTATAGTTAATTATTTTTTTTTTAGATTTTACTTATTAATTTTTAGAGAGAGGAGGGTGTTAGAGAAGTGGGAAGAATCAGATCATAGTAGTTGCGTCCTGTATGTGCCTTGATCAGGCAAGCCTGGGCTTCAATCTTGAGACCTCAGTGTTTTAGGTCAATGCTTTATCTACTGCATTAACACAGGAAGGGCTTATTTTTAACAAAGGAGGCAAGAATATCATATAATATGATAAAGATAGTCTATTCAATAAATAGTGTTGGAAAAATTGGACAGATAACGCATAAAAAAATGAAACTAGACTACCTTCCTACACTATACAAAAGAGTAAATGCAAAATGAATTAAAGACTTAAATGTAAGTCTCAAAACCATAAATATTCTAGGAGAAAACAGGCAGTAAAATCTTGGACATTTCTTTAAGCAATATTTTCTGATATATCTCCTTGCAAGGGAAACAAAAACAAACAAACAAATGAGACTATATCAAAACAGAAGTTTTTGCACAGCAAAAGAAATCATCATCAAAATTAAAACACAATCCACATATTCACCAATGATACACCAGATAAGTGTTTAACATAAAAAAATTTAAAAATAGACAAAGGAACTGAATAGACACTTCTCCAAAGAAAACATACAAATGTCCAATAAATATATAAAAAAATTCTCAATGTCTCAATGTCGCTAATTATCAGAAAAATGCAAATTAAAAGAACAATGACATATTACCTTACGCCTGTCAGAATGGCTATCATGAATAAATTAATAAATCAATAAATAACAAGTGCTGGCAAGGATGTAGAGAAAAGGAAACCCATGTACGCCATTAGTGGGAATGCAGATTGGTGCAACTACTTTGAAAAACAGTATGGGTTTTCATCAAAAAATTAAAAATTGAACTACTTATATCCCAACAATTCTACTTCTGTGACTATATTATCCAAAGGAACCGGAAATACTGATTTGAACAAATATACACAGCCTTATGTTTATTGCAGCATTATTTATAATAGCCAAGATTTGGAAACAGCTGTGATACATTTATATAGTGAAATACTACGTGGTCATCAAAAAGAAGAAAATCTTTTTTTTTTTTTTTTTTTTTTTTTTGCGACAGCATGGAGAGACCTGGAAAGTATTATGCTAAGTGAAATAAGCCAGGCAGAGAAAGAGACATTCCATTTAATTTTACTTATATATGGAAACTACTGGACTAAATTTACAAACAAGTAAATAGAAACTGATTCATAGGTACAGTGAACTGACTGACAGCTGTCAAAAGAAAGGTGGGTTGTGGGCTGAATGAAAAAGTTGAAAAGACAAAGCAAAGAAAATGTCACAAACACAGACAAAAGTATGGTGACTGACAGAAGGAAAGGAATTGGAGGAAGTTATAAGACGGTAAAGGGAGGGTAATGGGTGGAGGAAGTGTTGGCTGCTAAATAGCACCATATGTTAGATTGGCGGAGTCAGATTGGATCTTGGTTTAGCACCCTTTGTAACTTCATTTCTGGATAAGAAAGAATTCAGAGTTAAGACTCAAACTATAAAAGAAAGTTTATTGAGACATTCACAGAAGTAGAAGAAGTAAGCTATAGAATAAATGGGTTCAGGAAACCAGTTACAGAAGCAAAGAAGGACCCTTGGACCATAGGAGAAATACAGAGGTAAGGAAAATGTGTCTGGCAAAAGACAGCAGAGAAAGAGATGGGTGTGCTTTGTAGAAAGAGCCGCGCTGGGACCTGTGTCTTGAGGGTATTTATGTAAATGTCTTAGGGTTGCATCTCAATATACCTGTTTTCCAAGTGTATCATTCCAGGGTTGTGGTCTTAACTGATTGGTCAGTGCCAGAACAGGTGGTCATTAGTGAATGCAGCTAGTTTTGATGTCAGCCATGGTGTCACTTGTCTGGTTTTGTTTTTTGGGGCCTGGAGCGGAAACACGGCTGAGGCGTAGATGTTATACCAAGAGGTTAATCCTTTAAGGAATGTTCATGAAAGGCCCACATGGAAATTGCATGAAGCCACTGTTTGGCCCTTTGTTCTTCCTCCAAGGGGGTTTATCATATGACTAAGGATATGCCAGAGGACAAAAGGTCAGGATAGTGTTCTAACCACATGACCAGTGATATGAATGTTCAGGGAGTCTAAACTGCATGACCAGCAATATATTAAAGGAGGAAAGGATACCCTGGGGGACAATGTCCTTGTTTTTTCAGTTTTGCCCATTACTAGGCGCCTGGGGCTTTCTGCCCTGGTGATTTCCTGTGCCCAGCTTATAGTCCTTGCTCTGCTCATGTCTCCCTAGCCACCTACTATGGATATATACACACAATATAACACACAGATGATGTATTATAGAATTGTACACTTGAAACCTATATCATTTTATTATCCAGTGTCACCCAAATAAATTAAATATTTTTTTAAAGAAGTGAATTTCTTGCAAGATTGTGAAACTAAAAGAACTCATGGTAAGAAACAAAACACTTGGGTACACAATGGAAAATAATTATAAAAAAGCAGTGTTTAATGTTCTCTTTTTAAAAATGATCAGAATTTTAAGTATTTAAATTTTAAAGACATTTTAAATCATTTTAAGAATGTTAAAATTATTTTTATTACATTTTTAAACAAAGAAGTAAGATTCTAACAGTTAAGCTGGGTTTTTATTTTAAAAATTTTCAGAATAAACTGAGAAAACTATGGTAATACATGACAAATTAAAGTCAGTTACTCTGTTCCTGATTGAAGTATACCACTCATGGAAACTCTGAATTTATCAAAGCCAAAATTTCAATTTTCTTTGCCCACAATATCCGCTAAGGGGAATGCTTTCCTAAACAACTGAGTGATGCTGCTGACGAGCAGTTGTACCTCTCATTAGAAGTAAACGATTTGTTTTTTTCCTGTTTTACTGAATAAACTACGTTATTTCCTCTTGTAGCTGTACAAGCCCACAGTTCTCTACAGGATATCTGGGTAGGAAGGGTAAGATTCTTGGCTTTCTCTTCATTCTTTAAAAAAAAAAAACGGAACTTAAAATTCTCTATGAATTGAAAACGACAATGTGAGTGTTTGCTGCCTTCACGGAAAATGTAATTCTGAATCTGCTAATATACTACTTTTTAAGGGATGAATTCTCATGAAGAATGGAGACTACATGAAGGTAATATCTATTTATAAGTTTAAATGATTAAAATGTTCACTGAAACTGCTGCATGCTTTCTATAGGAAATGTGGCTGCCTAGATAAAAAGCTCCTTTCTCTACAATTTAACATGCAATTGACATAAACAGGGAATCCAGACTTAAATTAAACATTGCTCCTAGCAAACTGATGTTAAAATTAGGAGAGTGGTTGATCAAACAAGTTTCTGTTAATGTGAGCTGTGGAAGGAAAAAAAAACTCTAAAAATTTAAATCCAGGGTTTTGTCAACAAAATTAAGCAGCATTCAAATGGTTAGTACATTTAAATGCTTAAATCTTTTCAAAAGATTATACTTGACCTGTTTTCTTTGATTGAGACATTTTCCATGCATGTGTTCTGGGATGGAACATGACAGCTTCAAATAGCACAAACAGATTTTTATCAAGCCCAAGAATTTAGCACAGCTGTCAAATCTCAGAGGGACAGATTCTCAATTTATGATACACATTTCCTTGGATGTATTTTAAATTTGAGAACATGGGAAATACTTTAAGAAGGGGATCCAAGTGTTGTGCTCTCTTTGTTACAAAGAATTTCTTCCATTTTCTTTACTTGAAATAATGAAATAGTTGTTAACTTTTTTTAGAAATCTGCTAATTTCACACTTGGATTTTCATCCTTAATTATATAAGATTATTTAGAATACCTAAAAATTATATACATCCTACAGAAATTAGTGCAAGTCATCTAGGATATAAGTGAGATCTATTCATATTGATGCCTTCAGTATATTTTGTATATATTGAATTCTCCCAGATTAAACAGTTGGAGATACTAAATTCCATTTTAGTAAAAAAGGATTCAATGAAGATTTTTAAGTGAAATAGCAAGATAAAGACTTTATTGTACTGCTTGTTTTATTTTCCAGAAACAAAATGTAACTAACAGCTGTAGGCTACATGAGCATGACTCACAGGATGGCACTGACTGCATGTTATGGTTGCCAAGTGGCACCATAATGTTGAGTATTGAAAGCAGCTCCGCCTAATCTTTTTGACCACAAGTATAGGTGGGGCTTTTTCTCTGTCGAAGCAGTTCCAAAGTGGCTGAGCTTTGGTACAGTGTATGAAACCCGGGCAGGCAAGACAGCTGCAGGGCTTTGGGAGACTCCAGAAGAGCTGAAGTCAGCAGTGTTCCTTGGACTGATCTTCCCCAGAAATTGCATTTTGGCAGGAATATGAAGAAAAGACCTCCTCGGCAGACTTGGAAACATTGGAATGAGTTTTTTTTCCCCCAATTGCTCCCCTTTCCTCACCTACCTAAGAAGTCAACTGAGGAGGAGACATTATTTAACCAGCTTCTGAGGCTGGGTGGGAAGAGGGAGAAAATTAATCACCTGTATAGGCCTAATAGCAAAGTTTAGCCTAAAGTTGATTCTTGGTAGGGTCTATTTACTGAGTTGTACAGTCATAGGGGGAAGGAGAGTTTGCTGTTGGCTGATTTTACTGAAGTCTTGCTTTCTGCAGCTGTTAATGTGACTGTCCTAGAAGACTGAAGAATTATTCATTAGAGCTTGAGACAGTTTTCCACTTGGTTAAAATTATTGCTCAAGATTGGAAAATAATACTTGTATATAATATCTGAGAGTATTAAGTAATAACATTCTACTAGAATTAGATTTACAAATTAGCCACAGATTAAGTGTTTAATTTTAAGGCTGGAAGAAGGCACCCCAAACCTGGTGTGTCTCTTAGCTTTAATTGTGTGTCTGTCTCCAATCAGAAATGAAACTATTAGTAATTTATTATCAGAAGTTACTTACTGCCTCTCTAAACTCCTATTTTTTGAACTTTAATGTTCTTAGGAGTGGTAAAGGTTAACCTAAAGACAATTCAGCGAATGTATTTATGAGCTTGATTTTTCAGCAAGCTGCTAGGTATTTTCAAACAAGGAAGGCTAGCACTTCAAAAGGTACTAAGTTATTGAAAAAAAGACAATGGGAGGAAAAGTGAAGACAATACAAGGTAATGGAAAGGGAAGTTTGCTGACTTCATACACCATGCCTACTTAATAATCAGAAGTCTATATTGTACATGTTCCATCCATACCTAGGCAACAATCTATGAAAATAATTATAAACAGCCCAGAGTAAGTAGTACCAATCATGGAGTTAACTTTTCTTTTCTGGCTTAGACTAGAGCAATGTTGTTGCATCTCTGTGTGCTTCAGAGTTGGTTTGAATTTACCATAAAAAATTTGAATGTCTTTTCTGAGAGCTGGCTCTGATAGGAGATTCAGTTCAATGACTGCAAAATAAGCACATTTTTTCCCCAGAGAGACTTCTGAAGGATCTGTATTGTATTTGCCAAAGCCAGAGAGCAATTTGTATGTCAAACAAAACCAAGCAAAAAACGATTTCTTAACTGTGGATCAACATTCATGAGAATAAATAGCATGGGAAATGATTTTCTACAAAGTGTGTTGTATATGAAAACCATGAGATAAATTATTTTTGATTGGTTTCCTCATGAAGCCAGACGACTGTACACATTTCAGGAGAAAGTCTTTTTTAAACTTTTTGTTTTGAAATATTTTTATACTCACAAAAAGTTATAAAAACAGTATTGAGCATACCTATGTACCCTTCATTCAGCTTTCACTAATGTTAAGACCTTACAAAACTATAGCATATTATCAAAAACACTGGAACTGACATTGGTAGAACTAAATGTACTGACCTTATTTAGATTCTGCCTATTTTTACATACAGTGTTTTTTTTTGTGTGTATAATTCTATGAAATTTTATAACATGTATATATTTGTGTAACCACTTCCAGAATCAAGACTCAGAATTGTTCCATGACCTATCACACACACAAAAAATAATAATTGTGCTATACTTTTACCTCATAATTACTCCCATCCCTAACATTTGGGCAACTACTGATATGTTGTTCCCTATCCCTATAATTCTGTCATTTTTAGGGCATTATATAAATGTAACTTTTTCACATTGGCTATGTGTGTTCAGCACCCCAAGTCAAGTCTTCTCCCATTACCATTTAGCCAACCCTTAATCTTATCCTATCTCCCCTTTCCCTTTTGTAATACTCATGTCTATGAGTTTTTTCTTTGCCTTTATCCTTTTCAGCCAGTCCCACAATCTCCATCCCCTCTAACAGCTGTCAGTCTGTTCTCCAACATCTTTGAATCTGGTTCTATTTTGAATGTTAGTTTATTTTGTTCATTAGATTTCACATTTAAGTGAAATCCTATGCTACTTGTCTTTCTCTGACTGGCTTATTTCACTTAGCACTACTTTCTAGATTCACCTATGCCATCATAAAAGGAAAGATTTCCTTTTTTTTTAATTGCTGAGTCATATTCCATTATGTAAATGCCCACAGCTTTTTTATCCACTCATCTACCGATGGGCATTTTGCTTTCAAATCTTGCCTGTTGTAAATAATGCTGCAATGAACATAGGAGTGCATATATTTTGAATTAGTGTTTCAGGTTTCCTTGTATATATTCCTAGAATTGGAATTGTTGGGTCATAAGGCAATTCAATTTTATTTTTTTTAAAGATTTTATTTATTCATTATAGAGAGGGGAAAGAGAAAGAGAGAGAGAGAGAGAGAGAGAGAGAGAGAGAGAGAGAAGGGGGGAGGAGCAGAAAGCATCAACTCCCATATGTGCCTTGACCAGGCAAGCCCAGGGTTTTGAACCGGCAGCCTCAGTGTTTCCAAGTTGACACTTTATCCACTGCACCACCACAGGTCAGACAGGCAATTCAATTTTAATTTTTTGAGGTAACTCCACACAGATTTCCACAGTGGCTGCACCAATCTGCATTCACACAGCAATGCCCAAGAGTTCCCTTTTCTCTATATCTTCACCAACATTTGTTGTTACCACAGTTTTTTTTTACTAATTTATCCATTATAGGCATTTGGGTGTTTCTGTCTTTGGCATATTAAAATAAAGTTGCTATAAAAATTAATGTAAAAGATTTTGTGTGGACAGATATATTTTGATTTCTTTTCAGTATTTATCTAGATAACAGAATGGAATGTCTAGGTTATACAGTAAGTGAATATTTATTTTATAAAAAAACCTATCAGTATTTTTTAGAATACTTGTACCAGTAACCATACTTAACAGAAATCATGAGAGATTCAGTATTTATTTATTTATTTATTTATTTATTTATTTATTTATTTATTTATTGTGACAGAGACATAGAGAGACAGAAGGACAAACAGGCAGGAAGGGAGAGTTGAGAAGCATCAATTCTTTGTTGCTGCTCCTTAGTTATTCACTGATTGCTTTCTCATATGTGCCTTGACAGGGGCAGGGAGGGCTACAGCAGAATGAGTGACTCCTTGCTCAAGGCAGCAACCTTGGGCTCAAGCTGGTGGGCCTTGCTCAAACCATATGAGCCTTCACTCAAGCAAGCGAAGTTTTGAACTTGGGTCCTCTGCATCCCAGTCCAACTCTCTATCCACTGTGCCACTGCTTGGTCAGGCTGTCTTCTTATTCTATTAACAACATTTTTCAAAAAGAAAATTTTTAATTTTTAGCAAAGTTTAATATGTTGATTTTGTTTTTCTTTAATTATTTTTGGTGGTATTTCATGGGTGGGGCAACTCTCCCTACTGAATTGGGTATTTACACTTCATATGGATTTGCTCTCCCTGAGTGTAATGCTACTGTCAAAATTATCATCTATGGACTTACAGAATACCTTATCTACTGTCATGTTATTCTACACAGTATTGTTTTTGGGCAAATAACTCACAACAAAATTAAGTGTAACAATGAACACATGCTCATATAATTCACTGTTCTTACCATGCTCTCATCATTATAAAGCCATAGTTTGATGACCTTTTGAAAAAAAAGGGCCTTTCAAAGACTGGGTTACTGTATCACCTAGGTGACAGTACCTTCCGAGACTGGGGCTGTGTTGTCTAAGAAACTGTAGGTACTTTATATCAATGTCCTGGTTCTTTCTTACATAGCCAGGATTTAAATGTCCAGTAATCAATGGGTAGAAATGGGTGTGACCCCTCTCAGCACTTACAGTGATACATTAACAAAATTTTAAACTCCTATTTTTATAACTTTAGGCTCTGCTGGTCTAGAGGTCTAACTTCCAAAGGAAGGAATGCTTGCAGTAGACAACACAACAATAATTCTACTGAACTAAAAGATGAGAATGCCACTATACCACTTTGAGTTCCTCATATCTGTGAATTAACAAGAAAATAAAAGAATTAATATATGACTAGAATGATTGATCTTAATTACTAAAGGGTAATTAAGTTGGTATTACATAACACTTGAGGTAAGGATGAGTATATGAAGGTAAAGAACAATGTGCCTTTATCAGAGAAGATCTCTAAGGGAGTCTCTTAGTTCTAACATGTCCTGTGAGTAAAGTCAATGAAATACTACAATACCCAAATCTGAGTAAGATTGTTTAAGGCCTAAAACATTCAAAAATAAAGTTGTGAATTCTCTACCACAAAAGAACCATGAAAAAATGGAGAACACACTGAGATATCTATCTATCTATCTATCTATCTATCTATCTATCTATCTATCTATCTATCTATCATCTATCTATCTATCTATCATCATGTTCCCCTTCTATATCCTTTTATCACCCAACATAATAGATATTGATAAAAATAAACTGTCTATTATAGGATATGTTATAGGATATTAAAGTTTAAAAGTGTATACCACCCAAGTATCATTCACTCTCTTATGTAGAATGAATTAGCATGCTTTTAGTTGTACACTAGAGAGTTGGATCATGTTATATGGAAGTATGATTTTATTATTGTCTTTATTTAGAGTTTAAATATGTTTTAAGAAGATGTATATAAGTGCAAAGATGACAAGGGGTGGAATGTGATGTTCTTTTTTTTGTGCGTCAGCTTGACTAGGGTACAGTCTCCAGTTACTCAAACACTAGTGTAAGTGCTGTTGTGTAGATATTTTGTATACATTATTAAAATTCATAATCAATTTACTTTAAATAAGGTAAATCATTTTACATATTCTGGAAAGTTTTGGTTCAATAGTTGAAAAGCCCTCCGGGCAGAGTTGAGTTTTTCCTGAAGTAATAATTCCACATGTGGACAGCAGCTTCAGCTCATGTCAGAGTTACAGCCTATTCTTCCTGACAGCATGCTTTATGGATTTTGGACTTGCCTAGCCAGACTCTATGATTGTTTAAACCGTCTTTGTAATAAATCCCTATTATCTATCTATCATCTATCTATCTATCTATCTATCTATCTATCTATCTATATCATCTATTTATCTATCATCTAATCATCTATCTATCTATCATCTATCTATTATCTATCTGTATGATCTTTTATAGGTTTGCTTTTTCTGTTGAATCTTGAAATATACAGCCCCTTACCACAGAAAATATAAAACTTAACCAAAAATTTATGGACATAAATGTAAGAGCTAAAGCTATAAAACTTTTGTTAGAAGTCATTGGAGTAAGCTTTGTATCTTTGGATTAAGCAATGGTTTCTTAGATACAACACCAAAAGTACATTCAACAAAACAATAGACAAAAATAGATAAACTGAACTTTATTGAGAATAAAAAACTAAAACTTTTGATTCCAAAGGACACTATAAAAAATAAAAGACACTCATAATTTGAGAAAAAAATGTTAGAAAATTGTCCGATGAAAGTCTTATATCCAGAATATTTTAAAAAATTTATTTATTGATTTTAGAGGGAGGAAATCAGAGAGAGAGAGAAAGAAAGAGACAGAAGCTTTGATCTGTTTCTGTATGTGCCCTGACCAGAGATCAAACCAGCAATCTTTTCATGGCAGGAAAATGCTCTAACCAACCAAGCTATCTGGCCAGGGTCAGAATGTATTTTAAAAATTCCTCTCGTAATTCACAATAAAAAGACAAATAACAAAATTGCAAAATGTCCCCCCAAAAGTATATAAAATGGTTAAATCAGCACATGAAAACATGCTAAATAAAACAAACCAGAAAAAGACAAATAACATATGATTTTGCTCATATATAGAATATAAAAACAAAATTTACAAAACAGAAACAGACTCAGGTACAGAAAACAAACTGATGATTGTCAGATGCAAGGGGCTTGGAGGAATGTATGAAAGAGGTGAACAAGATTAAAAAGTACAAATTAACAATTATAAAATATGTCACAGGGTGGCAAACACAACATCAAGAATATGGTCAATAATATTATAATAAATATGGTAGTACAAGATGAGTACTAGGCTTTTTGGGGTGATTACCTCAAAAGGTAAATAAATGTCTAATTACTATGGTTTGCACTTGAAACTAATTTAATATTGTATATAAATTATAAAGGAATAATAAGTTAAAAAAGTAAGCAAATGACTTGAAGAGATATTTCCCCAAAGAAAACATACAGAGATATATGAACAGATGTACATCATTAATTATCAGAGAAATGCAAATTAAAACTGAAATGAAATATCACCTCATACCTGTCAGAATGGCTATTGTCAAAAAGTCAACATTGTTGATAAACATCTGGAGAAAAGGGAACCTTTGTACACTATTGGTTAGGTTGCAAATCTGTGAAGCTATTATATTATATAAAATGGGATGGAGAATCTTCAAAAAGTTAAGAAGAAAACTAACATATGACCCAGCAATATTACTTCTGCATATTTACTTGAACAAAATGAAAACTCCAATTCACAAAGAAGTATGCATCCCCATGTTCAATGAATGCTGACTAAAATTACATAATAGATGAGGAAAAATTGTTCGATTAAACTTTTTTTTTAAGAAGCAAAAATTAGTAGTTACAGAATAGTCATGGAGGATAAAGTACAACATGGGACATATAGTCAATAATATTCTAATAACCATGTATGGTGTCAAATGGTTATGACATTTATTGGGATGATCACATAGAAAGTTATATAATGTGTCCGTAAAGTCATGGTGAATTTTGATCGGTCACTGGAAAGCAACAAAAGAAGATAGAAATGTGAAATCTGCACCAAATAAAAGGAAAACCCTCCCAGTTTCTGTAGGATGATGTGGCAGCATGTGCGCATGTGCAGATTATGATATAACACCGTGTATACAACAGAGCAGCCCACTGCCATGCCAGTCGAGATGTGGACGGTACAGAGGAAAGTTCAGTGTGTTCTGTGGCTCGCTAAATTCAAATCCATGACCAAAATACAATGTGAATGTCGGCGCGTTTATAACGAAGCGCCACCACATAGGAATAACATTACTCAGTGGGATAGGCAGTTGAAGGAAACCGGCAGTTTGGTGGAGAAACCCCGTTCTGGTAGGCCATCAGTCAGTGACGAGTCTGTAGAGGCTATACGGGATAGCTACCTAAGGAGCCCTAAAAAATCTGTGCATGAGCCCACATCGAACTGCACTGAATAGGTATGAAAATGGGAGAGTTTTCCTTTTATTTGGTGCAGATTTCACATTTCTATCGTCTTTTGTTGCTTTCCTGTGACCGGTCAAAAGTGCACCATGACTTTACGAAAACACTGTATAATGTGTAATTACTAAGTAGTACACCTGAAGCTAATATTATAATATAATGTAATGTAATGTAATGTAATGTAATATAATATAATATAATATAATATAATATAATATAATATAATATAATATAATATAAATAATAATGTTAATGATAAGTACAACATTATTTGCAATAACCAAGATAAGGAAGTAACTAGGTGTTCATTAATATATGAATGGATAAAATAGATGTGATATATTTGCAACAGCATTTGGCTATTATGGTTAAGGAAGTTGACCATCTGTCCAGTCAAAAAATCTTTGTATAAATTAAGTTGTCTTTCTGTATATGTATATTCCCAACTACAAATCAAAAATACAGTTGACCCTTGTAGAATGTAAGCTTGAACTGCACAAGACAACTTATACATGGACTGTTGAAAACTTGAGTATAAGTGAATCCACACAGTTCAAGCCCACATTGTTCAAGAGTCAATTGTAGATAAATTTAAAAAATTATTTTCCAAAATATATGCATATGACCACTTTTTTTTTCTTTTAAACAGAAACATAAAATCTCAATATAAAACCACAACACTAAATGCTTAGTTACTTTGATACAATAGTTAATAAAACCGATACACTTAAAACTTAGAAAACATCACTTGTATAGCAGTGGGAATTCTTACTGTGCTTTATTGCTTTAAGTCACTTTTTTTTTTTCATTTTGTGGTATTTTAAGTTATTTTTAATTTTCCAGGTTTTAGATATTATTGTGACCTCTATGACCCAACAATTGCACTTCTGGAAATGTATCCAAAGAAACCCAAAATATTAATTTTAAAGAAAATATGTGCCCTTGTGTTCACTGAAATGTTACTTACAATAACTCATATTTGGAAGCAGCCCAAGTGTCCATCAGTAGATGAATGGATAAGAAAATGTTGTGGTACATTTACACAATGGAATACTTCTCAGTTGTAAGAAAGAAGGAATTCTAAATTTCACCTTTTGCAACAGCATGGATGGACTTGGGGAACATTATGCTAAGTGAAATAAATAAGTCAGAAAAAGACAATTACCATACAATTTCACTTATATGTGTAATCTAACAAACAAGATAGAAACAGATTCACAGATATGGAGAACAGACTGACAGCTGTTAGAGAGATAGGGGTTGGGTGGTTGCATGAAAAAAGTAAAGGGATCAAACAAAGAAAAATAACCTTATAGACACAGACAACTATATGGGAATTTCACAAGAGAGAAAGAGGGTCAGGATAATAGAAGATAAAGAGTTGGATAAATAGTGATTAAAAAAACTTGATTTAGAGTGGTGAACACACAATACAATATACAGATGATATATTATAAATTACAAACCTGAAACCTTTATAGTTTTATTAACTAATGCCACCATGATAAATTTAACAAAAATTAAAA
Organism: Saccopteryx bilineata; assembly: GCF_036850765.1. Classification (NCBI taxonomy): domain Eukaryota; kingdom Metazoa; phylum Chordata; class Mammalia; order Chiroptera; family Emballonuridae; genus Saccopteryx; species Saccopteryx bilineata. The sequence continues at coordinate 68,459,649 of NC_089502.1, read as the reverse complement.
ACAGATATATTATTGCTATATAACATACATAAATTTAAGGTGTAGAAGGTAATGATATTATACATATATATGATATATTGCAAAATGGTTGCCAAAATAGTTAGTTATAATCTCCATTAACTAACATAAATATATTTTTGTTGTGATAGTGTTTAGGATTTTCTCTCATAACAAATGTCGAGTATATAGTATAGAACTGTTGATTATGGGCATCATGTTGTACATATATTTCCAGATCTTACTGATTTGCAGCTGGAATTTCCAACTACTACACAATCTCTGAAAACCATTTTACTCTATTTTTTTTTGTATTTGTTTTTTTTAGATTCCACATATAAATGAAAACATACAGTGTTTGTTTTCTCTGTCTGACTTATTTCATATAGCATAATGTCCTAAAGATCCATCCATGTTGTCCACAAATGGAGCATTTTCCTTCTATTTTTGTCATCAAATAATATTTCATTATATATGTGTATGTATGTATATATATATGTATATTGCACATATATTTCTATATGTATATATAGCATATATAATCAGTACATGTGTTGTGTGGGTGTATATATATCATATGTACATATATATAGTGTATATATGTGTGTGTGTATATATATATAAATATATATTGCACTTTATCCAATGGACAATTGTTTCCATGTATTGATAATGTAAATAACACTTCAATAAACATGGATGTGCAGATATCTCTTTGAGACAGAGATTTTATTTTCTTTATATATACCCATAAGGTTTGTGGAATCATATGCTAGTTCTCTGTGTTCAAATAATGATTCAGTATTTGTGTATATTTCCAATGATCACCACAATAAGTCTAGTCAACATTCTTTATTATACATAGTGTATTTATTTTCTTGTGATGAAAATTTTAAGATTTACTCTCTAAGAAACTTACAAATATACCATAAATCATTATTCACTATAGTCACCATGCTGTAAATTATATTTCAATGATTTATTTATTTTATAACTGGAAATAATATCTTTTGACTGCCTTTACCCATTCTTCCCACACCACAACACCTTTGGAAGACAAAAATTAATGTTTGGTATCTATGAGCCTGTTTTTTGTTTATTTTTTTAGATTTAACATATACCGGTATGTGAAATCAGACAATACTGTCATGTGCTGCATAAAAATATTTCGGTCAACAAGGAACCATGTATATGGTGTCCCATAAGATAATAATGGTGTCCCATAAGATAATAATGGAGCTGATTATTTCTTGTTGCTTAGTGATGTGAAAGCCATCATAACTTGGTAGCATAATGTATTACTCATGTGTCTGTGGTGATTCTGGTGTATTAAGTATAGCATATACAGTTATAGTAATAGGCTATACCATTTTGGTTTTGGTAAATATACTTTATAACGTTCATCCAACAACCAAATATCATAATGATGCATTTCTCAGAACATACCCTGTCATTGATATATTATTATGTTTTTCTTTGTCTGCCTAATTATTTCATGGTATTTCTGTTTTTAATTTTTAATTTTTCACAGTGGTTGTACTGATTTACATTTGCATCAACAGTGCACAAGGATTCTTTGCTCTGTATATTTTTGTGAACATTTATTATCTCTTGGCTTTTTCTTTTTTTTTTCTTTCTTTTTTTTTTTGTATTTTTCTGAAGATGGAAACGGGGAGAGACAGTCAGACAGACTGCCGCATGCGCCCGACCGGGATCCACCCGGCACGCCCACCAGAGGTGAAGCTCTGCCCACCAGGGGGCAATGCTCTGCCCCTCCGGGGCATCGCTCTGCCGTGACCAGAGCCACTCCAGCGCCTGGGGCAGAGGCCAAGGAGCCATCCCCAGCGCCCGGGCCATCCCCGCTCCAATGGAGCCTCGGCTGCAGGAGGGGAAGAGAGAGACAGAGAGGAAGGAGGGGGGGGGTGGAGAAGCAAATGGGCGCTTCTCCTATGTGCCCTGGCCGGAGATCGAACCCGGGTCCCCCACACGCCAGGCCAACGCTCTACCACTGAGCCAACCGTTCAGGGCTCTCTTGGCTTTTGATAATAGTCATTTGAACAGTTGTGAGATAACAGCTCATTGCAGTTCTGATTTACATTTCCCTGCTAACTAGTGATGTTAAAAATGTTTCATATACATATTGGCCATTGTATGTCCTCTTTGAAAAAATATTTACTGAACTCATTTGCCAATTTTTAAATTTAATTCAGGGGTAATTAACCTTTTTATACCTACCGCCCACTTTTGTATCTCTGTTAGTAGTAAAATTTTCTAACCGTCCACCGGTTCCACAGTAATGGTGATTTATAAAGTAGGGAAGTAATTTTACTTTAAAAATTTTATAAAGCAGAGTTACAGCAAGTTAAAGCATATGATAATAATTACTTACCAAGTACTTTATGTTGTATTTTTGCTAAGTTTGGCAGAATAAATCTTTATAAAACAACTTACTATAGTTAAGTCTTTTTATTTATACTTTGGTTGCTCTGCTACCGCCCACCATGAAAGCTGGAATGCCCACTAGTGGGTGGTAGGGACCAGGTTGACTACCCCTGATTTAATTGTTTATTTTTTTGTTATTTAAGTGTATGAATTTATTATTTATTGTTGATATTAATCCTTTATCATATCTATGGCTTGCAAATATTTCCTCTCATTCTGAAAGTTGCCTTTTGATTTATAAATTGAATTTATTAGGGTGACACTGGTTCATATAACTAAAAAGGTTTCAGATGTTCAATTCATTGATCCATTTTCTGGAATCCCTCTCACCCTACACTGGAGATTAGGCACAGTAACCAGAGAGTACAGGTCTTTTGATTTTGTTGATTATTTATTTTGCTTTGCAAAAGTTTTTAGTTTGATGTAATTCTACTTGTTCATTTTTGCCTTAGTTACTTGTGTTTTGTCTCATATCCATAAACTTATTGTCAAGACCAGTGTCAAACAGTTTATTTCAAGTTTGTTTAGAAGTTTTATGATTTCAGGTCTTACATTTAAGTATTTAATCTATTTTGACTTAATTTATGTGACAGAAATAAAGACCAACTTTAGTTTCTATGCATGAAATACCCAATTTTCTTAGCACCATTTGTTGAAAAGATTCTTTTATTAATTAGTATTCTTGGTCCCTTCTCAATTATTAGGTGAATGTAAGTATGTAGAATTATTACCTGGCTCTTGATTTTATTCATTGATATATATATCAGTCTTTATGCTAGTAACATGTTATTTGAGTAATATTGAATTATAATATAGTTTTAAATGAAAAAGTATAATGCTTCTAGCTTAGTTCTTCTTTCTTACGATTGTTTTGACTGTTCAGTGTTCTGCATGACTTTTCAAAAAAATTTTTTTAATTTCAGTTATAAATGATTTTGAAATTAAAAGAATTTACTGATTGATTGATTTGAGAGAGAGAGAGAGAAAGAGATAGAAACAAGTTGTTCCACTTATTTGTGCATTCACCAGTTCATTCTTGTAGTGTCTTGACTGGGGATTGAACCCACAGTTTAGCATGTTGGGATTATGCTCTAACCAACGGAGCTATGCAGCCAGGGCATACTTTTGGAATTCTGATAGAGGTTGCTTTGATATATAGATCACCTTGGTAATTATAGATATTTTAATAAACTTAATTATATTAATTCTTATCATTTATGAACATGTGATATATCCATTTTGTGTTTTCTTCACTTTCTTTTATCAAAGTCTTATAGTTTGATTACATAGATCTTTCACTTCCTTCATTAAGTTTATCCCTAAGTTTTCAATATTTTTTGGTGTTATTGTAAAAAGGATTGTTTTCTTTATTTCTGTTTCAAGTAGTTTTTTGTTAGTACATAGAAACACAATATTTTGTATGCTGAATTGTGTTGTAAACTTTACTAAATTTGTTAATTCTAATACTGTTTTGGAGAACTCTTTATAATATTCTATATATAAGGTTTTGTGTTCTGCAACCAGAGAAAATTTCCCACTTTATATTCTTGTTTGCTTGCCTTTTATTTCTTTTTCTTGCCTTATTGCTCTGTCTAGAACCTCCTTACTATAATGAATAGAAATTGTGAGAGTGGGCCCTCTTCCTTTGTTCCTGATTTTATAAGAAAACTGTGAATCTTTCACCACTGTCTATGATTTTAGCTGTGGATTTGTCATATACCATATTTCCTCATGTATGAGATGCTCCCTTGTATAAGACGCACCTTAATTTTGGAGCCTGAAATTTGAAAAAAAAATGTATTACATAAAGTTATCAAACTAAGTTTTATTCATCATAAAATTCATACAACTCCACATCACTGTCAAAAATCCCATCAATTAGCTTATCTTCATCTGTATCTGATGATGAATCACTGTTTTCAACAATGAGCACAAAAACAAGTGCAAAAAAGTGGGAAATAGAAGTTAAAAATCTACAACTACTGTATAAGATGCATCCAGTTTTTAGACCCCACATTTTTCTTGAAAAGTGCATCTTATACATGGGGAAATAAGGTATGGGCAGGTATATTCCTTATGTTGAGATATATTCTTACTGTACAAACTTGTTGAGAAAAAATTGTTTTTATTAATGGATGTTGACTTTTTTCCAATGCTGTTTCTGTATCAATTAAGATAATCATATTATTTTTACCTTTTACTGTAGTAATGTGATACATCACATTTATTAATTTTCATATGTTAAATCTTCCTGTCATCTCAGAGATAAAATTCTCTTCAATAGAGTGCGTGATCTTTTAATGTGCTATTGAAGTTAGGTTCCTACTATATTGTTGAGTAATTTTGAATGTATATTCATCTGGAATGTTGGTCTATAGTTTTCTTTTCTTTTGATATCTTTACCTGCTTTGGTATTGGAAAATTCTGGTTTCATACAATGAATTTGTGAGTTTTTTCTTTTCTTTAATTTCTTGGAAGAGTTTTAGAATAATTTTCATTAATTTGTTTCTAAATGTTTGGTAGAATTCACCAGTAAAACCATCTGATCTTGGGCTTTTCTGTGTTGGCAAATTTTTGATTACTGATTCTCTTTACTTATTATTGATCTGTTCAGACTTTTTATTTCTTCACACTTCTGTTTTGATTGATTGTATCAAGAAATACATTTGTTTCTTCTTAGTTTTATAATTTTTTTGGCATATGATTATGCATTATTTTCTTTTATGTTTATTTCTGTGATATTAGTTGTAATGTTTCCTCTTTTATTTTATTATATTTACCTGAGACTCATATCCTTTTCCCTTATTCTAGATAAATGTCAATTTTGTGTTCTAAAAAAATAAACAGCACTTAATTTCTTTGATCTATTTTATTTTTTTTGTAATTTGTATTTAATTTATTTTCCTCTGACCTTCATTATTTCCTTTCTTTTATTAAGTTTGGGTTTAACTTCTTCTTATTTTTAGATTCTTGAGGAATGTTAGGTTGTTTAAGATACTTTTTTCTTTCTTAGTGTAAGAGTTTATCACTATAATAATTATTCACTTTTCTGCTTATGTTGCATTCTATATGTTTTGATATAATCAATATATATAATATATATATAACATAAAATTAATATATATAACATAGAATATATATATACTTGGCATGATTTCAATCATTTTGTATTTGCTAAGACTTGTTTTGTGACCTAACATATCATCTATCCTGGAGAATGTTCCATATGCACTAATGAATAAGATCTATTTTGCTGCTGTCAAGCTAAAATGCTCTCTCCCTATATATTTTAGATTCATTTGCTGTAAGATATAGTTTCATTGTCAGTGGAAATGGCGTTCTTTCTTCTATGGAGTTGCAAGAAAAGCATTTTGGGGACTCACACATGGGATGATGAGCTGTAGTGGTAAGATTTATTGGAGTAGAAATAAAAAACTATCACCAGGTTTACAGTGTCTCATCTATGACTAGGTGTCTCAAGCTCCATCTCAGTGTGGAATTAGTATAGCTTTATTTTCACCAAACACATAAAAAAGACTGGGGTCCAGAGATTCAGTGCCATGAGCCCAGCATCACTAGGGCATTCAAAATTTCATAGTTCCGTTTAGTCCATGCCAAAGTTTAGTCCAGCTCAAGTGTCTTTCCACATCTGGCTGGTTTAGTCTCTGTCCTTGGCTGTGCTTTGTTAGTTCTGTGCTGTGGCAGCCAGGCCCACACTTGGAGCCTGCTCACCCTTGACCCTACACCCAGCTGCAAGCCCACTGCACTGCAAGAGAGAGAAAAACACAAGAGAACCAACAGCTGATGTGTGTTACCAAAATAGGCTTTTGTAAATTTTGATTATTGTATGTCCAGCTTAGGAAAGGGTAAGCTTTCTTATAATTAACCAATCTCTCTCCTGTTTCTTAGCTGATTGTGCTGGGTCCTCCATCTAAACAATCTTTTCTCTAGATTTTTCAGGGTTCTGTTTACTTTATACAATTTGATCCTTTCCCAAGCTAAGCTCCTCCCCTTTAGGTGGCCATCTTAGTTCCTACTACACATACATCAAAGTAGAAACACCTGCCCTGTGCCATCCTGGTTTCTACTGCTCATGTGCTCAGTTTTCCCTTTATTGTTTTGTCTCTCCCTCAGTAATCCTGGATAATGGCTACTTGTCACCCAGGGAGCCCACTTTGGAGTTTAAGTCATAGACACCTGATGCTGTGGTTACAGCTTCTTAGTAAATCATCAGGCTTAATGTCCAACTCAGCTCCCTAGTTTATTAAGTTTAATTTCTGATTCCATTTGCTCCCCTTCTTTAGTAATACTATTTACTCATGCTAACAGTTCAAGACCAACATTTCCTCATTGGTTTTCTGTCTGTTTGAGGCACTCATTGTTAAAGTGAAATATTGTATTCTCTTATTATTATCGCATTGGTTTCTATTTTTCTATTCAGACATGTTAGTATTTAGTTAAAATAGTTAAGTGCTCTAATGTTGTATGCTTATATGTTTACAATTGTTAAATCCTTTTGATTATATAATGAGCTTCTTTGTCTCTTGTTATAGTATTCATTAATTAATTAATACTCATTATATTTCAAGGGAAACTTTTGGCCTATGGTTAAGATAAGGATTTGCACTTGAAGGCACATGATAGTAGAGAACTAGGCAAAGAGCCCTAAATCCAGTGTGTACTCCAAAGAATGACTGCTATAAGTGGAGAAGGATTGAGAAGGCTATTTTAATTTTTTATTTATAATTTTATTTAGAAAATTATATTTAATGGGGTGGCATTGATCAATAAAAGTAAATAAATTACAAGTAAACATTTCTATGGCATTTGAATGGTTGATTATGTTGTGTTTCCATTACATAAATCTATTTTATTTGAAAATTCCTATCAATATCTATCCGTCTTCTTCTTGTACCACAAGTCATCAATCAGTTCAATCTCTTCCTCTACCATCAGTGAACCTGTTTGTGGGAGGGTCACATAGCACTTTTCTATCAGGGAGGCAGCTAAGTGAAGTAGAAAGAATATGAGAGTGAAAGTCTGATAATTTAGCTTTATTTCAAAGTCTAAATAATAATGGGGTTATTTATTCCCAAGCAAGTTGCTTCAACAATATGTTTTTGTGCCTTCCCAAATGAGATCATGAATGTGAAGATTCAAGAGGTTTAATTTTTATTTTGTGAGTAGAATCTTTCATAACTTGGGTCAATGAGTGATGCCATACTTAAGCTGGCAACTTACTACAGCTGTTGTTGCTAACCTTCTGAAGAATTAGTGCTCTGCAACCAACCACCTCTGTTAGCTCATTCCCCAGGAAGAAACATGAAACTCAGACACTGCATAAGAGGAACCATGGTGGTGAGACTATTCTGTTCCTAAGCTTTTTGTTATCTGAAACATGCAGCTGTCTCTAGCAAGCATTGACAGGCAGAGGTGGGAAATATTGTCTTGCAGTTGCAGGAAAGAGGATGTGGTCTCTAGCCTACATGGATTACAATCTATCTAAAATCCATTTACAGAGGCAGTATTTCATGAAAAGCAGAACACTTTAAATAATATAAATGTAGCTCTGGACTTTTAAAGCAATTTTTAAAATCAGAGTCTCCAGAGAATATAGTTTAACTATATTGCTCACAGAAATTAGGAGATATTTCAAAATGAATATGAAGCAATAAAAAAGAAGCATTTGATATTTTTTATATTAAACAAGAACATCGTAAAAGCAAGGGACATGTCAAAGAAAGTTGTTTGAGTATGTAAATAAGATACAAAACCAATTTTTATTTCGTTGGTGAAAATGCACTATACAAAAGGCTGAAAGTACTGAAGTATCTGCACAATCTTTGATCCTCTAATTTTTTGAGCAGTGTATATGATTATGAAGGAAAACTAGGAAAATCCTGGAAATGCTAGTGATCAAGCCAAGGATGCTTGAAGAGGGATTTCCCCAGTAAGTTTCTCTGTCTATTACTACTGTAGTCTGTGTTTCAGTGGAAATAAAAGATGTTTGCCAAAGGACTCGCAACTCATTATCCATGCTTCAGACACAATAACAAATAATGCATTAGTAGGAGGTAATAATGTATAAGTACAATTTTGACTATTTATTAATGGTCAAATAGGCATAATGAAAGTACATACCTTTCTTATGAGATTGCCATGAGGATTATATGATAGAATATATGTGAAGTGGTTGTCACATATTACATGTTCAATTGATTTAATTGTTATTAAATATTGATGTCATGTAGGATAATTTGCTAGATACTTCAGAAATGCCAAGAAAATTGAAGTAAACTAAAACTAAAAAAATTCAGCTTCCTGGGGTATATAGTACTTGAGCTGAGTATTAAACTGTATTTGTATTTCACTTTATTTCACAAATTTGAGAAAATATACAAAACACATTAGAATAATAAAGCAGTTGTTGCAATATTACTGTGCACCCAATGGGTACATTGTATATATTATCTTATTTCTTTGAAAGAACACAGAAACATTTTACAGTGGAGGGAACTATGGATCAGATATATTAAGAAATGCAACTTATAAACAGAGAAACTTAGATTCAAACTCTAGTCTGTCTGACTTCAAAGGCTGAGCTACTACACTGTGTGTCTCTTAAGAAAAAGATAAAAAAATGAATTAAAAACATATCATAATCACATGAAAAAATAATTTTAAATAGGTAAATGTGGGAAAAGGAGTATAAGCTTCTCCAATTTCTGGGGTAAAACAACTATTTTTCCTTTTGAAAATGAAATCAGACATAGTTCAACAAAGTGTAAGATTTTGTCAATGTGTAAAAACTGAAAATGTTTTCCTTAAAAATAGGAACAAGATCAAGATGTCCATTTTGACCACTCTTATTCAACATAGTACTGAAAGTTCTAGCCACAGCAATCATACAAGAAGAAGGAGTAAAAGGCATTCAAATTGGATAAAAAGAACTAAAACTGTCATTAGTCACAGATGAAATGATACTGTACATAGAAACCTTAAAGACTCCACCAAAAAAAAAATAAAATAAAACTGACAAATGAATTCAGTAAAGTAGCAGGATGCAAAATTAATATCTATATTAAGAAATTGGTGACATTTTTATACACCAATAAAGAAGTATCAGCCCTGGCCAGTTGGCTCAGCAGTAGAGCGTCGGCCTGGTGTGCGGGGGACCTGGGTTCGATTCCCGGCCAGGGCACATAGGAGAAGTGCCCATTTGCTTCTCCACTCCCCCTCCTTCCTCCCTGTCTCTCTCTTCCCCTCCCGCAGCCAAGGCTCCATTGGAGCAAAGATGGCCCGGGCGCTGGGGATGGCTCCTTGGCCTCTGCCCCAGGCGCTAGAGTGGCTCTGGTCACGGCAGAGCGATGCCCCGGAGGGGCAGAGCATCACCCCCTGGTGGGCAGAGCATCGCTCCTTGATGGGCAGAGCATCGCCCCTGGTGTGCGTGCCCGGTGGATCCCGGTCGGGCGCATGCGGGAGTCTGTCTGACTGTCTCTCCCTGTTTCCAGCTTCAGAAAAATGCAAAAAAAAAAAAAAACTATCAGAAAGAGAAATTAAGAAGATAATCTTATTTACTATTGCATAAAAAATACAATACTTAAGAATAAATGTAACCAAGGAGGTAAAAGACCTGTAATCAGAATATTATAAGACACTGAAGAAAGAAATTGAGGGAGATACAAATAAGTGGCAACATATACAGTGTTCATGGATTGGAAAAATTTAAATCATTAAAATGTCAGTACTACTGGTCTGACCTGTAGTGTAGTGGTTCAGTGGATAAAACATTGACCTGGAACACTGAGGTCACCGGTTTGAAACCCTGGGCTTGCCCAGTCAAGGTACAAATGGGAGTTGATGCTTTCTGCTCCTCACCTCCTTCTCTCTCTCTCTCCTCCCTCTTTCTCCTCTCTCTAAAATGAATAAATACAATCTTTAAAAAAGTCAGTACCACTGAAAGCAATCTATAAATTCAATATAATTCCTATTAGATATCAACTGCATATTTCACAGATTTAAAACAAATATTCCAAAAATTTATGCAGAACCACAAAAGACCTTGAACAGCTTCAGGAATCTTGAGAAAGAACAAATTTGGAGGTATGACACTACTTGATAGAAAATAATCCTACAAGGCCACAGTAATAAAAACAGCATGGTACTGGCAAAAACAAAGAAACAAACAAAAAATTAGACATAAACATCAATGGAATAGACCAGAGAGCCCAATAATAAATAAATTTTACAGTCAATTATTATTTGATAAAGAAGGCAAAGACATACAATATAATAAAGACCATCTCATCAATAAATAGTGTTAGGAAAATTGGACAGTTACCTGCAAAAACTGAAACTAGATTACCAATTTACACCACTTACAAAAATAAATTCAAAATTGATAAAAGATTTAAATGAAAGTTACAAAACCATAAAAATTCTCAAAGAAATCAAAGGCAGTAATATCAGGCATCTCTTGTACTTGTAGGAGTATTTTTGCCAATATGTCTCTTTTGGCAAGGGAAATAAAGCGAAAAAAAATAAATGTGACTACATCAAACTAAAAGTTTTTGCACAGTGAAAGAAACTAACAAAATATTAAAAAGCAACTCACTGAATGGGAGATCATATCTGCCAGTTATATATCTGATAAGTAGTTAATAGACAAAATTTATAAAGAACTTATAAAACTCAACATCAATAAGACAAACAACCCAATTTAAAAAATAGGCAAAGGATATGAATAAACAGTGCTCCAAGGAGAACATACTGATGACAAATAGACATATAAAAATGCTCAATGCCTCTAATTATCAAAGATGCAAATTAAAAACCACAATGAGATGTTACCTCACCCCTATCAGCAGGACTATCATTAATAAGTCAACAAACAAGTGCTGCTGAGGATGTGAAGAAAAGTGCACTGTTGGTGCTAAAGAAGACTCTTGCAACCACTGAGGAAAATAGTATAGTTTTATGTCAAAATATTAAAAATGAAAATGCCTTTTGATCCAGTGATCTTACTTCTTGGAATGTATTTAGAGAAACCTGAAAAATAATTTAAAAAGTTATATATATATAAATATATATATTTATATAGATAGGGAGTCCTCGGTTTACAACACAGTTTCATTCCTATGACTGTGACGTAACCCAAATTTTAGTGTAAGTCGAAACATAACCTAGCTTAACAGAAACAGAACACTTGTGCTTTTTTTTTAAATAGTAATTTTTAAATTATTTTTATTTTTTATTTATTCATTTTTTTAGAGAAGAGAGACAGAGAGAGAGAGAGAGAGAGAAAGGGGGGAGGAGCAGGAAGCATCAACTCCCATATGTGCCTTGACCAGGCAAGCCCAAGCTTTTGAACTGGTGACATCAGCATTCTAGGTCAACGCTTGATCCACTGCACCACCACAGGTCAGGACACTTGTGCTTTTAACAGTCCAAGATGGTGTAGGTCAGCATCATACTGGGAGACGTCAACTACCTCACTCTTATGCTATGTTACTGCATATTCTTCTGCCGTGTTCAACCAAACTAGTTCACCCAGGTAATCCATAAATATACTAATGGAGTAACCTGAAATACTCACTTCTCGATTTAAAAAATTTTTATGGTAGTGAGCATTGTAAACTTGAAACATCATATGTTGAGACTGCCATAACCCAAGGATCCCCTGTGTATATATATATGCACCCTTATTTTCCTGACAGCCTTATTTACAATAGCCAACATCTGGAAACATCTCAAGTGCCCATCAGTGAATGAGTGCATAATAAAGCTGTGATACATTTACCCAATGGAGTACTACTCAGCTGTAAAAAAGGAAGAAACTATAACCTTTTGTGACAGCATGGATAGACCTGGAAATTACTATGTTAAGTGAAATAAGCCATTAAAAGAAAGACAAGCCTGATCCGTGCTGGTGCAGTGGATAAAGCATAGACCTGGAATGCTGAAGTCACTGGTTCAAAACCCTGGGTTTGCCTGGTCAAGACACATATAGGAATTGATGCTTCCTGTTCCTCCACTTCTCGCTCTCTCTCTTTTCTAAACTGAATAAAAAAAATCTTTAAAAAATTTAAAAAAAACAAATATCATATGATCTCATTTATATGTAGAATGTAATCAAGAAAATGTTTAAACAAGTAAAATGTAAACTTAGCTACCTGACCCCTGGCTGTTTTGCTCAGTGGATAGAGCATTATTCTGGTGTTTGGACATCCTGGATTTGATTCCTGGTCAAGCACACATGAGAACTGACCATTTGCTTCTCTTCTCCCCTCTCTCTTCCCCCCCTCTCTCTTCCCCTCTTGCAGCCAGTAGTACAATTGTTCTGAGCATTGGACTCAGGTGCTGAGTATAGCTTGTTTGATTTGAGCATCATCCTCAGAAAGGAGTTGCCAGGTGGATCCCAGTTGGGGTGCATGTGGGAGTCTATCTCCTTCCTCTTACTTAAAAATAAATAAATAAAATTATATATATATATATATATATATATATATATATATATATATATATAAACATAAATATCTAGAACAGGTTGGTAGTTATCGGGGGAAGGGATTTGGAGGGGGGCTGGGTGAGAAAAGGGTAAAAAAGCAAAAAAAAAAGTGTATATATGACACATAAACACAGACAAAAATATGGTAATAACCATAAGGAAAGTGGGGCGGGGGAGGTGAATGTGGGCAAAGGTGACATAAATGGCAATGAAAAGAGACTTGATTTTAAGTGATGAGCACAGGATGCAGGCTGTAGATGATGTTTTCTTGAGTTCTAGACTTGAAACCTTGTGCACTGGGAAGAATGTATAATCTGACATTCTGGGATGAAAGGTTCTATAAATGTCTATTATGCTCATTTGCTCTAGTGTGTCATTTAAGACCGATATTTCTTTATTGATTCTCTGTTTGGATGATCTATCTAGAGCTGTAAATGTAATATTAGTTCTGTTAGTAGTTTTTTCATGTATTTTGGTGCTCCCTGATTCAGTGAATGTATATTAAGAAATGTTTTATCTTCTTGATGTAGTGTCCCATCATCATCATAAAATGTCCATCTTTGTCTCTTGTTACCTTTGCTGTCTTAAAATCAATATTGTCATATATATATATATATATATATATATATATATATATATATATATATATATATATATATAGCTATTTGCTTTGGGTATTATTTGCTTGGAGAATTGTTTTCCAACCTTTCACTTTGAATCTACTTTTGTCCTTGCAGCTTAAATATGTCTTTTGAAGGCAGCTTATGGTTGCGTTTTGGTTTTTGATCCAATCTGCTACTTTATATCTCTTTATTGGTAAGTTCAGTCCATTTACATTTATGGTAATTATTAATGCCTGAAAATTTCCTATAGCCATTTTATGTTTTTTTAATGGAAGCTTTCTGTGTCTTTTGGTTTATTCCTTTGTGTTTTTCAGATATTTTATTTTGGTGGTGTTTCATACTTCTTTCTTTTGTTTCTTCTTTTTTTAAGCTATGTATTCTATGGGTTTTATTGTATGGGTATGTGGTTACCATTAGGTTATTGTGGAAAAAATTTTAATATATACAATAGTCCTTTATTTTATGAGTGTGCTTTCCCTCCATACTCCTTTGTTAATTCAGAACTTTATCTCTTATCCTTTTGTTTTTGTTGCCACACATTATCCTTGTTTATATTTTAAGCTTGTTGAAGCTTTTACTAGTAGTTTTGTGTTGTTTTGTTCTTTGTATCAGGTAGAATAACCCCTTTGAGTATTTCCTGCAATGGGGGTTTTCTGGTGATACATTTCCTCAACTTCTATATGTCTAGAAAAGTTGTTATTTCTTGTTCATATCTAAAGAATAACTTTGATGAAGTTGAAAACTGTATGATTTTATTAACCAATACCACTGAATGAATCCAACTTAAAAAGCTAATGAAAGATCTTGAAACAAATGCATTTTTCCTTTGGTTGATCTTAGTTGTTTTTTGCTTTTGACAACAAAGCAGAAAAATATAGAAATTCTGAGGTGGTAATTTACTGATCTATATACATATTTTATATTTTAGGAGTTTTAGATTTTAAAAACAGATTTTATAAGCCATAAATAAGTGCTTATTCTGAAAATTAATAATGCTTTTTAAATTAAATTAGTTGGATATAAATGTTTCAGATAATTTTATTAGGTTTTTTTCCAAACGATGAATTGTGGTAAAAATAAGTATTTAAAAATTCACTTTTTATCACAGCATTAAGAGAACTGCAGATTTTTTAAAACAAAGAAATCCTTATTGTTTTCTAAAACTCAAACACAATGCAATGTTTTTATCATCATTTTTGCTTTGTTTTACTACCATTTTTCTTCCACATAACCAAGACAAGAAAAATAATGGAATGAAGGTAAATTGGCCAACTTGTACTACACAGTTAAGAAAATTATGTCACGGCCCTCTGGTTGGCTCAGCGGTAGAGTTGTTGACCTGTCGTGTGGAAGTCCCAGGTACAATTCCCAGTCAGGGCACACAGGAGAAGTGGCCATCTGCTTCCCACCCTTCCCCCTCCTCTTTCTCTCTATCTCTCTCTTCCCCTCCTGCAGCCAACGCTCCACTGGAGCAAAGTTGACCTGGGCGCTAGAATGGCTCTGGCTGAAATGAAGCAAGGCCTCAGATGGGCCAAGCATCACCCCCTGTTGGGCATGCCAAGTGGATCTTGGTCAGGTGCATGTGGGAGTCTGTCTGACTGCCTCCTCATTTCTAACTTTGGGAAAAAAAATAGAAAGAAAAAAAAAGAAAATTACGTTACAAAATTTCATATGTATCTTCTTTCAAGGTGGAAAAGAATATATTATTGTCTTATTCTGTTTGGACTGCTATAACAAAAATATCATAAACTGAGTTGTTTAAAAAACATTTACTTCTCACATTTCTGGATGTTGAAAAGTCCAAAATTAAAACACCATCAGTTTTAGTGTTTGGTGAGAATCAGTTTCTTGGCTCATAGACAGTGGTCTCCTCACAGGTGAGAAGAGCAAGGAATTATGACCTAATCACCTTCAAAAGGCCCTAACTCCAAATACCATCACATTGGGGATTAGGTCTCAAGATATGAATTTGATGGGCACATAAACATTCAAACGTTCAGTCTATAGCATTAATTAAATGATTCACATTTTTCTGTGAGGAGTTAATATATGCTTTCTCAGGTAACACATGATCCTTGCTGATATAAATAGTTTTTTAGGGAAATGGTTTTCAACATGTGGTCCTTGGACCACATGGAACTTTTAGAAGTATAAATTCTTGGGCCCTTACCTAGACCTACTGAAGCAGAAAATCTGTGGGTGGATAACCCTCCAGATGATTCTAAAACATGCTGAAGTTGGAAAATCATTGTATTAAAGTGGAAATAATAAATTCTCTCTGAATTGATTTGTTACTAGGCAGATAAAGTTACTTTGAGGTAGACCTCAAAGAATGGGTCAGAATTTTGTATACCATACTTCTTCCTCTAGCTAAAAAGAATATGACATATATGGAATACCAATAAATCTGACATTGTGAAGAATACCAGTTTTGGAATTCCATATAAGATGTATTTCTGGAGGCATTATACATCAAAATCTTAGAAATTCCACTTTAAATAGTTTATTCAAAGGAAATAGTTATTCAAATGTACAAAGATGTTTATCAAGCTATTGTTTCTAATAGTGTAAAAATGAGAATAAAGCTCAATATCAACTAGATAAATAAATTATAGTACATAATTCTGGTGAAATTCTAAGGCTGCATCAAAATGATTACATAGATACCTACTTGTTGACAGACACTATATTCATAATTATGATTGAATACAAATTATGATTATGGAAAAATAGTAAAAAGTATGGTAATATGGTAAATTTTTGTTTATATATATATATGCATTCATTTATAGTTCTATAGGCTTAAAAGGAGTAGAATATTATACACCAGTATGTTAGCAATGGAAATATTGATAATATATAATTATGTATTTTGGGTTTTTTATCTCTATTTTTTAACGTAAAACTCTCTACTTGTGTAAAAAATAATGAAAGTATAAAAACAACCTAATAAAAGACTTTTAAGCAGATTTTTCCACAAAGTTATCATTAGGGACTAAGGACACTCATTTTGTTTTTAAAAACACTTGTATTTGTCCTGAAAGATTTGGAAAGAACTAATCTCTTTTATAACAGTTCATTGTCAAGGTTAGTATTCTAAAATCTAGCATACATTTATTTTTGAAAGTTTGTATTATTATTATGTAATTAAAGAAATATGGTTTAATATTAAAATTTCTTGGGAAAATAAAAATTGTTCTGTAGTTAGAAGCAAGAGATTCATGGTTCAGCCTTTGCCAGTAATCCTCTGTGTGAATTTGGAAATTGTAATTTCCCTGTTTTTTGGTCTTTGTTTTCTCATCTATAAAAGTAGCAAGATCAGAAGATCTTGATGGAGTTTTACAGCTCTAATATTCTAAGAATTTATAATAAATTTAGAAACCAACCTTAGAGAACTATATGAGAAAGCATGGAGGCTGAAAATAATCCAAATTCTTTAAAATATGTATTAAAGGATTCCTTTTCTGCAGTTGCACAAGTAGTTGTTTATACTTCTCTCCTTTATATGGTTTCTCTCTTAATTGAATTTTAAAACAAATTAAGTGTGAATTAGCAAGATATTTGAACGTTGGTATACTTATGACACCTGGTGGTGAAATCAAACATCACAGCCAAATTCTAATTCCCCAGACACTCATTCCCTTCTTCTTAATGGGATTCACCTCCCCGCGCTCAGCCCCCGATTTATCCAGTCATCCTGCATCCAGTCATTCACACAATGAACACTTAGTGGACACAAACTGTGTCAAGACACTTTACTAAGGAGGAAAATAAGAAGTAATAATTCATTTTAGATGTATATGAGATTGCACTATTTATGGCAACAGAATAGGCTCTATGGAAAGTCATGTTAGGTATATAAGTACACACTTTCCAAAGAAAAAAATCAGAACTATAGATCTTATGAATATATAAGATTGACCTGTGGTTTGGAGATGTCCAGTAAAGTTTCTTGGAGGAAGTGAGCCTTGCCTTTCTTGGGGCTTGTTTCCTCATCTATAAAATAGTGGTAATATTTTACTATTTCATAGGATTTCTGAGAGTGATTGACAGTGTGCATAAGGTACTTAATATTACATCTTTCCCAAAGTATTCATTCAGTGCTTATTAACTGTTATTAATAACAAAATCAAAGAAAATCAGGGAAGACTTTATGTATATGAATTATTCCCTAAACTTTATTTTAAAAATAATTCAGGTCCAAGTATACGTTTTTTTTTCTTTAGTCTAACTGGCAGAACATGAGATAAATTATTTTAGTTAGTTCAGTGGATAAACAAACTACAAAAAGATAGTGTTTTCAATATTTACAGCTTGCTAGACAAACTGGTCAATTCAGCAAAATAGTCAACTCAGTTGCAACAAAACTCAAAGTAGTTGTTTACTTAAATGAGCTGATTGTTTGACTGAAACAAAGTGTCAGTTAGTAAATACAGTCTATTTGAAAGTCCCATGTAAGTCAGTGCAAAAGCACCAAATAAGCTGTTTGGTATTGTGTGAATTGTGTGGGTTAACTGAATATTAAAATGTTTTAACTGGTTGTGTTTGGGGTTGTATAAGCACTTTCTTAGACCCTATGCTCCTTTAAATAGTTAAGGTTGATTGTGTATCATTT
Source organism: Saccopteryx bilineata (assembly GCF_036850765.1). Taxonomy (NCBI): domain Eukaryota; kingdom Metazoa; phylum Chordata; class Mammalia; order Chiroptera; family Emballonuridae; genus Saccopteryx; species Saccopteryx bilineata. The sequence continues at coordinate 68,441,465 of NC_089502.1, read as the reverse complement.
TCTCTTTAATTACATAAAATATAAAGCCAACTAACTGTTTTTGCAAGCAATAAAAATTACAAGAAAACATTAAAATTTCATTTATCCTTTATTTTTTCTACAATGGACACATAAATTTTATTTCCTAAAAATATCAAACATTTGGGTACTTAAATTGCCATTTTAAAGGTTAAAATAAGCAGTAGTATAGTGGCTTTTGCCAAAAGTAATAATGTTCTGATCACCTACCAAAAAAAAAAAAATCCAAACAAAGGCAATGCTATTTTATTTTATTTTTTTTGTATTTTTCTGAAGTTGGAGACCGGGAGGCAGTCAGACAGACTCCCTCCCGCATGCGCCCGACTGGGATCCACCCGGCATGCTCACCAAGGGGCGATGCTCTGCCCATCTGGGGCGTTGCTCTGTAGCAACAGAGCCATTCTAGCACCTGGGGCAGAGGCCATAGAGCCACCCCCAGCGCCGGGGCCAACTTTGTTCCAATGGAGCCCTGGCTGCGGGAGGGGAAGAGAGAGACAGAGAGGAAGGAGAGGGGGAGGGGTGGAGAAGCCCATGGGCACTTCTCCTGTGTTTCCTGGCTGGGAATCGAACCCAGGACTCTTGCACACCAGGCCGACACTCTACTACTGAGCCAACCAGCCAGGGCTAGGGCAATGCTATTTTAGAAATTAATGTCTAACCTGAACAAGGGAAGATTTGAGAGAAGATAGGATTTATGTCTTCAGATATTTGCAGAGTTTTATATAAAACAGGATTTTATTTGCTTTGGTAGATAGGACTAGGTTGAAATGACAAGGATACAGATTTTGACTCAGTAGAGGAAAGAACTTTCTAACAATTACAGTAGTTAAAAATAGACATTTCTCTAAGGAAGATGTGCAGATAGCCAACAGACATTTAAAAGATGCTCAGTATTACTAATCATAACAAAAATGTAAATCAAAACCACAATGAACTATCACCTCACAACTTTCAGAATGCTTATTAATTAAAAATTCAACAAATCACAAGCATTGGTGAAGATGTGGAGAAATGGGAACCCTCATGCACTGTTGATCAGATTGTAAGTTGGGACAGTCACTATTGAAAAAAGTATGAAGGTTCATCGAAATATTGAAAATAAAAATACCATATAACCCAGTAATTTTATTTCTAGGTATGTATTCAAAGAAAGCAAAAGCACTAATTCAGAAAGATATATGCACTTGATGTTTAGTTTATCATTATTGAAAATAAAAAAAAAAAGAAAGTAGCCTTGGTGTCCACTGATTGATGAATAGATAAAATTATATATATTATAATCATTATAAATATTATATATAATAGAATACTATTCAACCATAAAAAGAATGAAATTTTGCCATTTGCAACATTACAGATCCTGCGCAGGGGTCGTCAAACTTTTTATAAAAACCTCCCACTTTTGCAGTGCTGGTCGACCTGGTCCCTACTGTGCAACCAAACAGCACTGCGATTGGCCCATCATGAAAGCTGGAACGCCCACTAGTGGGCAGTAGGGACCAGGTCGACCAGCACTGCAAAAGTGGGCGGTTTTTATAAAAAGTTTGACGACCCCTGATTGCTAAGTGAAATAAGTCAGAGAAAGTGAAATACCATTTGATTTCATTTATATATGGAATCTAAAGAATGAAATAAAGGAACAAAACAGAAACTCATAGATACAGAAAATAAACTGAAGGCCACTAGATAGGAGAAGAGCTGGGGAGTGGATGGATCAAAAAATGAAAGAGATTAAGAAATAAAAATTACTAGTTATAATAACAGTAGGCATGGGGATGTGAAATATAGCATAAGGAATATAGTCAATAATATAATAATAAATATGTATGGTGTCAGATGGGTACTAGTATTATCGGGGTACATAAATATCTAATCCACTATGTTGTACAACTGAAAATAATATAATGTAGTATGTCACATATGCTTTAAAATATTTTAAAGTGTAACCATCTATATTAATAACTTTTCACTGAGCTTTCCCTGAGATCTGAAATAGAAATAGCCTCTTTTGTTGTATCTACCAACAGATACCTATTACTTCTTCACATACTCTGGAAGTTTCTTGAAATGATTGTATGCAAGAATAGTCTCAACACATGCAAATGTCTGAAGCTACTATAATTCTGTAAGTAAACAAAGATCTTTAAAGTGACAGAAGCTTCTAGAGTGTCAGGACTCATAAGCAGAACTAATTTTGTCCTTGGTCAAATTCTGAAAAAGGCAAAGGTCATCTGAATTGTACCATCTTTCCAAGCCCCTATCCTTCCAAACCTGGAGATCTGACAGCCATTTCCCAGGCTCTTATACCATGTTTCATTCCCAAAATTTTATAGACTCACCTCAGCACTCACCGAATCCCTGACAGAAATGTAGTTAAAAATGAATTAATTTTTTCATTCTTCCGGAGTTGATGGCAAATTTCAAAGGTACAACACAGATGGAGACAGCTAAAAACTTAAAATATAGAACCCTCACAAGTGTTGGAATGTATGTTTGGGGGTATTCTTTAGTGAAGTCTTGCTTGCTTGTTATCACTACAAGTTTGATTACTCCCTCAGACTGTCAAGGAAACCCTGCCTGAAGTTATTGCCAAAATACTGATCCTGTGGATTCCTCAGTATATTTTCCAAAATACTGTTATCCACTTGTGGATTGGCATGATATCTTTAGTTTACATAGAAAAGACTTTTTGAATGAATAAAAGGTTACACTTAAATACTACTTTGGTAGGAAACAAATATATTTTGGTCCATTTATATAGCCAAATATGGACTGACATGCCCTTGACGTTATTTTTACTATATTTTGTGCAGAAATCATCACTCTGATGCTTTCCTTAAGAAAGGAACATAAATCCTCAAGATGGGAAGTAACAGCACAAACAGTACAAGAGCAAAATGCACTGATCTTCAAATGCCATTTCAGTACACCCTCTATGCAACTACCTACATTCTCATATTTATCCCTGGTCTTCTGGCCAACAGTGCAGCCTTGTGGATTCTGTGCCGCTTCATCAGCAAGAAAAATAAAGCCATCATTTTCATGATCAACCTCTCTGTGGCTGACCTTGCTCATGTGCTGTCCTTACCTCTCCGGATTTACTACTACATCAGCCACCAGTGGCCTTTCCAGAGGACCCTCTGTCTGCTGTGTTTCTATCTAAAGTATCTCAATATGTATGCCAGCATTTGCTTCCTAACCTGCATCAGCCTTCAAAGGTGCTTCTTTCTCCTCAAGCCCTTCAGGGCCAGAGACTGGAAGCGTAGGTACGATGTGGGCATCAGTGCTGCCATCTGGGTCATCGTGGGCACTGCTTGTTTGCCACTTCCAATTCTGAGAAGTAATGGTTTAACCAACAACACTGAATCCTGCTTTGCTGATTTAGGGCTTCAACATATTAACATGGCTTCCTCCATTGTCATGGTAACTGTAGCTGAACTTGGAGGGTTTGTATTACCTGTGATAATTATTACTTATTGCACATGGAAAACAAGAAAATCTTTACAAGAATTCCAAGTTACCCCTCAGAATACAAAAGAGAGAAAAAGGGCTTTGTGGATGGTCCTGATTTGTGCAGTGGTGTTCGTTGTGTGTTTTACCCCTTACCACCTGAACTTTCCACTTTTTATGATGGTGAAGCAAGATGTGTTTTCAAATTGCTCCTTTATTAAGAGTACTCTGTGTTTCCATATAATTTCCCTGTGTCTTGCAAATCTGAATTGCTGTCTTGATCCTGTTGTATATTATTTTATGACCTCAGAATTTCGTGACAGATTTTCAGAACACGGTGTCCTGGTTTTTCAGTCATGTGTGAGATGCAAGAAAATTCACCAGAAGAAGGAGGATCTTCAAACTATCTCTCTTGAGTTTTTGGATGATTCCAAGACAACATAAACAAATAATTAATAAGAATGATCTGTATGCTCTATCAATTTAACTATGTCACTTTGAAGAATTTTCTTAAAAACAGTGTTGTTGGTTGCCTAAATAAAACATAGCCCCCTTTCCTTCATTCTCAAAATTACTCCTTTCAAGTAGATATCTATGCAATATTTTCTGTTCAAATGGGAACATATTGTTCTATGGAGAGCATGAAAAAATATTTTTCTTTACAGAAAGTGATGAGCAACAAAAAGAAATGCAAAACTGTTTTTCAGCAATGGGTCCAGTCTTTTTACCTTCTCACCAACTAAAACAAAAACCTACATACAAAAAAATGTAAATTGAAAACAGATGTAAGGGTGAATTTTTGAAAGGCTTAAAAATGTACATGAAAGCATTATGGTCTTGGTTTTGTTTAGAAACTAACATACTACTTGAACAGCATACACTAAAGAAGAAAGGTTTATTAATATTAATAAAAGTTATGAGAATTGATATTCTTCTAATTTGAAATATCTCTGAGACTTTTTCTTTCTCCTCTCTGGAAAACAAATAATTCATTTATATATTGACACTCATTCAGAAAATATTTCATGTGTTTGTTAAAATCAATTATACCATGGTCTACTTAGATTAATAAACCCACATACAACCTCAGTCAAAATTTTCCTTGACAGATTTAAAAAACAAATATTTACACATATGCATATCAATTTTTAGTAGATCTCATTTCTCACAGGTAAATATATTTGGAAATAAAACATTGGTGAATTAAAATGGAAAATGAAAAATTGTTATTTTTAAAATCACCGCAGTTAAATCATTTTGTAATACAAATCACTATCAATAGAAGCTATTTCTATTTGAAACTTAAAATTTCATATATTAGTTGTATTAAAATAATATTTTAAAAAGCGGTGGTTAGTTTTATAAAATTACAGTTGTGCACTGAATAACAATGTTTCTGTCAATGGTTGACCACATGTATTATGGCGGTCCCTTAAGGTTATAGTGGGGTTGAAAAATTATTATTGCCTAATAAAATTGTAGCCATCATAACACAACATAATTTTTGTGGTGATGCTAGTGCAAAGAAACTTATGTTCTGCCAGTCATAAAAAAGTAAGTAACATATAATTCTCTGTGGTATGTAATACTTAATAATGATAATAAATGACTGTTACTGGTTTATGTATTCACTATACTATTTTTATTATTATTTTAGAGTGTACTCTTTCTACTTATGAAAAAAGTGTATGTTATAAAATAATATGTTGTGCTACACTGGCAGCAAGCTTACACATTTCATGTTTACCTTGTCTCTTGATTGCATTACTTCATCTTGTGTTTGATTTAATCATGTGTTGCTCTGTTTTGTTGTGACATGCTATATAAGTTTTTAGCCTAGGAGCAATAGGCTATAGCATATAGCCTAGGTTTGTAGCAGACTCTACCATTTAGATTTATGTAAGTGCACTCTATTTTGTTCCATCAATGATAAAATTGTCTAATGTGTTTATCAAATATTATCTTATTTTTATGACTGGAAATTCGCAAAATGTTTTTTTGTGTGTATGTGAATTATTTTGTAATAGTTATTGCCTATCAAAACAAAATCAGATAACATTTACCACAGGGGGAGGAAAAATTAACAGGGGAAAACTCAAGTTCTCTAAACTCATTAATGAAAGATCTGTATTTTACACAGTTGTATCTTATATAAATGATCTAACAATCTCTTTAGGTACCTAAATATTTAAAACACCATTTTAGGTGGAAACGTTTCTAAATTATTTTATCTCCTACCCACTAATGCCATTTGTTTTAAACCAGAGGACATGGTGTATGAAAGAAGTATTCATTCAGTTTCAGAGGGTCAGGATCTTAGTTTCAGGTCTGCCATTGATTAACTCTGCAACTTTGAGCAAGTTCTTTCTCTTTGGTTTTCATATTTATTAACTTTTCAGAAGGGAGCTAGACTAGATTATCTTAAACATAAGACATACTTTGCAGAATATGCTTTTGAAAACCCAAAGCACTTAACAAATGATTGTTTTTGGTATCAAAATTGTTGTTATTATTTAAGAAGAACTTCAAATTAACATTTAATGTAATTTTTTCAGGATGACTGAGGATAACTATTATAAGCATCAGTTATTGTACTGTACACATTTGTTTCTCTCAGGGCTATTGAAATTTGTAGTATTACTTGTATCTACACTAAATTAGCTCTATGAATTTTTAGTTTTTATATATTTTATTTTATGAGGGCTTATTTCTTCACCATATTAGGCTGTTTTTACTTGTTGCCATTGTCAATGAGATTCTCTAATATAGCCTTTATAATTTTAATTAGTACTTTCTAATATTTTATGGCTTTAAAAATACACTAATCATGCTAGTTAAAACAGAGTTTAAAGTAAACAAAAATGAATAAAAACCTGCTTATTTTATTTTATTTGGAAAGGGTATGCATTAAAAAGGGAAAATATCCTATGGAACAAAGTATATGGGTTTTATTTTATGGACTTCATGACATGCATTTTTGCTTTGCAGTACAATTTTTCTTCCTTCTTGGTTCTGTCAGCAGTGTTTGAATAGTGGAGGTTGCCAGATATTCCAGTTTGCTGACTTGTGACAAGCTGTTTATAACATCAGACACTTTTGGAATATAAATATCACAAGCATATACCTATATCATCTATATCTATACCTAGATATAGAGATATATTGATATATAAAGTCATTTATATTTATAAAGTTCATATATATATATATAATTCCAAAATCATTACTTGTTTTTGTTTTGAAGATTTTATATTTCTTATAAATGTCTTAATAAAATATCTGCTCACTCTAGTAGATATTGCCTATGTATTATTGAAAATTCTATTTGAGATATGTTAATTGTTTTTGAAGTTAGCCTATTGATACCATGAATAATAAAAATTTCCCAAAATATTTTTAGAAGCACAGATAACAGACTGGTTTATCAGCTTTCTTGAAGTTACCAAAATTATCTGGATGGCTCCAATTTACTTTTATGTCTATAGGTGAAGTGGAGAGGTTACACGTAGTCACATTGATCCAGTATTTCTGGAGCCAGGCAATTGTCCAACTACATCGTTCTACTCTCTGTCCTCACAAAATATTGGAGTGCAGGAGTTTCAAGAATGTCAACTTTAAGTATACAATTGTAACTGATTGATAATAATTGGATAGTCTTGGGTTGTAGTACAATCTTTGCCCTTTCTTAATTGCATGACCTTGTGCAAGACATTTTACCATTCTGAAGCTATTTGCTCATCAGCAGTATGGTGATAATAATTTTTACCCTTTCTTCTTCATAAGACTCTTGTAAAAATCTAATAATAAGTATTGATGAGACTTATTTCAAAACTATAACGATTATTTAAACATAAGGACACAAGGAGAAGTAATATTTGGAAAAGAATCAAGGATGGGAGATAAAGTGTCCTCTTCAACCCATAACAACACAGTGGTTACTATTAAAGATTTTGAACAACCTATTAGAATAGATAACTTAAAGGTTTGAAATAGTTCCCAGGGTTAAGGCAATGTTGGCTGAGTCCCCTAAGGCTAACAGAAGCTATTTATCTTGTCGCTTATTATCAGTTATGTCCAGCCTTTCAGTTAAGTTAGTTATAATTACGGTTAAGGATCTCTGAATAAATAAATAACCAGAGATTGACAATAGCCATGGGAAAACAATGCAGAAAAAGTAGAGTACAGTCAGTGTTCTTATGAATGAATTCTGTAGAAGGAACTAAAGGGACAAATATACGGTGTCGGAAAATGACGACTTTGGGTGATGGGTAATCAATGGTTCAAATGCTGTAGAAATGTTTACCTGGAATCTATGTACTCTTATTGATCAATGTCACCTCTTTAAATGTAACTTTTTAAATAAAATTTTTTTAAAAAGCAAGGTCTCCAGAACTTTGAGAAGGAATGTATTGGAAACAAACCTAGAGAAACTTAACAGTTGTAAAGGGGTAGGAGGACTGAGGGAAGGAATAGATTACCTAGACTCACTATTTGGACATAGATATATTGGTTGTGGGGCATTTAAAGGTTCAAATAACTTTATTTCAGTTCTGTGATAATTGATTTGATTAAACATATGGGGTAATCAAAGCTACATAAACATAAGATCTCAAAGTCTCTAAAAATCATTAAACATACACACTTCTGCCTTTGCTCACACTGTTTCTCTATCATGTATGTCTTTGCTTCTTTAGTCTATCTAGCTTTACAAATTAGTTGATATTTTGCTTAAATCTTACTTCACTGTAAAACCATATCATCTCCTCTATACAGTCAAGTCTTTGAGTGTACCCATTGAGGACAGTATAATATGTTATACTCTATAAGATATTAATTGAACTTAATTAAAATTAATTTCTAATATGGATATTAAGACTCTGGTAGTTAGTTTCTGTTGCTGGGTTAATTAAGGCTTGCATGTTTCTCTGTGAGAAACTACATTTTGAACATAAACTAGAGAGTTCATTGATATATGGTAATCATATAATTAATCTAATTCTATCAGCACCATGCAAATTGTAGGTGCCCAATAAATATATGTTGACTGATTTAAAAGAAAATTTATAGGGACTAGTTAAGTATTGAAAAAATATTTTTTATAAAGTTAACATCAATAAATGTCACAAGATTTATGCCTTCATTCTTTCTGTCTTTAACTACCATCATAAATACGAAAAGATCAGGGCTTGAGAAGATATTATTTTTCTCAGTATTATTAATAAATAAGTAAATATAATTGTATATATCTAAATTATACAACATGATGATTTGAAATTCATATCTGATGCATATATGCCACTAGAATGACTATATGGCATATATAGTGGAGATTAGTTGAGTTTTTTTAATACAAATGGGTCCAGTGTCTGGCTGTCTCTCAGTTAACTAGGTAATCAATCATATTACAGTAAACTGACTTTTGTAGTGCTTTAAAATATGTTTGAAATCTGTTTATTAAAACAATAAAAATATTTCTGGAATTTTTACTCCTTTTTGTCTCCATGCTGTGGTTGTTGCTATTAACAAAGATCACTCATGCTTCCCTTTCTCAATTGGGAATTGAAGGTATGAAGGAGTAAGTGCAAAAAAGATAATATGTCACAAGATCATTTACCTTTTATTTCATCTATATTCCCAATTCTTTATTTTATTTCCAATGGATTCAATAAAGCATTGATAAAGTCAGACATAGTGAGCTTCATCCAAATTTTTATAGTTCCATAAATCTGCTTCTACTCTTGCTACTACTTCAGCTTAGCATTCTGTAGTCACTCCATTTTCTATGAGCCATTCTTGGCCAGTGGTGCTTCTCAGTTAGATTTTCATTGTACATCTGTGGGTTTGTCCCAACTGGAACTCAATGCAATTTAATGCCTTGACTGTTTTTGAAAGTGGGTTAATAGAAGAGCAACTCTGGGGAAGGAGGAGAAGGCCATTAAAGACCACATCAGTCCAGAACTGGAATAGGAAAGGCCATACAAGGAAACAACCTCTGTTAATGCTTATAACTAGATTATAGTCTGGTTTCATATGTTCCTTACATTCTATTATCACCTCTTAGTTCCCTGCCTCAGTATATCTTTTTTGGCATCCACTGCAAATGGCATAAAAACCCAGACTCAGCCATAAGAAATGATGACATCAGATCATTTACAGCAAAATGGTGGGATCTTGATAACATTATAAGGAGTGAAATAAGTAAATCAGAAAAAAACAAGAACTACATGATTCCATACATTGGTGGAACATAAAAATGAGACTAAGAGACATGGACAAGAGTGTGGTGGTTACCAAGGGTGGGGGGGAGGGAGGACATGGGAGGGAGGGAGGGAGAGAGTTAGGGGGAGGGGAAGGGGCACAGAGAACTAGATAGAGGGTGACGGAGGACAATCTGACTTTGGGCGAGGGGTTTGCAACATAATTTGATGACAAAATAACCTAGACATGTTTTCTTTGAATATATGTACCCTGATTTATTAATGTCATCCCATTACTATTAATAAAAATTTATTAAAAAAACAAAACCCAGACTCCTTATCCAACCTCACGTACATACATTTCTCCACCCCAGACAAATTAATCTTTTCAGTTTCTCACTTGTTCTTCTTCACAGTGTCTTGCACTCTTCCTATATAACTTCTGCATAGTTTGTAATTATATTTAGATACAAATTTATTTTATTTCTTTATCCTCCACTAATCTATAAGCTACTTGAGGGTAGGAGCCATGTCTCTCTTGATCACCACTCTATGTCCAGTGTTTAACACTATACATGGAACATTTTAGGTGCTCAGTAATGTACCTTGAAGAAATAACTAAGTGAATCAATGGGAATTACTCTTGTAAGAAGAAAAATGAAGAGTGAAAGTATGGTGAGGATTTTATTTTTCCAGCGTACTATGTGGTTTTATCCCCAGTATAAAGGACAAAATCATTTCTGACAAAGAACTGAATCTAGAAAACACATCTTCTTTAATAGTTTAGTTGTTATCTTTTTGTGTATCCTCATTGTCTCAATCTTTTGTGGACTTGCTGCTGGATTAATTGATTCTAACTACTTATTATACCTTACTAATCAGTGAATAAGTCACTGTTTTCTTGGGTTTCAGATAAAGTGAATAAATTGAATAAGAAGAAATGAGGTTAAGAACCCTTTGACCTAGGCTTATTATTATTATTTTTTTCTATTATGACAAATGTCAAAGAGGTTGGCAGTGCCGGGAAGACTGTTTAAGAAGATCCACAAGGTCCCACAATTTATTTGCCTTGCTCTCAAAACTCAGAGGCACACTGTAAAAAGTGATCATTTGAGAGATCTGAAGCTAACACAGGTAAAATGCACAATCAAGTGTCCCTTGCATAAAGAAGAGCTACTGTGACCCACGAGAAAGACAGTTTATGTGACCCTTGTAAGGGCACTTGCTTCCCATTTTTTTGAGATTTTCCAAACAAGAAGCACTACCACTGGGAAGGGCAGGCCTTGGCTAAAAAATATCCTAATAGGTAATATTTTGACAGCATTTCCTTTTGTTTTGCAATTCTGCACAGCTAAACTGTGACCCTCTTTTGGAGGGACTTCCATTTTAATATAGATCAGTACTTTCAGAGTCATAGGGATAAAAAAAAATTGAGGTATAAATTACAAGAAGGATATATTTGAGAAGGATTAGAAATGTCTGTCTCATGTTTCTAAAGTTATTTAAAAAGTTTAACTTTATCTTATCCACACAAGTTTTAAGATAAGGAGCTGGGGATCAGAGACAGTAACTTGCCCATTTTCATAAGAAAAGAGTTGGTAAAGCCAAATTATAAAATTAATTTTCCTGACTTCAGAGCCTGTATGTTTGGCCCCAAAAATTATTCTGTTAAAGGGGCTTCTCATTGGCCATGATGTGAGCAGACAATGAGAGCCCCGTTTCCATATGTATCTGGTGCATTTCTGTCTTCAAAACAGTAATGAATATAAATACTTGTACATGGGGGGGAAGTGAATATGGACCCTGCTCTACCCATCTTTGACAGAAAAACTAAGTGGAAATAATGGATTTTTAATATCAGCACATATGACAAAATAGTCTCTTGGAAAATATAGCATTTCTCCCCATTCTGTAACCAGCTGTCATGTAAAATGCACATAGCAACTTCCTCTGCATTTGCCAGAAAAGTTGATTTATTAACTAGTACTGAGGGAGATTTTATGTTCGTAGTATTTGAATTACAGTATGAGTTCAACAGTACCAAAGCACACACATTTTTTTTTTCAGGGACAGAGAGAGATTCAGAGAGAGGGATAGATAGGGACAGACAGACAGGAATGGAGAGAGATGAGAAGCATCAATCATCAGTTTTTTGTTGTGACACCTTAGTTGTTTATTGATTGCTTTCTCATATGTGCCTTGACCATGGGCCTTCAGCAGACCGAGTAACCCCTTGCTGGAGCCAGCGACCTTGGGTTCAAGCTGGTGAACTTTCTGCTTAAGCCAGATGAGCCCGCACTCAAGCTGGAGACCTCGGGGTCTCGAACCTGGGTCCTCCGCATCCCAGTCCAATGCTCTATCCACTGTGCCACCGCCTGGTCAGGCAAAAAAGCACACACATTTTAAAGTGTTATTCTGTTTTTAACTTCCCTATCACTATGTTTGTTTTGATGTAATATCACATGTGAAAATATCTTGAGGTTGGGTGATTAATTTTTTGTCAGCTTTAAAATAATCTATAGATGTCATCTAAAGATCCATGTGTTTGTTTTTTTTTCAGCTCTGTTAGTCAAGTGGTTATTAACTCTGGCTATAACTTTTGAATTATCTGGTGAGCCTGACCAGGCAGTGGCACAATGGATAGAGTGTAGGACTGGGACACAGAGGATCCAGGGTTGAAACCCCGAGATCACCGGCTTGAGTGCAGAGTAGCTGGCTTGAGTGTGGGATCATAGACTTGACCCCATGGTCGCTGGCTTGAAGCTCAAAGGTCGCTGGCTTGTGCAAGGGTTCACTCGCTCTGTTGTAGCCCCCAGGTCAAGACACATATGAGAAAGCAACCATTGAAAAACTAAGGAGCTACAACAAAGAGCTGCAATGAAGAATTGATGCTTCTCATCTCTCCCTTCCTGTCTGTCCCTCTTTTTCCCTCTGTCTGTCTCTCTCTGTCTCTGACACACACACACACACACACACACACACACACACACACACACACACACAAAGAATTACCTGGTGATTTTTGTTTTTAGTTGAAGTTTTGCTTCCCCAGCTCAGGTGCTCTGGTTTAAATAACCTTGGGTAAAGCCCAATGATAAGGTTTAATTGATATAAATATTACATAATATAAAATTTACAATTTTAATATGTACAATTTGAAGGCATTTAGTATATTCACAGTATTGGGCAACCCATAGTTCTAAAATATTTTTATCACCTAAAAGAAAAACACATACCTGTTAAGCAGTCACTTTCCATTCTTCCTATTCCCCAGTACTGACAACCACTTAATCTACTTTCTGTTTCTATGGATTTAATTCTTCTGGTGTGTCATATCAATGAAATCACACAGTACATGACTTTTTGGGTCTGGTTGCCTTCATTTTCCATAAGATTTGCTATGATCATCTAAGTTGTAGCATTTTATTCTTTTTAATGGTCAAGTAATATTCCATTGTGTGGATATACCACCCCAGATCGTTTATTATCAATTAATGACATTTGGGTTGTTTCCATTTTGGAGCTATTATAAATATGCTGCTATAAAAACTCACACATAAATTTTTGTTTAAACACCAATTTTCAATTTTAGCGGGTTATATAACAAGAGTGGAATTTTGGGTCATATAAAATGCTATGTTAAACTTTTTTTGAGGAGCAGCTAAACTAATTTCCACAGTAGCTATTCACTTTACTTCCCCACTAGCAATCTACAAGAGTTTCAAATTCTCCAGAGCTTTCTCAACACTTGTTATTTTTTAAATGTAGTCATCTTAGTGCTTATCAAGTAGCTTCTTATTATGCTTTTGGTTTCCATTTTCCCTATGCCTAATGAGTTTGTGCAGGCCTAATGGTGTTGTGTGTTATTCTGTGTCTTTATTAGATATTTATAAATCTTCTTTGGAGAAATATATACTCATATTATTTGACCATTTTAATTAAAATTTACTATTTGTTTATGACTGAAATGTACAAGTTCTTTATGTAATCTACAAGCAAGTTCCCTATTAGATATTATTTGTGAACTTTGTTCCATTTTGTAGGTGTTCTTTGATAGTGTTCTTTTTTGCACAAGAAATTTTAATTTTAATGAAGTTCAATTTATCTATTTTCTTTTTTTATGCGCTTTTGGTGTCATATGTTAGAATCTGTTGTTAAGTCCAAAGGCATAAAGGTTTAGCCTGGGTTTTCTTCTTTTTCTCCTTCTCCTCCTCCTCCTCCTCCTCCTCCTTCTTCTTCTTCATCATCATCATCATCTTTTTCTTCTTTTTTGAGGCAGGGGAGAGAGACAGGGAGAGAGACAGACAGGGACAGACAGGAACGGAGAGAGATGAGAAGTATCAATTCTTAGTTGTGGCACCTTAGTTGTTCATTGATTTCTTTCTCATATGTGCCTTGACCGCAGGTGCTCCAGCCAAGCCAGTGACCCCTTAACTCAAGCCAGCGACCTTGGGCTCTAGCCAGTGACCATGGGGTTATGTCTATAATCCCATGTTCAAGCTGATGACCCTGTGCTCAAGCTGATGAGTCCACACTCTAGCTGATGAGGCTGCACTGAAGCCAGTGACTGCAGTAAAATCCGAACATTGAAATTAATTTTTTTTTGGTTTCAGACACAGTTCCTGCTTAAGACTCTGAGTTTTAGGCATGCTTTATGATACAATAAGAAATATCAAGAGACTCTTTAATTGAAATTTTAAGGTATATAGGTTACCAAAATTATACAAGTTTCAGTGCACAAATCTACAACACATCATTTTCATGCTGTATTGTCTGTTCTCTACCCCAAGTCAACTCTCTGTCCATCACCATTCATCCCCCATATCCTCCTCCACCTTCTCTCATCCCCACTCCCCCTGGCAATCGCCACACTGTTGTCTGTGTCCATGAGTTCTTTTCTTTCTTTTTTATTCTTTTTTGTTCAATCCTTCCACCCCCTCACTATCAAGAATTATATAGACACGAATTATAAAGACTAAATCCATATTTATCTTTGATGCAATCAGAATTATAGAGAGAAAACTGAGGAAGAAATATTTTCTTAACTCTGAGATTTACTATACTTAATACTGAGCTTATGTTATGACTGATAATTTACATTTTAGTGAAGACGCTTGTAATTTGTTCTGTAACTTAAGTCTAACTCCAGAGTAGCATCCCCATGTATTATGAGACAGTGGTAGCAGAAAGGATCTGTAGAGAATTACATTTGTTCTCTGAGACCTAAGCACACTATAGTTGAGGTGAGGAGTAGTCCCACTGCTACCAAAAAAATAATGAACAGGGTTATACAAATCCCTTCTTATATGGGTTTTCTATATTAAGCTTGATATATTGTCTGTTGTAAAGCACTTGAGGCCTAAGACAGTAAGTACATAATAACTAATGGAACACAATGGATACAAACACTATCAATAGCGCCAGTTTGCAAGGAGAGTTATTCTTGTTAAATCAAGGCTTGACTAGTCCATTTTTTTTTCTGCTGGGATATCCTGGGAAATTAAGTTTAATCTGCAAAAATAAACCTGATTTTTAAAAATATTTATCTCTGTACCTACATAACCAAGAATCTTCCTAAAATTTGTTTCAGTTTTCATCTTCAATGTTCAAAAAGCATCCATGCCTAAATGTTTCAAAATCAATGTGTCATTGTACATTCTCTTGATATATTTAATAAAAGTAAGAATAACTTATCAATTGCCTAATGTATACCAGAGACTTTTCATACTTCAGTTCATTTACTTTATATAAAAACCTTATCTGAAAGTCTGAAGAACATTTGAGTAGGTATGATATGCTAACTCTGTAATTAAATGTTGTAATAACTATTAGGTGGTTGGTATCACCCCACTCTTACAAATGGGAATATTAGGTCTCCATATCCATGTTCTTACCAGTATAAAATACCATCACAAATTTGAAAATTAGATGCACTTGCATCCAAACTTTAGCTTTAGCACTTTCTGTTGGGATATCCTGGGGAATTAAGTTCTCTAAATTCATATTTCCTTCTTTGTAAACTACTCTTTATCAAAGGTAACTGTGGATTCAACTGAAATTGTGTGTTTTTTTTACACTAGTAAATAGACATTAAATGTCAGTGGCTTTCCTCTTTGTCTCTTTTATTTGTATGTGACTCCTCATTGCAGTTAAAATAGATAAATTCTATTAACATGATTTTTGAGAAGTGCCTTGGACTGTTAGACTATCTGGTTGCCTATAGCACTTACAGCTAGACCCTTGCATCTGAATACATGTTACAGTGTCTATGAAATGTTTCTGACTACAAGTATGCCCCACCAAATAGTCTTCATACTCCTATAGAGCAAGAGTCATGTCTTGTGCTTTCTGAATTCTACCTGGACCTTGATGCAGTGTTGGGAATGGAACATAAGGTTAAGAGAAAAAGTACACAAAGGGAATTGCTACTATCCCTATTGATTATATAAACTTAACATTTCTAATACTGTCTTCTTATTTTTAAAATGGTGATGATAATATATCTACCTCATAGATTTAATGACATAATATGTGCAATGTGTTGAACACAGGGACTAATACATTGTAATAAAGTTATTATAGAGTTCAGTTATCAATAAAGACTCATCTAATCCAAAACTATTTCTAACATATTAATAAAACTTTATAAACGTTTTGAAACAAAGATTTTTTTTACTTTTTTGTATCTTGACATTATTCTGAATGTAATTATTAATAATTCTTGCCAGCACAGCATTGTTAGGATGGCAGCCAATCTCTGAAATATTTTATTTTACATTATTTCATATCTCATGGATGCAGGATGACAAGTATTATGCCTTTCTTATAATTAAATCACTAGTGCTATATGGAAAAAATTTTGAATCAATCATCTTGTTGGTTTCAGGTTACAGAATCATTACTTGGCTGAGCAATAAACTTTGGTTGCTATTCATAAACCACTGGCAAAAACAGGATGTAACATCACTTCCTTGGGTTTAAAACAAAAATCCCCTACAAAAGTAACTAGTACAATCAAAATGAATAGGTGAGATCAGACACTTAACACTCATCAATATTTAGCTATTAATGAAGAGAAATAAAGGTTTGGGAATTTATCAGATAAATTTATCAGAGAGGTATGACATTATGAAGAGATAACCCAAATCTATCCAGTCTATCCTGCTTGGGTTGCCCTGCCCTATTCAAAGTAAGACTTTGTCCTCACTTTTTATAGAATGGAAGTGAACAAGGAAGGCAAAGCAAATCCTGCTATATATATTAAAGCTTAAAATATTCAGGTTGGCATGCTGGTTACTGGGATATACACGTGCTCTGTTATTTAGGGCCTGTAACCCCACAAAATGAGTCTTCATGCTTTTTAACAATTTTTATCATATTGTTTTGTTCAGCCATTTAGTTATCAATAGGCCTTAAATTAGTTTAGTACGAATTGTGCATGTTACTTTCCCACTTTAATTTTATTTTTTATTTTTTTATTTATTTTTTGTATTTTTCTGAAGCTGGAAACGGGGAGAGACAGTCAGACAGACTCCCGCATGCGCCCGACGGGGATCCACCTGGCACGCCCACCAGGGGCGAAGCTCTGCTCACCAGGGGGCGATGCTCTGCGCCTCCGGGGTGTCACTCTATTGCGACCAGAGCCAGTCTAGCACCTGGGGCAGAGGCCAAGGAGCCATCCCCAGCACCCGGGCCATCTTTGCTCCAATGGAGCCTTGGCTGCAGGAGGAGAAGAGAGAGACAGAGAGGAAGGAGAGGGGATGGGGGTGGAGAAGCAGATGGGCGCTTCTCCTGTGTGCCCTGGCCGGAAATCGAACCCGGGACCCCCGCACGCCAGGCCGACGCTCTACCACTGAGCCAACCGGCCAGGGCCTCCCACTTTAATTTTAAAATTAGCAATAGATTGAGCAGTCAGAGAGACCTGATTGCAATTTGAGAAGCTGCAATACTTCAAACTGTTTCCCAGAAGCTCAAGTCTGCAATTAGAGAACTAAGCAATCAATCAACTGAGCTCTCCCAGAAAGAAGATGATTTCAGGCCAAAATATGAAACCCAGTAAGTGGGTTTCATATCAATTTTAAAACCTTGAAATTTCAGGATTTCAAGTGCAGTAACTCCAAGAAAAACCAAGTAAAGTCCATGATAATGGACTTTCCATAAATTCTTGAAAATTGAGTTTAAGATATCCAAAAAAATTATCCTACTGATTACAGGCACTCTGTCAAGAGTTTTATTTCCTTCAATGCACCATGATGAGACAGGAAGGAGTTTTTAGAAAAAAAATGTCACTGTACTTCCTCTGAGATCTACCTCCTTTCCAAAAGAAAAATTTAACTTCTCAGAAAATTTGCACTTACAATAACTGTACTTTCACCTGGGTGAAATATGCATGACATTTGAGGCATATTACTTTCACAATTACTACAGGCTTGATTTCACAGGGCTTCATTTTTATCTTTGATTTGGTCACTGCTCCAGAAAAGCATGCAAAAATTTGTTTTCTTTTTCCTCCAAGTTTCAGATTTTTATTCCCATTAAGCTACTCTTGCCACCCCACCTATTCTAACTTCAGGTCCACACTATCCCCTAAGATGTTAATCACTAAGAACATCTTTCTCTTTGAATGAGACTGTCATTTCAATACAGACACATGCACAATATTTTTTTTCTATTTAACATCTATTGTATGCAAGGTCTCCTGCTTCATTTGTACTGGAATGAAGGCTTTAAACAAAGGGTGGGTGGGTAAGGAAGGGTGGATGGATTGAAAAAAAAAGAAAAAAAGTCATGGACACTGAAAATAGTATGGTTCATTGCATGGGGGAGGGAGTTTTGGGGGTAAAAGAAGGTATAGGAGGAATAAATGGTGATGAATGACAGAGACTTGACTTGGGGTAGGGAAGACACAAAACATTATTAAAATGATGTGTTGTAGAATTGTGCATCTGAAACCTGTATAATTTGTTAGTCAATGTTACTCCAATAACTTCAAGAAAAAAGATCAACATTGGAGAGTTTGAAATCTAAATTTTTTTTTTCTGAGAACTATGGTTTTCCTCTCATCATTCACTATGAGTATGTGTTGAGATAAAAGATAAATCCTTCGTTTGTATTAATAAGTGGGCTGAGGTTCTCCAGTTAAAAAGATTCTTCTCTCCATCATCACAATTAATAATGATTTGAGGTGGCCAGCATATCTGTGCTATCCTACATATATGATATGTGTCAAGACAATCCTTTTTTTAAATATTATTAACAATAGCGACAATCCATTTTATCACCATTGACAGTCATGTTGAAAGTACTTACTACACACAGTGTACAATACTGAATATTTTAAAATTTGTATTCACATCATTAGCTAAGGTGAACGCACATAACTAAGGAGTGAGAGTATAGCAGGTGTTGTTTTCTCTGACAGATGATAAAAAATGTCCAGAAAAATCTCATTTATATTTTCAATTCCAAAAACTAAATATGTTCTAGTTGAGACTATTACACATAGTTCAAGAGCTTAGCCTTTTTCATAGAATCTTAAATAAAACATATTAGAATTAATTTGCATATTAATTAATCAATATTTTCTTTAGTCATTCAATAGGCAAGACCCAAAAATCATATACTTTGGTTTAAAGGAATGCTTGCCATACAGTTGAAGGAAGAAGGTGCTGATTTAGAAGCATATGGTAGGTATTCAGTTTCCAAAAAGTGTAAACCCTGAAGTGGAAAGAAAGGGCCTGGAAAAGAAAGTAGCACACAGCTGTGGGAGAACTGCAAGGTTATGCATCGAGATTGGAATTTCACAGCTCTGGAGCCAAATTTGCAGACTGTGGCTCAAACTGGGTGATAGGAGAGGAGCTCGGTGAATGTATGACTTGGGCTTTATGTGTTGCTGGAAAATTTGGACCCAGGTAGGAAGCCCTTCAAACCAAACTCACCCAGAGGAGAGAGATGGGGAAGAAAACCCTCAAAGATTTAGTAAATTTCATAAATTTGTGGAGTTGAAAGTAGCCTTAGAAATCATGCAATCTAATGCTTTTTTTTTTTTTTTTGGTAGAAGAATAAACAGGCTTAGGTGGATGGAAGAAAGGGTAAATTAGGGTACAGACCAATTTAATAGGAGAGCTGGGGAAAGGACCCAGCTCAGTACTCATTGTCTGTAGTTCTTTTTATTTCCACTACTTCAATGTCAGCTATAACATGGTAGCAAGAAAACAGCAGTCTGAGCAGAAGCACTCCGCAAGTAAAGGGAGACTCTCATTAGAAAAGACTACTGTCCGATTTCAGTTTTATAGCTTATCTACAAAATATGCTTCCCTATTTTTCAGTTGTCTGGACAAACTGAAAAGTGAATGTCATAGGCGTGCCTGTGTGCGAAGAAGAAGACATCAAATACCTAGGAGAAGACAAGAGAGCTTCCCATAAGAAAGGAAACAGCAGCACACAGCTGTGGGATAACAGAAGAGTTACAGATCATGCTTGGAATTTCACAGCTTTGGGTCCGAATTTGCAAGAGCTGTATCCTATCCTGGGAACAGTGAACAGAGCATGGGAAACGTGGACCTCTGTGTGCCTGAAGCACTACAGAGAAAGTTGTAAAGTTGGGTGTGAAGGGCAATTCAAAAAAGTTAATAAATGTTTGCCTCTTCAATGTTTGATCGTTTACCAGTTTCAAATAATTAAAATGTGTATTTTCTTGTAAATTGCTTCAGGCAGGAAGCATTATATGGAAAATATAAATGTCAGACAGCAGGAGTGGTTCAAACTGCATAAAGTAAATTTAAGTGCAGCTACCTCTCAACATACTTTTAGTGCTTAAGTGAATCTTCTCTTACATCACTTCACTCATACTCTTCATTTTGCTAATTCACTAGTCAATTTTTTCTTCTTCAGTCCTCCATTCTCTCAGCCCTTTTCTAAATTCCCCAGAATTCCTAGGTACTTCTCAGATCAGAGCTGCTAGCCCCCAAATTGGAATTCCCATTCTCTCAGAGCTGCTGATTGAAATCATTTGTAACAAGATGTGGATCTTGTCAAACAAACTATATACCCCCACAACCCTCTAACTGTCTTGCATCTTAGGTAAGGTTATTGACGCAAAGGAATGCCTTTTTAAGTTAGGAATTGGAAAACTATTCTGGAAAGGGCCAAATAGTAAATACTTAAGACGGTCAATGTAAGAAAAGTCCAAATCTGTACAAATTTTTATGAGTTTATTTGAGCCAAACTGACAATTGCCAGGGAGCAAAATCTCAATGGATTGGGCAAATGATCCAGAGAATGGCAGTTTTCCACCTTATTTTATACATTACAATCAAAAGAGGAGGCATAATATGGTTACATGAAATTCACTGGTGAAGGTTAAGGAGGTGAGAGAAAGCAAAGCAGGGAAATCTCTTGGATTGTATAAAAACTAAAACAAACAGACAAATACTTCTTTTACATAGGTGGATATAAAAGAGCCAATAGTTAACAATTAATATGATAACAATAACAATGAGTGCTGGCTCTATGATCTCTTGCTCTGGTGGGAGATTAAGACCTGAATGGTCTGGAGAAGGAGATGAAAAGCTCAGTTATCCATTTGGTTTAATGTGTCATTTAAGACCAATGTTTCTTTATTGATTTCTTTTTGGACTATCAATCTATATTGTTAATGGGCTATTTAGATCCCCTACTATGATTGTTTTTAGTCAGTTTCTCCATTTAGTTGATTTATACATTTTGGTGTTCCCAGATTTGGTGCATACATACTGAGAAGCGTTAAGTCTTCTTGATGTAATATTTCTTTTTTTTATAAAATGTCTATCTTTGTCTTTTTTTTTACCTTGTTATCTTGAATTCTATTTTACCAGAAAGAAAGTATGGCCACAACTTCTTTTCTGTTGATGCCATTTGCTTGGAAAATTATTTTTTACCCTTTCACTTTGAGTCTTTATTTGTCTTTGCAGTTAACATGTATCTCCTGAAGGGGCTATAAGTTTGTTTTTTATTTTTATTTTTTAATTTTTATACCAATCTCCTACATGCTTCTTATGACAAAGGGTGTTCAGTCCATTTACTTTAAGGGCAATTATTTATGTATGAGGATTTTCTTTAAACATTTTATTTTTTGTTTTCTGGTAGCTTTGTGACTCCATTGATTCTTTTGTTTTGTGTTTCTTTCTGCTGTTTTTGTTTGGTGGTATTCCATGACTTTTCCCTCTGTGTCCTTTTTTATGTGTCCCAGTTTTGGGTTTTTGTGTATGGCTACCTTTAGGTTTATGTAAAAGCAAGTTTCACATACATAGTCATTCTTTTTCTTTTGAATGCATCCAATCTCCATCCTCCTTCACAAACTCAGATTTTACCTTCTCTCCTTTTATGTTTTTGTTGTCACATTTTATTTCTATTTAGGATGAAGTTTTTTGGTAACCTTACTTGTAGTTCTTCAACCTTTTTCTCTTTGTTTCAGTTAGAAAAAGAAACTTGAGCCCTGGCCGGTTGGCTCATTGGTAGAGCGTCGGCCTGGCGTGCAGAAGTCCCGGGTTCGATTCCTGACCAGGGCACACAGGAGAGGCGCCCATCTGCTTCTCCACCCCTCCCCCTTTCCTTCCTTTCTGTCTCTCCCCCCCCCCCCCACAGCCGAGGCTCCATTGGAGCAAAGATGGCCCGGGCGCTGGGGATGGCTCCTTGGCCTCTGCCCCAGGCGCTACAGTGGCTTTGGTCGCGACAGAGCGACGCCCCGGAGGGGCAGAGCATCGCCCCCTGGTGGGCAGAGCATTGCCCCCAGTGGGCGTGCCGGGTGGATCCCGGTCAGGCGCATGCGGGAGTCTGTCTGACTGTCTCTCCCCGTTTCCAGCTTCAGAAAAATACAAAAAAAAAAAAAAGAAACTTGAATATTTCCTACAATCAGTACTCTGGGGGATAAATTCCTTCAGCTTCTATATATCTGGAAATGTCTTTATTTTTCCTTCATATCTAAAGGATGCCATTACTTGATATACTGCTTTTGCCTGGTAATCTTCCTCTTTCAGTAGTTTGAATATTTGGTTTCAGTATCTTCTGGCTTACAGAATTTCTGCTGAGAAGTCTGATGTTCATATAATGAGCTTTCTTTTGTAGGCTACTCTCTTTTTTTCCTGGCTGAGTATAGCTGAATGAGACAGAAGTCTGTTAGAGTCCCAGGCAGTTCCTCTTAAAGGGCCCATGCATGGGCTTACTTGGACTTACTCCTTCTAAGTTTCAGCACTAGGGAAGCAGCTTAAAAGTCTCCAGAGACATATGGGAAGAACTTAAGTGTATGGTATAGTAAGATCTGAAGGGACAGCTTTCTAACAGACAAAAGTGATAGCAGAGATCATTGTTCCTTTTCTGAGTGCTTCTCCCAAAGTGGCTGTAGGTGGGCACCATATCTGAATCTCCATCAACCTGGCTATCGCTGTTAAGATAGCCCTGGTGATTCCTTTAGACCCTGTCCCACCCAGCTGGTGAGCCCATCCAAGCTCTTTCCAGTAGCTTTTTCAAATAAATGACCTGTCTAAACTCAGGTTTCAAATTTTTTCAAAAATATTTCAAATAAGAAGCATCTGGCTTTTATGTGTCCCATACTTTTTACTAAGGAGACCCAAGTCCAGCACTAGTTGGAGCCAGCTTCTGTTCACAGCATGGCCTCTCTTGGGCACCTCCAAACGCACCATAGGTAGCAGAGAATGCACACCTGATGTGCTTCAGACCATGTTGGAACATTACACAACCCCTCCATAGTGATATGCTTAAAGAGTAAACTCAGTGTACACCAGAACCTTGTTAAAGTATGTTCTTTTCAGTGGAATGGGTCTATGTACAGCAAATACTCAGTTGTGGCCACAGCCAGTCCTTACAACAGATTGACTGAGGATAAATCTCTCCCACTTATGTATCAATAAAAATCAAAGCTTAACTAAAACAAGAAGGTGTACATAGCCTGCGAGGGTGGGGTTTATCTGAAGTGCCCAGCTTAGGTGATTGAAGAGGCAATGTCACTGGAACCTACAGGACACCTATTACATTAAGCCAATCTTCCAAGCCCAGTACATATCACAATTCTACTTAATGCTTAGAAACAAAGCAAGGAAGCTGCCAAAATAAGGAGACAAAAGAACATGTCCCAAATGAAAGAATAGAACCAAACTCTACACAAAGAACTAAACAAAATGGAGGCAAGCAATTTACTAGATGTAAAATTTAAAACATTAGTTATAAGAATGCTCAATGAGCTTAGGAGAAGAATAGATGAATTTAGAAAAAACTTCAACAGCATAAAAAATACATGGAAATAAAAATAGAACTAATCAGCAGTAGAAGATATACTAACAAAAATGAAGAATAATTTACAAGCAATCAACAGTACAATCAAGAACCAGATTAGTGATTTGGAATAAAAGAAAGACAGAAAAAAAGCCCAATTGGAACAACAAAATAGAAAAGTGAATTTAAAAAAATGAGAATAGTATAAGTAGCTTCTGAGACAAGTTTGAGCATACCAATATGCACATCTGAGGGGTGCCCCCCAAAAAAAGAAGAGAAAAAGAAAGATATTTAAAACATATCTGAAAAAATAATGACAGAAAACTTCTTTAAACTAGTGAAGTAAATAGACATACAAGATGAAGAAGTGTAAAGAGTCCCAAACATGATAAACCCAAAGAATCCCACACCAAGAAATGTCATAACTAAAATGCAAAAGTTTAAAGATAAAGAGAGAATCTTAAAAGCCTCAAAAGAAAAGCAGTTTTTTATAAGAGAGCTCCCATGTCAGTCGATTTCTCAACAGAAACTTGCAAATCATAAGGGAGTGGCAAGAAATGTTCAAAGTGATGAAAAGCCAGAACCTACAACCAAGATTATTCTACCCATCAAAACTATCATTAAAACCAAAAGACATATAAAAAGCTTCACAAACAAGAAAAGGCAAAATGAGATAATCATCCACCACCAAACCAGTATTACATGAAATGTTAAAGAGTCTTCCTTAAGAAGAAAGGAAAAAAATTAATAATATGAACAATAAAAGGGCAATAAGTACATATCTATCAAAAACTGAATCTTAAAAAAAACCAAATAAATGAACAAACAGAACAGAAATAGACTCATAGACACAGAGAACATTTTGATGATTTTCAGATGGGAAGGAATTTGGGAGGACAAGTGGAAACTGAAAGAATTAAGAAGTACAGAATGGTACTTACAAAATAATCATCATGGTGATGTAAAATACAACATAGAAAATATATTCAATAATATTCTAATAAATGTGTATGGAGTCAAATGGGTACAAAATTTCCTGGGATGATCACTTACTAAATTATATAATGTCTAATCACAAGAGTGCACAACTGTAACTAATATTATTGTATGTCAGCTATAATTTAAAAATAAGAAATGATTTAAAATAAAAAAATAATGCATCACAATCAGGTTGTATTTATTCCAATGCAGAATGATGGTTCAACATATGTAAATAGATCAGTGTAATATACCACATTAGTAAAATAAAGGATAAAAATCATATGATCTTATCAATAGGTGCAGAAAAAGCATTTTATCTTATCAATAGGTGCAGAAAAAGCATTTGATAATATACAACACACATTTATGATTAAAACACTCAACAAAAAACAAAATGAGATACCACCTCACATCTGTCAGAATGGCGCTCATTAACAAAACAACACATAATAAGTGCTGGCGAGGATGTGGAGAAAAGGGAACCCTCCTGCACTGTTGGTGGGAATGCAGACTGTTTCAGCCTCTGTGGAAAACAGTATGGAGATTCCTCAAAAAATTAAAAATGTAACTGCCCTTCAACCCAGCTATCTTACTTTTAGGAATATATCCTATGAATACTAAACCACTGATTCAAAAAAAGAAATGTACCCTCATGTTTATTGCAGTATTGTTTACAATAGCCAAGATCTGGAAACAGCCCAAGTGTCCTTCAGTAGATGAGTGGATTAAAAAGCAGTGGTACATATACACAATGGAATACTATGTGGCCAAGAAGAAGAAGGAAATCTTACTTTTTGCGACAACATGGATGGACCTGGAAACTATCATGCTAAGTGAAATAAGCCAGATAGAGAAAGAAAAATATCATTGATAGATACATGAATTACAACTGCCCTTTTGCTGTTCCACTTGGATGCTGACCTCACCCTTAATTACTGGACAATCACCCCTGGGACAAAGGAATTCCAGGAAGCTGGTCAATCACCCCAAAGAAGAGTATTCCAGAAAGCCGAACGTACCAGCTCCCCCTTGCTCGAGGCTATCCCCAACCCTATAAAGTTTTACCTCTGTCTGTTTTAGGGGCCCTTCTTTCGGAGAAGTGCCCCGGCAGGTCTTTCTCCTCTAATAAAGCCTGCCCACCTGGAGTTCAAGTGCCGTCTCATTCTTACAATCATGTGACCTAACTCATTTGAGGAATTCAATGAACAACGTGAACTGAGGAGCGGAACAGAGGCAGAGGAGGGATCAAAGGGACCAGAGGGAAAGTGGTCAGAGGGAAAGTGGAAGAGAAGATGGGATCAGAGAAAGGGAAAAGATTAGTGAAATTATATATACATAAGGCAGCATTATAGAGAACAGGACAGCAAATCCTGAAGGGAAGGGGAGAAGGCATTGAGGGGAAGGGGAAAAGGGGGAGGGGGCTGAGGGGAACACGAGGATGAGGGGAGATACATTTGGTGGGACACTTGAATATATGTAAACTAAATAAATTAAAATCATAAATAAATTTTAAGAAACTAGTGTGTTATTGGCATAAGATAAAGATTGATGAGTGAAATAAGTTTGAGGGTTCAAGTATAAACCCATATACATATATCTTATACATTTAAATGTGTGTGTGTGTATATATATATATATATATATATATATATGTTCAAGAATTGGAAAATGAATACTCTTTTTAACAAATGGATTGGGGTGAACTGGGTATCCACATGAAAATGAATGAAATTTGATTCTATCTCACACCATATACACAAATTAACTCAAGACAGATCATATACTTAAAAGTAAAAGCTAACACTATAAAATTTTAGTATAAAAGGTAGCAATAAATCTTCAGGGGCAAAAGATCTTAATAGGTATTTTTCCAAAGAAGATAAACAAATAGACAACAAGTGCATGAAAAGATATTGAGCATTACTAGTCATTTGGATAATGCAAATTGAGACCGAAATAAGATACTATTTCATACCTATTAGAAGGCTATAATAAAAAAAACACAAATAATAACAAGTTCTGGCAAGGATATAAAGTAATAATTGGAACACATATTTTTGTTAGGATAATAAAATGCTACAACTAATTTGGAAAACAGACTGTTGGTTATTCAAATGGCTAAATGTAGAGTTAGCATAGGATATAACAATTGCATCCTTACATATTTATTTAAGAGAAATAAAAATTTAAACCCCATATGAAAACTTGCACACAAGTGTTCACAGAAGCCTTATTTGTGATATTTCAAAAGTTGAAATAATCCAAGTTTCTATCAACTGATAAATAAATACATAAAATATGATATATTCAAACAATTAAATATTACTTGGCAATAAAAATATTGAAGCACTTATGCATACTACAACATTGGTAAATCTGAAAATATGAAAATTGAATGAAGGCAGCAACAAAAGGCCACACGTTTTATGGTTCCATTTATATAGATTGTTCAAGATAGACAAATTTTTAGAGACAGAAAATGTGTTAGTAATCACCTAGGGCTGGAATGGTGAGAAATATAGGTAATGACTGCTAATGTTTTGGGGGGGATTTTAGGAACTGTTCCAAAGTGTTCTAAAATTGTGGTGATGGTACATTACTCTGTAAATACTTTAAACAGATGAAACTAAAGGTTTTAATTTGGCCTACATGCCATATCCCAATTTAAGTGGTAGGATTCTAATTCATGAGAGGGAGAAAAAAGTGATAGGGATGGACCAATGGTTTGGAGAAGTTAATTTTTTAGATCTTTCTAATATATACCACATAGGTAACTCTATATCAATCTAGAAAGGGATTGAGAAAAGGTAAATTTTCTTACTTTTCTCCAATAAATATGCATTCAGCATTAGACACAGTAACATTTTTTAGTTCCTTCACAGTCCTGAACTACTGAAATACCAGGCCTGTCCCTGTCAGAAGCAAGATGGTGAGATCTTTGTACAGTGTGTCCGTAAAGTCATGGTGCACTTTTGACCGGTCACAGGAAAGCAAGAAAAGACAATAGAAATGTGAAATCTGCACCAAATAAAAGGAAAACCCTCCCAGTTTCTGTAGGATGATGTGGCAGCATGTGCGCATGCGCAGATGGTGACATAATACCGTGTATACAGTGGAGCAGCCCACAGCCATGCCAGTCGAGATGTGGACAGTACAGAGGAAAGTTCAGTGTGTTCTGTGGCTCGCTAAATTCGAATCCGTGACCAAAGTGCAACGTGAATATCAGTGTGTTTATAACGAAGCACCACCACATAGGAATAACTTTACTCAGTGGGATAAGCAGTTGAAGGAAACCGGCAGTTTGGTGGAGAAACCCCGTTCTGATAGGCCATCAGTCAGTGATGAGTCTGTAGAGGCTATACGGGATAGCTACCTAAGGAGCCCTAAAATATCTGTGCGTGAGCCCACATCAAACTGCACTGAATAGGTATGAAACTGGGAGAGTTTTCCTTTTATTTGGTGCAGATTTCACATTTCTATTGTCTTTTGTTGCTTTCCTGTGACCAGTCAAAAGTGCACCGTGACTTTACAGACACACTGTATATGGCTATAAAATATTATGCTAGTGTTGGAAACCTGATGAATGAGAAATTTTGTAGCCACACTATGAGAATGAACTGGGTACATATTACAAACTAGCATGGTGATTTTTCATAGAATGAGGTTAATAATAATAGCTAATACTTTGCAATCTTGCCAAGTGATTTGCTTATACTAATTTATTTCTAATTCACAACATCCCCAAACAGTAGGTTCTATTATTATCCACATTTTACAAAAGAGAAAATTAAGAACTTAAGAGGTTAAATTTTATGTCCAATGTTAAGGAGCTAGTGAGAAGCAGAACAAACTTTAGAACCCAAGTGGAACTTTAGACACTTTGCTTTTAGCCATTGTGCTATGTGGCCATATGATGTCAAGTTTGAGAAGGACCAAAAATATTAGTGGATTAAGCCACTTTTTCAAAATATTTAAAAAAATTCAAAATATTTATTTGAATCAACTTTTACATAGAAATTCTACATATAAAACACATTTCATGAAACGTGTTTCAAGATTTTTTAAAACAATTTTGACAATATTTTGTGTAGCCATAGTTTCCTTCCTTTGTTTAAATTTCTTCTGGAACATTCCAGTGTTAATCTTTTTGGGATGCTGTAACAGAATATTACAGGCTTTTATATTAAACACCCGAAATTGATTTTCTCATAATTCTGGAGGCTGAGAAGTCCAAGATCCAGGTTCCAACAGAACTCAGTTCCTGGTGAGAGCTTCCTTCCTAGCTTGTAGATAACCGCTTTCTCATTGTGTCTTCACATGAGCAGCTGGGGAGAGACAGAGAGAAAGACAAATAAAAAAAAACAGAGAGAGAGAGAGAGAGAGAGAGAGAGAGAAGGAGTGTACTCTGGTGTTTCTTCTTCCTCTTCTTCTTAAAAGGAATTCCTATTCCAGCTGTATAGGAATAAGGCCCCATTCTTAGATTCTTAGGACTTTGGTTAACTTTATCACCTTATCACACTCCTCCCCTGGAGAGATTGGGAACTTTGTGATGGGGATGGAGGTATTGAGCAAAAAGAAAGAAAAAAAATAAGTAAAAATCACTAACTTAACCAACATCCCCAAACATATATATATATATGGTCACATTGAAGGTTAAGGTTTAAACATATTGTGAGAAGGATGCAACTTAGTTCATAACAATTCCCATAATGAATAACACAACTTCTGTTTTTGTAACTCCACAGTGATAGAGAACTCAGTTGGTTGTTTAGGCTGTCTTTTTTTACTTTTGGCATCAATAATTGCTTGAATCTTATTTTCTTACATTCAACAAACATATCTTTTTGGAGTTTGTATCAACTGCATCCTGTTCTCCCTTTAAGATTGTTTATTTGAAGCTTGGTGCATAGTAATTATTGAATAATATATTGTTATTATTTTTATACATTTATATAATAATAATAATAATATGTTGTTATTATTTGTATAACAGCCACTGACTTATTTAAAGCTAGAGATCATGTGCTCTATTTCAAACTCCCAGTTTTCCACACTAACCATCTTCAGTTCTTTCAATAATTTTATCTTATAAATACTTTTTTCATCTTATGTATTCTTTTTTCATTGTATTCTCTACTCAATTATAACTGCCTAAGTTTTATAAACTATATTATAATTTTTCTGACTAGCTCACAATAAAATATATTTATCTCTTTCATCATTCAAGATAATATATTTCTGTTAATTTAGAAGATGATATTTATATTGCATTGGTGGTAGTAATTATCACTCACTGTTACTAACCCTGAGATGTCACCTGAAATTTCTCAGTATTTTCTGTATGTCATTCTACTTAGCCACCTTGCTCCTGTTCTTTAAGAAGCCAATTGCTTTGTCTTTTGACTATAAGAGCAAAGGAAGGTATTTTTCATATTTAAAAACCATTGTATTAGAACTGATCCTGTTGGATCTAAAATGATAAACATTTTCAAATCTCTGCACAGTTCCAAATTTGTCATTAGGGATCTCATGCAACACAGAGAAATCCTGAGTCAAAAATAAGAGATACATATGGGGTGGTTGAGGCATGATGTGGTCAGATTATATCTGCCTAAAGACAGTTGCTTCAACAACAATTAAAATAAAATATATGTCCGAAAAGAACAGTGTGGGGATTGCAAGAGGGAAAGGGGGTGGGGAAAAGTGGAGAAGAGTGGAGAGGAATAGATAGTGATGGAGGGCGACTTGACTTGGAATGGAAAACATTTAATGCAATATACAAATGATGTATTGGAGAATTGTGCACCTGAAGCCTATAATTTCATTAACCATTGTCACTCCAATAATTTCAATGAAAACTTCTTTTAAAAAGCATGTGAAGTGTCCAACACCATCACAATCCAAATCAGCTATGTGCCCTTGAGCAATTCTTTCATTTAAATCTCCTGTCCACTTTCTTCATTTATAAAAAGAGTATAATAATATCTACTCTGCTTATCTTGCAGGACTATTAGGAATACAGTTTATCACCACTTGTGGAAAGCATACCTAAGAATGAAGTCAAACCAGATGAAATGAGAGATAAGGTATGACAAGAAACATATTTCTGCTTCCACTGTCTGAGACCCTAGCAACTTCAGGTACTTGAGCTAACACGTGTTTGTTTGTTTGTTTGTTTTCTTAAATTTAGCTTGAACTAGGTTTCAGTCACTTGTCTGTGAAAGAGTCTAGACTAAAACATCTGGGGTAGAGTGGAGGATGGTTTGGTTAATGTGATGATAGTCCCTGAGAGCCAAAATATCTATACTTATTTCCTTTACTGAAGGAATGTGGAAGACAAAGAAAAAGAAACAGTAATGAGACACATGGAGAGGTTCCAAAATGGAGCTTGGACCTCATCTATTGGATGTTTGATTAATTACTGGGAGAATGGCCTTCTGGGATGGGAGACCAGAAACTCAGCTACTGCATTCATAACTGCAAGTGGAGCAACTTAGACATGACTACATCACTTGAGTCTTGCTGGGGTAACAGAGAACTGGGTTGATGTTATCCTTGTTAACATTTCAGTTGATGCTTATGACAAGCTAAAGATGAGACCTTTAAATAAGTGATGGCTAGGAGATTTTTTAAGGCAGTGAAACTTCTGTATGATACTCTAATGGTGCATACATAATTCTATACATTTGTCAAAATCCATAAGACTTTACAGCACAAAGCGTGAACCTTAACATATACAAATTTTAAAAAAATCATTAGGTCCTCTGGAGAAGTGTCTATTCATTTCTTTTGCCTTTTGTGACAACATGCATGGACCTGGAGACTATTATGCTAAGTGAATTAAGCCAGGCAGAAAAAGAAAAGTACCATATAACCCCACTCATTTGAGGAATCTAATGAACAATGTGAACTGAGGAGCAGAATAGAGGCAGAGGCAGGATCAAAGGGACCATAGGGAAAGCAGTCAGAGGGAAAAGGAGGAGAGAGTGTAGTATCTAGGGGAACATTAGGGTGGAGGGATGTATTCAGTGGGACACTTGAATCTATGTAAACACAATAAATTAAAATCAATAAAATTTTTTTAAAAAGAGAAAAAAATCATTAGGAAGATTGAGGAATTTCTGGATGGAATGCAGTGGCAAATGAATGTTACTGTATTACAAATATATAGTAAAGTTATTTCTCTTACTTTATGAAAATATAAAAGAACTTTAAATTAAGCAAAAAAAGTGGTGGCAAGCAAAAATGAAAAGGCAATTGTTGTTAAATGCTTTCAAGTTCCTTTGATCTAGCACAAATCAGAAAGCAAGTCAACATTAAAGAGTTTGTTCATTTGTTGCAAAGTATAATTTCCAAAGCAAAATAATTGGGAAAATGGACTCAAATCATATAGACACATTCTTGATTGGAGCTAGGTAGTGTGGCACATAAAATCTTCTCAGCCTAATTAAGAAAAAATATTGATAGCTCATGTGGGTGTGAATATTCTGCTCAGATGAATTTTTTTCAAATTGATTTTCTCTTCTTCAATAAAAAGGAATTTCCCTATTGATCTTCTGATTTTCTACAGTATATGAATAACCTATGGAGACTACACCTATAAAAGACTTCTCCATATTTCCCAAAGAAGAAAAGTATCTTCATAATCTATTAGCCTCTGCTTTTTAAAAGTCATATTTGGGGTACAGGGCAGGAAAATAAATATACCATAGTCTCCAAGCTGGTCCCATTTTTTTGGCCCCCCTAGACTATCATCTTTTCCTAGACCAGCACAAACACAGAAAATGTTGCCTATGAATTTCTCATACTTCACTCTGGCTAAAATATGTTTCCTTACCACTTTTACCTTTAATTCATCTTTCATTATTTATTTCTCCTCAACTATTATACTGTTTGTATTCTTTCTATACCTAGAATGCAATTGTCTACTCCTATTTCATTTACTATTGTTAATTTAGTTTTACTTCACTATGCTCTCAAACCAGCAAGAGACATAAGCTCACAGGGGCCCACCCTTTAGTTTCTTCCAACTCCTAGCATAGTTCTCTATGGGAACATGCAAAAGTAGGCACAGACAATTCCTAAAGGAGGTATTTCTCTTTATCTGGTATTATAGACATGGCTTTAGTGTATTTTACCTTTTAGTATATTTACCTTCTTAATATTATTTGGCTTAAAGTAAAATTTCAAATATCACACCAATTCATGATGAAGTTAAATAGTTTAAGAGTGTCCTAAGAAGTCTCATCATGTCAATTTTGGTTTTAAATTATTCCTTGAGTGACTCTTATTGTCCAATCAGTCCTAGTCCCACTTGCATACAGTGGCATAAATAGTTGACCAGTTTTTCCTCCCTTTGGAAGATATTCTACATTGGGTCAACTAATACACATTCTAGCTATTTCTAGTTTGGCTTCCTGTACTATTAAGTCTGGAAAACTGAAATATAATTAAAAATAATTATTATATGACAGCTGTTGTACATGCCTGTGACCCAGGGTTGATTGAGCAAATGAAATATTTGATACTTGGAAGGAGAATAAAGTAATATGTGAAACTGTAGGTGTATTGAGGAGTAGACCTTCTGAAAATCATATGCTAGAGGCATCTGATTCTTTAAAGAATCTGGGCAAAGTGCTACATCCAGTCCATAGTATCATAGATATAGAATGATGGGTGGTGACCATACTGGTGGTTCTGCTAGAATATGCTCATGGTGTGAATGAGCATTGCTCTTGGTTAAATTGTTCTTGCTGTGTGGTATCTAGGCCTGATTCTTTCCCTATCTTGGGTATGGGTGAAGCACAGAGCACATTCCTAGCAGCTGCAGCTGATGCAATGCTGTGAAAATATTCCAGCTCCCAGAAGCCTTCGGGGCGTACCCAGGAAGGAAGCTTGACCGCTATAAGGAAGTGACTTAGTGCCAACCATGCAGCTCCCTGATCTTTTCAGCCATTGGCTTTGAGGAACATGCTGTAGCACCCTATAAGCTGAACCTGTGTATATAAGCTAGCTTACTTCCTGAATAAATCGGATCTGCATCACTGAACCTGGTCCCCAGAGTCAGGTCTTTGCATCTCCATCGTCCTCACCCCCGGCAGGACTTGTCCACAACTGGCACCCAACGTGGGGCAAGGACCTAACTGGCATCCAAGGGATGGGTGAGTGACCCTCTGCAATGGGAAAACTTCTCCCCCACTCTTGAGCCCCTCAGGCTCAAGCCCTGCCTACCCTATTGCAGAGTAGGTGAGTTAAAGTTTGTGGAAAGGATCTCTGTACTTACTGGAAGAATCTCTGGTCTCAATCCCTGGATGGAGGATGCGCCTCTCTGGGACCCAGATATTTGGGCCTGAGCTTTCCGGCACATCCGTTCGGCTGAGGTGCATGGGGGGGGAGGCAATCCTTCCTTCTTGGCCTCATTCCTGCCCTGCTAGCGATACATGCCTGCCTGACAAGTGCTCCTGCTGGGGACCCTCCACCGGTCCCTAAGATCCTACAGAATACTCCTCTTTCAGAAGAACCCCAATCTTTCTATTTGCCCTGCTCCACTGAGGAGGAAAGTAGTTTAGCCTTTGAGTTTGACAAAATCACAGCTGAGCGTGCAGAAATAAAACCAACAAAATTGCTAACTGCGCCATCAGCTCTGTCGCCTGAAAAGGCAGAAGTCACTACTTCCGCATTCCCTGCAGGGGCTCAATGCCCCACCCCAGCCTCTCAGACGCCATTTTCTCCAACACGTGTTCCTGCTGCAGACCCATGGGCCAGCCTATATGCCCCTATGTGTCAGCAAAGAGATATTTCCCATGAATCATGTCCTTCCAGCTCAAAGGTTAAAACTTTTTGTTCCCAATGGCAAATCACACACTACCTTGGCATTCCTTATAATCCCCTGCTATTGTAGAATGGCAACACAGAAACATTAAGCTTCAAATTCAAAAAGAACGGGTGTATATGCCCTGGGCCTCACCCGGAGAAATGCTCCTTAGTGCTGTATTCACTCTCAATTATTTAACTTTTGATTTTGATGGAGTAACTCCCGCTTATAAACATTGGGGAGGCCTTCATAGCCAACCGACCCTGTTGCCATCAGTACGCTGGAAGGACCCAGCCACAGCTCAGTGGCAGGGACCACACCCCCTTCTAATGCAAGGGAGAGGTTATGCTTGTGTTTTTCCAGAAAATAGCCTGCATACAATTTGGATCCTAGGAAGGAATGTACAGCCACTCCCGGTGTCCCAAGATGACCCCATCAATGATGCCTCCAATACCTGTGAACCCTCCAGTTTCGGAAGCTGAGAGACGAAATGCAACCATATGCAGTATGCAGCCTGCAGCAAGCCATCCATTCCGTGTTTGGATGATGGGACCTTTGTGGGAAGGGGTCATGCATGGACCTACGTCCATTTTCTACAATCAAAATGGAACTGTTTTTAACGGCACCTAGAATCACTCTGTAACACAATTGGAGGGAAGTGACATCCCGACCCCTAGGAGGAATTCCCTGTTTAAGAACCCTGTTCTATTTCCTAACTAGTCAAACATTACAGAAGCTTGCCTCATTGTTTAATCCAGCTAATCTATTAGCATATAGTATAATAAGTATTATAGTTGTTTTTTAGTTCTACTAGGGTTTCATTGCATAATGCGTAGCATTCAGAAGCTACAACAGCAAGCTATCATTCATCAAGTCCAATTACCCTTAGTTAAAAGAGAAGGGGGAGATGTGGGTGGAGCACGGAGCACATTCCTAGCAGCTGCAGCTGATGCAATGCTGTGAGAATACTTCAGCTCCCAGAAGCCTCCTGGGCATACCCAAGAAGGAAGCTCGGCTGTTATAAGGAAGTGACTTAGTGCCAACCACGCAGTTCCCTGATCTTTTCAGCCATTGGCTTTGAGGAACACACTGTAACACCCTATAGGCTGAACCCATGTATATAAGCTAGCTTACTTCCTAAATAAATCGAATCTGCATCACTGAACCTGGTCCCTGGAGTCAGGTCTTTGCGTCTCCGTTGTCCTCACCCCCAGCAGGACTTGTCCACACTTGGGGATCCAATTATTTATTTAATAATTTTTAATATTTTTTCTATTCAAATTAAGTAGAGTTAATTTTAGAGTGTGTATAACTAAAAACCTAAGCTGTGTAGCTTAAACTTCTTACCCCAACCACAGTAACTAGATCCATTTTTAAATACATTAATTGAATGAATCAGGGCTCAGAAGACTTCCATGCACTCATTTGAAAGACCCTTTTTTTACTGATTCTACACTGTCCTTGGTGTTGATTACATCTGACTAGGTCTTTCCCACAGATCTTAAATAGAGAAAAGATAAAAAAATTAATCTTATTTAGAAAGATAAGATAATGTAAAAAGAGACTGCATGGTGTAGTGTTTAAAACACTGAACCAAAGTTGAGAGATTGTGTTATAGTTTTGACTTTTCTACATATTAGCTATGAGAGCATGCCCAAGTCCCTTACCTTCTCTGGGCCTTAGTTTCCTTCACTGAAAAAGTAAAATCAGTCATATTTTAACTTTTTGGGGAGCTGTGGTCCCTTAAGGAGGTTATGAAACCTTTTCCAAGTAAAATGCATCCACAGACTCACACACACATACAATTATTCAATAGTATAATTTCAGAGATTCTCTAAGCAGAAGAAACTGTGCTTCATAATTTTATCAAATATCATGGCAGAAACCCTGTTATTCAACATTTCCTCCCCTTTTCACCACCTCTACTTTTCTGCCATTACTGAAAATACCAGAATAAGCCTGCATCCAACACTCTGAACACTTTTTCTCAGCTGCAGTGAAACACCAAGGAAAATAGAAAGAAGATAAGGGAGGACAAGAGAGAGAATCTTTCCTTAAATTCAAAATAATTTCTATGAGCTCATCCTGATTATATTATATTGTACAAAATTTGTAACTCTGACCTTCAATTTCATCACCTGTAAAATGAAGAAGTTGGACAGATCAGTGGTTTGTTGCCACTTGGGTAATCACTATCTGAAAACCCTCCCTTGCTGTACCCTTCCTGCCAGATTTCACTTCCTGATAGCAGACAGTCTGAAGCAGCAATGTTCTTTAGTCCAGTAGTTCTTAAGAGTTTTTGATCCCAGTCCCTTCAATAATCAAATTAAATGGTAGACTTACTCCTCCCAAAGTTCACATGGAAAATACCATAAATGTTTCAGAGATTCTATAGGACCTTCTGAAGTCCATGCATAGCTCACCAGTCAAAAATAATGCAGAAGAAGATGCCTAAGAATCCTTTTACTTAAAAACTCTGTGAATCTCTTATGTGGTCAACATATTTAGCCTAAGGCAATATTGTGTATTGGATACTTCCCTATACTGTTCCCATTCCTCTTCAAGACTCTTTTCCTGTTGATTGTCTTAAAACTTCCAAGATCTCTACTGAAAGTAGATTTACCTGATAAACTTACATTAAGTAAAAAATTTGAGGCTATATATATTACCCTTCTTTTTTATTTATTCATTTTAGAGAGGGGGAGAGAGAGAGAACAAGAAAGGGGATGCAAACAGATAGCATCAACTCCCATATGTGCCCTGACCAGACAAGCCGAGGGTTTCAAACCAGAGACCTCAGCATTCCAGGTCAACACTTTGCTGCCACAGGTCAGGCTATATTACCCTTCTAAACAGAGTTTGATTTTGCAAAAAGGACACAGAAGGGGAAGAATAAAAATAAACGCACCTGAAGTAGTGACTTTTCTGACCTGGTGTCAGGTATGTGAGAGATCTTTTGCAGGGTATTAACACTTACATTGAATACCATATTGCATGGGATAAGTGACTCTCTAGTTTGTGTTTGGAAAAGGGTATTTATTTTTCTGTAGGGCTTTGTCCACATTTGTATATCTGAATAAGCTGTATAAAGTGACTTTTGTAGGTTCCAGCTGAATTCCCTATCATCAAGAGTCTAATAAAGTATATACCTTCAGTACACTAAATGTTGACTGCTAATTCTGGCTTAAAATCAGTAACAATAAAACCGCTCTAGCTTGGATTCTGATTTGAGCATCTAGATCCGAATAGTATCCATTTTATCTCTTCCTTTGAATCCTGTTTTTTCTTTTTTTATCTTTTTTTAAATTTAGAATTTAAATTTAATGGAGTGACATTGATCAATAAGAGCACATAGGTTTCAGGTGAGTTCTATTTTTTATTGGGAAAGCTAGTGCTCATTTACACTTACACTGTGACTTTTATATAATATTCTGTGGACATTTTCAAAATAAATTAGGTTCCCTTTGGGACTCGAACTTGTCCCAATACATAACAACACAAATATATATTATTTTTGACAGTATTCTGAATCATTTAATTATTTTATTTTCTAGATAAAGAATAAAAATTCAACAAATAAATTAAACTTCACTACATAGGTTTTGCAAATGAGCATGGTTTTGAGTAAATTGGCTTTTTGTATTTTACCACTGGGTTATTTGTCTAGGATAGAAAAACAACTTTCTAACAAATTTCCTCTATTTTCTTTCTGGTTTCAGTGAATTTCTGCAAAGTGAATTTGATCATTCTACTTTCTTCCATGATCAAGTCGGAGGCTTACTTTCAAGGAAAGACAAAATATACATATTCCAGATAGAACAACATTTTGTCAAAGAAAAAAGGTGTGAAGCAAGTTATTTACCTTGGGACAGGTTGAAATTTCAGTACTGAGAAAGATTTTATAGTCTATGTGAGAGTTCCCTGAATATGGAATATCCCTTATGCCATAGTCTTATAATTCCAAAGCTGTGAGAAATTTTCTCTTGACCCTGTATATATCTTGAATTTATATTTACAATTTCTTATTTTATTGTCTGCTATATATATAATGATTAATATAATTTGGTTGCAATATTATACTTTATGAATAGATAGCACTAGGGCCTCAGAATCGACAATGATATTCTCTTTCTTGGAAACTTAATTTTAAAACTTCAAATCATGCCCTGGATGGGTAGCTCAGTTGGTCAGAGTGTTATTCTGATATGGCAAGGTTTTGGGTTTGATTCCGGCCAGGGCACATACAAGTATCAACCAATGAATGAATAAATGAGTGGAACAACAAAACTGATGTTCTCTCTCTCTCTCTCTCTCTCTCTCTCTCTCAAATCAATCAATAAACAAAATTTAAAAAAAACTCCAAATTATTTCTCAGCATTTCTTGACAGTCAAAGCTGTATAACTTGGGAAAAGTTACTTAACCATTCTGAACATTGCTTTTCAACTATAAAATGGGGACAAAAAGTACCTAAAACACAGGGCTGTTCTGATGAATAAGTAAGATAAAGAATATAAAACTGGTAGTACAATACCTAGCATATTACAAACTCACAGGCCATAAAATTCTTTCCCCTCCATGAAAAAGAAATTTACTTAAACAAAGGATGAATATAATTAGTGTACTAAGTAGTAACTCCCACAAAGAAAATAATGTAGGTAACCTGTTTTTAAAAATGTTCATAATCTGTTAACTGCAACACTCTTATGTCTTATTGATTATTGAATGTTTGTTAATTCTGTATAATTACATAATGAGGCATAAAGCATTTTTCATATTATAGAATGCTAAACAAATGCTAAACATGTTAAATAACCACCAATAAAAGTGAAAACTATAGAAAATTATTAGAAACAGTGAACTCATGACATTTATTTATTTATTTATAATTTTTTCATGTTTACTTAAATTTCATATCTTCAAAGTTGTGAAAGTATTTATATCAGTCTATGATTTCAGATTCACACATACTTAATTATAAATTAAAATGAGTTTACTTATAGTTTTTCCCAAAATGCAATTTTAAATGATTTTACTGAATACCAGAACAGCCTAAATTAGACAAAGTTGAATATTGGTATAACATAAGAAATAAAAGTTTTTTTCAGCATTGCCTTTAAAGGTCTTTTCATATTATTTAATTTTTTATGTATCTTATTTGGGCAAATGAACTCTTTCTTTGATGGTTAGTAACTTGTGAATCTTGTGGGTTAAATTATAAGTCTGATGGTGTGAATATGTTTACAAAAACTATATTAATAATAACCTATATTGCACCATGTTATATTTTATGTACGACACAAAAAAGGAGCTAAATTGGAAAAGTAATTTTAGAATTGTGAGGTAAACATTAAGTGATAGTGAAACATTTATTAAAAATAAATGCTCTCCTCAAACCAATACTAGAAGCTCAAACCTTTCCTTTATTTCCACATTAATATTTTTTTACGTTTTAGAATTACACTACTGAGAATTAATAAAGGAATTATCTTGGTCTGTATCCTTATTTTGAGTAGGCTTGACTTTTTTTTAAAGTCAATCTAAGTGAGACAAAAATGTGCATCCCGTTTATTGTAAAAACAGACCCACAGAGCTTAGCTTTTGAGTCTGTTTGTATTTGACCTTTCTTCTGCAACTAACAAGATAAAGTCTTGCCACAGATGATATAACTACAAAGAAGTCACCATTTTATAGATGTCATGAGACTAGTCAGAAGGAAATGGCTTTGGTGAACATATTGTCTTAAGGAAACCTGGGTTGAGATCCCAGCTTTATCATTAATTCACATTGACACATGATCCGGTTCCCTCTCTCTTACTTCTTAATCTTTAAAATGAAAACTTAGACTAAATAATCATTCATATCCCCTTCAGCCTCGATATACCATTATTATTTAGTCTATTTGTAGTAGAATTTAACAGTGTTGCTATAGGGCTATTCCATTGATTTTAATCGGGCTAAAGTTTTTTACCTTAAAAAGAAAGGTAAGTGCAGTGTAGCTCAGGAAATTTCACCACTGGCTGTTTTATTTCAAAATGCATCATGATTATCTTCTAAAGTTATTTGGTGGAAGCAGACAGAAAGAAAATGATAATACTAAAAGATGAGCTTGTACAAACAGCAACATTTATGAAATTTTAGAAATCTGTATCTTAAGTATTGAAACACTGTTATTCGTTTTTTTTTCTTTTTCATTGAATTTATTGGGGTGCTACCGATTAACAAAATTATGCACATTTTATTGCAGTGTTATTTACAATTGTCAAGATTTGGAAGCAGCCCAAGTGTCCGTCAGTAGATGAGCGGATAAAAAAATTGTGATATATTTACACAGTAGAATACTACGTGGTGTAAAAAAGAAGGAAATCATACCTTTTGCAACACTATGGATTAACTTGGAGAGTATTGAACTAAATGAAATAAACCAGTCAGAGAGGAAGACAAGTACCATATGATTTTACTCATCTGTAAAATCTAAAGAACAAAATCAACTAACAAATCAAATAGAGACATTCTTGTAGATAGAAATTCTGCTATTAATAGATCCAGCCCAAACACTCTTCCTGGAAAATTTGCCTGACTTCCATCTGGAAATTCACTCTATTCCAGTCCTTCAAGATCTGACTTACTCTGTGAAGTGTTGCAATACTAGATATAATATTATTAGGCAATTATTACAGATGTGTTGCCTTATATTTGAGACAACTGCATACCATCTTATCTGCTTATCTAGATTCTAAAAAGCTGTTGAGAGGTGACACTCTTTCTTTTACTATCAGCTCCTTCCCACAGTTTTTCCCGCATTCTCTCCTACCCAGCTGTATTTGATTCATTGGTCTGCCTTTATAGTTATTCAATAGACATTTTTATAATTGTAACTAGAAGATTAAATTTAATGGAGTGACATTGATCAATAAGAGTACATAGGTTTCAGGTAAACATTTCTATAGCATTTGAACTGTTGATTATGTTGTATAGCATCACCCAAAGTCAAATCATTTTCTACAACCTATATTTGTCCCTCTTTACTCCCCTCTCCCCATTCCCTGTCCCCACCCTCTCCACCCTAACCTCTACTAACCACTTCACTTTATCTATGAATAGATGTTTGTTGAATGAAGCTAAGTCCGTGTGAGAGAAGTGAATATAACAATAAACTCTAGACAAACGAAAAACAAGTAGGAAAGAAAACACTGTAAATAGTATCACCTGGATAATCTGCCAGAATCTGGAGTGTAGAATAAAAAGACAAAACATGGACAATATATTTTAGTTTATTATCAATATATCTGACCTAATGCAAATTAGGCTTAATTTAATTTTCCCCCTTATATTTTACCCTTCTTGCTCAGGATTGTTCTCACCCTAAGTAGCCTGGTACAAAATTATTAGAGATTGTTTTGACAGTTCAGTTTTCCTATCCTGGAATCTATTCATTTTTCTTTTATAGGTTGCTTCCACCATCTACTGCCATCCTTCCAATACAAATAAATTCATTCACATCGAGTTTTTCAAGTAAGTATATTTCTAGGAGCATCCAAGTTTGAAAATTAAGACTTCAGGAAGAAGGGAATGCTTATTTCCAAATGACTGATGTTTCAGGTATTACTGAAAGAAGTGTTTTGAGGGAGAGAGCTTCACAGATGCTCTCTCTAATGTACCACACAGGTGTGTCCTGGCATGAAGCTGTACCTGTGCTAACAGACTTCGTTCTCCCGTGGCTTATTTGAACAATTCTCTTGCTCTGATCTAGAAATAGTACACAAGTCTTGAAAGTCTGGAGAATTTTCTTAGCGGTGGCGGGTTGTTAGATGCCTAATATAGTGTGGCAATGGGCTCAGGGGCTCTGAGGCTCCTTGTAACACCATCTTTGAGAAGCTGTAGCTATGAGTCTAGGTTACAGGAAACCAGCTTCTTTTCACTCAATCCTCCCTAACCACAGAGAGGAAATGGGAGCTCACTGCACTTCCTTGTCACAAGGACACTGAAGGGAAGGCAGAGTGGGTCAACAGGAAGTAGGTGATGAGTTTATTATCTCCAAATTCCTCTTAAAAATGAGTGTATTTATTTCAATGTCAGGAGTTTGGAGGTTTGTACATACAAGAATACTGTAGGCAGAAGTCTGTCCCATCTTGAATTCTTGTATTGGGAGTTACCTAATAGACATCCTTAAATGAGAAATGTCCACTTTGCTACCTAAACACAACAAATGAGGAGGCAGCTGTGAGAAAGGATCACAGTGAAAATTGCAGTGGTCCACTAACTATGGAAGGAGCCAGAGGGCAACTAGCTTAGACAAAGGATTCCATAAATAAACAGGCTGCTTATTATCACAAACACAATGCTGAGTGCAACCGCAGGATTGAGAGACAATGCATCGTAGTCCTATAAATAGAAACAAAGTTATTTGCTAACTGTGAAGCTTTTCAGGCTCAATGTTCAGCCCATAATATAGCCCTGCACCGCGCATTACTAATGAGAGAGAAGCGAAGAGAAGAGAGACAGAAGCAAAGATCTGCCTCCTGGAAAACGGAAATGTTCAGTGTGCACAGAGCAGCTTGCATATTTCACTCTGACATCTCACTGCCATGTTTAACATGGTAGTGGTCAGATAATGCTGAGACTTTTATTTCTTTTCGTTTCTTTATTTTTCTTTTGGCTTTCTTTTGTTTTATTTTACTATTTCCTTGCTCTGTATTTCTCTCCTTTAATTCCTTCTTCTTTTCTCCCTCCCTTCTTTTCTTTCTGTTTTCTCTGGTAATGAAGGGGAATTGCTGGAATTGATGCACAGGTCAGTAGTGTCCTTGTTGCAGTGGCTTTCGCTGGAATTCTTTGGAGACCTATGGAGAAAACAAAAAGAAACTGAAATGGTAGGTTCCAGAGCTTTAATGCACAATTACCACGTAGCTGTGCCTTTCACCTATGATATCTGGAATTGGCTTCTTCACACCAGGTTCTGGATAACCTGTCAGACCTAAGGGTGGTACGAAATTAATGAATCTGGACGTCTTCATAGGTCATTTCCTTGGTATTTGCACAAACAAAAATAATGATATGGTTGGCTGCCTGAGGTTGGAGAAGGGAAGTAACTTTGAATTTGAAAAAATTATATAGCGAGGTTTTTAAATAATGTTTTGTTCAATTGATAATAAATAAAATAACCTTGTGAACATTTATAATTCAACCAACTCTTTCAAGTAGAGTGACTTGGATGAATGTTTTTTATCTTCTCCTGTCTATAATACCTTAAAGACAATATTTTTTATTTACTTGGTGATTAAAATGGTTAAATTTATGTTGTGTTATTTTCAAAACGATCTCTGATTAAAAAGTAAGAGAGTTGTAATGTCTCAGAACCTTTACCAACATGAATGCATGTTCTTATCAGCTTGTATAAGTTACATATTTTTACTGTAAAAGTGAAATGTAATTAATGTTAGCAATACAGATTTTCAAAAAAAACAATCCAGAAAAAAAATTTAAATGAGAGACGGGGGAAATAAGAAAAACAATAAGCACTGTAGCTCTGTTTCTCATAGATAAACTATATCAGAATAAATAATCAGTACATTAAAATCAACAATAGATAAAATGATGGGTTAAATTTAAATTTTTATATACTTATAATCAACAGCTTATTTTAACAAAATGCATATGAAATTATTTTCTGGTTTCTGTGTTGTTTCTCTTTTGTGCTCAAGGAGAAAATATTAAGAAATATGCCTTCTAACTTTAAACAGAATGATAAGGCTATCAATGGCATGTAACTGATAAGAACTATATTTAGAGGTTATAAGGAAGTAAAGGATGGATTTCTATGATTTTCCTGCCCCTTTCTCTTCTGTCAACAGTATGCATATATACTTCATTTTATACTGCTCTAATCATTTGAGAGAAGAAAAGAAGCTCTAGTTTTATTCAATTAGCAGAACTACTATTTGTTAGAGAGTTTTGGGTCATTCACCAAGAAGTATTTCTCTGCAGCTACTTTAAATCTCAATTATGGTGGCAAGGGCATCAATCTTATAGATAGGATTCAAGTTTTTCAATCCGGGGAAATATTCCACGAGCCATGCTAGCAAATATTTGGATCACATAAAAGCCATCTTTCAAAAATTGTGTCAGAGGGGTGATTTTTTTATGACATAAAATGATCTTTGCGCTCATGAACGCAGGCATTGTTCTACCTTGCTAAATGTTTGCAGTACTATAGCTGTGAGACAGACAGGAATAATCTACT
Organism: Saccopteryx bilineata; assembly: GCF_036850765.1. Lineage (NCBI taxonomy): Eukaryota > Metazoa > Chordata > Mammalia > Chiroptera > Emballonuridae > Saccopteryx > Saccopteryx bilineata. The sequence continues at coordinate 68,396,499 of NC_089502.1, read as the reverse complement.
GTATTTATTCTTTTGGAGTAAGGGTAACTTGGTCTTGAATATTGTCAAGGTGAATAAACACAGAGTAGGACATTGATTCCTCTAAAAACTTCACTGAAATTCCCTAGAGTCCCTTAGGTATGAATTAACTCAATTATCACACTTTGTATTAGGTAATTAAAATGCTTCTCACCTTACTCTCATGTACACTTTTAGCACTACCCAGATGCCCTGGACCAGAAAGGGAATTTAACTCCTGACCAAGGAGCGACCATTAATGTTATCTCTCAAAAGTCTTTCTCTTGTGCCATAGGTCTCAAGAATCGGTCTCTAGACCCTTGATCAGAGAATAAAAAATGGTCAGACACAGAATTCAAATCCTGTCACTCACAAGAGCAATGGCAAAAGGAATCTAAAACTCCTTTATGCTTTGGCAAGTGACATAGATTGACAGTTCTCATTTTACAGTTGGAAAAACTGAGTCTCAAAGAACTATAGTGACTGGGCCAGATAGCTCTGCGAATCTGTGGTAGACAAAAAGCTAAAAGTTAAGTTTCTTGATGCCTTATCCAGTGTTTCTTTCATTTTTCCTTATTGCATAACAATACTTGAGGATTAAGAGAGATGTACATTATTTATTCATAGGGAAATGTTAAAACATATCATTTTGAAATCACTCAAGAACGTCACAATACCAGGAGCACACTTCAGGCTGTTCTTAAGAACCGGGATAATGTAGCAAACTTTGAGTTGAGGGTTTTAACACTATTTTCTTGCAAAAAATAAGAGAGAATTATCTTCACTGTGGCCACATAAAATATCTCTAAATGCAAATTGATACATACAAAGTGCTGTCATACAATAGTGATACAGACTTGGCCATATACTGGATGCTTAGGTGGTATATTGAGAGCCAGGGCAACAACTTGATCAAGCAATAAGACAAGAGAGAATATTATGGAAGTCCTGAGTTGTAGGAGATTTCAGTCTTCAGAAGGTAGTCAGGTTCACAGGGCATGTGCCTAGCAAAAACAGGGATTTGGGGCTTAAGATAAAGTGTGAGGAAGCTCAATATTATAATAATCGGTGGTATGTGAATCCTGAGAAAAATGAAGCAGTTAGTGGCTTGACTATTGTCAATGTTTATATGACAGGGTAGTATCTGGAATTAGATAATTAAAATGGGTTCTCTTGGTATAGTCACTGGATGACAACTGGGAATGGCGAGTGGGCTTCAGAGACATAACTTTGATTTGTAGCGATGGCTGCATTAGCAGCCGTCAGGAATCAAGATGAAGACAAAGTTCTTCAGAAATAATTAAAAGTGCAAGATATTAACAAAAATTGAGTCTAAATAGCCTCTGTAGACTTGGATATGGGCCAGAAAAATCACTGACTTTAATTACCTAGTGAGGAAACTAAAATTTAAACTATTGGACATAATCAGTATGTAGGCCACATAGAAGTGTAACTTGTGCCCAGAGCATAAACTAAAGCTGACCATTCAAGATCACTTGTATCTCAAACATAATTACTACCTCACTAAGTATCTAAAATACATGCAATTATTTGCCATCAAGCCTATAGCCCCTCAGCTCTTTCTTTACTTTTTGACAATGTATTTTTTTCTTCCAAAACAATTTTGCTCAATCTCATACTATATATGGCAGACAATGGCAAGACTATCTCCACATTCTCAGCAACAAAATAAAGGCTTTAGTATTGTTTTAATTATAATTACTTAGCTAAAAATTTATTTGGCTTTACTTAGCAGATCAGAGTGCATACTTTATTAAGTTAAACATGTTATCAATATTTTTTATATGTTGATGACTTGTTTTTCTATAATAAAATAATTTTACAAGTTATTGATAGTAATGATACTTAATGTTTGGACTGGTTAATATTTTTAAGTGACATAAGGTAACCTATGAATTGATCATTTAAAACTAAAAATGTGCTATCTTGAGTGGCTACTGTATTTTAATTTTTAAATATTTTAATTTTTTTACATTTGTTACTATTTTTATTATTTTCAGGTATACAGCATAGTGGTTAGACAACTGTATACTTTATACACTGCTCCCCCTGATATTTCCAAGAGATACTCTGCTTCAAAGTGTCAGATTAAATGGTATGCTGAAAAATAAATGACACATATAAGATAGACTGATTTTTTTATCAGATATTTTCTTAAAACCATTTAATTACAAAACTGCAAAAGGAAATGTTTTCTTATTTTTTTGTGATTAATCTTTTCACATCAATAGATATAATAAAGCCACCCTAATTAGCAGCAAATAAAGTAGTAAGACATTGGCTCTAAACTACGGAAATTATGTTTGTCTTAAATTAACTGTAACGAGTTGAAGAGCTATTTCTCTGTTTTCGAGGGAAATTGAAATTGTTGAGAATAATCATGTTTGCTAATTTCACATATAGTATGCATATAAAAAAATCAAGGATATGTACTAGACATACTTGTAAAGAGTCTTAGGCACAACATTGGTGTTATCTTTAAACACAATGATATAACAAAGCTAGATGTGCTTTATAAAGTAATTCTATCAGAATTGTTCTAAGACATGAAATCATGTTTATACATTTCACTCTCAAAGGTAAGTTAAATTATTATCCAAACAGTTAGTTCAGTTAATATAGATAGAGGAAGAGTATAATCCTGGTCCAATAAACAAACTTTTCTTCAGTAGACTTAGTGTTGTTTTGTCACTGTTTTACCTAACTTGTCTGAAGAGTTTAAATGTGTAGGTTTAGATTTTTTTTTTTTTTTTTTTGTCTTGGGTGATAAGGACCTACAAAGGTGATTTTTAAATCTATATTTTCCTGGCCTTTATTAAGTTTTATACCAAATATTTCTCTTTTTTAATAGTCTAAAGATATAATTCTTTGCCTTTTCTCCCAACATTCTCATAATAATAACAGCATCCTACTTTTATCTCCTTGAGTCTGTTTTTGATTAAGATTTGTTTATTTTGTTTTATTTTAAAAACTCATTTCCCCTTCATCTTAATTTTTAATTATGAAAGTACTAGCAGACTTGTGAGCATTAAAACTAAGTGTTACTGATTTTTAATGCTTCATAACACTAATTTGATATAATAAAGAAAAGTTTAGTCACTTGAACTAGCATAAGTCTCTCTGAAGAAGAATTGTTAATAATAGAAATATTTGTTTTTTTATCAAGAGCAGGCCCAGTCCATATCAAAACATCTGGTATACTAATGTATTTCCCTCTGAAAGTCTGTAACCTCCAAAAGCTTATCAGAACTAAAAAAAAGGGGGGGGGAGGACGTGATTAGTTTCTCATCAATGGATATAATAAAGCTACCTTGATGACGTTCTACCTAGCTGAAGCAGAGTTTGAATATGACGTATTGTGTAGTGGCCATTCTTGATAACCAATCTAGATTAATTAGGGAAAGATTTAAGAACTGAGTTATCCCGAGTAAAGGGTTATCCATTGCATTTTGGGCTACTCCACTTAGCTCTGGCCACTTCTAGAAAGGTCTTTCTGGTCATGAAGGATACAATAAACATCCCTCAATTTTGGAACATGAAACTTGATTAAACAAAGCACTCTGAAGACATTTTTCAGTGTTCAAGGAGAACAGTGCTGTTTCTCAAAATTCACAGACTATGGTCTGGGTCGTATTTGACATAGAAGTACTTGTTAATAACCATTTTGGTTGTAAGTTAGAGGTACAAAAATTAAACACTGAAAAATAACATCTGTGTGCCTGATTATTTCTTAGGGAGAAAACAATCACTCAGGAAATTTAAAACTGTTTGACCTCTAGGAATCAGTAAGTTTGAAAATCCCTCTGGCATAGTCCAATAGGGAAAAATATATTAAAGTTAATTATTCTGGCCTGACCAGGTGGTGTCACAGTAGATAGAGCATTGGACTGGGATGCGGAGGACCCAGGCTTGAGACTTCAAGGTCGCCAGCTTGAATGCGAGCTCATCTGGTTTGAGCAAAGCTCACTAGCTTGGACTCAGGGTCGCTGGCTCGAGCAAGGGGTTGTTGCTCAGTCTGCTGTAGCCCCACGGTCAAGGCACATATGAAAAAGCAATCAATGAACAACTAAGGTGTTGCAATGAAAAACTGGTGATTGATGCTTCTCATCTCTCTCTGTTTCTGTCTGTCTGTCCTTATGTATCCCTCTCTCTGTCTCTGAAAAAAAAAAGAAACTTTTTAAAGTTGATTATTCTGGGTTGTAAGCTACTCCCTTCCTGGGACTTGGGCCAAATGTATAATCAGAGTAAAAACCTAGATTAAACCAATATCTGGAGAATACTGGCATGATGATTAGTCACACTAACTACCTCCCAAATGTTGTGAGATCTTCAGTGTTGCTTTAATATAATGGTTATAGATGCAGTCTTTTCACCTTCTTTTCCATGTAATGATACATGTGAGAAATTGTTGGAAATATTTTGAATATATTTAAAATGAAAACTGATGGTGAACCACCCTTATGCACTCTCTTCTAAAGGCTGTGTGATGATTTTGTTTTGGACATTTTAAGTCCTAATGTAAAAATAGTTTCATATATTAACCTACTTGTTATATTGGGCCAAGAGTATGAAGTAATTCTAAGAAGTGAACATCTGTTTATTACCTTTCTTCTATAAAATTTCAGTACATTTATTAAAAAGATGAAATAGCCTGACCAGGCAGTGGCACAGTGGATAGAGTGGACTGGAATGTGGAGGACCCAGGTTTGAAACCCTGTGGTCGCAGCTTGAGTGCAGGCTCATGCAGCTTGAGAACAGGGTCGCTGGCTTCAGTGTGGAATCAAAGGCTTGCCCCCATGCTTGCTGGCTTGAGCCCAAAGATAGCTGGCTTGAAGCCTAAGGTCACTGGCTTGAGCTCAAGGTCACTATCTTGAGCAAGGGGTCTCTAGGTTTACTGTAGTCCCCCAGTCAAGTCACATATGAGAAAGCAATCAATGAACAACTAAGGTGCCGCAATGAAGAATTGATGATTCTCATCTCTCTCCCTTCCTGTCTGTCTGTCCCTATATGTCCCTTTCTCTGACTCTCTGTCAAAAAAAAAATGAAATAGATTTATTTTCATATTTAAAAATGTGTTTTCAAACTAAAGTTTTATTTCTCAAATCGTTTTGTGGTTAAGGGTTTTTAGGTTTTAAAATTATATTTTGGACTTTAGTTTTGATTTGCTCAGTTTCACTCCTAACTAAGCATGCTGACTTCATTTTCTGCATAGAGAATTCAGACCCATTGACTGTGTCCTATTCTTATAGCTCTGGGAGGCCAGTTTGGTTTTTGTAACACAGAGAAAATAATCAGGATTCTCTATGGTGATTCTGGGGGTTAAATGTAGATTGAGTGATTTCCAAATCCTCCTTAAAACTCAAGGTGTGAACTTTAAGCCAGGGATAAATTCTTCACCATAGACTGGGGGTTAACATGAGATTTAGGCTATCCCTGAGCTGTTGATTTTTTTCCCTCAAAGAGCTAATGCCTTATTCTAAATTGAGTCTCTTCCTAGTAATGAATCCAGAGAAAACTTTTATTTTTTTTAGAATTTTTATTGAATTTATTGGGCTGGCATTAGTTAATAAAATTATGCAGATTTCAGGTGCACAATTTTAAAATATCTAATAAGTTACAGAGAGTTTAGTATTCACTAGGTTATCAGAACTTATTTAATAGTTGTTCTAACTTTGATTTTGGATTTCTTAATATTCAAAAATAATGATTCTTATGTTTTGTGCACTGATGAAATACTAAGCATTTGACCAAATCTCTTATATTTTGACAAAACTCTATTTAATTTCCTCATTTTATAGATGATAGATGAGGAAGCCAACATTAAGAAAATTAACAACTTACTGCCTTCATTGGCTTTCAAATCCAGTTCTCTGGTTGCTAATACTTTCTCCATTGTGCTATGCTGTCTCAATATGATCAAACTAGATTTCACTAATTTTTTCTTTTTCATTTGAGAATAAGTAGAGTTTATAACAAAGGGAGTCCAGATATACTAATTTAAATATAGGTTTGTTTTTATTAAAATAGATTTAGGCCGGGTAGCCTAGGAAATGAAGGAGTGATAAAACACATAAAATACAAAATAAAATGGATAAAAACAGGGATCATAGAAAGCATAGATGAAACTTTTAAATTTTCTATAACCAGTATTAATAGTATGCTTATATTTTTCTAGTATAGAATGGGTAATATAGGAGTTATATAAGATATAGCCCCAGCTCTCATGGGGCTTATTTACTTGGGATGAATAAAGTAGAAATATTAAATTTGAGTATAAAATAGGGATTTAGAAGATGTATGTAACTTAATAACATATTTTGCCTTAAACAGAGAGTCATCATCCATCCCCATTCACATTAAGTTGATGTGATGCAAAAACAATATCATATTAGAGATTTTGCAAAAAATAGTATGTTTGTTTATTCCTAACCTAATCTATGTTATGCTAATAGTAGATCAAATGCTCTGAATTCTATACATAAGGGTATATTAAAAACTAGGGCAGAATATGTGAATTTAGACGCAAGATAAAATCAACACAAAGGCCCTGGCTGGATAGTTTAGTTGGTTAGAACATAGTCCCAATATGTAAAGGCTGTGGGTTTGATCCTCGGTCAAGACACATATAGGAACAGATTGATGTTTCTGTCTCTCACTCTCTCTTCTTCCCTTCCTCTCTCTCTCTAAAATCAATCAATACATTTTAAAAATAAAATAAAAGAACAAAAAGGATATGGCTCAGAAAAATATGTGTATATAGAGACTTTCCTAAGCAGATCTGGGAAGATAATTTTGATTTAGGTGTATATTTGTCAACTTGCCTCCTACTGCACTCTATATTAGCCATAAGGCATCAGAGAGGAAATTATGAGAGCCTTCATATACAAAATTAATGTTACACACCAAACATAAGAATAGAGCTATATTTATATTTGTGAGTAATTTTTTCCCTCAGCACCAAGGAATTGGTGACAGAGGATGCTTGTTCTAGGTTCAGAATGTGATCTGTGGCTATATTACAGAGAGAATCAACTGAGATCTAATTCATATTTAAGTTTAGGAGCTCAGTGTTATGACCATCTAACCTAAGCAAGATACAGAAATCTGGGTTAAAAACTAAAACAAGTACAGGAACAAGGATTTAGGATATTTTATCTCCTGATAATGTTGGTTATTCCCTACATCCTCCTGCTCTCTGCAATCTCCCTATCTCATGTCTATGCTTCCTTGTTCAGGAGAACATACAAAGGGATTTAGGACATCAATTGTGAAACTGCTTTTAATCATACTTTACTCAGGTACCAGTTACAATCTTGAACTTCAATTTGTGCTTCTCTGGGACTGACTAGTCTTATAAACCTGAACAAGGCAATAAGCCTCCTCATTTTCCAGTTTCTCTAGCAGTGAAAATCGTGTGATTAAGGTCATCTCTCTATCAAAGGTAGAGATCACCATGTTAATGCTAATAGTTACTTTGTATTTATTTGGTCAGAGTTCCTCTCTACAACTTCCAAAATGCCTTGTGCAGTTGGATTTAAATCACTGTGGGGAAATTAAGTTGAACCTGACTTACACCTGTAAGATTTCTTACAGCACATGGGAGCATTATTATAGATCAAGCTTGCAGCTTAAATGTGTATAAGGAGCAGAATATTTATAAGGCTTGCAGCTGAATAAATAAGAAATAAAAGTATGAGTTTTATGAACTAATGAAATCACTACTTTTAAAAATATCACATGGGATGTCTCAGCCACATTAAGGTTTATATCTTAAATATATGGCATCTTTTATTTATTTATTTATTTATTTATTTATTTATTTATTTATTTTTCTGAAGTTGGAAATGGGGAGGCAGTCAGACAGATTCCCGCATGCACCCGACCGGGATCCACCCGGCATGCCCACCAGGGGGTGATGCTCTGCCCATCTGGGGCGTTGCTCTATTGCAACCAGGGCCATTCTAGCACCTGAGGCAGAGGCCACAGAGCCATCCTCAGTGCGCTCAGGCCAACTTTGCTCCAATGGAGCCTTGGCTGTGGGAGGGGAAGAGAGACACAGAGAGGAAGGAGAGGGGGAGGGATGGAGAAGCAGATGGGCGCTTCTCCTGTGTGCCCTGGCCGGGAATTGAACCCAGAACTCCTGCATGCCAGGCCGATGCTCTACCACTGAGCAAACTGGCCAGGGCTATGGAATCTTTTTATAGAATTAATTGTTTTACTTAATTTAGCAATTTATTTCACTTGCTTTGTATGTTGTGTCATTGCTGCTAATCTACAAGTTTTCAAGAAGGGAAGCACTGTCTCTTTTCTTTTCTAACTTCAGGGACATCCAGGAGAGAGACTTGATTTACAACAAAGTATTGCTTACCTCATCACTTGTTTCTTTTTACAATATTGATAATTTATAAAATTGTATTACCAGGAAAGGGACCTAAGAAGAAAAAGAACATTTGTCACATTTTGGTTATTTTCTTCATCTTGTATGCCAGCAAAAATAGATGTCCATGTGTCTCTGCTTCTGTGTATAAGAAAGGGTGGTTAGGGAGAAAGATTGGGAAGAGGCAAGAATAGGTGTATATTTTTTTCTGCACATAGTAAACAACACTGACTTCCATGCCATTGCAGAAAGAAAACGAGTGACACAATTCCAAGGATTTGTACATTGATTATGATTTAGAAATTTGATAGCACTTATTTACATAAATAAAGCTTACATCCAAATGGTATGACTATAGGTGGGGAAGAAAAGCATCCACACACATATTAGACATTGTGTAGTTGGGAGGAAGTGTGATTTGAGTAAAGGAACATATGGCATTTAAATTAAAACTAATTTGTAATCCTTTCTCTACCATTAAATTGCTACGGAAACCAGGGTGAATCTCTTACTTTCTCTAGTTTTTAGTTACCATGCTTGTAAATATTAAAGCATCAAAAATGATTAAGAGATTATTAATAAAGATTTAAAAACTATTAATAAAGTATAATATTTGTTTAAAGTGCTTAGTTTCATTAGCAATTGAAACATTATAAAAAGCTTCATTGAATCATTTATATGTCAACTTTGGGGTTATCATTAAAACAGTATTTTGCCTCAGGTAATCAATAAGTAAGCTCTACCTGAACTTGTCCTGGCATAAGCTGCTGAGCAGGCTTCAGTGTATAATGTGAGGAATCCAACCTGTTTAAAAGATCTCCTCTGGTCTTCTCTGATACTATTGTGATCCTTTTAGTTTGAGTCTGCAATGGTTCTCATGAAAATTTTTTTAAATTTTTTTTAAATTTTTATTCATTTTAGAGAGGAGAGGGAGAGACAGAGGGAGAGAGAGAGAGAGGAGAGACAGAGAGAGAGAAGGGGGGAGGAGCTGGAAGCATCAACTCCCACTTATGCCTTGACCAGGCAAGCTCAGGGTTCCGAACCGGCGACCTCAGCATTTCCAGGTCGATGCTTTATCCACTGCACCACCACAGGTCAGGCAGCTCATGAATTTTTAAAATAAGTCTGCTGGGTAAATGCCTGCACACTCTCTTTGAAGGTCCTGGATAACATCTTCTACCTCTCTGTCAGTAATGTGTTAGTCTAAGTCCACTTATTAAATCTTAGTATTTTAATTTAAAAAAGAGACAAATTGGCCCTAAAAAATATTTTGATGGATACATGACAAGAACAAATCAGTACCAACCAGGAAAGGTTGCCTGATCCTGTGGGTCTTAGCTTAGATATGAAGACTAGGCAGTTTGGGTTGTGGTACAAGGAACTCTTGTCAGATCTGAAGTGATAAAGCATTGGAAAAGAAATATACAGGATTTCTTTATAGCTTTTCCAATTTTTATTTAAAAATGGGCTTATCTACCAGTTCAAACTTTCTATTAGACATAGACTATTAGAACTCAAAATAACCTGAGGATAATTTAGTTCAACATCATTTTGCAGATGAAAGACTGAGGCCCAGAAATAGAAGGGAACATTCCTGAGGTAACGGTTCTAATTAGTGATAAGGCTAAGACTAGAAGCTTATGTCTCTGACCAATGCTCTTTCTCCTGTATCCCACTTTCTATCAGTGGTCTACCAAGTAGCTTGTCTTGGGAAATGAAACAAAAAGCAAGTAAAACATAATGACTTTAGTGTATATAGCTTTCTAGAAGAAATTAATGAAGTGATCTTTAAACAAAAATCTATTTTTAGATATCCTAGCTGACTCTCTCCATAAAATATATTAAATAAAATTAATTATAGACTGTTAAATGAACTAGCTTGAAGCACATTCGTTTAGATGGCAACTATTATGTTTATTGGCTGCCTTCTATTTACTTGTCCTCTCCTTATTTTTGTAGAATTTCCTGCCAATGCTTATGACAAAATCTGGCTTTTCAGGTAATCCTACTATGTTTAACCTCTGAAGAATGTTCTCCTCAAGGTTTCTTTACTTCTCTTTTTCTACCAAATAAAAGGTATCTCTTGTTGTGTTTTAGCCAGCCCAATATTTATGATGAAAAATAGTTTATGTAGTTGATTACAGATAATTTGTTGATGTAAAAATCCTCTTTGTAGTATTACCATTTAATTAGATAATTGGAGACAAAGTACCTTAAAGGCAAGATGGCAAGCCTGGCAAGAGATCATGATTTGAGTGGAGCCGAGAGATGTAGAGTGTAGTTCCTGATACCCCTAAGTCACCTCACATAGAAAGTCATATATAAACATTGCAAGGGTACCCACAAGGCAGTATTGTGTAGAAATTAATTTACCTTTTAACATCAACTTTTTTGACAGCCTGGAGCTAACTGGGTCTCCCTCTATGTATATTCACTGTCCAATGAAACAGTTATGGTCATAAGAACTCAGAAAAGTCCTCAACTGAGAAAAAGTGAATTTCTGCTCTCCAACTGTACTTTGACTACAAGCTATGGGATTTTTCTAAGACATCTCATCATACGTAAGATCTCTTCAAGACCAGGAAGTGACTTGTGAACCCTACCACTGGCATTCTTACCTCTTCTCACCTTTTCCAATTGTTGTCAAGTCAAAAATGTCAGTTTGGCTCAAATAAACTCATAAGAATTCTTTAAAAAAATTAAAATAATAAAAACAAGAAAGTGTGAAATGGTAAAGAATTTCTCACTCTATGTTGCTACTACTAAAAGTTAAGGGTAACTCTCTTCATATTCCCTTTTTCCATGCTCATACATTTTGAGGGTCTCAGGTTCAACTAGATGTAATTTATCAGCCCTCTGTGAAAATCTCCTTCAAGTTGCAAGTGGTCACTTTTCTCTATGTTCTTTCAGGTATGAATAAATTAATCCATCCAGAATTCCCATGGCTTCCTCAGAAGGCCCTATTACTTTGATTAAGGAACTGTACCAGCACTGGAGAAAACAGTAAGTACTCAAATATGGTCCTGACTTATATTTTGGTATTATCCCTGAAAAAGTGTTTTTTTCACTCTGTGGGTCCTGGGCACTTTCAATAACCCTCAATAGTTACCTGTCAAACATTTGCCTGTCCACTGGATAGATTACTGGGTAATGGACAGGTATTCACATTTTAAGAATAGAATCCTAAAACATCAAAGTATGTGGTTTCTGGAGTATTTGGTAGAATGTGATATATTTTAATTTGCATCCTGTGAGTCTTATTGGAACTGGAGGGAAAAGGAAAAACCAGTCATACGAATTTTGTCTTTATTTACTATTTTGAAACTATGTTCATCACGAATTTGCATTAATTTTGATTTTTTAAAAAAATATTGCACTGAAATGTTTGTACCTTTATTACTGAGTTCTTTGAAAACTCCTTAAGTTTTGTGTCACTCACTTAACCCTAATTTTTTATTTCCATTTTAAAAATAAGTTTATGTACAAATTACACAAATGATTTCAATGTTAAACTTTTAGGAGAATGAATATATATATATCAGCATATATTGATTATATCAATATATCAGCATATATTGACTACTCTAATCATATAGTAGAGAATAATGTGAATAATGTGTGTGTTCAAAGAGGAGATGCTGAGGAAGAAGATGACAGTAGTTGTAAGTGAATCATATGAATCATATGAATAATCAGTGAATTTTAGTCATTAGTTAACTAAAAAGTCAATGAGTCTTAGGTTAAATGCAAATTTGATAGATGTAGGTTTCAGAGAAGGGGAATTATTATGTTTGCTTTCATTCCTTTGTATGGGTTCCTATTCTTTTTGTGTGTGTGTGTGTGTGACAGGGACAGAGAGAGGGACTGATAGGGACAGACAGACAGGAAGGGAGAGAGATGAGAAGCATCCGCTCTTTGTTGTGGCACCTTAGTTGTTCATTGATTTCTTTCTTATATGTGCTTTGACTGGGCGGGGGGGCTACAGCAGATTGAGTGACCCCTTGCTCAAGTCAGTGACCTTGGGCTCAAGCTGGTGACCTCGGGGTTTCAAACCTGGGTCCTCCATGTCCCAGTCTGATGCTCTATCCAATGAGCCACTACCTAGTCAGGCTATGTATGAGTTCTTATTCTTAGGAGAATTTTATTGCTATAAGACCAACCTAGATATCTAAGCATGACAAGGGGACATGTCTAATAAGTAAACTCATTAAAAAAAATGATGAGCAAAATAACTGCATGGATTACTTAAACATGAAGAAAATAGCTATATTCAGTTATGTCCATAATCAAGAGGTCAGGGTTTTAATAATTAATACAACTTCTTATATTGCAATAATCTCTATATGTGAGAGAGTGTATATATGTTTAACTTAAGTACTTAGTATAAAGCAGTGGTAGTCAACCTGGTCCCTACCACCCACTAGTGGGCATTCCAGCTTTCATGGTGGGCGGTAGCAGAGCAACCAAAGTATAAATAAAAAGATAGATTTAACTACAGTATGTTGTTTTATAAAGATTTATTCTGCCAAACTTAGTGAAAATCTGACATAAAGTACTTGGTAAGTAATTATTATTATATGCTTTAACTTGCTGTAACTCTGCTTTATAAATTTTATAAAGTAAAGTTACTTCCCTACTTTATAAATCACCATTACTGTGGAACTGGTAGGCGGTTAGAAAATTTTACTACTAACAGAGATACAAAAGTGGGCGGTAGGTATAAAAAGGTTGACTACCCCTGGAAAGGTTTATGTATATCTGGATGCTAGATTGAAACCACTCAGTTCTTTCTTTCTACTTGCATTTTCTTATAAAAATGAAAAAAGCCTCTGTTCAAGACCACTTAAGATATTTTTCTCCTGATGTAATCAGAATGAGCATGGTTGGAGAGCTCAGTGAAGCAAGGATAAAAAAAAACAGGCACCTGTTCTAAGCATATCTTACAATGCTTATAAATTAGAGATTAATAATTGGTGGAGGAACCTACAGAGCTAATAACATACATAGTTCTATTTTCAAAAGTAGTTATGGGTTGCTGCAAGTAAAATACTGTATCTCCTTTGGCGGTATGATTAAATAAAAGTTCTGGTTAAGCAGGAATTTCTGTTGTGATATGAAATTCAAATTAATAAGAAGAAATTCAAATGCACTGAAATTTATTAATAGTCATGAAAGTCTTTAATCAAGATACAACTTCAGGCTTAAGAGGAAGAGAAATAATTAATCACTACTACTAACAAACAAAAAGTAAAACTAAATAAATAACAACAATAAAAACACTTTATTAATAAGCATGTAAATATACCTCTGTAATTTGTTTAAATTATTTCCTTCAAAAAACATTAGCTGACTATCTTTTTTTGGCCACATAATTTATTTATGCATATAATTATTTACAGTGTTTAAAATGCTAATAATTTATTAATTTTAGTTAATATATTAATGTAACACTTATTAAGGAGACTCAGAATATTAATTTATTAAATACTCAGAGGTAAGTACTGTTATCATCTCATTTTGCGAATGACAGTTGAGATATATAAATGCTTATTTTATTGTTTAATTACAATTGATATTCAATATTATTTTATATTAGTTTCAGGTATACAATATAGTGGTTAGACAATCATATACTTTACAATTTATTACCCCCCCCCATTTATTTCCAGTACAAACATGGCACAATACATAGTTATTGCAATATTGTTGACTATATTCCGTATACTGAACTTTATTTACATTCCCATGACTAGTTTGTAACTCCCAATTTGTACCAAGTACCTTGCTCAAAGTCACACAGACAGTCAGTGGCAGAGCCTGAACTTGAATCCAGAAAGAGTGGTTCCAGAGTCCATGCTATTGCCAACTACAAAGGAAGAGGCCTTCTTATTTATAAAATATTTGCATATTATACAATAATTATATATGTATGTAAATGAAAGCATATATATATATATTGTGTGAAATAACCAGAGTTATTAAAACTCAAAGAAAAATGACAAAATATTAGAGCTAAAAGAGCCTTTAAAGGTTATTTAGTTTAACTTACACATTTCAAAGAAGAAATGGGATCCAGGGACATATACTTGTCCAAGGTTACAAGACAGCCAATGGAAAAGGTAGAACAAGATCTCAAGACTTACTTTCAATTTCATATTTTCATTACACTAAGTTGCCTTTGCTATGATTAATTTAAATAAATATATCAAAATTTATATTTTAACTCAATTTTACCTTCAAATGGTCACTTTCCAAAGATATATGCTTACACTAGTGATGCTGTGTTTCACCAGATGTTCTCATAACTTATTCCTTGACGTTATCATTAAGACCAGTTTGAGCTTATCAAGAAAAATTAGTCTTAACACAGAATGGTCATACCCTAACATATCTTGCTCTTGACCAAAAAAGGTATTTTTATATTGATTCTTAGCTTCATTGTTCAGAGTTGGTTCCCAATGGCATTTTATATTTCACAAAATTCAACTATCCTTAAAACAAAAAGATTTGTCACTGTGGAGCTTATTGTGAAGTATGTAATTCGAGCTCTCAGTAGAATTTTATTTTATTTTATTTTATTTTTGTATTTTTTTGAAGTGAGAAGCAGGGAGGCAGAGAGAGAGACTCTCATGTATGCGGGACTGGGATTCACCCAGCATGTCCACCAGGGGGTGATGCTCTGCCCATGTAAGGCATTGCTCTGTTGCAACCAGAGCCATTCTAGCCCCTGAGGTGATGATCATGGAACCATTCAGAGCGCCCAGGCCAACATTGCTCCAATAGAACCTTGGCTGAGGGAGGGGAAAAGAGAGATAGAGAAAAAAAAAGAGGGGAGGAGTGGAGAAGCGGATGGGCATTTCTTCTATGTGCCCTGACTGGGAATCAAATCTAGGACATCCACACAACGGGCCAATGCTCTACCACTGAGGCAACAGGCCAGAGCTCTTGGTAGAATTTTAAATGAGAAATCTATAATTTTTTGCTCTGGCCGGAGAGTTTGGTTGGTTAGAGCATCATCCCGAAGCAGAGAGGTTACTGGTTCTGTCTGTGGCCAGGGCACATAGAAGAACAGCTTGATGTTCTTCTCTCTCTCTCTCCCCCCCTTCCTCTCTCACTAAAATGAATAAATAAAAATAAAATAAAATTTTCTTGAATAGGAGTATAAATCAAATAAGTATGTAACCTTTCAAAGTAACAGCTTAGGGAAGCATAACCATTTGAATGTTTGTTTTCTAATAAGTTTATTTAAAATAATAATAATAATAATAATATTAGAAATCCCATGCTCTAAAATTTCAACCCATTGATGGATTCCAGGAAAATAATATGTTTGTGTGTATGTGTGTATTATATTCTGTTGTATTTCTGGGGTGACTTTTTCCAGATGTAGAGGTTCCAAATAAAGAATACCATTCATTCTCCCAGAAAAAGGAGGGTTGTGTATGTGCATATGTATGATGAATACCTTGGTGTGGTATGTAGGAAATGCTGATGGTATAGTTGGAGATGTTGTACGAGTCATTAAGTAACTCAGAAAGAGTTAGGACTGAAGCAAAAATAATGTATATCAGAATAAAATTACAGGGAAGGTCAGATGAAACAAGTAGTATAAAGAGGCAGAGAAGAAAAGCTGGAGCAGGAGAATTAAGGAAGATTTTAAATTTGAAACTTTAAGTTATTAGTGATATCAGTGATAATCCCAACATTGGGAAGGCACGGAAAGAGAATAGTCTCAGTTTCAGATAAATTTACCCTTAAGATTGATAGTCATTTGTTTTAACCTTCTTATAATTCCATCTGTGAATGACTGATGGAGATGGATAGATAGATATATAATGATAGATGATAGATAGATAGATAGATAGATAGATAGATAGATAGATGATAGTTACAGAGGTCAATCACAGAACAAATAATAGAAAGTCATTAACACTGATGGTCATCTTAAAATAAAAATAACCAGACTTTACATATTTTCAATTACTCTGTCACTGTTGTCAGTCACTGAAACACACAATGGAACCTACAAAACTGTCAAAGAGTTATTTATCCAATTTCTTTGTACCTTACATATGCTTGAGTTGTTAAGTATTGAAGGATCACCTGAATTTAAGGCATTTGTCAACTTTTAGAATTAAATGACACTGTTCTAACACTTGATAAAATGTTACAAATGTAACAAGAGGAAAATGCAATGAACTAAATCAAAATGAATTTTGAGAAGTTGCTAGTCATTTTGTTATTCCAGTGAAATAAAGAGCCATCAAAAACTAAGCAAATATTGAAAATATTTCCCATTTTTGTCCAGATGTGGAATAGCCATGGGAGTGTTACTTAAGCATAAAAAAGAATGAATACTTGACATTTGTGACAAGATGGGTGGACCTTGAGGGTATTATGATAAGTGAAATAAAGAAAGAGAAATGCCATATGATACCACTTATATGTGGAATCTACAAAACAAAATAAATGAAAAAAATAGAAACAAACTCATAGTTACAGAGAAGAAATTGAAGGTCACCAGGTGGGAGAGGAGTTGGAGGGGTTGGAAATGGAGAAAAAGTGAAAAAGATTGAGAAGTATGCATAGTCAATTATTAAAATAGTCATGAGTATATAAGGTACAACATAAGAAATAGAGTTAAAAAATATTGTAGTAATTCTGTATGGTTCTATATAGGTACTGTATTTATCAGCATAATCTCTTTGAAAAATACATCAATATCTAACCACTATGTTGTTACACCCGAAACAATTACAATATTGTATGTCAAGTATAATTTTAAAATAAATGAAAAAATAATAGTGCCATTCACTAAAAAAAAAAGAAAAAAAATCCTTTAACTTATTTTCACCAGTGTGGGATTAGAAACACCTTTTTTCTTTAACTTTTCACAGGATGCATTTATAGGAAAGGAATTATAAATAAATAAATAGCAAATTTATGCTTAAATTGTCTAAACTAACCCTAGGCTAAATTAATTCCCTAGGCCTAAAGGTGTCCAGCTTTGCTCTCTGTGTAGATAATAACATAGAGGGTAAACTCTTGGTCTATGTCATAAATAAAAGTGAACGAGCCAGCAGGTAAATTTAATAAGAAAAATATATATTTTCTTTTCACAGCTACAGGTTTGGAGGACCAGTGCCTGTTTAATATATTCAGGTACTTGTTAAGTTCCCTGGCTATGGTGGGGGAGGGAGTTGTCATTTCCTGTCATAAAAAGGCAGGAGGTTGTGGTAGAGAAAGTAAAAATAGCACCACATTACCACAAAGAAGTGTGCTGTACTCCATTTTGTGTGTGTGTGTGTGTGTGTGTGTGTTGAAGAGGTGATACTTTTTAAAACTGACTTTTAGTTATACTTCTTTTGATCATAATACATTGTGGCTGCTTAAATATATATTCTGTTCTCAAGAGTTTAGATTTTTAAAAAGGGTAATGAACATGCTTTGAGTCTAATACTATGCCTTACATCATAGATTGCAGATAAATATGGGGAATTTGTAGTTGGATAATTTTTGAAATGTCAAATAGACATTAAGCTTTTGGGGACCACTGCTACTGTGAAGGTTGTTACTTCTTTTTGTTTCTGAAGTTACTTAAGTTTTATTCCCAAACATTTAAGTATATACCCTGCGATTATTTTAAGAAACCATGGAGGAAATCATTTAGTTTAATAGTATGGCATTCAGTCCTCATTTTATTCATTGGCAGATTACCGATAAGGATGAACAAATTTTCTTGTTATGAAAAAAACAGTTCTACAAAGAGAGAGAGAGAGAGAGAAATAGATGTAATTTTCAGTAAATAATACAGGGAAGTTCTGGCTTGACCTGTGGTGGCACAGTGCATAAAGCATCAACCTGGAACACTGAGGTCGCTGGTTTGAAACCCCTAGCTTGCCTGGTCAAAGCACATATGGAAGTTGATGCTTCCTGCTCCTCCCTCTTCTCTCTCTCAGTCTCTCTCTCTCTCTCTCTCTCTCTCTCTCTCTGTCTCTGTCTCTTTCTCTCTCCTCCTCTCCCCTCTTCTCCTCTAAAAAAAAAAAAATACAGGAAAGTTCTTTAAAAAGTGGCCTCTGTAATCCCCAAATGTTTTGCAGTGACCAATAGCAAGACATTTTGATGAAAAAAATAGCTAGAAATTACTAAATATGTATTTAGATTTTATAATTTGAAGATCCTTTAAATGACATCCTGAATTACACAAATCTGAATAACTTAAAAAATGGTTCTGAAAACATGTTAGAACATTTGTACTATCTATTTAACAGATGTTTCCTAGTGTCTGCTAATGGACATTTATTTAGTACAGGTCTGTTCTAAGTGTTATGAGAGATGAACAGATGATTAAGACAGAATCACTACTGTCAAGGAGCTTATAATTTAGTAGATATATAGGTACTATGCCATCAGACAGGATGAAACACATCAGTCTATAATAAAGTTACAAACAATATGCTGCGGGAAGTCAAATCGGAGAGAGATAATTCCTATTTGAATGACTCAAGGAAGTCTTGGAGGAAGATACGAACTAATCAAAAATTTCCTTTCTATCAAGGATTTTCCTATCAAAGTGGGAAGGTGAGGAAGGGGATAAGAACATTAAAAAAACATTCAGGCAAAATTAAAAGACAGAGACATCAAGGTACATGATATAGTCAAATATAGCCTGCCATTGTGAAAGCCTAGAGAATTTGGAAGAGTATAATAAGAGATCTGGCTGGAAAGAGAAAATATAGCTTTGAATGTCATATTTTCAGGCCATCACAATGTGGACATTTGGAGGATTTTGCACAAGTGCACGATATACTTAAACCTCTATCTGATAAAGACAGCTGCAGAAATTTGTTAGTCTAAAATAAGAATGTTATGCTACTTAACATAATAAAATAGGAAGTAGGGCTATTACTCATGTCAAAATGTTGTGAACAGAGATAAAATATGAATGTTTTTGTTCTTCCTTCTGAAATACCACGGGGTGCTACTGATACTGTGCTAGAAAGGTATATAAAGTTTGCATTTGCTGGATGAGATTTCTTTTTTGTTTGCCTATTTATTCCAGCTAAAAGATACCACTCTATCCTTTGAGTCAACCCAAAGTAAAAGTTCTTAGTATTTTTGTAAGAACATCTGCAAAAGAGTTTAGAGAAAAGGCATTTTCTGCATACTTTTCAACTCAAACCATGGACTGAGAAAATCGATATATTTTCTACTTTTAAATCTAAAGAACAAGATCACACAACATTAGCCTGTCCACTCCTCTTTCATTATATCCTAATTTTGAATTGTATTGCTATCTCCTTCAGTGAAATAATGAATCATCAAAAATGAATCAAATATTGTAAATAAAGTCACTCACTAAAAAATTACTTTCTGCCTGACCTGTGGTGGTGCAGTGGATAAAGCGTCGCCCTTGAATGCTGAGGTCACCAGTTCAAAGTCCTGGACTTGACTGGTCAAGGCACATATGAAAGTTAATGTTTTATATCCCCCCTCTCTCCTCTTTAAAATGAAAAAAGAAAAATTACTTTATTTAGTAACATAGTATTATGAAATGAACTCAAGTATGTAAAATTCTAGTTAAATATTGCCCATGCACAATGCTTCAGGGACTGACATGATCTCACATTTGATTTGAGATTGGGTCTATAATCCTTTAGTATATTTCAACTTTTGGGGTTTTTGAGAATCTAGTACCTAAAAGATTAGTGTGGAAAGAAGAAAAATTGTCATATAAAAGTATTATTAGACTCAATTTTCACTACCTTTTTCAGTCAATATATTTGATGTCACGTCATAGAAATGCGACAACAGTTCTTATGAGAACCTACAATATAATTTGATGCTTTATGTTTCATACTGGAGACATTCTTATTCCAGTCTTGGGTTATAAATATGTCCAAGTAAATATACCATAATCTGAGTTCTTGGATCATGTGTACAGTATATGTGACACTATGGTCTTTGAGGTTAATCTAAGAATCTCCCCATTTGATTCCTGTAGTCATCCTTTGGGAGAAAGACTCAGGACAACAGACACTTATCCCTTTAACATTTTACAGTTGTAACTCTTTTCTTAAATATGGTGGCTTACCAAAAAAAAAAAAAGTATGTACTAAAAGTGATGTGCTATCTTATTTGCTTCCACCTCAACCAGGAGGCATGTACTTGTCATAAAGTCTTCATCACTGGTGGAACATTAGTAAAAAAATCCATCCAATCATCTGATTTTTATGACACTTTAGTGTCAGTAATGAAGGATGATGCCTCTAAGAGTCAAGAGTTTTCAATAGACTCAGTTTGTTTCTCCTAATCAGTAGGGTTGTACAGCTATAAGGAGAACTGTAGAACCACAGTAATTTCACTCTCTGAGCAGTGACTCAAGGACTTGTCAGGATTATATTTTGAAGTGAGAGACAAAGTAAATTCTGATTAATTTATAAGATCACTTTACAAGCACAGAACACATGGTAAAAGATTAAGAAGTAACTGACCAGAATTCTGTTTGGTTAGAGTACCAGATAAGCCAAGTTACAGAGAAACAGAAAAAAAGACAGGTCCAACAAAGACAAAACTGCCACTTGGGGAGGATTATACAGGTATTCAATCACTTGGGATAGCAGTGTTCAGTGTCTGGTACCCTTCTCCCATGCCTGATGCAAAGTCTGATCTAAGGACAGAATTCATTTTCTGTCATATAAAATCCAAGAATGAACTTCTTATATTTTAGATTAATTGCCTTGTTTTTAAGATTTTAAATGTTCTATGGGCATTTTTAGAATAATTATTGTATTAAGAGTTTAATAGGTAGTTTTTACAGTAATCACTAAGGACTAAAAATTCCACTTACATTTTAGTATTTAAAATCTTAAATTTTCAATCATTTCCCATCAGGATTGTTTATGCAGTTTCTGAAAATCCCAGTGTCTGCTGAGAGGTTTCCATGATACTTTTTTTGTTACATAAAACAAAATGCTATAGATTTTGGGTAGTATAGTGTGGAAAAATGACTCCAAAGTATAAGTAAAATACAAGTAACTATGGCAGGTGGACTATTAAATACCAAGACCAGAGAAAGTTGTTATGCTGAGCTGAAGGGCAAAGTATATAGAAGCTCTGGAATCTATTGCACATGTTCTAGAAATTCTGAGTTTGTGGGGAGTTTGACATTACCCAGAAAAAGTGGGCAAGATTTAGTTCTTGTACTTCAGCTTTAAAGGCAGGTGTCTGGAATTCCTACCCTAAATTTTCTCCGTACAGCAAAAGTCTCATACATAAGAAAAATAAGTTTCAGTCTCCACCAATAAATGAAAAAGAATTTGTCCTTTCTTTGTTCTTTTCTTAAAATTTATTTTATTGGGGTAACACTTGTTAACATAATTATACAGGTTTCAGATGCCCAACTGTACAACACATGTCTGTACACCGTATCGAGTGTTCAGCCCCCCAAGTCAAGTCTCCTCCCATCACCATTTATCCCCCCTTTACCCTCCTCCACCTTCCATCCCTGGCATCACCAACTGTTGCCCATATGTGATTTCACTCATATGTGGAATCTAATGAACAAAGTGAACTAACCAGAAAAATAGAGACAGACTCATACACAGAAAGAAGATTGACAGTTTTGGGGGGTAGATGACTGGGTGACGGGGGTGGAGAGATTGAGAAAAAAGGGCAAACTCCTTTCTTTTTTCTTGAAGGAGGGCTTTTTTCGCAATCCTTGCAATCATACCATGTTAAGTAGCTACCTACACCCCAAATCAAGAACAACATTGAGGTAAGGCCCCAGAGACTGATTTAATTTTCCAATATACTCTTAATGCTTTTACCAGAATCTATAAGGTTGGTTTATATCTTCACTTTTGTAGCCTATTAACCCTATGCAATAGTATATAAGGCACACTCTCAAAGCAAAAATAAAAACTACAAGAGAAAGACTGCAAAAATAGTAAAAAGGGTCAGTAGGACCTGATTATCTCAGATCTTAGTTTATTTCATGTAACTTGGAAGCTTATAACTTTCCAGCGGGGGGGGGGCAGTTTTCTTTTCCAAATGCTCATGTCTGGTCTGAAACACAAGGTGGACATTCAGAAAAACTGAGGAAAATTCCCACAGCCATGTCAGCACTGAGAAGAAATATTATGTGCATTTTTCTTACTGTAGCATAACTTATAATCTTTTCATCACTTTTACAAAATGAAAATGCTTGAAATTTAATGTGTAAAATAGAACTTTGTAATATGGTGATTTTTATTTTCGATAAAATGTTAGGATACACATCCAAAGTGGTAAAGACAGGACACACTGACAGCCAGATATTTGGCTACAGGTAATTCTAAACCATGTGCTATTAAAAGCGATTTACTACTTTCTCTTGCATGTTAACTATGTATAAATAAAGATTTGAGATTCACTATGGATCATAAGTTAAACAACAGTCAACAAAATGGAGAAATATTTAAATTGTTTACAAAAGAATAACATATATGAGATTATCTCATTAGATTGAGTTCTATTTGAAATGTTCAAAAAACTTATTTGAATCTACTTGAGTTTCTACTATATGCAAAACAGCTGGACATTTCAGGGTGGAAGGTTATATAAGTCAGTAAAACAGAAAAGGCAGTCTTATCAGGTAAGGAGTTCAAATTGTGTTAGATGTATAAGAAAGAAACATATTTCTAATACAAAGTACTACTGGAAACAATGAGGGACAGGTAAATTAATCAACAAATTATCTTGAACAAATGGTTAACTTTAGAAAAATATCAATTAAGATTATTTTTATAATTAAATTTTATTTTTTTCTTTTATTTTTTTTTAGGTGGGAGGAGGGAAGATAGTGAGGCAGACTCCCACATGCACCTCAACTGGGACCCACTGGCTAACCCTACAGAGGGCTGATGCTCAAGTACAAAGCGATTTTTAGCACCTGAAGCTGATGCACTCCAATGAGCTATCCTCAGCTTCCAGGGCCACACAGAAACTAATTAAGACACTGGATATGGGATGGGAAAAAGGAGAGAAGGGGAAGTGGGAAGTGGAGTGGAAGGGGGAGAGAAGCAGATGATTGCTTCTCCTGTGTATCTTGACCGGAAATTGAACCCAGGATGTCCATATGTTGGCTGATGCTCTATCCACTGAGTCATTGGCCAGGGCCAGATTTTATCTCTCAATCACAGTTTATATTCAACACTATTTTGTATTAGTTTGAGATGTACAGCATAGTAACCAGGAAATCTTATATACCCACTTGGCATCATACAAAGTTATCACAATATTATTGACCATACTCCCCATGCTGTACTCACATCCTTATGATTGTTTTGTAAGTATCAATTAGTACTTCTTTTTTTTTTTTACTTTAAAACCTTTATTTTTAGTACAAAGAAAAATAATCCTTGTGGTATACTTGTAAACCGGGGTGGGACTGTGATGTCAGATATAGTGACCTACCTGCGTAACCGACTTATCCCAAATGCTGCTCTAATGCTCTCAATGTGAACAAAAATACATCTGGACAGTTTCATCTTCCTCCATGAGTTAAAAATATTGTTGCCAGCTGTACTTGGCTGGTTCGGATGCTTCAGGCAGAGCTGCAAGAACTTTTTGGAAGACATTTACCTCTTTTTGGGAGACATGACAAAACAGCCAGTGACCTGAGTAATCCGCTGGTGGAAAAAAGAAAGGCTGCAAGGTGTCAAACCGAGCAAAGCTGAAGTGTAACCCAGGAGTTGTCTGTCACTGCCGCCCGTGCCAGGGGCCACACTGTCCCATGTTCAGGAAGCTGAAGCAGCACACAGTGTCAGCACCAGCCCAACTGCATGCTCCATGGACGCAGGATTCCCCTGAAGACCCAGCTTCTCCCCAGAAAACCCTCTCTAGGTCGCTGACCACCCCAGGGCCTCGGTGCGGCGGTTGAACATACCTTTCCCCACTGTGACTGTGTGAACGAAGGCAGCTCTCAGATGTCCCCTGAGCCCATATGCAGAGCAGCTATCCCACAGCTCTGTGTCCCGTCATGAACACATAAAACCATCAATGTACCCCGTTTACACAGGGATCATCTCTTCTTACGCTCATATTTTGGCTAAAATTCAACAAAATTTTCATGGAGCACTGATTCACCCTGTAGTGACATCAGTCTGGGTACATCTATATTCCCGGAAATCAAATTACTCTGTATTTCATAATTTCTCCCAAATACTCTGCTTCCTTCAGTCACCACTGATTGGGTACCTACCACGTGCCAGGCATTCCCAAGACTGTATTTTTGTCTGGAGCTAGACACATGGGCAATACGTGAAGAACACTGTATGACCATCGCCATGGGAGGCCCCACTGCCACCAGCGCATGGCACCAGGAAGAGGCAGAACCTGAAGCCCTTCACCCCCAACCCCGTGTTCTTAGTACCTGGATCGTCCAAGACACTTACAAAGTAACACTTTTACACAACAATGTGAATGTACTTAACGCTACTGAACTGCACATTTAAAAATGGTTAAGATGGTAAATTTTATGTCATGTGTATCACGCCACAATTTAAAAAATCAACAACCTGAATTGCGTCAAGAGCAAACATCAGACGAATGCAAACTGAGGGACATTCTACACAATGGGCCTAAGCCTTCAAGTGTACAGGTTATGAAAGACCAGGAAGGGCAGGGTCGAGGAGTTGTTTCTAGCCTAAAGGGGCCTCAAGGTTGGCCACGCCAGGCTCGACTGGACCCTTTTGCTACAGGGGACGTCACTGGGACAAACGGGGACTTTTTTTTTTTTGTATTTTTCTGAAGCTGGAAACGGGGAGAGACAGTCAGACAGACTCCCGCATGCGCCCGACCAGGATCCACCCAGCACGCCCACCAGGGGGCGATGCTCTGCCCCTCTGGGGCGTCGCTCCATTGCGACCAGAACCACTCCAGTGCCTGGGGCAGAGGCCAAGGAGCCATCCCCAGTGCCTGGGCTATCCTTGCTCCAAAGGAGCCTTGGCTGCGGGAGGGGAAGAGAGAGACAGAGAGGAAGGAGAGGGGGAGGGTGGAGAAGCAGATGGGTGCCTCTCCTGTGTGCCCTGGCCGGGAATCAAACCCAGGACTCCTGCACGCCAGGCCTACGCTCTACCACTGAGCCAACTGGCCAGGGCCTAATTAGTACTTCTTAATCCCTTCATCTTTTTCATTCAGCCCTCCAAACCCCATTCTCTTTTGCAATCATCGATTTGTTTTCTGTATCTCCCATGCTTTTTTTTTGTTATATATTTCTTTACATAAACTAATTCCTTTATGTAAATTTCCTGAAAGTTCTTTGATTTCGATTGGTTTATAAATATTATAGTTATCTTTGAAATTAAGAAAACATCTCTTTAGAGGTTTTATTACAATTATACTACAAGATAAAAATAGTTTTGATTTTCAAACCTGTATATTTTGTATTCTTATCCAAAAATAGTGCATGGCTTTTTTAATTAATTAATTTATTTATTCATTTTAGAGAAGAGAGTCAGAGAGAGAGAGAGAGAGAGAGAGAGAGAGAGAAGGGGAGGAGCAGGAAGCATTAACTCCCATATGTGCCTTGACTGGGCAAGCCCAGGGTTTTGAACTAGAAACCTCAGCATTCCAGGTCGATGCTTGATCCACTACACCACCACAGGTCAGGCTCATGACTTTTAATTTATTGAAATATTCTTCATGGATTTCAGGAAGTTTGTAGTTTATTTAATATAGATCTTATATATTTTTTGTTCATTTTATTAATAAGTACTTTATATTTTATATATTTATATATGTGTTTTAAAATTATACTTTAATTATTTAATTATTCAATACTAGTACACAGGAAAGTTATGTCACTTTATTTTGTTTATAACTACCTTATTGAATTTTCTTGTTAATTTTAGTAATGTTTCTCTTCATTTTTTAAAATTTTCCAGCTATGTAATCATATTATTTATAAATATAATATATTTTTCTTTCCCTATATCTTTGCTTTTACTCTTTAACTTCTATTTTTGATTAAATTGTATTGGTCAGAATTAAAAAAAAAATACTATGGGAGTTCCCAGGTAAGTATGATCAAGACTAAGCAGAGGATAATGAAAGCCTTTATTAAGAAGGTAATTTTTTGGCTCTGGCCTGTTGGCTCAGTGGTAGAGCATCAGCCTGGCGTGCGGGAGTCCCAGGTTCGATTCCCGGCCAGGACACACAGGAGAAGCACCCATCTACTTCTGCACCCCTCCCCCTCTCCTTCCTCTCTGTCTCTTTCTTCCCCTCCTGCAGCGAGGCTCCATTGGAGCAAAGATGGCCAGGGCGCTGGGGATGGCTCCTTGGCCTCTGCCCCAGGCGCTAGAGTGGCTCTGGTTACAACAGAGCAACGCCCAGGAGGGGCAGAGCATCACCCCCTGGTGGGCGTGCCAGGTGGATCCCGGTCGGGCGCATGCGGGAGTCTGTCTATCTCTCCCTGTTTCCAGCTTCAGAAAAATACAAAAAATAAAAATAAAAAAATAAAAAGGTAATTTTTTGTAGTGGCCTTGAAGGATAAGAAGGTTTTCAATAGGTAAAGATTGGAAGAACATTTTAAGCAAAAGGAAAATTAAGAACACAGGCAATGGAGATAGGAAGGCACATGGAATGTCTGCAAGGATCTAGTTTGACTATGAAGCTTAAGAAAATGACTGAATTGTTATTGATTTTGCCCTTTAAAACTCAAGGAAGACTCTCAGGTTTGAAGCCTCTCTGATTTGATTCTCTGGGAACATTTTCAAAATGTAGACACTGGCTTCACATTTTGGTAATTAAAAATCAGTTCATCTTGTAATATTCATTTTAACATGCACTGCAACTAGCCCAGGTAACACATTTTGAGAAACCTTCCTTAAGAAAAAGGGAAAGAAAAAAAAAGATAAAGGGAAAGAATAAAAATAGGAACTTATAAATCATGTGGGTTAGATCAAGACCCTAAGAGATGGGAACTATGAAAAAAAAGTGACTAAAATATCTATATCTATCATCTCTCTCTCTCTCTCTCTCTCTCTCTCTATATATATATATATATATATATATATATATATATATATATTTAATAAGTGGTAAGAGCAAGAAAGTGGATAGCTACCAAAGTAAAGATTTCAATAGCCTCTGGAGTTATTGACCCTTAATTTCCATTGGTGTGCCCTGGTCTCTGGGATGTGAAATGATGAAATGATTGTAAACTAAGATATCTGAGTAAACTAAAACAAAAAACAAACAAGAACTAAAATCAGCGTGACTGGGTATTATTCATTGGTGATGTCAAGTTGAGTGATGACCATCTTGGGTTCTCCAAGTAATTGAAAGAGTACTACTCAGATCAGAGAACCAAGATGCTCTGTCTACTAAAAAGGAAATGGGCTTCAGATCTCAGCAGAGATATTTAGACTCAGCTAAGTGAAAAAATATTCTGGAACAATGACACTGCTTACAATAACTGCATTGCTTGTCCTCACACAGGTATTTTCTCCCTTCATAAAGTTGGCCTATGGGAAATCATAGAAGGTGTCAAAGGTAAGACAAGTTGGAAGTCTGACTGAATGTGGTATCCAGGTAGAACAACACCCCCCATTTTAAAAAAACACAACATTTCAATGAAACACTAGAACACAGTAATGGAACATACTAATGGAGCTAACTAGGCAAAGACTTTCTAAAGCAGCAGTTCTCAACCTGTGGGTTGCGACCCCGGCGGGGGTCGAATGACCAAAACACAGGGGTCGCCTAAAGCCATCGGAAAATAAATTGTATATACAGGTTGAGAACCGCTGTTCTAAAGTGTTTTATTATTGTGTTGTAGTCAGCTCTTTATGTTGGACAGGCAGTCACTTGAAGCAATAGGTCTACTTTTTATCAGCTCATTAAGGAGTTTACATAACCAGAATTCTAAAATAAAGTTGGTTTTTGAGCAAGTGGTTGCCTATGACCTATAAATGGATGGTTACTCTGCAGGGCTCCATATCCAAAAATATCATCTCTACTTGCCACTAATATGTCTGAAAGACCACCATTATAAAATAGGCTATTTGATGATTTAACATTTTTAATAATTAAATTTTCTTCATTTTGATGGAAGAAATTCTAACATCTTCATAGATAATAACATTTTTCTCAGAGTAAATCTCAGTAAAATAACAGAAAGCTGTATCTAATTTTTATTTGAGCCAAGTTTTTCCTGGAGAAGCAACCAAATGCATAATATTGCTGAAAAATACTCTGGAACCATATGGAAAATAAAATTTAGTGAAGCTTTAGATTTGGATAACCAGATAAATATTTATAAATCAAAACAACATATTCCTGTGAGAACTCCAAATAAAATGGTTTCTGAACTGTGGGTTGCTGGAAATCAGGGTAAATTCAGGCCCTCGGTTTTATTTTTTCTCTTATTATTTCCTCCTCTGAAGGAAGTAAGTAAAATTAAGGAAGGATACGATCTTGAAAGAAGAAAAATATTGCTCAAGGAGTCTGTCATGTTTCTTCAAATGAATATCTTATTCAATACTGGAGTCTGTTCCAGTTTCTTTTATAATATGGGTTCTTTTTAAAAATAGAAATTCTCAAAATATACTAGTATCCTATAAAAAATGACTCCTTCATTTTTTGTTTTTATCATTCTTAGATAAAGGCATATTTATTTATTTTTATTACAGCACAACTGAATATGGTTTTTTTTTTTTCATTTTTGAAGAACTTTCCTATCACACCAAGCAACTTTTTCTACTAGAAAATGGTGTATAAACAAAGGGAAATTATCCTCAGATCTCCCAGGAAGAAGACAGAGGAATCTTAAGGGAGATGCTGTATTCAGGAGCATTTTAAAGTTACATGCCACTGTATACTAATGAAAATGCATTGAAATGTTGCTGGTAAGGGAATGGCCAACAGCAAAAGTACAGTCTTCAGAAGGGAAGTCTTGAGTTTAAATTTACTACATTTAAACAAAAATTTTCTTAACATTTTAGATGGTTACCCTCTTTTGTGCTTATAAAGTATACTGTACATTACCTATGATCAAATTTATTATATTAGTGGAAATTATCATTTTCTCTCACTGGGTTATAAGGTCTAAGAAGACAGAGATCATATGCCTTTTGCCACTGTCTATATCCCTAGTACCATGTATGGTACCTAACAAATAGTAGATGCTGAATAAATGTTTGATAAATAAATACTGGATGAACTCTTCACATTCTAAACATGGTTCTAGGTACTCTAGGGAATAGAAAAGTGTATAAGACCCAGTCCCTGAGTTCAAGAACTTTCTGGCTTATTTTTTGTAGGGTAAAGTGGGCAGGGAAACAGGGGGCATAAATACATAGACACAAATTACTAACAAAAAGAAAAAGGTAGATGCTTTTAGAGAGGTATAAATGGGGATTTTTAAAAAGGAGTTAACATAAAAGTGTTGAGTCAACCACAAAAGAACAGGAAATTTGAGTAATCGGTATGGCTGATATGCAAAATTTTAGATATATATTCCAGGCTGTGGCAGCAGAATGAGCAAATTCTGTTTGTGGAAGAAAAAATTCATTTACCACTAAGAAGTTCAGTTTGGCTGGATTTCTGGGCATGTGCAGAGAGTATTAGGAAACAAAGCTCTAAAGGTAGATGACAATGTATTTAAGTAAGCCATTGACTGCCAGATTATGTACTTTGTGATTTCTTGGGCAATAGGGAGTCATTGATGCTTTTTTAGAGCTCATTTTAAAAGAAAATATATTTAACAGTGTTATATAGATTGAAGTAAAAAAAACAAAGCTAAAAGATAGAAAAATTTAATAAGGGCCTGAACTAGAGTATAAACAGTAAAACTTGTAAAAAAAGGGAGATGATTATGAAAATAATGCAATTTCAGAAAATTTCAATAATTATTATAATAACTAATGTTTATTGAGCCCTAATTATATATACTGTTATAAAGATTACACAAAGAAAACCAGATAGAAGGTGACGGAAGACAATTTGACTTTGGGTGAGGAGTATGCAACATAATCAAAAGTCAAAATAATATGGAGATGTTTTCTCTGAACATATGTAGCCTGATTTATCAATGTCACTCTATTAAAAATTAATTTAAAAAAAAAGAAAAAAACGATTACAACTCAATTAGTTCTCACATTGACTATAGATTAGATACTATGATTAGTCTCAATTTATCAGTGAGAAAATTAGGGATCAGAGAGGTTTATTGATATACCCAGTGTCGCACAAGTATTAATTGAAAGAGTAAGAATTTAAACCTGGATTATTCTGATTTCTAAACATACATCCCCCTCCTTAGAATGCTGTCACTGCATAGAAAGTTGTTTGGAAGTGGAGAAAGAATCAATGCCTCCAAGACTTTGATACAACCTAGGAAAATAGTAATTTAATAGCAATCGGGAAGTTTAGAGTAGAATTTGGCTTGAACTTTTGAGAGATGATGATTTTTGTTTGAAATATGTTGACTTTTATAACCAAATATTTATATGTACTGAAATTATATTACTTAAGATATTGATCACTTACTTTATGTCTTGGACAGTCCTTGGTTCTGGTATACAGCAAGTAAACAAAATACAGAATAATCCCTGTTTGTATGAATTTAGCAGTCTACTAGTGAAACTATATAAAAACAAAATAAGCAAAAGGCATAGAGTATGTTAGTTATTATTGATAACAGGTAAAACCAATAATGAATGGTGATGGGGAATGCTGGAGAAGTGGTGCAGTTTTATAAATGGAAAGATCAAGGAAAGGCTTGAGAAAAGGTAACATTGGATAAAGGTCTGAAAGAGGTGAGAAAGTGAAACAGGACAATAACTTGGTTAAAGCATTTTAGGCATAAGGAGCTGCCAATTCAAAACTTTTGAGGCAGAAGTGTGCCTGGCTCACTCATCTAACAGCAACAATACAAAGTAGCTGCAGCAGAGTGCAAGGGGGAGAGTCTTAAGAGGTAAGGTTGGAGGAGTAATGGGGACCAGATTATGTAGGATGATGTAGCCCACTATAATTTTCCTCTTAGTGTGATAAAAAGTGATTAGGAAATTTTAATTAGAGGTAACACGAGTTGACAAGATAAGGCATTTTAAATAAATGTAAAAGATAAATTCATTTTTTTTCTGAAGTGAGAAGCAGGGAGGCAGACAGACAGACTCCTGCATGCTCCCAACAGGAATCCACCCAGCATGCCCACCAGGAGGCGATGCTCTGCCCATATGGGGCATTGCTCCTTTGTGGCCAGAGCCATTCTAGCGCCTGAGGTGGAGGCCATGGAGCCATCTTCAGCACCTGGGTCAACTTTGCTCCAATGGAGCCTTGGCTGTGGGGGAGGAAGAGAGAGACAGAGAAAGGAGAGGGTGGAGGGTGGAGAAGCAGATGAGTGCTTCTCGTGTCTGCCCTGGAAGGGAATCGAACCCGGGACTTCCACACGCCTGGCTGACACTCTACCACTGAGCCAACTAGCCAGGGCCAAAGATAAATTCACTTTAATAGTTATAGTGAATTTGAGATGTTGATGAAATATCAAGAGAAGAGTTCTTATATATAATTGGAAGGACATACATCTCAGATGAGATGATATAGATTTAAGAGTCATTGGCTTTAACAGGAGAAGTGAATGAATGTTCAATAGAGGTTGACTGGATGCATATTCGCAACTTCTAATATCAAATCATTGACATTATGGATGGACCTAGAGAACATTATACTGAGTGAAATACGTAAATCAAAAAAAGTTAAGAACTGTATGATTTCACACATAAGTGGAAGATAAAACTGAGACTCATGGACATAAATAAAAGTGAAGTAGTTACCAGAGGGAGGGAAACATTAGGGAGGGGCATCTAAGACAGGGGTTGGGGGAAAGGTGTAAAGAGGGACAAATATAAGGTGACGGAAAATGGTTTGACTTTGGATGATGGGTATACAATATAATCAATAGTTCAAATGCTATAGAAACATTTACTTGAAACCTATGTACTCTTATTGATCAGTGTTACCCTGTTAAATTTAATTTTCTAAATAAAACTTAAAAAAAATCAGTGACATTAGTTGGGAAGGCCTTTTATATAGTTAGAAGGAAGTTCAAAATCCAGGACTTTTCAATTTTTGGTATACCACCTAATTTTTCTTTGTCACCTAATCATAATCACTACCTGCAAAAGTATTTCAAAGATGAATTTCAGTTTATCAACTGAAGGACCTCTCATTTTAACCACACATTTAATATTGATGTTCTTGACAGTTTTACTTCCTTGTACTTTATAACACCATTTCTCTACTTTCACTTTCTTATCTGAGAAATTTTAAGTATTTAACTTCTTTAACCCGAGTGCATAGTTCATGTCACTCTTCTGGACTTTTAATTAAAATGAGCAACATATCTTTGAACAAAAAGTGCTCTTTTAATCAAGAGAAAAATGACACAAAATAACAACAGTAACAATTCCCTCAGAGTCTGAATCAAACACACTTTAAACCATATGGATTTGATAATCCAAAGTAGGATATTTCATAATTCCAATTTTATTTTTTCTTCCCACATATCTTTAAAGTCAGTTAAGTCTTCCTGGATTTCAGAAGGCTTGAGGCAACTACCCAAGTCCCTAAACTAAAGTTTGTTTATTTCAGAACAAAGGTCATTGGCAGAGCTTAATCAAATTTCTGAGAATTTTAGTTCTCTTACTGATGCTATGGCTTGTTTCCTTGGATAATTGAGAGGTGGCAAAATTACCTATGTAAATGGAAGTATTTAAAGTAAGGATTGTCACTTCTCAGACATCTGGGAAGGATTTGGATCAATTTAGTGGCCCTTAAATAATGGTTTAAGGACAATCATATGTGCCTTGATGGGAGGCTACAGCAGAGTGAGTGACCCCTTGCTCAAGCCAGCAACCATGGAGTCATGTCTATGATCCCATGCTCAAGCCAGTAACCCCGTGCTCAAGCTGGTGAGCCTGCACTCAAGCTGGAGACCTCAGGGTTCCGAACCTGGATCCTCTACATCCCACTCCAATGCTCTGTCCACTGCGCCACCACCTAGTCAGGCTCTTCTGTATTTATAACAAGCTCTCAAGTAATGTTGGTTCATAATCACATTTTGAGTAGCAAGGGGCCAGATTACCTTTCAGAATCCTTCTATCTATACTTCTTTGTGATTCTGAAGTATCTTATAGAAAAAGTGGAATAATCATCCTCATTCATAGTAGAACTTCCTATTCAAACTGATAGATTTTTCTACACATAGTTGTTTCTTTTCTTTCTTTTTTATTTTTTGTAAAAATGCCAGACAATATTTTTTTTTCACTTGCAGCTCTTCCATTTTTTCCTACCTTTTAGCTTTCGACACATAACAGAAAAAGTCCCAGAAATGCTGGTCTGTCCACATTGATCATCTCTGAAGAGTTGCAGACCCACTGAATACTAAAGCAAACCTTTCTTCTATGTGAGCCATGAAAAGAAAAACAGCATCCCAAACAACTGTAAAGTGACAGCTTTCATCATATGGGAATTAGAAGAACTGCTATATGACATATTTGTGACCTAACTGGGAAAGAATCAACTGTCATGATGTCCCAGAAGGTTGTATAACAGAATAAACAAAGGGGGAAGATTATAATGGCTTGTCGTCTGCACTTATACACTAGACCTCCATGTAATTACTGTAGACAAATGCAAGGAAAACATGCAGATAGTTCCTTGAAAATCATGTGTAGAGACTCAGACCTCTATGGTAAGAAAGAGGTTGTTTTATAGTCAGTCTCTTCAACCATCAATGATATATCTTTAAGAACAAGCAGCTGTTGATTGTGAATTTAAGTTTTGAACCATCATTTGGCAAAGACAGTTTCTTTGGGAAGAAAAATGCCTGCTAATGATACATGTACTGGGTCAGATGGAGACAATCCAGATTTTCGATACTTCATCTATGCAGTGACATACACTGTCATTCTTGTGCCCGGTCTCATAGGGAACATATTAGCCTTGTGGGTATTTTATGGCTATATGAAAGAAACCAAACGGGCTGTGATATTTATGATAAATTTAGCTATTGCTGACTTACTACAAGTTCTTTCCCTGCCACTGAGGATATTTTACTACTTGAATCACGACTGGCCATTTGGGCCTGGCCTCTGCATGTTCTGTTTCTACCTGAAGTATGTCAACATGTACGCAAGTATCTATTTCTTAGTCTGCATCAGTGTGCGGCGATTTTGGTTTCTTATGTACCCCTTTCGTTTCTATGACTGTAAACAGAAATATGACATATACATCAGCATTGCTGGTTGGCTGATCATTTGCCTCGCCTGTCTGATCTTCCCTCTCCTGAGAATCAGTGATGACACCCCAGGCAACAGAAGTAAGTGCTTTGTTGATCTTCCTACCAGAAATGTCAATCTGGCCCAGTCTGTTGCCATGATCACCATTGGCGAGTTGGTTGGGTTTGTCACTCCTCTTCTAATTGTCCTATATTGCACCTGGAAGGCTGTTTTATCACTGCAAAATAAATATCCTGTGGCCCAAGACCTTGGAGAGAAAAAGAAAGCCTTGAAGATGATTCTAACCTGTGCAGGAGTATTTTTAATTTGCTTTGCACCTTATCACTTCAGTTTTCCTTTAGATTTCCTTGTCAAGTCCAACAAAATTAAGAGCTGTCTAGCCAGAAGGGTGATTCTGATATTTCATTCTGTTGCCCTTTGTCTTGCTAGTCTGAATTCTTGCCTTGACCCAGTTATATATTACTTCACCACTAATGAATTCAGAAGACGCTTTTCAAGACAAGATTTGCATGATAGCATCCAACTCCATGTAAAACCCTTTGTGAACAACCATACTACTTCTACTCTGACAACTGAATTATGCTAAATAAAAAACTGAATGTGGCCTGAAATGAAAATATACCACAACACATTTGTAATACTCCAAGCTACTGAGAATTAATCACAGGAAGCACTCACAGCTTTTTAGTTATGTTCTATCTTATCTAGAGGAGGAATCCACATCTTTATAACAGAATCTATTTAGAGTATTATGCTCTAACATTATTGCTGTTGACATGTCCATGTAATAATTTGTCATCAAGTCTTCAAGCCTTGAACTGTAAAATTTCAGTTACATCTTATATACATATGCTCTCAACTAGAGTCAGCAATTTTATCTGTGAACTTAAAACACAATTACCTTGGTGTCATCATAAGCACTTAGTTTTGTTACTATGGACACTGACTAATTAGAGGCAATGTAGTTATCTATTTGTACTGGTTATTATAGTTTATATTCTAATATCATATTTTGGTTATATATTAAGTAAGGTAGATAATATATTATTCCGTGAAAATAAAGTGTTATAAACATGAGATCATTTTTATTTCCCATGTGGGACTATACTCTAGGGTTTGAAGGGTCAAATAGCTATTTCCTTTATTTTAGTGTCAATATGAAACATTATCTGCCACACATATTCATAAAATGAAAATCTGAACTTAAGCTTTTGGTATATTAAAAGTAAAGACAAGAAATATATTCACATAAAATAACTTTCTATGATTGTATAAGCTGCCATATTGAATCTAACCAGGACATATAGCTTCTCAAGTCTACAAAATGTGACCCATACTGCCTCTGTAAATCCAGGAGACAGAAGATAGATGTTTTTCACATTATGGTTCTCTGAAAATATTTCCAAAGATCACCTTTGGAGATGCATGTACCTGCCTAATAAAGGGACATTCCACCATGCTTCCAGATTGATGTTTAGGTATCTCTGACAGGCTACTGCATTTTCTGAACCTATGGAAAAAGTGGTGCTGTAATTAATCACTAAGTTTAGGCCACAGCAAAAAGATAAAGTAGATTAAAGTATATATCTTAAAAGCCTCACCACATTTTATTTCTAACTTTAAGTTAGTTGGTAACTCTTTAGCCACATTCACAAGCCAAGAAAGGTTTGGAAGCAAGCTAGGAATATGGACCCTAGTCTTCAGTAGGTTGTCTGCTCCAGCTTGGCCTAAGTCATATCATTCTGAGGTCAGTACAGTCTACCTCCATAAAGCTGAAGAAGTCAATTATTTCACCTTTTTTTAAAAAGTGCATTATATTAATTGTAGCCATACTGGCATCCCTTAGAATGTCTTGTCTGCTACCTGTTTGGTACTAGTATTTAGGAAACAGACCTAGAATATGAATAGTAATTAAACCTGAGAACTTAAATATTATACTACTTTAAAATATGTTTTAGCAAAAAGCTCTAACCTAAAAAAAATGCTCCACACAAAATATGTATATGAATAAACATGCTACTTTTCATTTGAAAGGAATGTGGAAATGAACCAAAAGTTCCATCATATTTGAAAGGAAGGAGTTGTTTTAAGCACACAGTTATGATACTAATATGTTTGGGGAAAAATTGGTGGGATCAAAATGAATTTGAATATCTAAAATGAATAAAAAATTTTCTAATGTTTTTTCTGGACAAGTATTAATTTTGTTTGTATTTTGTTATTAAAATCATACCCTATTAAAAACTGACTTTGTGCTGCTGGTAACAGTATGTCTATTTATATCTTAATTATTAATTGTATGGTACACATTTTGATATGTTAAATAAGTGGTAAATTAGAGTCTTGTCTCTATTATATGTGTTTATTATTTTCTATATAAATATGAATTATACTTCTTATCTTCATTTAGTGACACCAGTGATCCAATTTTACTAACATATTAATTTCACTTTAAACATATCTTTTTTAAAGAGGAAAGAAAATATTTCCTGGAGAATATTAAACTTTCAGAGAAATGGTTGAGGTTAGAGCCTACTTATTAGGCATCTCAGAAGCCCTGGCATATCCTTTATATCATTCAAAGAAAGAAGTAGTATCCAGTATTCTTATCAGGCTTAGCTAGGACCACTTCTTCTCCCCAGACCTGTCCATCTAAGTTTTATTCAGTGTTGTGATTTACTTTATCACAGCACCTTTCTTCTCACAAATATGTATATTTTTTTCTTCTGCTTTGTTTTTTAAGTCACTAATCTGGTTAATTTATTCACATTAAGATGCTAATGACTAATGTTAACTTAATATTAATTTGCCCAGGGATATCTAAATGTTAGGCCTTAAGAATAAGCCTTAACTCTACTTGTTAATTCCTAACTTTTAATAGAGGGAATTAAAGACACCAAAACAAACTGGACGAAAAGATATTTTGAAGAAGTGGGTTACATATTTACAAGCATGGCTGTCAGTTTCTCTGATCCTTCCTCACTTTCTTTTCGACTTTTACCCTTCCAACTCTAGACTTGATTTTCAAGGAAAAATCTAAACTAGGGGAGTAGTGCTGCCGCTGCTATCCAGATAACAACTTCTCCGAATTATTTCTTTCCCTGGGGAATTTTTTCTCCAAACCTCCCATTTATTACTCTCTGGGTTCAATAAGTCTAGGCTGCAAAAATTAAACACCTTTAACTAAAGTTATATACAATTTAAGATAAATAAGATTACACTTTCTATAGTATATTATTTGTATTTTGATATCAAAATATATACAAAATTAATCCCAAAAGACAAATTTTGAATATGGAGGGATTTTCATTTTATTATTATCCTCATTATTGTCATTATTATCTTATTCAAATGTTTTATGTCTTCATCTTCACTCAATTAAGCAGTTAATTCTATTGACCTGTAATTCCACAAAAAAAGTCATCTTCCATAGAAAAAATAAATCAAGCTACCTTGATCTCAAAAGATGCATGAGTAGACCTTTTTTGCAACTTCATTTTTATTTTCTTTTTGTTTTTACTCCCAAAATACTGTGAAAATGTTGCACTTGAAATTAATTTAAGTCTATAATTTATAATATACATGTTAATAATAAAGATGGTCTCTCTAATTACACAGAACTTTTTTGCCTTCATAAGTCAATGTATATTTACTCACTTTTTAAGCAAACTGATATATGGTAGGATCTTTGTCAGTGTTCTCACACACATGAATAACAATACCATGAGCTCTACTCTCCTTTTCTCTTCCTGAAGATGTGTATGCTTTTCTCCAATGGAAAGATGAGCCATTTTCCTCATTCTAACTCATTCTTTATCTACTCCTCTTATAGATAAATTTTTTTACCATCTCTATCCTACTAAGATTATTCCCCACCATCACATTTTCACAAAATTTATTTGAATGACTTAAAGCCCTTATTTACTAGAGTATATAAACTGTGGGCAGAAAAGAGATGTGATAACGGAGGAAATGTGTTGTTGTTTTTTTTTCTTTAATCTTAAAGGTTTTTAAGAACTGATTGTTGGATTTTTCTTGTGCATTGGCAAGAGAAAAAAAATCAATCTTTCACTGTTTCCTTCTGTTCTTCTCAAAACAGATCTACTTTAAAAAAAAAAAAGTTAAGTCAGAACAATTTTCTCTGAGCCTCCTTTCATCTTCGTTGTCTTTTTAAAAACTTTAGCATAGGCCCTGGCCGGTTGGCTCAGTGGTAGAGCATCGGCCTGGCGTGCAAGGGGTCCCAGGTTCGATTCCCGGCCAGGGCACACAGGAGAGGCGCTCATCTGCTTCTCCACCCCTCTCCCTCTCCTTCCTCTCTGTGTCTCTCTTCCCCTCCCACAGCGAGGCTCCATTGGAGCAAAGATGGCCCGGGTGCTGGGGATGGCTCCTTGGCCTCTGCCCCAGGCGCTAGAGTGGCTCTGGTCGCAACAGAACAACGTCCCGGAGGGGCAGAACATCGCCCCCTGGTGGGCGTGCCGGGTGGATCCCGGTCGGGCACATGCGGGAGTCTGTCTGACTGTCTCTCCCCGTTTCCAGCTTTGGAAAAATACAAAAAAAATAATAATAAAATAAAAACTTTAGCACATTTTCCTTATTTCATTTATATCCTCAGTCCTTTCAGGAGGCCCAGGTATCTTCTGTAATAACCAGTATATTAGAAATATTTTGGCTGTTGCAGAAAGATTTTTCTAGGAAGTGGTAAAAACTTTCTAAGGAGAAATTTCTAACGTTTTGCCAGACCTGAAAAACAACAATGGGATATAAATATGGGATCTACTCCATGTTTTACATGGCCTCAAGTCATATATATGCCTCTTCTGTGCCTTCCAAAAGTCAGCCCAAAAGTAACTTCACAGTATTCACTACCACATTTGGGGGTGAGGGGGGAGGAGTGAGAAATAAACTGTTAAGTAAATGTGGCCATTTTAACTCACTTATTCTTGAGTTATTAAAGGGATGTGTGTTTTGGGGAGGCAGGCAGTGAGTTATAACTTTCTTGAACTTGACAGACAATTTCCTCCGCAGAATTTCCTCAGCCTTAACCTCTTATTTGATTTAAAATCTTATTTGATTTTTCCAAGAGCATATTTCTTCTATTTGTTGACTAAATTTTCCTCATCTAACCCTTTCCTGCATATCTGCTAATTCATTTATAAGGCACAACCCTAATTTAAGGCCTTCCGTTTTTCTTCTTGGATCTCTTCAAAGAATAATAGAGCCACTGCTCCTTGGAGAGTGATGTCTGTCATTGGGCTTATTTCCCTGACCCCAGTGTCTTCTTTCTTTGCAGAAGCTTCAGAAGCAAAGCTGAGAGGGAGACCTAGGATATCTGTTCTACAAGTTTGAGTCTGGCCGATAATGGAGAGAATTTTTTCAGCCCTTTCTAAATAATGTTGAATATCTACAACTTGCCAAAAAATAGTATATTCTATACCTTTGAAATATTACTCTAATCATAATGAAAAAATTACCATCAACAACTTGAAACAATAATGGTCCAAGTTTCAAGCTTGGGGAATGAAAGCATGGAGTAATTGATCTTTTTTTTTTTTTTGAAGGTTTCTCTAAATTTTATTTTTCAATTGCAGTTTCCATTTAATATTAATTTGTGTTAATTACAGGTATACAGCATAGGGTTATACAATCATATAATTTACAAAATATACATCTGATATTTCTTGAACCCACCAGGCACTATATATAGTTATCACAATATTACTGACTATATATGTACTTTATATCTCCATGACTATTTTGTAACTACCAATTTGTACTTCTCATCCCTTCAAGTTTCTCCTTTCTCACACAGTTCTCCAACCCTTCCTCCCCTCTAGCAATCATCAATCTGTTCTCTGTATCTATGAATATGTTTCAAATTTGTTTGTTTATTTTGTTCTTTAAATTTGATATATAAAGAAATAATATGGTATTTATCTTATTTAAATGACTTATTTCACTTAACATAATATGCTCTATCTCCATCCATGATAAGATTTCATTTGTTTTTATGGCTGAGAATTATTTCATTGTACAATATATATGTATCACCACGTTTTTTATCCACTCATCTATTGATAGGCATTTGGGTTGCTTCCTTATCTTGCTTATTGTAAATAATTTTGCAGTGAACATAGGAGTGCATATATTCTTTCAAATTAGTATTTTGTGTTTCTTTAAATATATACCCGGAAGCAGAATCACTGGGTCATAGGACATCTCTATTTTTAAATTTTTGAGGACCCTCCATAATGTTTCAATAGTGGCTACAGCAATCTGTATTTTCACCAACAGTACAAAAAGATTCCCTTTTCTCCACATCCTCACCAATGCTTGCTGTTTGTTGATTTATTCTGATAGCCATTCTGACAGGTATGAGGTGATTATTCACTGTGGTTTTAACTTGCCTTCTCTGATGATCAGTGATGTTGAACACCTTTTCATATGTCTGTTGGCCATCTGTATATCCTCTTTGGTGTCTATTCAGGTTTTCTGCTCATTTCTAATTGGATTTTTGGGGGGATGAGGTGTTGAGTTATATGAGTTTATAAAATAAATTTTGAATATAAACCACTTTTAAGCTTATCATTGATGAATATCTTCTTTCATTCAGTTGGTTGTCTTTTCATTATATCAGTGGTTTCCTTGTTGAGCAAAACCTTTTTAGTTTGATGTAGTCTCATTTCTTTATTTTTCATTTGGTTTCTTTGCTCAAAGATATTTAATAGAGAAAAAAGCTATGAGAAATGTCAGAGATTTTACAGTCTAAGTTTTCTCTTAGGGATTATTTGGTTTTGAGATAATCCATTTTGCATATATGATATAAAAAGGCAGTCTAGCCTGACCTGTGGTGGCGCAGTGGGTAAAAGCATCGACCTGGAATGCTGAGGTCGCCGGTTCGAAACCCCAGGCTTGCCTGGTCAAGGCACATATGGGAGTTGATGCTTCCTGCTCCTCCCTCTGTTCTTTCTATCTCTTTCTTCTCTCTGTCTCTTTCTCTCTCTGTGTCTCCTCTCTCTCTAAAAAAATGAATAAATAAAATGTAAAAAATAAATAAATAAAAATTTTTAAAAAGGCAGTCTAGGCCCTGGCTGGTTGGCTCAGTGGTAGAGTGTCGGCCTGGTGTGCAGAAGTCCCAGGTTCGATTCCCGGCCAGGGCACATAGGAGAGGCGCCCATCTGCTTCTCCACCCCATCCTTCCTCTCTGTTTCTCTCTTCTCCTCCCGCAGCTGAGGCTTCATTGGAGCAAAGATGGCCTGGGCGCTGGGGATGGCTCCTTGGTCTGTGCCCCAGGCGCTAGAGTGGCTCTGGTCGTGGCAGAGTGACCCCCCGGAGGGGCAGAGCATCGCCCCCTGGTGGGCAGAGCGTCGTCCCTGGTGGGCATGCCGGGTGGATCCCGGTCGGGCGCATGCAGGAGTCTGTCTGTCTATCCCCGTTTCCAGCTTCAGAAAAATATAAAAATAA
This sequence comes from Saccopteryx bilineata, assembly GCF_036850765.1. Classification (NCBI taxonomy): domain Eukaryota; kingdom Metazoa; phylum Chordata; class Mammalia; order Chiroptera; family Emballonuridae; genus Saccopteryx; species Saccopteryx bilineata. The sequence continues at coordinate 68,354,358 of NC_089502.1, read as the reverse complement.
ATAAATAAATAAATAAATAAATAAATAAATAAGGCAGTCTAGTTTCACTTTTTTCATGTATCTGTCCAATTTTTCCAACACAAGTTTTTGAATAACTAGTTCTTATTGCATTTTATGTTCATGGTTCTTTTATCAAATGTTAATTGTCCATATAGGTGGGGTATTCCTTCTGGGCTCTCTCTTCTGTTTTATTGATATATGTCTGTTTTATGCTAGTACCATACAATTTTTAATACTATAAGCTTGTAGCATAGTTTGTCACCAGGTAATGTGATACCTTCACCTTTGTTTTTCTTTCTCAAGATGAATATTACTATTCAGGGTTTTTGTAGTTTTATATAAGTTTTTGGATTGTTTTTTAGTTCTGTGAAATATACCATTAATATACTTTTAATATGATCTTAAATTTATAGATTGCTCTGGGTGGCTAAATACATATGCTAATTTTTCCTATTCATGAGCATGATATAGGTTTCTATTTATTTGTTATCTTTCTTCAGTTTCTTTGTTTGGTAATTTATAATTTTTCTGAGTGCAAGTTTTTACCTCTTAAATTAAATTTATTGCTAAGTATTTTATTTATTTATTTATTTTTGATGCAGTTGAATACAGGACTGCTTTGCTAAATTCTCTCTTTAATATTTCATTATTGGTGTATAAAAATGTAACTAAATTCTTGCCTGATGAGTCTGTGACGCAGTGGTAGAGCATAGATCTGGGATGTGGAGGACACAGTTTCAAAAACTCAAGGTCACCAACTTGAGCACAGGCTCATCCAGCTTGAGCATTGAGTGTGGGATCATAGACATGACCCCATGGTCGCTGGATTGAAGCTCAAGGTCGCTGGCTTGAGCCCAAGGTCACTGGCTTGAACAAGGGGTCACTAGCTCAGCTGGAACCCCCCTGTCAATGCATGCACAAGAAAGCAATCAATGAACAACTAAAAGTGATGCAACAAGTTGATGCTTCTCATCTCTCTCACTTCCTGTCTATCATCCCTCTCTCTATATAAAAAACTATTAAAAAGTTACCAATTTCTGAATATTAATTGTATCCTGCTACTTTATTTATTTTTTAAATGACTTTTTGTAGTTTTTTGTGGAATCTTTAGAGTTCTCTATAGACAGTATCATGTCATCTGCAAATAATGACAGTTTTACTTTATTTCTAATTTGGGTGCCTTTTATTTCTTCTTCTTGTCCTATTGTTGTTTCTAGTACTTCCAAAACTATGTTCAATTATAGTGGTAAAAGTAGACATCCCTGGTTTGTTCCTGATTTTAAGGGAAATACTTTTAATTTTTCCTAATTGAGTATGATGTTAGTTGTAGGTTTTTCATATATGGCCTATATTAATGGTGAGGTATGTTCCCTCTATCCCTACTTTGCTGAGAGTTTTTATTATGCATGGGGGCTGAATTTTGTGAATGGCTTTCTCTGCAACTATTGAGATAGTCATCTGATTTTTATCTCTTATTTTGTTTATGGTTGCATATTATTATGTTAATAGATTTACAGATACTGTATCAACCTTGCATCCAGGAATAAATCCCACTCAATCATAATGTATGATCTTTTTAATGTATTGCAGAATTCTGTTTGATAATATTTTGGGAGAGATGTTTGCATCTACATTAATCAAAGAAATTGAACTATCATTTTTTTTGTAGCGTCTTTATCTTGTTTTGGAATTAGGATGAAGTTGGTATTACAAAATGCACATGGAAGTCTTTCTTCCTCTTGAATTATATTGTAATGATTTCAGAAGTTTGGTTGTTACTTCATCTTTGAATATTTGGTGAATTTCACCTGTGAAGCCATCCAGTCCAAAACTTTTGTTTTTTGGGGTTCTATTGCTTACTGCTTTGATTTAATTAGTTGTAGTGTGTTCAGATATCTTGAATAATTGTATGTTTCTAAGAATTTATTTATTTCTTCTAGACTGTCCAATTTGTTGGTTTATAATTGTTTGTAACATAATATTGTAATCCTTTGGATTTCTTTGGTGTCAGTTGTTACTTCTTTTTCACTTATTTTATTACTGATTTTATTTACTGGGGTATTCTTTGTTTCTTTTCTTAATATGTCTGGTTAAAGTCTCATCAGCCTTGTTTATATTTACAAAGAAACTGCTCTTGGCTTCATTGATGCTTTAAACTATTTTTATAGTCTCTATTTGGGTTATTCCACCATGATCTTTATTGATTCCTTCCTTCTACTCCTTTGGGCTTTGTTTGTTGTTCTTTTTGTAGTCCCTATGGATGTAAGTTTAGATTGTTTACTTGATATTTTTCTTGTTTCTTGAAGTAGGTCTGGAATGCTACAAATTTCCTTCTTAATCTGATTTTACTGTGTCCTGTAGATTTTGGGTTTTTGAGTCCTCAATTTCATTTGTTTCAAGGGAATTTTTTTATTCCTTAATCTCACTGGTAACATATTCATTGTTTAATAACCTGGCCTGGTATTTAGCCTTCATATCTTTATGCGTTTTTCAGTTCTTTTCTTGAAATTATTATTATTATTATTATTTTAATTTTCACACCATTATGTTAGAAGATGCTTGTTATGATTCAATTTTTTTAAATTTGTTGAGACTTGTTTTGTGATCTAACATGTAGTATATCCTAGAAACAGATCCATATGTACTTGAGACTAATGTATATTCTCCTGCTTTGTGGTAAAATGTTATGAAAATATCAATTAAATTAACTGTGTCTGGTATGTCATTTAAAGTTGTTCTTTCCTTGTTGATTTTTTCTGCAAAGATTTATCCATTAAACAGTAGAATGTTAAAACCCATTACAATGACAGTAATACAATTGATCTTTCCTTTAATTTCCATCAAGATTTGCTGTATATATGTAGATGCTCCAATTTTGGGTGTATAAATGTTTACAAGGGTTATATCTTCTTGTTGCATTGAATCTTTTAGCACTGTGTAATGTCTTTCTTTGTCTCTTATTATAACCTTTGTTTTGAAGTCTATATTGTCTGCCTGACCAGGCAGTGCTGCCATGGATAGAATGTCAGAATGGGATGCAGAGGACTCAAGTTCAAAACCCCAGGTCACCAGCTTGAAAGCGAGCTCATCGAGCTTGCACACAGGCTCACCAGCTTGAGTGTGGGGTTGCTGGCTTGAACCCAAAGGTCACTGGCTTGAACCCAAAGGCTGCTGGCTTGAGCCCAAAGTTGCTGGCTTGAGCAAGGGGTCACTTGCTTTGCTGTAGTCCCCTGATCAAAGCACATGTGAGAAGGCAATCAATGAACAACAAAGGAGCCGCAATGAAGAATTGATGCTTCTAATCTCTGTTCCTTCCTACTTGTTTGTCCCTATATCTTCCTCTGTCTGTCTCTTTCTGACTCTATCAAAAAAAAGAAAAAAGTATATATGTTTGATAAAATTATAGCTACCCCAAAATTTTTATTACCAATTCTATGAAATATCTTTTTACAGGTTTCTAATTTTAGTCTATGTGTATATTTCATTCTGAGGTGGGTCTCTTTTAGAAAGTATATATATGGGTCATTTTCCCCCCTATTCAGCTACCCTATATCTTTTGATTGGAGCATTTAAGCCATTTACACTTAAAGTCATTATTGATGGTTACATATTTATTACCATTTTAGTCTTTATAGCTATGTTCCTCCATTTTTTTTTGTTTTTAAGATAGTCTCTACAAAATTATTTTTTGTGACAGAGACAGATAAAGACAGAGAGAGGGACAGATAGGGACAGACAGACTGGAAGGAAGAGAGATGAGAAGCATCAGTTCTTTGTTGCAGCACCTTAGCATCTCATTGGTTGCTTTCTCATATGCTCCTTGACCTAGGGGGGCTACAGCAGAGCAAGTGACCCTTTGCTCAAGCCAGCAACCCTGAGCTAAAGCTGGTGAGCCTTGCTCAAACCAGATGAGCCCACACTCAAGCTGGCAACTTCAGGGTCTCGAACCTGGGTCCTCTGCATCCCAGTCTGATGCACTCTCCACTGCACCACCACCTGGTCAGGCCCTACAACATGTTTTGTAATACTAGTTTGGTAGTAATAAATCCTTTTAGCTTATTTTTATTTGGGAAGCTCTTTATTCTTCAATTTTAAATGATAACCTTGCTGAGTAAAATAGTCTTAGTTGTAAGTCTTTGCTTTTCAAGACTTTGAATATTTCATTCCAATCCCTTCTGTGCTAAGACCAGCTCAACCATGGGCATAGCATGAAAAGAAGGCACTGCAGGAATTAGGAAAAAACATACACAAGACACACCATAGAGAGAACAATGGGTATAGGGGATTCCCAGCCTCTAGGACTGAGAGCCCAGTTCACTGCAGCCTCATTGAATTTACTGGTCTCTTTGCTCATTAGGTAAATTAACAGAGCCTAGGTTCAGGGGCATAGAAGAGTAATTAACTAATGTCTTTCAGGTATTTAAGGAAAAAACCATAGGGATCAACTGTTTTCCTTTAAACAATCTTTCCAGTGCTTGCAAGGGCAGCATTCTGCCCCTGCAGGACCTGGCATTCCAAAGTCCACACAAACGTCTTGTCTCAAAACAACAGTCTAATTCTCAGCCATTTTCCCACACTTCTGGCCTGAAATATTTTTGCTGAGAAATTGGGGAGATGACATCAGAGTATTAGCAGTGTGAGAGATACTCTTGATCTCTTCCCTTGAAATTTCAATAAATTGAACAACTATAACACAGGAACTCCATCTGGGCTTACAACCGTGCCTGAAAAATCTGAGCAGTGAATGGACTAAAGGTGAGAAGGTTTGAAAAAAATTCCAGTTGATAAAATACACTTGTGGTGGGCACCAGAGAGAATCCTGGAGTGACTGTGTTTTGTTTTGTTTTTCTCTGCTGGGACTACGGAGAGGAAGGAAGGTCAGGATGTTTGGTTTTTGTCTGCCAAGGATATGGATAGGGAAGCCTGAAGTGACTGGGTCTCCTTTTGCTGGGAGGAGCAGTGAGATTGAGGGGCAAAGAAGGTGAGATTAAACCAAAACAGTGGCTGGACAAGGGGTCACGGCCAGTGTTCCTGTGGTCTGCCTGAAACTCGCAGTCAGTGCAGAGACAGAGAAAACTAAAGAGTGGCCTTTTAACCTCCCAGATGCCACCTCCCTCACCTTGCAGGTTATAGAGAGTAACAATGACAGACCCCATGGGTAACTCTCCAGAGACACTGTCTCTCCTGAAGAACAGAGGCATTCCATGTCTGGTCCCCTGGTCTGTTGAGATGCAAGGAGGAGTGTCTGGAGGTCTGAGATCACCATTTCTAAAGCCATAAAGTCATGAAGCCATAAAGCCTTCACAACATGCCCCACCAACCAACATGATTGCAACCCTACCTATATCATTGTGATAGCAACATCTCAGTAGAGGTAAGCCCAGGAATTTCACAGAGCTAAAACTTGTAATACGGTAACACATACCAGAAGAAAATAGTAACCTCTCAAAACTAAAATTTTTCCCTTTTTTCATTTTTTTCTCTTTTGAATTTCATTTTATTTAATGTTTATATTTTTATGCTTATATTTCCTTAGGAATTTTATTTGTTTTTGACATTTTTTTGGTTTTCATTCTTTGTTTTTTGTGGGGCTTTTTTACTTGTCATTCTTTTCTAAATTTTTATATTTTTTCAGTGTATATTTTCAATATTTATTTTTCATTTTTAGTTATTTTTTTAACAGAGACAGAGAGAGACAGACAGATAGGGACAGACAGACAGGAAGGGAAATGAGTAGCATCAATTCTTCATTGTAGAACCTTAGTTGTTCATTGATTGCTTTCTCACATTTGCCTTGACTGAGGGTCTATAGCAGAGTGAGTGACTCCTTGCTCAAGCCAGTGACCTTGGGTTAAAGCTAGTGACCCCAGGTTCAAGCCAGCCACCCTGGGCTCAAGGTGGCTGAAGACCATATGGTCATGTTTATGATCCCATGTTCAAGCCCTTCACTCAAGCCAGATGAGCCCGCAGTCAAGCCACTGGCTTCGGGGTTTCGAAACTCAGTCCTCCTCATTTTAGTTTGATGCTCTATTCACTGCACCACCACCTGCTCAGGCTAAACCACTAGATCTTAATTGTTTCTACCACAAGAAAAAAATGCTGATGATGTGATGAAGTAGAGGTGTTAGCTAATGTTATAATGGCAATCATATTACAATACAAATAAATCAATACCTTGTACAACTTAAATTCACACAATTTTGTATGTCAAATATATATCAATAAATAATATATATTAAATGGAAAAATATATAAAGAAGGTAAATAACTTGAACTCTTATTTTCCAGCACTCTACTCTTTGGAATTCTATATCCACTAAAAATTTTTGATTTATAGCAGCATACCATAACAGCTCATTTATGATGTTTGACATAAAGGCCTTAAAGAATTTCCAGGTGCCATCAAAATCATTGAAGAAATACATTCAACTTATTTTCTGTGTTATGTGCACCCACTTCTGTTGATGTAGTATAATAAAAAAATGTATCTCATTCTTGCCATTTGTTCCTTCTTCAGAACTTCAAATACCTTTGGAATTTCCCTAGTGATAGGAGTGTTTTTATTATACTGATTAGGTAACTCTGGAAGTGTCTCTAAATAGCTTCAAAATGGATCTGGTCATCAGAAAGACCAACCATGTAATTAGAAGTTTAAAACTGTGGGCCAGCCTGAAATCCAGCAAAGGGAGAAGGGCTGGAGATTGAATTTAATCACATGACCAACAATTTAAATAGCCATGCCTACACAATAAAATCTGGAAAAAAATCTCTGGACTTTGATGTTAAAAAGAGCTTCTTGGTGAGTGAACAAATAGATGTATTCAGAGGCTGGCACTCCCTAATGCCACTGAAACAGAATCTCCTGCAATCAGGACCCTCCCAGACTTTTCCTTATGTATCTCTTCACCTGGGTATGTACATGTATCTTTTATAATAAAATAGCAATTGTAAGCACAGCACTTTCCTGAGTTCTATGAGTCATTCTAGTAAATTACCTACCCTGTAGCATTGTGGGAAGCCCCAAATTTGAAGATAATTAGATAGAAATAAGAATGGTTTGGGCACATTTGAAACTTATGGATACCTTCTGAAGTGGTGACAGTCATATGAAACATCTGTTATTGTGGTGTCTTTGTTAACTCCTGGTAGTGTTAGAATTGAATTGAATTGTAGGACACCCTGTTGTTAGATAACTGGTGTCAAATCAATATTGAAAAAAATTTTAAAGTATTTTTGTTTTGTTTTGTAATTACTTTTTATTGGGGTTACTTTTGTTAATAAAATTATATAGGTTCCAAGTGTACAGTTCTGATATTATCTGTATATTGTATTGTACATTTACCACACAAAGTCAAGTTGTGTTCAGTCACCATATATTTGACTCCCTTTATGTTTACTAACCTCCCACCCCCCTTTCCTCTGGTAAACAACATGCTGTTGTCTGTGTCTATATGTTATTATTGTTTGGTATTTTTGTTTGCTCTTTTGTTGCTTTTATTTTATATTGCATATCTAAGTAAATTCATACAGTTTTTGGCTTTTGCTGTCTGATTTATTTTGCTTAGCATAATATTCTCAACATTCATCCACGTTGAAACAAATGACAGTACTTAATCTTCTCTTATGACTGAGAAGCATTTCATTGTATATATTAACACATCTTTGTTTACTGAAAGACAATTTGGTCGTTTCCTTGTCTTGTCCACTGTGAATACTACTGCAATGAACATAAGGATGTATATATCTTTGTCACTAAATGTTTTCAATTTTGGGGGGCAGATACCCATAGAATGGTTTCTGGGTCATATGGTAAATATCTTCTCATTTTGTTAAACTGTCATACTTATTTTCCATAGTGGCTGAGTGGCTGTACCAGTTTGCATTCTCGCCAACAGTGAAGGTTGGTTCCTGTTTCTCCACAACCTTTCCAAAACTTATTACTTATATTGACAATAACCATTCTAGCAGGTGTAAGGTGAGATGGTAGCTCATTGTAGTTTTTGTTAACATTCCCTGATAGTTAAGTTGAGCATTTTTTCATATAACTATTGGCAATTTGTATGTCTTCTTGGGAGAAGTATCTGTTCAGATCCTCTCCCCATTTTTTAATTGGATTCTTTGCTTGTTTCTTGCTGAGCTATGTGAGTTCTTTACATATTTTGGATAGTAATACCTTATCGGAGCTGTTGTTTGTAAATATAAGGTCTACTGGAAAGTTCTGTTCGTTTCTATCACAACAAGTTTCGACATGTAAGCACATGTTTATTTGGCGCATGTGTGCCTCTCTATTTTTATCACTTAATGTATACATACTGATGTAGCAAATTAACTAAAACAAAGTTCATTCACATTAGTCTTATGCGTGAATCCATAGTGTACCCATGGCTACTGATAAAGTTCATTTATGCCACTGTAATTTTTACGAATTTCAACAAGGAAGAAATGCTACAGAAGCATGTCTATCGCACCCACCATATTCCCCAGACTTAGCACCGTCCTACTATCACTTGTTTTTGTCCTCACAAAATTTTTTGAAGGGCAAAAAATTGAAAAATGAAGAAGATATCAAAAAAGCACTGGTTCAATTTTTCGCATCAAAAGATAAAACATTTTTCAAAAATGGGATATATAAATTGCCCTCATGCTGGCAAGAAATCATCAATAATAATGGCAATTATATTACTTAATAAAGTTTATTGACGGTAAGAAAAATTTGTATTTTGTTTTATTCCAAAAACGGACAGAACTTTCCAGTAGACCTTATATTATCTCCCATTTAGTTGGCTGCCTATTTGTTTTGTTGTCAGTTTCTTTTGCTGTGCAGAAGTTTTTTAGTTTCATATAGTCACATTCATTTATTGTTGCCTTTACTTCCTTTGTTTTTTTTTCTTACAGAGACAGAGAGAGAGAGTCAGAGAGAGATAGATAGGGACAGACAGACGGGAACGGAGAGAGATGAGAAGCATCAATCATCAGTTTTTCATTGTTACACCTTAATTGTTCATTGATTGCTTTCTCATATGTGCCTTGACCATGGGCCTTTGCTCAAGCCAGCAACCTTGGGTCCAAGCTAGTGAGCTTTGCTCAAACCAGAAAAGCCCGCGCTCAAGCTGGCGACCTCGGGATCTCAAACCTGGGTCCTCCGCATCCCAGTCTGATGCTCTATCCACTGCACCACTGCCCGGTCAGGCTACCTCCTTTGCTTTTGAAGTCAGATTCATAAATTGTTCTCTATGGCCAAGGTCCATGAGTTTAGTAACTATGTTTTCTTCTATGTAATTTGTTGTTGCAGGTCTTATATTTAGGTTTTTGATTCATTTTGTGTTAATTTTTGTATATGGAGACAAACAGTGTAGTTTCATTTTTTGCATGTTTCTTTTCAATTTTGCCAACAGCATTTAATAAAGAGGATTTTTTTTCTTCATTGCATTTTTTTGGCTCTTTATCGAACATTATTTGCCCATATACATGGTCTGTGTGCTGAATTTTTGTCAGTATCATGCTGCTTTGATTATTATTGTTTTGTAGTATACTTTGAACTCAAGGATTGTGATACCTGTGGCTTCATACGTTTTTCTCATGATTGCTTTGGTTATTCAAGGTCTTTTATGGCTTTGTATCAATTTAATTATTTTATTTTATTTCAAAATATCATTGGGATTTTGATGGGGATTGCATTAAATCGGTATATTGCTATAGATACCCCTCCATTAGGGGTCACATAGGCCTGTCGGAGAGGAGCAAGCAGCATGCCTTCCCTTAGCTCCACAGCCACACTGCCAGAGACCCCGACAAAGGTGTATTCCACTGTAAGATGTGTGGAAAAATTTGGCTCCCTTACCAAAGCCACATACTTTAATGACCATCTGAGTGCCTGCCTATAGTTTCTCCAAGAAAAGAGCATGTTTCAGGTTCATTTTGAGTGTAGCCAACAATCCTTCCTGCCAGACTTGAGCCTGGCAGGGTGGTGTGGCCAGTGTTTGGAGGGTTCTGTTTGCACAGTTCCCCAGTCGGTGCTGTAAAAATAGGAGTGTCCAACCCTGGAAGATAGTGCCTGAGGGTGTTGTGAGATTTTGACTCAGGACCAGGGTCTCAGTAGCTAGCCACCCAGATCTCCCTCAAAAGTCTGTCACCCAGCTTTTCTCTTTATGGCTTCTGTATGCCCTGAGTCACCTTCCTTCTGCCAGAGCCCTGGGTGAGTGCCCAAGAACGAGTTCCTGTGCATCAGCCCTTTAGGTATTCTAGCAGACTCCTTCCTCTTCCTAGTGGACATTGTCCCCAATGATTTTTCCCACCTAATGCTCCTCTTTTCAGCCCAGATATGCTGGTTTGGGGTTCACAGTGTGGCTTTGAGATTTCACACCCTTTAGGAGAGCGTTTTGTAGTAAAGATTTCTTTCTGACTTTTCAGCTGCTGCACCTGGGTTCAGAGGCCTCCCCTCTCTGCATCTCTGCCCTTCTTACCTGTATCTGTGTAGCTTCTTCTACAAATCTTTGAATGTAAAATTGTGTTCTACTGTCCTTCAGTTGGCCATTCAGGTTGACTGTTCTATATTTTAGCTGTAAATTTGTTTTGGCACTGGGAAGAGGTGTTTGTAGTGTAGTTTCCACCTACTCTACAGCCATTGTGGATCTTCTCTCCTAGTTGGATTTTCTTTTAGAAATTGATAAGCTTATTCTGAAATTAATATGAAAAAATTAGGGTCTGAGAACATCTATAACAATCTTGAGAAAGTAGAACAAGTAGAAAATCTCACAATTTCAAATTTCAAAACTTAATTGCCAAGTACCAAATTCAGTAATTAATTAAGTACTAAAGGTTTTGTGGTGCTGGCATAAGGACAGATATGTAAATCAATAGAATAAAATGGAAAATAGAAATAATCTTGCACTCTTATAATCAGTTGATTTTCAAAATGTGTGCCAAGACAATTCACTAAAGGTAGAAATATAGTATTAAAAAATGTTACTAGGACAACTGAATGTCAACATGCAAAAAACCAAAGTCAAGCTTATACCTTAAAGTAGGTATAAATAAATATAAATATAAAATAGATAATATATGGAAAATAAAAATAAATAAAAATTAAATATAAAACCTAAAATTATAAAATTCATTAAAAAATCAGTAGGCCCTGGCTGGTTGGTTCAGTGGTAGAGCGTCGGCCTGGTGTGCAGGAGTCCTGGGTTCGATTCCCAGCCAGGGCATACAGGAGAAGCGCCCATCTGCTTTTCCACCCCTCCCCCTCTCCTTTCTCTCTGTCTCTCTCTTCCCTTCCCGCAGTCAAGGCTCCATGGGAGCAAAGATGGCCCAGGCGCTGAGTATGGCTCTGTGGCCTCTGACTCAGGCACTAGGATGGCTCTGGATGCAACAGAGTGACGCCCCAGAGGGGCAGAGCATCGCCCTCTGGTGGGCATGCTGGGTGGATCCTGGTCGGGCACATGCGGGAGTCTGTCTGACTGCCTCCCTGTTTCCAACTTTGGAAAGATGCAAAAAAAAAATCAGTAAAGCTTTTTGACCTTGTACTAGGCATTAGTTTCTTAAATATGATACTAAAATATAAAAATCAATAAGATAAACTGTACTTCCTAAAATTTTTTTAAAATTGTGCTTTGAAGATTAATAAGAAGTGAAAATATAATTTAAATAATATGAGAAAATATCTGCTAATAGTATATTTGAGAAAGTTTCAGTATTTAAATCATTTAAATAAATCTTACAACTGAACAATAAAACATTTAATAATCCACATAAAATAAACAAGTTATTTGAACAGACATTTCTCCAAAGAAGATATTCAAATAGCCAATAAGCACTTAAAATATTCAATATCATTAGTCATTTAGAAATATAATCAAAATCACAGTGAGATTCTAATTTAGTACTTACTAAGACATATAGCAAGGAAGTGAAGGCCTCAAAACCATTATATTACTCTTGGAGAGGTGAAATGATGCATTCAATTTGGAAACAATTTAACAATTCTATAAAAATGTTATACATAGTTTACCATACAACTGAGAAACACCAGTCTTAAATATCTACCAAAGAGAATTGAAAACCTATGTCAACTCAAAACCTTGTACATGAATGCTTATTTCAATGTTGTTTATAATAGTTGAATGTGAAAATAACCCAAATGTCCATTAACTAATAAGGGAATAAAAAATGTGTATATTCATACAGTGAAATCCTTTTGGCCATAAAAAGTAATGAAATACTGATACATAATACAACATGAATGAACTTTGAAAGAGAGTATGCCTAGTGAAAGAAGCCAGACTAAAATATCACGTGCTGTATGAATCCATTTATATGAAATACCCCAAAGAGGAAAATTTGTTAAGACAAAAATAGATAAGTGGTTTCCAGGGCCAAAGTGTGAGGAAATTGGAAATGACTGCTAATAGATATACAACTAGTACTCTATTACAACCACAATTCGTTCTGACAGACCAGCTGTAACATGATTTGGTTGTAAGTTGAGTAGGCTATATGTACAGTACTGTGAAATGATGTTACAAAAATCTTTAAGTAATATTTTATCATAATTTTCTTTCATTATTGTTATATATCATAATTTTCTTTGTTCATTTTGTGCCATTTTTATCATCTCTACACAATTTTGTTTCTTATTTTTACATTCATCAGGTTTAAGTAAAACACTGCATTACCAGTACAACTGGTTTAATATTTGCAAAGACAATTTCCTCTTGGTAGACATCTTGGGAGGGGTTTGATGAAAAATATCCAAGACACAAAACACAAATTGCTGTACCGAGTCTGGGATAACAGTTGAAATGGTGCACGCAGAGATGGTAGTGCTGCTGGAAGCTGGTCTGCACTGTTGTATGCCCAGCTGGGTAACACTTGTGTCGCCAGACGCGGAGCAGTTGTGGCTAGTGATTGTGGTCGTAAAGTCAAATGGTTGTAAATTGCATAGGTCATAAGTCGATCAATATTTGTATAGGTTTTCGGGGGGAGGTGATTAAAATTTTCTAGATTTAGTGGTGATAGTTGCACAATTTGACAGTATACTAAGATCACTAAAGAATAAATGTGAAAGTTTAAACTGTTCTGTTACTTTAAAGTAATTAGTTTGTTATTAGAATCACTAAACAGTTGGGCCCTTTCTTTATTCATTCCCTGCATAAATATTTTGTAAATATCTATTAAATACCTAAAAATGTGCTAGACCTTGAAAATGCTGACTTTAGTTAGATTTGGGCATTCACAAAAATCCCTATAGTGCTCTGCAGTGTATGCTGCTTTTGACCCAGTGCATTAACAGCTAGACTGATTTTTGGTTGGTTTCATCAATAACTGATTCACTAAGACACCTATAGAAAGAATTACCATTTGGGTGGCCTCTCCTTCTAGAATTCAGAAAACAGAAGCATCTTCCTATAAATTTATAGAAGAACTTGACTACATCAATGGGTTTCCCTCATCAATTTGTTACAGAAATGAATCCCCTTTAACACTTAACAGCTCACAAAAACATTTTCATAGATGTTTTCTCATATAAACCTCAAAAACAAACAAACAAAAAACCTTATGTAGTCAGCATAATGGTCATTTTCCATTCTCATATGAGAAAATGAAGGCTCTGATAAGCTAAGAAACTCAAGTTGTCACTTTACTAGTAAGTAATAGATATGACGATAGAATTCAGGTTTTCTTATTCTGATATCATTTTTTATTTTCTCTATACCAGTAACTCCTTTTTCTTTACCTCAAAAACTAGTACATACAAAAAAGGTGGGGATTTAAAAAAGCTTGCTCATTTTTTATTTTAAGAGGTTAAAGAACAAAATAATAAATCTTTAGTCACATTAAAAATTAGGAAGAACATAAACAGAAGATAAAACAAGTGTTTTAATTTATGTACTTTTAACTTTATAAAACAGTTGCCACATTGTCCTGACTTTTTCATTTCGCTTTAGATTGATAAAATGTTCCTCTTGGGTAGTCACTAACAACTGGTTTTATATTAGAGGAATACTTGTCACACATTTTGTTGACAGATTGATTAATAAAGCTCCTTTATATCTAATATCATCTTTAATTCAGGTAGCAATAACATTCATATTTTTGCAATTCATTCATGTTAATTTGGCCAAACATAATCATTGTTGTTTGTGGATAAAACAGCATATTTTAAGTGAATAACCAATATACAAAACATCTCAGACAACTCCAAGAAGAAATTGCTACAATCTCAGGCAGAATGTTCCCTTCCTCTTACTCCCTGGAGTTTCATAATAATTGATAATATTCAAGGCATATGATTATCTTATATGCTATACCAAAAACATGATTAATCTAATTTCCTTTCAACTGCATTTGGGACAATTTTACATTATGATAGCATTTACAAGATATCAAGCCAAAAACATGATTAATCTAACTTCCTTTCAACTACATTTGGGACAATTTTACATTATGATAGCATTTACAAGATATCAAGCCATCTGTAAAAAATGAAAGCACTTTATTTCATCATTCAGATGACTTCACTTCATGTTCTCCAATATCTGGATAACTGCAAACATCTGGATGTTTGAAATGATCACAATTTATAAAATATGCCTGTGGTTAATAACATTGATAAGTGAATTCTGTAATGTCAATTAAGTTTGAATTTAATAATTGTTAGATAAATCTTGGCTGAGTGAGCTAAAAGCCTAGATGAATAGATGAATGTGTGAATGTTGAATAAATACAGGTTAATGTTTAAAACATTAATAAGAATATTATGTTGTTCAGGTTTTATAATTCATATTATTTTATATCATTTGTATTTTACCCATAAATATTTTACTTTTCAGTTTTTTTTAAATTTTCATGTAAATAAACTAGCCAGGTAGCGATTCCTAACACTTGAAGCACTGTATTAGTTTTCTATGCTTGGAGTAATGAATTAGCACAAACTGGGTGGCTTAAAAAAAACAAATTTATTTTCTTAGAGTTATGGAGCTTATAAGCACAAAATTATTTTTGGCAGGGCTGCTACACTTTCTCCCAAGGCTCTGGGAGAAAATCCATTCCATGTGCTTCTCCTAACTTTAGTGGTTGCTGATAATTCTTGACATTCCTTATCTTCCTCTGCATTATTACCATCTTTGCCTATATTATTTTACTGTCTTCTCCTTTTCTCTATGTGTCTTACCTTCTTTTATCTTATAATGATACTAGTTGGATTTAGTGCCCATTAAGATATTTCGAGATGTCAGCCATGGCTGATTGGTGCAGTGGTAGAACATGAGCCCAATATGTGGATATCTGGGTGTGATTCACAGTCAGGACACAGAGGAGAATTGACCATCTGCTTCTCCACCCCTCTCCTTCTCTCTCTCTCTTATCCTGTCCCGCAGCCTTTGCTCAATTGGCTTGAGCGAGTTGGCCGCAGCACTGAGGATGTTGCCTGGCCTCAGGTGCTAAAAAATGGCTCCAGTTTCAACAAAGCAAAGGCCCAGATGGGCAGAGCATTGCCCCCTAGTGGGATTGCTGAGTGGATTCTGGTCAGGGAGCATGCAGAAGTCTGTCTCTGCCTCCTCTCATTAAAATAAAAAATAAACAAATTATAAAAATATATTTCAAGATGATCTCACCTCAAAACAGTTAACTTATTTACATGTTCAATAATCCATTTTCTAAATACAGTAACATTCATAGGTTCTGGGAATTAGGAAATGGACATCACTTTTAGGAGGCCATCATTCAACTCACTAGAAATGTACCCAAAAATGTCTTTAACAGAGCTATTTCTAAAGGTTGTTAGGTGATTATCTTATTAAAAAGAAGATGGTTAACATAGGAGAGGAGTATCTTAAGGGCTCAAGTTCTTTCATGTGTAATTTGTAGATGCAGTGAAACTCTCACGAGGTGCATAAGGTTGGTTGCCCTTATATTAAGTGCTTCTGGACTTACATTAGTCCCTTCCTTTTTTTTTTTTTTTCATCAAATGCAATTTCTTGATCTCCTTTCTTATTTTAATTTAACACTTGTGATATTCCCTAAAAACAATGCTTGCTGAAGTATTTGTAAAATGAGAGTCAATTGGTTTGGAATTATTGGACTATTTGGAAACACTGTTGGTAAAAACACCAAATGTTTAAATTATTAAAATAAAAATTTGGGGGTGATATTAGTTAATAAAATTATATATATTTCAGATGTAGAATTCTATATTACATCATCTATATATTGTATGTGTGTTCACCACCCCAAGTCAAGTCTCATTTCCATCACCATTTATACCTTCTTTACCCTCTTCAGCCTCCTTCCATCTCATTCCTTCGTGTTATTCACCATAATGTTGGCTGTGCCTATGAAGATTTTTTTGTTTGTTTAACAAATGTAAATGCATTATTTAAGTTAAACATGAATTATACAAGTAAGATATGAAAAGGCCTAACATGATAACAATTCTGCTTAAAGTATAGCTTCAATTTAGTATGATCTTACTTAAGTTATACAAAAGCTAGCAAAATCTGGCCCTGGCTGGTTGGCTCAGCAGTAGAGCATTGGCCTGGCATGCGGGGGACCCAGGTTTGATTCCCGGCCAGGGCACATAGGGGAAGCACCCATTTGCTTCTCCACCCCCACCCCTCCTTCCTCTCTATCTCTCTCTTCCCCTCCCGCAGCCAAGGCTCCATTGGAGCAAAGATGGCCCGGGCGCTGGGGATGGCTCCTTGGCCTCTGCCCCAGGCGCTACAGTGGCTCTGGTTGCGGGAAAGCGACGCCCCGGAGGGGCAGAGCATTGCCCCCTGGTGGGCAGAGCGTCGCCCCCTGGTGGGCGTGCCGGGTGGATCCCAGTCGGGTGCATGCGGGAGTCTGTCTGACTGCCTCTCCCCGTTTCCAGCTTCAGAAAAATACAAAAACAAAATCTGTACTATATTAAGGAATAGGCACCTGAATGGGTAGCTCAGTTTGTTAGAGCATTGTCCTTATACACCAAGGTTTCAGGTTTGAATCCTGGTTAGGGCAAGTACAAAAATCAATAAATAAATGCATAAGTAAATGGAACAACAAATAGATATTTCTCTTTCTCCCTCTCTCCATTTTTCTCTTAAAAAATCAATAAGTAAAACATTTTAAAAAGCAAATAAAGAAAAAATAAATTTGTCAGAATTAAAAAGATAGCATTATTTTTTTGATATTTATTTATTTTAATTGAATTTATTGGTGCACAGGTTCAGGTGTGCAACTCAAGAAAACATAAACTGTACACTTCAGCATTTGCCCATTCCTTCAAGCAAAGTACTTTTTTGTTCCAATTTTCTCCACCTTTGCCCACCTCCACCTCGTACCTACCCCTCTTTCCCTCTGGCTATCACCACACTATTGTCTAGGTCTATGTGTTTTAGATAGATAGATAGTTGATAGTCAGATAGATAGATATTATATAATATATATATAGGTTATATATTATATATAATATATATAGATATGTCATATATATTTCTGGCTTAATTCCTTCACCTTCTCTCATGTAGTCCTACAACCCCCTCCTTCTGACAGTATTCAGTCTTTCCATGTATCCATTTCTCTTTTTAATTTTTTTGTTTATTTAATTGGTTCACTAGTTTCCACATATAAATGATATCATTTGGTATTTTTCTTCCCCCAACTGGCTTATTTCACTTACTATAATAATCTCTAGGTCTGTCTATGCTGTCACAAAGGTAAGATTTTCTTCTTTCTTATAGCCATGTAGTATTTCATTGTCTAAATGTACCACAACTTTTTTATCCACTGAACCTGTGATAAGCACTTGAGCTGTTTTCAGATCTTCATTGCAATGAACACAGGGATGCATATATTCTTTCTTTTTCATTTTAAAATTTTATTTACAAAATTAACTTTTGATGCATCAGAGAAATGGTGCTGTGAGGAGTGCTCCTGATACCTCTCCCTGAAATTTCAACAAATTCAACAACTAGAGACAGAAAAACAATCTCAGGAGCACCTGAAATACACATACATCAAACAAAGGTACAATTGGGCAAAAAGGTGGCTGAATATATAATCCACTCTGAAGGAAATAGGACGGAGAACAGAGTATTCTGCTTTCCTCACTGAACTGAGGAAGGGCTGCTTTCACTTGGAACTGAGAGAAAGTGAGGGCTAGGGGTGCGGGAAAAGCTGGGCTAGGGCAGAGATGTTCAAGCCGAGGAGAGAGTATGCCCATGGCTCAGCCCACAAGAAGCTAACACCAGTGGCAGACCCCAGCAGAGGTGGGCGAGCAGTTGCCTTGTTTACTCCTGGTCTCTCAATCAGTGAGCATGGGCAGTGTGCAAGTGATACACCTGGCACTTCGGGCATGGGTGTCCGTATTCCTGGATGGAGGGGCTCAGTCAGAGACTGTCAGCAGTAGCCCTCTGTGTTGGCTGTGAGCAGAATTTCTGAATAATCCTGGCTTCCCAAACAACAGTGAGTGGGAAGTGCATGAAAGCCAGCTTCCCTACACCCGGACCTGTCTGGGTGTGGCACCTCTGCCAGCCTCAGAGGCTAACAAAGCACATTCCTGGGGAAGAGAACTACAGAAGTGATGGTGGGAGGGGCGCACAGGCAGCTTGCAGACAGCTTCTGGAGAGCAGACATGTGGAGTGCTGAGGCATACTAGACATTCCCAGAGGCTCATAGAAAGACACCTGAAAGGTAATTGGCTCCCAGCCCTGCCTGATTACACTGACAGCTCTGGCTGGCAAAGTGTTACCCAGAACCCTGTGTTAAGTGGGGATAGAAGGGGGATTTGGCAGCTCTTAGAACCTCTTGCTCTCCAGGCAGTGGCTGGGGCAACCTCTCAGCTGGGTCCCCAGGCTACTGGTTTAGGAAGGAGAGATTTGGAGAGAAGCTCTGGGAAAACGGACTCTCCCAATCTTGGAATCTACAAACGCAAACAAGCCCTGCCTACCAACAGGACTGAGGATTAGTTTATGTCATCACCATAGTGACACAACCACAAGTCTCTGTCTAAAAGTGCCACAGGAGCAGAACTTGGGGTACAGTGCCACCGACCGAAGAGAGAGAGGAGAAAGAAAAAGGAAAAATATATCTTCTCAAATTAAAGAAAAATACACAGTCTTCATAACTTTTTCCATTTTTTTTCCTGTAATTTTTATCTTTTTTTTTTTGTTCCACCTTGGTCATTTTAACCTCTTTCCCTTTTATCCTCTTCCTTTCATTTTGAACATTATTACCCATAGGTGTTACATCTTCTTTTCTTATTCTATGAGTGTTACATTCCAAAAAACTTAACTCAATTTTTTTTCAATCTCTCTTTTTAATTCTTCATTTCTCTTCACTTTTTCTTTCATTCAAATCTTACCCACAAACAAATTATTTTATTCTGGATTCAAATTTTTTCTTTGTGGCATTTTGTGTGCTTTTTACTACACTTTTTATCTCTTTAGCATTTCCCCCAACTCTGGCTCTCTATTCTACAGTTTTTGTGGCACTTAATACAATAAAATTTTCATTTTTCACTGTATTTTTTCTCTTTTTATTTCCTCTTACACTATTTCTCACATTAGACCATCATTTACAACAAATTATTTTATTCTTGATCCAAATTTTTTCCTTGTGGCATTTTGTGGGTTTTTGCCTCATTTTTTGCCTCTTTGTCACTCCCCACAAGCCCAGGCTTTCCATTCTACGTATTTTTGTTCCACTTAGCATAATAGAGTTTTCAGTTTTACACTGCATTTTCTCAAAGAAAATTTTTTATCAAACCTTAGTGTTATTAAAAATACCACTCTCAAATGCCATTAAAGAAAAAGAAATCAAATATCATGCACACAAAAGACAGTGATGTATCTCAGGAAGATGAAAAATCTATACAAAATTTTTTTCAATAGCTTAGAAATCTTAGAGTTAAATAACAGAGAATTTAAAACTGACATCCTAAAAATACTCAGGGATATACAAGAAAGCACAGAATTGCAAATTAGGGAGCTCAAAAAACAATTCAATGAACAGAAAGAATACTTCACCAAGGAAATTGAAACTATGAAAACAAATCAAACAGAGATGAAAAACTCAATTCATGAACTGAAAAATGAGGTAACAAGCTTAGCCAATAGAACAGGCTAGATAGAGGAGAGTATTAGTGACATAGAAGACAAGCAACTAGAGGCACTACAGAGAAAAGAGGAGAGAGACTCAGAAATTAAAAAAAAATGAGAAAGCCCTACAAGAATTGTCTGACTCCATCAGAAAGAACAACATAAGAATAATGAGTATCTCAGAAGGAAAAGAGAGAGAAAATGGAATGGAGAACATATTCAAACAAATAATAGATGATAACTTCCCAAGCCTGTGGAAAGAACTAAAGTCTTGAATTCAAAAAACAAACAGAACTCTGAGTTATTTTAACCCTAACAAGCCTACTCCAAGACACATCATAATGAAATTGGCACAAACCAATGACAAAGCAAATATTCTCAAGGCAGCCAGGGAAAAGAAGAATACAACATATAAAGGAAGGTGCATTAGATTATCAACAGATTTCTCAGCAGAAACTTTACAAGCTAGAAGAGAGTGGACTCCAATATTTAAAGTTCTGAAAGAGGAACTTCCAACCACAAATACTATACCCAATCAAAGCTATCCTTAAAATATTCAATACAAAGAAGAAATAAAAACATTCACAGACACAGAAAAGATGAGGGAATTTATCACCAGAAAACCCCCACTTCATGAAATACTAAAGTGGGTTTTCCAACCAGACACAAAGAACAAAACGAAACAAAACTACAAGTAAAAGCTCCACCAAGATCACAATAGAAACAAGATTAATCTGTGAAAAGAAAACAAAGAAGGGGATGGGACAAAGATTAACAGTAGCAAAGGAGGATGGAGTACAGAAGCACTCATGAGATAATGTAATACAATGAACATGATATGTATGCTTTCCATTACTTAATGGTAACCACACCTGAAAAAGCCAACACATAAGTACATGGCTTGAAAAAAGAAGTAACAGAGAAAAGAAGTATGGACTACAACCAAAGAAAAGCAAAAGATAGAAAAATAAAAGAGAAAAACCAAACAAGTTACAAAACTATCAGAAAGCAATATATAAAATGGCAATAGGAAACCCTCAAATGTCAATAATTACACTAAACATAAATGAATTGAACTCACCAATAAAAAGACACATAGTAGCAGAATGGATTAAAAAAGAAAATCTAACTGTATGCTGCCTAAAAGAAACACATCTAAGCTACACGGATAAAGACAAATTCAAAGTGAAAGGTGGGAAAACAATACTCCAAGCAAATAACATCCAAAAAAAGCAGTGTAGCATTACTCATATCTAACAATGCTGACTACAAGACAGCAAAAGTAATTAGAGACAAAAATGGTCATTTCATAATGATAACAGGGACATTGAATCAAGAAGACATAACACTTCTTAATATATATGCATCAAACCAAAGAGCACCAAAATATATGACAGCTACTGACTGACCTAAAACAAAAACCGACAAAAATACAATCATATTTGGAGACCTCAATACACCACTGACGGCTTCAGATTGTTCATCCAAACAGAAAATCAATTAAGAAATATTGGCCTTAAATGAAACGCTAGAACAATTGGGTATGATAGACATCTACAGGATATTTCATCCCAAAGTGCCAGAGTATACATTTTTCTCTAGTGTACATAAAACATTCTCAAGAATCAACCATATGTTGGGCCACAAAAATAACATCAACAAATTCAGAGAGATTGAAATTATACCAAGCATATTTTCTTATCATAAAGCCTTGAAACCAGAATTCAACAAGCCTGCAAAAATGTAGAAACTAAACAACATATTTTTAAAAAATGAGTGGGTCAAAGAAGAAATAAAAGCAGAGATCAAAGGATACATACAGGCAAATGAAAATAACAATACAACATATCAGAGTCTCTGGGATACAACAAAAGCAGTAATAAGAGGGAAGTTCATATCACTACATGCCTATATGAACAAACAGGAGAAAGCCCAAGTAAATCACTTAACTTCACATCTTAAGGAATTAAAAAAAGAAGAACAACGACAACTCAAAACCAGCAGGGGAAAGGAAATAATAAAAATCAGAGCAGAAATAAACAAAGCAGAGAACAGAAAAACTATAGGAAAAATTAATAAAACAAGGAGTTGGTTCTTTGACAAGACCACAAAATTGACAAACCCTTGCCAAGACTCACCAAGGGAAAAAGAGAAAGGACTCATGTAAACAAAATCCAAAATGAAAGAGAATGAATCACCACAGATATCATAGATATACAAAGACTTATTGTAGAATACTATGAAAAAGTATATGCCACCAAATTTAACAATATAGAAGACATGGATAAATTCCTAGACCAATACAGTCTTCCTAGACTGATTCATGAAGAAGCAGAAAGTCTAAACAGACCCATAAGCAGAGAGGAAATAGAAACAACTATTAAAAACCTCCCCAAAAATAAAAGTCCAGGCCCAGATGGCTATACTAGTGAATCCTAACAAACATTCAAAGAAGAATTGGTTCCTATTCTACTCAGTCTTCCAAAAAATTGAAGAAGAAGCAATACTGCCAAACACATTTTATGAGGCCAACATAACCCTCATGCCAAAACCTGGCAAGGACAACACAAAAAAAGAAAAGTGTAGACCAATATCTCTAATGAATAGAGATGCTAAAGTACTAAACAAAATACTAGCAAATGGAATACAACAACACATTAAAAAATAATTCATCATGATCAAGTGGGATTCATCCCAGAATCACAAGGATGGTTCAACATACGTAAAACCGTTAACGTAATACACCATATCAACAAAACAAAGAACAAAAACCATATGATCTTATCAATAGATGCAGAAAAGGCATTTGATAAAATATCACATCATTTTATGTTTAAAACACTTAAAAAAAATGGGTGTAGAAGGAAAATATCTCAACATAATAAGGGCCATGTATGATAAACCATCAGCTAACATTATATTAAAAGTCACAAAACTGAGCACTTTTCCCCTAAAATCAGAAACAAGACAAGGTTGTCCATTCTCTCCACTCTTATTCAATGTCAGGCTGGAAGTTCTAGACAGAGCAATCACACAAGAGAAAGAAATAAAAGCCATTCATATTGGGAAAGAAGTAAAGGTTTCACTTTTTTCAGATAATATAATCCTGTACATCGAAACCCCCAAAGACTCCACAAAATGACTACTAGAAACAATAAACCAATACAGTAAGGTCACAGGATACAAAATTAATATACAAAAGTCCATTGCCTTCCTATATGTCAGCAATAAAACATCAGAAAACAAGCTCAAAAAAACAATCCCTTTATGGTTGCAGCAAAATAAATAATAAAATACCTAGGAATAAACATAACAAAGAATGTAAAGGACCTATATAATGAAAACTACAAAGCATTGTTAAGGGAAATCAAAAAAGATACAATGAAATGGAAAACATATTCCTTGTTTTTGGATAAGAAGAATAAATATAGTCAAAATGACTATATTACCCAAAGTGATACACAAATTTAATGCAATTCTCATCAAAATTCCAATGTCATTTTTTAAAGAAATGGAACAAAAAACCATCAGGTTTATATGGAACTATAAAAAACCCAAATAGCCAGAGCAATCCTAAAAAAAAGAATGAAGCTGGGGGCATTACAATACATGACTTCAAATTATATTATAGAGCCATGATAATCAAAAGAGCAATGTATTGCCAGCAAAGTAGACACTCAGACCAATGAAATAGAATAGAAAGCCCAGAAATAAAACCACATGTATATGGTCAAATAATTTTTGATAAAGGGTCAACAACACACAATGGAGAAAAGAAAGCCTCTTCAACAAATGGTGCTGGGAAAACTGGAAAGCCACATGCAAAAGAATGAAACTCAACTACAGTTTGTCCCCTTGTACTAAAATTAATTCAAAATGGACCAAAGACCTAAATATAAGAACTAAAAAAATTTTTTTTTATTTTTATTAATTTTAATGGGATGACATTGATAAATCAAGGTACATTTGTTCAGAGAAAACATCTCCAGATTATTTTGACATTTGATTATGTTGCATACCCCTCACCCAAAGTCAAATTGTCTTTCGTCACCTCCTGTCTGTTTTTTTTATGCCCCTCCCCTCCCCCATCCCCTCCCTCTCCTTCCTTCCACCACCCCCCGTTGCCATCACATTCTTGTCCATGTCTCTGAGTCTCATTTTTATGTCCCATCTATGTATAGAATCATATAGTTCTTAGTTTTTTCTGATTTACTTATTTCACTCCATATGTTATCAAGGTCCATCCATGTTATTGTAAATGATCGATGTCATTATAACCATAAGCATCTTAGAAGAAAACCTAGGCAGTAAGCTCTCCAACATCTCTTGCAGCAATATATTTGCCGATTTTTCTCCACAGGCAAATGAAAAAAAGACAGCGAAAACAAATGGGATTATATCAAACTAAAAAGCTTTTGCACAGCTAAAGACAATAAGAACAGAATAAAAAGACAAATTACACAATGGGAGAACATATTCAACAATACATCTGATAAGGGGTTACTATCCAAAATTTATAAAGAACTTGTAAAACTCAACACCAGGAAGACAAACAATCCAATAAAAAATGGACAAAAGAAATGAATAGACACTTCTCCAAAGAGGACATACAGATGGCCAATAGACATATGAAAAAATGCTCAACATTACTAATTATTAGAAACAATAAATTACATAAAAGAAAACTTAGGTACTAAACTTATGGATCTTGGTTACAAAGAGCATTTTATGAATTTGACTCCAAAGGCAAGGGAAGTGAAAGTAAAGATAAATGAATGGGACCACGTCAGAATAAGAACTTTTGCACAGCAAGAGAAAATGACAACAAAACAGACAGCCAACTGAATGGGAGATGCTCTTTTCAAACAACAGCACAGATAAGGGCCTAATATCCAAAATATACAAAGAACTCATAAAACTCAACAACAAATAAGCAAACAATCCAAAAAAAATATGGGAAGAGAACATGAACAGACATTTCTCCCAGGAAGAAATACAAATGGCCAACAGAAATATGAAAAGATGCTCATCTTCAAATCAAAACTACAATGAGATACCACCTCACATCTGTTAGATTAGCTATTATCAACAAGACAGGTAATAACAAGTGTTGGAGAGGCTGTGAAGAAAAAGGAACCTTCATCCACTGTTGGTGGGAATTAAAGTAGTACAACCACTATGGAAGAAAGTATGGTGGTTCCTCAAAAAATTAAAAATAGAACTACCATATGACCCAGCAATCCCTCTACTGGGTATATACCCCCAAAACTAAAAAACACTGGTATGTAAAGACACATGCAGCCCCATGTTCATTGCAGCATTGTTCACAGTGGCCAAGACATGGAAACAACCAAAAAGCCCTTTAATAGATGATTGGATAAAGAAGTGTACATATATACTATGGAATACTACTCAGCCATAAGAAATGATGACATTGGATCATTTATACCACGGATGGACCTTGATAACATTATACTGAGTGAAATAAGTAAATCAGAAAAAAACTAAGAACTATATGACTCCATACATAGGTGGGACATAAAAATGAGACTCAGGGACATGAACAAGGGTGTGGTAGTTCTGGGGTCCCAAAGAGAGGGAAAGTGTGGGAGAGAGAAGGGGCACAAAGAAATCCAGATAGAAGGCGACAAAAGACTATATGACTTTGGGTGATGGGTATGAAACATAATCAAATGTCAAAATAACCTGGAGATGTTTTCTCTGAACCTATGTACTCTGAATAATTAATATCACCCCATTAAAATTAATAAAAAAAAGAATAAAATCTTCTGTTAGCCAAAAAAAAAAAAAAAAAAAAAAGAACTTTATCAGGGTTATATTGATCACTAAGAGTATATATGTTTCTGGTAAACATTTCTATAGCATATGAACTGTTGAATGTGTTGATACCCATCACCCAAAGTCAAATCATTTTCCATCACCTCATATTTATTCATCTTTACACCCCACATCTGCCTCCATTCCTCTTCCCCATATCCCCTTCCTGCTAGTAACCACTTCAGTTTTATTTATGTCCATGAGTCTCAGTTTTACATTCCACCTATGTGCGAATTCATACAGTTCTTAGCTTTTTCTGATTTACTTATTTCACTCATTATAATGTTCTCAAGGTTATTAATTTTCTCCATTCATGTTATTGTAAATGTCACTACGTCATCACTTTTTATGGCTGAGTAATACTCCATTGTACATATGTACCACACCTTCTTTATCCAATCCTTTATCAAGAAACACTTTGGGCCTGACCTGTGGTGGCACAGTGGATAAAGTATCAACCTGGAACACTGAGGTTGCTGGTTTGAAACCCTGGGCTTGCCTGGTCAAGGCACATATGGGAGTTGATGCTTCCTGCTCCTTCCCCTTCTCTCTCTCTCTCTCTCTGAAAAATTAATAAAGTCCTTAAAAAAAAGTTAAAAAAAAAGAAACACTTTGGTTGTTTTCATGTCTTGACCACTGTAAAGAATGCTGTGATGAATATGGGAGTGCATGTGTCTTTAGTATCAATGTTTTTTGAGTTTTTGGAGTAGATACCCAGTAGAGGGACTGCGCAGTCATATGGTAATTTTATTCATAATTTTTGAGGAACTGTCATACTTTCTTCCATAGTGGTTGTACTAATTTGCATTCCCACCAGCACTGAATGAGGGTTCATTTTTCTCCACAACTTCTCCAACACTTGTTATTACCTGTCTTCCTTTTTTGACAGAAACAAAGAAAGAGTCAGAGTCAGAGAGAGGGACAGATAAGGACAGACAAACAGGAAGGGAGAGAGATGAGAAGTATCAATTCTTTGTTGTTCATTGATTGCTTTCTTATTTGTGCCTTAATCGGGAGGCTACAGCAGAACAAGTGACTTCCTGCTCAAGCCAGCAACCTTGAGTTTCAAGCCATCGACCATGAGGTCATTTCTATGATCCCACATTCAAGCCGGCGACCTCGTACCCAATCTAGTTAGGATGTACTCAAGCTGGATTGGCCCACACTCAAGCCAGTGACCTTGGGGTTTCGAACTTGGGTCCTCTGTGTCCCAGTCTGACACTCAATCCACTGTGCCACTGCCTGGTCAAGCTTACCCGTTTTGTTGATAATAACTAATTTAACAGGTGTGAGGTGGTATCTCATTGTAGTTTTGATTCACATTTATCAAATAGCTAGTGAAGATAACATCTTTTCATATATCTGTTGGTAATTTGTATGTCTTCTTGAGAGAAGTGCGTGTTCAGGTCCTTTCCCCATTTTTTAATTGTATTGTTTGCTAGTTTGTTGTTGAGCTTTGTGAGTTCTTTATATATTTTGAATAATAACCCCTTATCAGATCTTTTGTTTGCAAATATCATCTCCCATTTAGTTGGCTGCCTATTTGTTTTATTGTCAGTTTCTTTTGCTGTGCAGAAGCTTTTTTAATTTCATATAGTCCCATTCATTTATTTTTGTCTTTACTTTCCTTGCCTTTGGGGTCAAATTCATAAATTTTTCTCTATGGTCAAGGTCTGTGAGCTTAGTATTTATGTTTCCTTCTATGTAATTATTGTTTCATATCTTGTACTTAATTTTTTGACCCATTTTGAATTTATTTTTGTGCAGAGGGACAAAGTATAGTCAAGTTTCATTCTTTTGCATGTATCTTTCCAATTTTCCCAGCACCATTTATTGAAGAGGCTTTCTTTTCTCCATTGTGTGTTTTTGGGTCCTTTGTCAAACATTTCATTGGTGGTGTATAGGAAAACAGTGGACTTCTGTATATTGATTTTGTATCCTGTGACTTTACTGTATTGGTTTATTGTTTCTAATAATTTGTTTGGAGTCTTTGGCATTTCTATATACAGGATCATGTCATCTTAAAAAAATGATACCTTTGCTTCTTCTTTCCCAGTATGGATGCCTTTTATTTATTTCTCCTGCCTGATCACTCTGGCTAAAACATCCAGAACTATGTTGAATAAGAATGGAGAGAATGGGCAGCCTTGTTCCTGATATTATAGAAAATATAAAAGTCTTTATTTTTTTTACCATTTAGCATGATATTACCTGATTGTTTGTCATATATGACCTTTTTTATGTTGAGGTACTTTCTTTCTATACCCATTTTATTCAGTGTTTTAAATATATGTTCTTTCAAATTAGTGTTTGGGATTCTTAACATATTCCTAGAAGTGAGATCATTATGTCAAAAGCAGTTTCTTTTTCAATTTTTTTTCAGGAAACTCCATACTGTTTTCCACAATGGTTGCACCAATCTTCATTCCTATTAACAATGCACAAAGGTTCCCTTTTCTCAGCATCCTTGCCAGCACTTGTTGTTTGTTTATTTATTGATAATATCTATTCTGGCAGTTGTAAGCTGATATATCATTGTAGTTCTTTGTGTGTGTGTGTGTTTTAAAAAATTTACTTTAGTGAGAGGAGAGAGAGAAAAAAAGAGAAGGAGGGACAGAACAGGAAGCATCAGGTCACATATGTGCCTTGACCAGGCAAGCCCAACATTTTAAAACAGCAACTTCAGCATTCCAGCTCAATGCTTTATCCACTGCACCACCACAGGTCAGGCTCATTGTAGTTTTAATCTGCAGCTATCTATTGATTCTGACCTTGAGAATTTTTAATATATTTATTGGCCATCTATATGTCATTATTTTTTAATTCACTTTTGTCTGATGAATTTTCAATGTCACATTACAAGACAGAAAAATAAATCTCAGTATCCAGAAGGAGGTGACCAACATAGTGATAGGTGAAAAGCGTGGCTATTGAAGAATATGTGATTAAACTAATGATGAATATCTTGAAGAAGTGAACACTTTTGTGTATAATTTTTGTTGTCAGACTTTTTAAAATGGCTATCATGTGTAAGATTGGAAGAAGCTAATACATTTTTGATAGTATGAAATTCATTTTACTATATAAAAAATTAATTCCTTTATTGCAAGGAAAAGAGGATATAAAACCAGAAAGGGAAAGTTAGTTGGAAGTGAATTTCCATTTATAATATAGAATTTAAGAGCAGTTCTTTGACAATGGGACAGTCTGCTTTTATGAATGTAGAAGTTCTTCAATGCATATGTTCATTTTTTTTCTGTGTTTGTTTTTTATTTTCCTATTTACTTGTTCTTTCCACCCTTCCAATTAGAAAGAACCCTGAAAGTCGCAAGGGGTTTCTATTTTGAACCTTAAGGGGTAAGGCAGACACTGATACTTCACATAGATATCATTCTTACCTTAATTGATCTAGTGCTATTTCACTGTTTTATGTGTCATTTTAGACAGTTTTCCAAACTTGTTTAGATTTTAGTTCCATTCCATGTGTAGACTAACTTAAGCAATACTTGCTCTCCCTTGTGTTGAGACATTGTGTGTATGTGTGGACATATATATGTGTGTGCAAGAAAAACATCAAAATTAGCTCATATCTAAGCCATGGATACCGTTTTGGCAGTTTAAAGGTTTTTTGTCATCGGTAGTCCTCCATAGGTATGTGTATTTGTGTATGGGTGTGAGGGAGTGGACTTAACTCAGCCATTACTACCCCTAACATTTCAGAAGTTGTCTCCATTGGAAATAAAAGTAATTTTATTTTCCCTGAATTCAAAATATTATCTAGAAGTAAATGAAACATCATATTGGGGAAAGGAAATCAGTCTCATTCTCAGAAGTACTGCTAACATGTGTTCATAGCAGCTTAGGAATATGTGGATAGGTTTCTGTTAAGTAACTCCTATGAATGAGAATAATAACAGTGACTTAAGGACTCCAAGGACATGACACAGATGTGTTAAACAAAACAAAACAAAACAAAATCAATCAAACACACACACACACCACAGAACGTGAGCTTTCTGAAGATCAATATATGACAGTTACCGGGCCCCTCTGCTGGTGAGCTGCAAGGGGTTGGATAACAAGAAATAGTGGAGAGTGATGCTTAGCTTTAGAGTGTTGACAGTAAAGCCTTATGTAAGGCACTGCAAGTAATCTGAGGATGATAGGTGGCATTTTTTCAGTATATTTAAGCAACTGAAGATACACCTAGTCTGACCAGGTGGTGGCGAAGTGGATAGAGTGTCGGACTGGGACGTGGATGACCCAGGTTCAAAACCCCGAGGTTGCTGTCTTGAGCATGGGCTCATCTGGCTTGAGTGCAGAGTTTCTGGTTTAAGTGTGGGATTATAGACATGACCCCATGGTCGCTGGCTTGAGCCCAAAGGTCACTGGCTTGAAGTCCAAGGTCGTTGGCTTGAGCCCAAGTTCGCTGGACTGAGCAAAATGTCACTGGCTCTGCTGCAGCCCCCCAGTCAAGGCACATATGAGAAAGCAATCAATGAACAACTAAGGAGCTGCAATGAAGAATTGATGCTTCTCATCTCTCTCCTTTCCTGTTTGTCTGTCCCTATCTGTTCCTCTCTCTCTCTCTCTCTCTCTCTCTCTCTCTCTCTTTCTTTCACAAAAAAAGAAAAAAGGATACACTTAAACTTTGAAACATAACTTTACATACATCCAGCTAATTTTGGCTTGAATAAAGCTATATAAGAAACAAACAAATAAAAATGAAAATAAAAATAAAAATAAAGAGCTGATAGTCTTCAAACCTCATCAGCAGACTAGAAAGCTATGATATTAGAGTTTAATTTTAAGGCTTTTTAAAACTTTCACCCACTTATGTTGGTAAAGAAATGCTACAGAAAAAAGTTATAATTGTATTAAAAGATAACCAAGAAGAGCGACACAGATTTTCTAATTCCTTTGTTATTCCACAGAAAATACAAGCTTACTTAGTCAAAACCATGAAGAATAACCCATCCAATATTTTTGATAACATGTGATGCCAAAAACAAAACAAAACAAAACAAATTTGTTATTCAGGTACTGTGTGCTCTATGAAAACTGAGCTAATACTCTCGAAGGCATCACTATTTCTGGAATTTAAAGAGCAAGTATGCAAAAACAATTGGAGAAATGCTGGTAGAGGTAACAACTATGGTTAATTTACTCTGAAACACCCGGGAAATAGTGTCTGTTTTTCACTTTTAGAATTAACTTTACCCTAAAAAAGAGGCCTTGAAAGAGGTATGTCATCACTTGATAGCTATATATTTGATAATTATCAATAAACAATTATTATCACCATTCAATTCATGTGACAGTGCAGAGCCTGCCATGTTCGTTTACAGTGAGTAATTGTGACATTTTTATCTATGCTCCTAGGTCATTATTGTTAATTTATAGATAAGTCCACTAAGAAGAAACAAAGTTATTTGATTTTCCCCAAATAGTAATATAGATTTGATGATGATGAGCATGGTTACATATAAAATTTATTAAATATCTTACTATCTTCTTATACCAGACATGTATATTATTTCATTAAATTCTCACATGGCCCTGGGACATATAGGATATTACTATAACCATTTCTCATAGATGAGAAAATTGAGGTTAAAAAAGTTTGAGTAGTTTTCCCCAGAAAATTGCAGAGTTTAAATTAATATCCCAGACAGTCTGACTCCCAAAAGCTATAGAGCCTCCTTGCTTAATACTAATAGTTGGATGGACCAATACTGGAGAACAAGTTTGTAAATGTAATGCTAATGTTCTCTCTGTCTTCTCTTTTGACCAATTATAGAAGGCTCTTGGTATCATGAAAGCTGGGAAACAATAATAAAGGACAACAGTCAAAAGGATCAAGTCTTTGTGGAAATAAGTAAGTAGTTAGAGGCTGCAACCAGAAAAATTGATGAATAACCCAAGTACTCAGAACTACCTTTTGAGGCCAAGAGAAAGGTTGTAGCCCAGCACCTTAGTAAGTTTAAAGGAAAATTTGAAAACAGCCCTCCTAGCCTCAGTTGCAATTTGACAAATGCAAAAAGTTGTATGTTACCACTGCTGGAGGAGGCTGGAGTTAGCACACCTCCTTTACAAGTCAGTTTCTTTATGCCTCATCTCATAATCACTTGGGTAACTGTTTCCATAGACACCCACTATTCAGTTTCCCTGCTTAACCACATTCAAACAAGAATGCAGACCTTGGTTGCAGCAGCTGTGAACTGTTTTACCATGTGTCTAACAGGCACAGCTTATCTACTTTCCTTTATATGTGCAACAGGATGGTGGGGGAGGGAGGTAAAAGCAGTAATAAAACCTTACCTGAAAGACTGGTAGGAGCTTCAGAGCTAAAGAAACATATTTTGATCTATATGAAAGAAGGCAAAATCAGAAAAGAAAGGAGGAACAACATTTTTCTGCCCTTGGCTTTTGGGGGTAAGGGTGGAGCAATAGTGGCTTCTGCTAGGGCTGTTTCACAAGTGCAAGATAAAAGTGCATACCTTTCTTTCTATAAAACAGAGATGTGAGTCCTTGAGGACCCATTGGGAGTGGTAGTAGGATGTGAGAATCAGTGTGGGCACTGAAGTAAACCTAAAAAACAATTAGCTAATGACATTTACAGACCACTAGGCTATGTTTAATTTTGAACTTGTGTGCTAACAAAAAAGCAAAGAAAACAATTGAATTCAATTATCTTTAAAAGTGCTCATCTGCTGAAAAATCTGTAAAAAACCAACAGCATTGTAGTAGAAGATTCCATAGAGAGAAAAGAAGGAAAAGAATCATCTTAAATATTTACTCTTATGAAAAAGGTAAATAACTTTGTCAATTGACCTAAAAACTTAGGTACAGACATGCTAAGAGAGTAAACATTCATATACACAAACAAACACATACATATTCCTATATGAATCCTTTGTATACACCCAGTACACAAGGCTTTCTAGCTTGTGCACATCCCGCTTGACACAACTTACATACAAACGTGCCTCACATCAAAAAGTGCTTTGAAGTTCATTGTAATCAACCAGACAAATAAATATTCTGGGCTTAGATGAAACCAGTAGCGAGGACATGATAAAGAATTCCGTGCCTTAATAGAATGTTAACAAACACAATGTCACCTCTCATAATCATCATAACAACCTAAAAATACAGATTTTATTATTATATTTTAAAAATGCAGAAACTGAAGCAAAAAAAGATCTAAATGAGTTGATAAAAATCACATTGTTTTTAAGAGTTTGAGCTGGAATTCGACCTTAGGCAGTCTGGTACCAAAGTCTGTGCTTCTCGCTATTGTTCATAGCAAGTAGAAAGAGATGTTCTTAGTGCAGTAGGAAAAAGTGGGTGCTGACTAACTCCCACTATTTTCCTCTTCTAAGCATTTGAATTTTTTTGAGTTGCTTTTTTATGTTAATGAATGGGTGGTTGGGAATTTAAATGGTACAGATATTTTAGATGAGAGGGGATACGTGGTTTGAAAAGTAATTGCCATTTGATGAGAAAATGAACTCTGTAATGAACTAAGCAAAGACTCTTTTTTTCCCTTAGCCACTTACTGTTAATACTGTACATGATCTATATATCTTGCCTTAGATTGCATTCTTTAAAAACATAATATATATTTATTCAGCATGATTTTTGAACAATATTTAAAGCAAATATTCAAGCTTTTTTCTCTTCAGATATCATTTCCTGGTTCATGAAGAGAACTTGGTCATCCAGCACCTTCTGATATACTTTGCTGAAACTGTAATATTTATATCTGTGGTTGAAACTGTTGGTGCATAACCATTCATGTGGACAGAGTAAAGCGGTCTTTTAGGCAGTGTGTTTCTTAACCCTCTGTGCTCAAGTAAGCTTCCCCTGACTAGTTGAATCTTTATAAATGATTATATTTTTCCATTTGTAAGACTTTTGACAAGAAAATTTTTTTCACTTTTTCTTAGACTCCTCTTCTGGATAGATTTAATTTCACCAAGTAGATCATGAGCCATCAGAAATGTGTGAAATAAGCATACAGATGTTTTTTTTAAAACCTATCTATGTTAATACAGTAAAATAATGAATTAGACAAAAAATACAATATTCTGAAAAGAGACAATTCTGATAGTTCTCTCACTTGTGTTAATTACAGACGCTATGCACAAAGTAAATAGATTAAAGTAGCTTTGTCTAAGAGCCAAATATATTGCTATTATTATTAATTCCTTGCTCATATTGCTTTATTTTTTTTTCAAGGATTGGAAATAACTATGAAACTATTGAAGCATTGCTTGTTTTTATATATTCATGGGATTTTAATTGAGGCATAAGAGAGGAGGCAAGAGAAAGACTTTTAAAGGTATTATGATCTAACTTTTGATTAAACATAAGAACTCAATAATAGGCACATTCAAGTCAACAGAGTGAAGCCATGGTTTCAATACAGGGGAGAAAAGACTATCTCTGGTACTAAGGCAAAATCTTCCACTATTTTTTCTGAGTGTAGTCCTGGGTCTGCTTATAGGTTCTGAGGACTAGTAGGTGAAATACAATCCTGGTTTAGCAGATTTAAGAGACTTGTAGTTACCAAAGAGATTTGCCTTCATGATGCTTAATACATGGAAATGTATACAAGGGTACTTATTGAACACTTAAATTTCCCAGATAAAATGTTTAGAATAGTTCCTATAAAGGATAGTGACCACATAAAATCCTTGAATAACAAAGTAACAAAATAAAGTTTGAATTACTTAAGCAACAGTACAAAAGTTAAGTCAAATATTACCAATTAAAAAATACCTACACATAAATCAGAATTCTTCCAAATATTAAAGTTTATGACTAATGACTTATAGATTGTTGGAAATTTGAAAGTTAAATAAAATAATTGAGGTGCTTGAGTACCAAATTAATTTCAACAAATAGGCACCAATAAATTTCATTTTATGAATTACTAGTGATATGAAACACATATACTTTTCTAGTGAAAAAAAAATCCATAAAATCTCTGGAAGCTCCACTTATAAAACTCAAGCTAAGATGAAGATAGCCTCTTTGTGAATATATCACATTCTCAGACACTACCCACTGCTGCTGATGAAATATGACCTGATCAACTGCTCAGGCCATGGACATGTTTCACCCCAAGTTGGGATTCTATATATTCATATTTCAGCCACACTTCAGAAAGGAATGGGAACTGGCAGACATTAAAAGGCTATGAATCATCTTAGGGATTAAGTCTGAAAAAGAAGACAGGGAAATACAAGGAGGAAAAAGGGGAAGGTGTGAGATGGGCAGGGAACTTGAGAACTTTCCTACAGTGTTAGTCAGACTTTCCCTGCGACCTCATTATGAACAGATTGCTATTTTGAGATCCCCACTACTGAATACTGCAGAGAGAAACTGCTGTGAAAATACTTAAAAAAATAAAGACATATACAGTAAATGTATAGACATGGAAAGGCATGGATTTATAATGCAACTGAAAATATTGGGTCCCAGTTGGAAATGACTATTCCTGTCTCTGGGCTATTCATTAGTCATATCAGCACTTACCTATTTCTTTTCCTGAACCAACTGTTTTCACTGAAATTTGTAAACAGAGTCAAATAGAGGATCTTTAAGAAGTGATATAAACAGCTAGATCATTCACAAAGTGTTTTTTTTAATGGTAGCATTTAAACTATGAAAATACTTTCACAGCCTGACCTGTGGTGGTGCAGTGGATAAAGCTTCGACCTGGAATGCTGAGGTCGCTGGTTCAAAACCCTGGGCTTGCCTGGTCAAGGCACATATGGGAGTTGATGCTTCCTACTCCTCCCTTTTCTCTCTCTCTCTCTCTCTCTCTTTCTCTCTCTCCTCTCTAAAATGAATAAATAAATACAAGTTTTTTTTAAAAAAAGAAAATACTTTCACAGAGTCAGGCTATAGTGTGAATGACACTACTTTGTCTTCGTGGAAAATGGGAGGGGCACTGAGATATATAATAGCATGCTACCTTTTCATGCCAGTGAGCTCACTTCCTTTTTCCCCTATGTTATAACAAAATACAAAAGTACATGCTAAGGTATTTTTGTTTACTGATTTAAGTCTAGTAACTTACAGATAGACAAATACCATGTGTCCATAAAGTCATGGTGCACTTTTGACCAGTCACAGGAAAGCAAAAGATGATAGAAATGTGAAATCTGCAACAAATAAAAGGAAAACTCTCCCAGTTTCTATAGCACATGCACAGACAGACTGTATAAACTATATGAACCCTGTTGCTTTATCTGACTACCATTATGTTTTTATTTTTAATGTAAGAAGTCTCTCTATATTATTAAACATAGCAGATTTCTTTTCCACCAAATTTAAATTTTTGTTTTTATATTTTTTCATACTCAAATTTTGCTAAAAATAACCTTAACCTGCTGTATCCATATCTTTATCTCCTAATTTTTCTTAAAACCTGAATTACCTATTTCCTAATGAAAATATTCTCTTGAAAGTCAATAGTGACCACCAGTCAATACATGAAATTATATTTTATCCAGTCCTTATTGTACTTGACTTTTTAAAGTGTTTGACATGCTTCACTACCACTTTCTGAAATTTTGTTCCCTTTCTTAAGCCAATAGCTATACTAATTTGTTTCCTACATCTATGCCTATTTCCTTTTGTTCTCCCTTTGGTATAAATCTCTTTGCTCAGCCACTAAGTATTGTTATTCCTCTGGTTACATCCCAAATTTATTACTCTTCTCCTCATGCTGTTCACAAGACAAGCATATCTACCTTTTATTTCAACTACTATCTCTACACCGATTATTCCTAAACGTCTATTTATGGCTTTTGTCTTCTCTCTGCTTTGGTTCTTAACATTATTTGGAAATCTGTCATGGTCAGAAACAGAAGGATAGCTACAGACATATTGTTTTAATTCCATTGCATTTATCAGTACTTATAAGAAATTTATTGTTACATTAAATATTATTTTAAAGTGGAAATCAGGCCTGACCTGTGGTGGCACAATGGATTACACATCGAGCTGGAATTCTGAGCCTGGGGTTTGTATCCCCAGGCTCTCCCAGTCAAGGTACATACTGAAAGCAACTACTATGAGTTGAGGCTTCCCACTCTTCTCCCCCATCCCATCTCTCTCTCTCTCTCTTTCTCTCTCTCTCTCTCTCTCTTTCTCTCTCTTTCTCTCTCTTTCTCCAAATTCAATAAACAAAACTGTTAAACAGTAAAAAAAAAAAAGTGGAAATCTAAAGTTTAGTCACCTGAAAACAAAAGAAAAACTTTGTAGAATGATTGATTTAGTTATATTATCAGACTGGGAAGGTCAAAAGTAATACTTATATAAACATATTTCAAAATGCTTCTGTGAAACCAATTGCCGCAGCCACCATCACAGTTGCCTGGCCCATGCAGTTTTGCATTGGATTTGGACAGTCAGTAAACAAACACTGGAGCCAAAAACTGGTGGGCCATCGTCTTTAATCCTAGCTTGCACCTGGCGGGCAAGTAAAAATACTCACTGGGCTCTGAACCCCACTCATTAAGTACTCAGAAAGCCACTGACTTATCCAAGTTTCCTGGAATCAAAGGTTTCTAGCTCACCAGACTTATTCACCTCTGTTCCCCAACTCCTTCTCTCTGCACAAACTCTTTAACAACTGGCTTTTCCTTCAGCACTCTGCCATCTTGGCTGCTTCTCCTGGCATCCTCCACATGGTCTTTCTCTGCTCTCCTCTCTAATGCTAATCTCAGAAACCAAGAGAGCAAGCTCCCGGTCTGCCCCACTTTATAGTGCAGAAATCAAAACCTTTTAATCCAATATACAAAATAGGGAAGTCTCTAGTACAAAGTCACTTATCTGAGGCATGATGGGATTGTACCACCACACATCAAAAAGGGTGGGAAAGGCTAAGTCCTAAAACCAAGCCCCAGGCTACAAGGATCCTGCCTGCCCACAACCCACCCCCAACACACATTCATATCACCTGGGCGACGGGCTTCCACATGGGCAGCACCATCTTTAACAAAGTGAGCATAATATATTTTATCAGCCCAACAATCCACCCCTATGCTCACTTTACTACCCACAATCTACATCACCAGCATCCCTGTGCAAGGAAATTAGGCACATTATACAAATTACAACAACATGACAAACCATACAATTTCAACAATTACAAAAGTACAGTTCACCAGTCTCTGAGCACTTTGCCAAAAGTGCAAAATGTCCTTGGCCTTCTTTCTAGCTATGACAAAAGCTTCCCGGGGCAGGGGAAGGGCCTCTAGCAAAGCTGCCCCCCACCCCCATCAGGGTATTTCACATTGTCCAAAATCCATTAGTCCATCCAACAAAGGTGCCCGTGCTCACTCCGGTCTTAGTCCAGGAATCAGTCCACGTACATGGGGCTCCAGTCACCCCCTTTATCCCTACTGTCCTGGCAGGTCTTACACTGTCCCAAGGAGGAGCATGTGGCAATGGCAGTCAGCATTTCCATCTCTGCTCCGGAGAGTATGATGGCACTCACCCCTATGTCCCCAATTCGCAAACCTACCAGGGACATAGCAAGTACTCTTTGCTGCTGGGCTCTCATCTTCTGAAGAGTGCGGATTGCAACTTCAGCCCGATTATCCTCATCTTCTGAAGAGGAACTGAAAACACCAGCTCCCTCTGCCAAGCCCGAGCCCTGGGATGCTGCCACCTTCTGCTCCGCAGACCTTGTAGCTCCAGCCCTGGCCTCCTGCCGCTGCTGGCTCTCCACAATATCCAGGGCAAGTGGCAACTCACGAACCTATGATTCCTCCTCCAGCAGCTGCTGTATTTCCAAGCAAATCTCACAAACCTGGTGGGCCTCCTTCTCTGGTGCTTGCTCCAGCTCTAGGGTCGGCACCTGTTTCTCCCACATTTGCTCCAGCTCCTTCTACTGCTCGGTTTGCAGGTCCTGGGCAGCCTCTTCCACAGAACTCTCGGTTTCCTCACACATGGCTGTAAAAGTCAGCCAGTCTATGGCCTCCAAAGGACAGCCATGGGGAACCATAACATCAACCAGTCCTTTACTCCACCACTCAAAGGTGGTGGTGGCTCCATACCAAATTTCGAATCCTGCCACAGACTATGCCAAATGTGAAGCCAGTTGCCATGGCCACCATCACAGCCACCTGGCCCATGCAGGTTCGCATTGGATTTGGACAGTCAGTAAAGAAACAACGGAGCCAAAAACTGATGGGCCATCATCTTTAATCCTAGCTTGCACCCAATGGGCAAGTAAAAACACTCACTGGGCTCCAAAACCCACTCATTCAGTGCTCACAAAGCTATTGACTTATCCGAGTTTCCTAGAATCAAAGGTTTCTAGCTCACCAGCCTTATTCACCTCTGTTCCCCATCTCCTTTCTCTGCACAAACTCTTTAATAAACTGGCTTTTCCTTCAGCACTCTGCCATCTTGGCTGCTTCTTCTGGCCTGCTCCACATGGCCTTTCTCTGCTCTCCTCTCTAATGCTAATCTCAGGAACTGAGAGAGCAAGCTCCCGGTCTGCCCCACTTTATAGTGCAGAAATCAAAACCTTTTAATCCAATATACAAAATAGAAAAGTCTCTAATACCAAGTCACTTATCTGAAGCATGATGGGATTGTACCACCCCACATCAAAAAGGGTGGGAAAGGCTAAGTCCTAAAACCAAGTCCCAGGCTACAAGGATCCTGCCTGCCCACAGCCCGCCCCCAACACACATTAATATCACCTGGGTGATAGGATTCCACGTGGGCAGCGCCACCTTTTACAAAGTGAGCATAATATATTTTATCTGCCCAACAGCTTCCTTCTACCAGTTTACACCAGGGCACCAGAAGGTATTCTTCCAGGGATGCTTAGCTCTTGGAATAGTTTAGGAATATGAGCCCAAGCCTACTTTTTAAGATATTTCTGAACATTGAAGAGAGAGATAAGGACCCCTACCACTACCTTTGTCTCCACACCAAAAACCTTTTATCACTTCTACCACCACTGAGAACCTAATCTAAATAAGGGCCAAAATACTTTGATTATATAATTATGCTGCCTACTCTGCTGCTAATGTACAATGTAGATAATATGAATCAGAAGTGCCTGTCCTGCTAGTTTTCAATGATCTTTCCTCTAAAGTGGGGCAATTATGTATGAGAGTATAGGTTCTTATGTTCTTAGGTTGTTGGAAACTCAAGAAGTTAATGAAAGTGAAGGTACTTTTTAAATAAAAGAGAACTTCATTTATTGCTATAATATGTGCATATAATCTTGCTATGCTATTTCCTTTAAAGGAAATTTAAAATTGTTTTTGTAGGATGACCCTAGCATATCTTTTGTTCTTTTCCTTTTATTCTGAATTGCAAATATTCAATTAGCTCTTTGCCATTCATGATATACATGTCTCAGTATAGTAGAGAACCTATAACTCAGCTTGTAAATCAACCATGCAACCCAAAAGTCTAGCCTGTTTGTTTGTGGTTTATTCTGGATCATCAGTTGCACATGGCAGTTTTGAATGACTTTATTATGAAACAAGAATCCATAGTTTATCTCTCTCACTGTTCTGACACCTTTTAAAAAAACGTATGTGTTTATAGACTTATAATTATTTCCGAGAAGAAAAATGTCAACATGTGGTAAGACACCTTTTATCTAGAAAATGAGTTGCTCTTGCTGAAGATGACCTAGGCAGTGCTGAAGTTTTGGGAACAAATGAGCACTCAGTAGACACCAATTACTAAAGCACATGGCATTGACTGAAAGGAGGAGAATAGGGACCTGGAGAAAAAATAAACTTATAATCTAACTCTTGTTTCAGTATCATTGATGAAATCACAGAATCTAAGGTCTGACAGCAATTTTGAAGTTATCTGGTCCTTTGTTTCCCAAATTTCAATCATTGTTTTACCGATTGCATGGTTTTTCCACACTTGCTTTTTTCCACTAATTGTATATAATAGTGTATATTTTTATATAATCTACTTTTAGTGTTTTACTTCATGTTATTTAGTTTTATTGTTTTATTTCATATTGAACAGAAAATGTGACATTATCATATGTTTGGAAAACAAGTCACATTTGACATAATAATATAGTATTTGCATAAAAACAAAACAAAACAAAATGATAAATTATAAATAATTAATTAGTAGAATAAAATATTTGTCTATAAATCTCTCAAATTTATCCTGTATGACACTTGTGGCAAATGGGCTCAGTTCTATACCTGCTTTATAACCAGAGTATGTAGAAAATAACCTCTTTCCTTGAAAGTCTGACTCTTATCTGAGGTCACAGAACAAAGCTATGGGAAAAATGAGACTGATCTGGTTACAGGAATGTTTCCCTGTCTGAGAAAGGTAACGTATTTTCTCTATACTTCATGGAGACAAGTTTCACATTAAATTGTCCTTTGAAAGAAGAGCTATTACTTGAGGTTTAATAGGTCATCACATAACTTTTTCTTTCTAAATTTACTGGAACACTTAGACTTGCACTCCCAATTATGAGAATTAGAAAGAGATACTGAAATATGGGAAAGAGCATCCCCAGAATTGGCACAAGTAAAAAGAAAAATCTTGATGTAGATGGATTTAGATGAGCAAAGCTTTAATGTCTATAGACAGATGGGAAAATTAAACACTTATCACATCTAATAACTGCTGCACAACTCTCAAGGGCCCATGAAAGAAAGCACAGCAGCCAACTAGGACAAGAACATTGGGTTTAACTGGAAATCCTCATGGCCATGGAAGAGTTTGTAATATATACAGGAGTGGGCAAAAGTAGGTTTACAGCAATTCTAATGAAAGACATGTGAGTTATGATTATTACAATAGCTTTATTAACTCAAAAGAATGTCACAATAAAACTATAAACCTACTTTTGTCCACCCCTGTATATATAAAAAAGAGCTAATGATCAGAGATTATTTTTCAAATCAACCACTTGTCGAGTGTACTTTACTGGATTTAATTAACAGTCAACCCAATTCCTTATACTTTCTGTTTTTATCACTAGACATAGGCAACAAGAATTGGTGGTCAATAGAATGCTTCAAAAACAAATATTCACCTTCTTTAGCATCAACATTATTA
Source organism: Saccopteryx bilineata (assembly GCF_036850765.1). Lineage (NCBI taxonomy): Eukaryota > Metazoa > Chordata > Mammalia > Chiroptera > Emballonuridae > Saccopteryx > Saccopteryx bilineata. Next base: position 68,312,350 of record NC_089502.1, on the reverse strand, counting down.
GAATGGTAGCAAGAGTCTCCAACTAAAATTAATATTAATGTATTAACTTATTTTGCTTTATTTATTGTTACTAACTATAAAAGAACACTAACCAAACCTAGCAAATATGCAGTAAATGATTGATTCTAAATGACTTTAACTAGAAATACAGAATTACAAAAGACTCGAACAGCCATTTATTATGACCATCCTAAATAAGGAGATGAAGAAACGGAGGCTCAGAAATGAATGAAACTTGCCTCTTGTAGTAAGTAAACATTATAAATGCAGTTAATACAGTGTACAGATGATGTGTTGTGGAATGGTGCACCTGAAACTTGTATAATTTTGTAAATCAATGCCACCTCAATAAATTCAATAAAAAGATAAAAATAAAATTGTTTAAAAAATTATCACAGTTAAAATCCAGGTGTCCTGAATGCGAGCATAATTTTGTTTCTAAATACCATATTCTGTTTGGATGTCAGCTTTTTCTCTTTCTCTTGCTCTCTACTTCTACCCTTGCTTTAGAAAACATTTATTCTTTTAAGCACAGATATTTTTAAGTGAAAGATTTGTCTTTTAAAACTAAAACTGCAGTGTTCCATTTAAAAAGTTAAGGTGAGTTTTTATTCAAAATTAAACTCAATTCTTAAGTTTCATATTTTTGCTTTATTCCCTCAAACCAGCTCAAATCTAAATCAGACTCCCAAATGGGTAACTCAACTCTGACCCAGATCTGACATCTGTCTTTCTTCCATGCACCTGGCTTCATTTATCTTTGTACATTGCAGTGTGTTTACACTGACTGTACAAGCTAGATTTTCTAAAGCCCTTTGCTCCCCATGACCTTTATTTCCAATATCCAGACATTTACCTTAAAATGTTTTCAAAATATCAATTGTTTCCCCAGAAACTTCCTTCAAAGAGAGAGAGCAAGCCTTTATAAGAAGTACTATTGTTTACAAATACTCAGTACTAAGCTAGTGCCCTTTTTGGAAAATTATCTCTTATCTCCCAAGAAATAGAAATAAAGTTTTACAATATATTAAAATTGAAATAAAAACTCAGGGTGAAATAATAGAATCCTAGATACATTTAGAGAAAAAAAAAACCACTGCAGTGTGTTTAAATGTTAGTATATTTAGACCAAATTATCTATTTATCTTAGTAAATGGAAGATTAGCAGTATATTGCATTTCATGAAGTAGAAGCCATTCTTTGTCATCCTCCTATTCAGTTGTCCTATGGAGCAGAAAAGCCACAGAAAGTTCATTCCAAAAATGATTTGGAAAGTATTATCCTCTCTCATTTTTAATTTCAGTATTTTATTAATTTCTTTTTTTGCCTCTTAACTTATTTAATTTACAAAATAACTAAGGGGGTTTGCTTATTTATTAGTATGTGTTTATTTATTGATAATTCTTATGATTCTTATGCATATTATGTTAGCTTTTCGATCAGTGCTATGAAAACAGAAGTATAGGGTCCTTGTTTGCAGGTATTAAAAGCTAGATGTGGCACATATACACTATGGAATACTACTCAGCCATAAGAAATGATGACATCGGAACATTTACAGCAAAATGGTGGGATCTTGATAACATGATACGAAGTGAAATAAGTAAATCAGAAAAAAACAGGAACTGTATTATTCCATACGTAGGTGGGACATAATAGTGAAACTAAGAGACATTGATAAGAGTGTGGTGGTTACGGGGGGGAGGGGGGAATGGGGGAGGGAAAGGGGGAGGGGGAGGGGCACAGAGAGAACAAGATAGAGGGTGACGGAGGACAATCTGACTTTGGGTGGTGGGTATGCAACATAATCGAACGACAAGATAACCTGGACTTGTTATCTTTGAATATATATATCCTGATTTATTGATGTCACCCCATTAAAAAAAATAAAATTATATAAAAAAAATAAAATAAAATAAAATAAAAGCTATCTTCTTTTCCAGGAAAATCCAATGTATTTATATGTAACCAGAGTCTCAACTCCCTTCTCCTCAATCCATTTCACTAATGCTCCCCTAGGTCTTCCCCCTGCTGATGATTCATCCATATTCTGTGTCTGAGTATCTATAGAGTGGGTGATGATACAGGAATTCCTTTTAAAATTTGATTCGTTCTACCTAAAAATTAAGGTTTTAATGCACACATTATAAAATCGTTTTGGAAATGTTGTTTTTTTTTTTTTTTTCAAATCAACTGTTGCAGAATCAAATTGTCTTGAGAAGTACCTTGCTCCTATTTTCCCCACATTCACAAACATACATATCTTACCATAAATTTGTTGGTTTTACTGAATAAAATTAAATCAACAAATGAAATATAGCACAAATAAGGTTATAGTCTCTAATAGAAATTGAGAATTTATCATGTTTCTCTTAAAAGCAAAAACCCCCATTTTAGCACATGATAGTGTATACAGTATCATAAACAGAAGCGTTCTCTTTTATTGGTATTAAAAACATCTTTAATAAGAAATTCTTAATCATGTTTATGACCATGGATCATTAAATTCTGCAGATTATACATAATCATTTGATTTTCTGTTACATAACCTTGCCCCAAAACATATTGCTTTTTTTTTAATGTTTTTTTATTTATTCATTTTAGAGAGGAGAGGGAGAGACAGAGAGACAGAGAGAGAGAGACAGAGAGAGGAGAGACAGAGAGAGAGAGAGAGAAGGGGAGAGGAGCTGGAAGAATCAACTCCCATATGTGCCTTGACCAGGCAAGCCTGGGGTTTCGAATCGGTGACCTCAGTATTTCCAGATCGACACTTTATCCACTGTACCACCACAGGTCAGGCCACATATTGCTTTTAAAAATACTCTTTGTTGTGGTGGTTACCAAGGGTGGGGGGGGAGGGAGGACATGGGAGGGAGGGAGGGAGAGTTAGGGGGAGGGGGAGGGGCACAGAGAACTAGATAGAGGGTGACGGAGGACAATCTGATTTTGGGCGAGGGGTTTGCAACATAATTTGATGACAAAATAACCTAGATATGTTTTCTTTGAATATATGTACCCTGATTTATTAATGTCATCCCATTACCATTAATAAAAATTTATTAAAAAAAAAATTAAAAAAAAAAAACAATGTTCATATTTTTAAAGATCTATTTATTAAAAAAAAATACTCTTTGTTGTAGAAATATTCAAACATAAACAAAAGCAGAAAGGCTAATGTGATGAACCCTAAGGCAACCATAACAGTTTTAATAATTAAGAATATGTTGTAAATCCTATTGTATTTATCTGCTTTCCCTCACAATATTTTTTTATAATTTTATTTTTTAATGGGGTGACATCAATAAATCAGGATACATATATTCAAAGATAACATGTCCAGGTTATCTTGTCGTTCAATTATGTTGCATACCCATCACCCAAAGTCAGATTGTCCTCTGTCACCTTCTATCTAGTTTTCTTTGTGCCCCTGCCCCTCCCCCTTTCCCTCTCCCCCCTCCCCCCGTAACCACCACACTCTTATCAATGTCTTTTAGTCTCACTTTTATGTCCCACCTACATATGGAATAATGCAGTTCCTGTTTTTTTCTGATTTACTTATTTCACTTTGTATAATGTTATCAAGATCCCACCATTTTGCTGTAAATGATCCAATGTCATAATTTCTTATGGCTGAGTAGTATTCCATAGTGTATATGTGCCACATCTTCTTTATCCAGTCATCTATTGATGGGCTTTTTGGTTGTTTCCATGTTCTGGCCACTGTGAACAATGCTGCAATGAACATGGGGCTGCATGTGTCTTTACGTATCAATGTTTCTGAGTTTTGGGGGTATATACCCAGTAGAGGGATTGCTGGGTCATAAGGTAGTTCTATTTTCAGTTTTTTGAGGAACCACCATACTTTTTTCCATAATGGTTGTACTACTTTACATTCCTACCAACAGTGTATGAGGGTTCCTTTTCCTCCACAGCCTTTCCAATATTTGCTATTACCTGTCTTGTTAATAATAGCTAATCTAACAGGTGTGAGGTGGTATCTCATTGCAGTTTTGATTTGCATTTCTCTAATAACTAATGAAGATGAGCATCTTTTCATATATCTGTTGGCCATTTGTATTTCTCCCTGGGAGAAGTGTCTGTTCATGTCCTCTTCCCATTTTTTTATTGGATTGTTTGTTTGTTTGTTGTTGAGTTTTATGAGTTCTTTGTATATTTCGGATATTAGGCCCTTATCTGAGCTGTTGTTTGAAAATATCATTTCCCATTTAGTTCGCTGTCTGTTTATTTTGTTATCAGTTTCTCTTGCTGAGCAAAAACTTCTTAGTCTGATGTAGTCCCATTCATTAATTTTTTCCTTCACTTCTCTTGCCTTTGGAGTCAAATTCATAAAATGCTCTTTAAAACCCAGGTCTATGAGTTTAGTACCTATGTCCTCTTCTATGTACTTAATTGTTTCAGGTCTTATGTTTAGATTTTTTATCCATTTTGAGTTAATTTTAGTACAGGGGGCAAACTGTAGTCCAGTTTCATTCTTTTGCATGTGGCTTTCCAGTTTTCCCAGCACCATTTATTGAAGAGGCTTTCTTTTCTCCATTGTGTGTTGTTGGCCCCTTTATGAAAAATTATTTGACTATATATATGTGGTTTTATTTCTGGACTTTCTATTCTGTTCCATTTGTCTGAGTGTCTATTTTTCTGCCAATACCATGCTGTTTTGATTGTCGTGGCCCTATAATAGTTTGAAGTCAGGTATTGTAATGCACCCAGCTTCATTCTTTTCTTTAGAATGGCTTTGGCTATTCGGGGTTTTTTATACTTCCATATAAATCTGATGATTTTTTGCTCCATTTCTTTTAAAAATGTCATTGGAATTTTGATGGGAATTGCATTAAATTTGTATATTGCTTTGGGTAATATGGCCATCTTGATTATATTTATTCTTCCTAGCCAAGAACAAGGTATATTCTTCCATCTCATTATATCTTTCTCGATTTCCCTTAACAATGGTTTATAGATTTCATTATATAAGTCCTTTACATTCTTTGTTATGTTTATTCCTAGGTATTTTATTTTTTTTGTTGCAATCGTGAAGGGGATTATTCTTTTGAGTTCGTTCTCAAGTGTTTTATTGTTGGCATATAGAAAGGCTATTGACTTCTGTATGTTAATTTTGTATCCTGCGACCTTACTGTATTGGCTTATTGTTTCTAGTAGTCTTTTTGTGGATTCTTTGGGGTGTTCTATGTATAGGATCATATCATCTGCAAAAAGTGATACCTTTACTTCTTCTTTTCCGATATGGATGCCTTTTATTTCTTTGTCTTGTCTGATGGCTCTGGCTAGAACCTCTAGTACCACATTAAATAAGAGTGGACAACCCTGTCTTGTTCCTGATTTAAGGGGGAAAGCCTTCAGTTTTGTGCCATTTAATATGATGTTATCTGATGGCCTATCATATATGGCCTTTATCATGTTGAGATATTTTCCTTCTATACCCATTTTGTTGAGAGTCTTAAACATAAAATTGTGTTGTATTTTATCGAAAGCCTTTTCTGCATCTATTAATAAGATCTTGTGGTTCTTGTTCTTTGTTTTGTTGATATGGTGTATTACGTTAACCGTTTTACGTATGTTGAACCATCCCTTCGATTCTGGGATAAATCCCACTTGATCATGATGTATTATTTTTTTAATATGTTGTTGTATTTGATTTGCTAGCATTTTGTTTAGTATTTTAGCATCTGTATTCATTAGAGATATTGGTCTGTAGTTTTCTTTTTTTGTGTGCCATCCTTGCCTGGTTTTGGCATGAGGGTTATGTTGGCCTCATACAATGTGTTTGGAAGTATTGCTTCTTCTTCAATTTTTTGGAAGACTTTCAGTAGAATAGGAACCAGGTCTTCTTTGAATGTTTGATAAAATTCACTGGTATAGCCGTCTGGGCCTGGACTTTTATTTTTGGGGAGGTTTTTAATGGTTTTTTCTATTTCTTCTCTACTGATAGGTCTGTTTAGGCTTTCTGCTTCTTCTTGACTCAGTCTAGGAAGGTTGTATTGTTCTAGGAATTTATCCATTTCTTCTAGGTTGTTGAATTTAGTGGCATAAAATTTTTCATAGTATTCTATAATAATTCTTTGTATATCTATGGTGTCCATGGTGATTTCTCCTCTTTCATTTTGTATTTTGTTTATATGAGTTCTTTCTCTTTTTTCTTTGGTAAGTGTTGCCAAGGTTTTGTCAATTATGATGATCTTTTCAAAGAACCAGCTCCTTGTTCTATTAATTTTTTCTATAGTTTTTCTGTTCTCTATTTCATTTACTTCTGCTCTGATTTTTATTATCTCCTTTCTTCGGCTGGTTTTGGGTTGTCTTTGTTCTTCTTTTTCTAGTTCCTTAAGGTGTGAAGTTAAGTGGTTCACTTGGGCTCTCTCTTGTTTGTTCATAGATGCCTGAAGTGATATGAACTACCCTCTTATCACTGCTTTTGCTGCATCCCATAGATTCTGATATGTTGTATTGTCATTTTCATTTGTCTGTATAAATCTTTTGATCTCAGCGCTTATTTCTTCTTTGACCCATTCATTTTTTAAAAGTATGTTGTTTAGTTTCCACATTTTTGTGAGATTTTTTTCCTCTTTTTTTGAGTTGAATTCTAGTTTCAAGGTTTTATGATCAGAAAATATGCTTGGTACAACTTCGATTTTTCTGAATTTGCTGATGTTGTTTTTGTGGCTCAACATATGCTCAATTCTTGAGAATGATCCATGTACACTGGAGAAAAATGTATACTCAGTCACTTTGGGATGAAATGTCCTGTAGATGTCTATCATATCCAGGTGCTCTAGTGTTTTGTTTAAGGCCACTATATCTTTGTTGATTCTCTGTTTGGATGACCGATCTAGAGCTGTCAGTGATGTATTGAGATCTCCAAGTATGATTGTATTTTTGTCAGTTTTTGTTTTAAGGTCAATAAGTAGCTGTCTTAGATATTTTGGTGCTCCTTGGTTTGGTGCATATATATTAAGAATTGTTATGTCTTCTTGATTCAGTGTCCCCTTAGCCATTATGAAATGGCCATTTTTGTCTCTGAGTACTTTTGCTGTCTTGTAATCAGCATTATCAGATATGAGTATTGCTATGCCTGCTTTTTTTTTGGATGTTATTTGCTTGGAGTATTGTTTTCCAGCCTTTCACTTTGAATTTGTTTTTATCCTTGTTACTTAGATGAGTTTCTTGTAGGCAGCATATAGTTGGATTTTCTTATTTATTCCATTCTGCTACTCTGTGCCTTTTTATGATGAGTTTAATCTGTTTATATTTAGTGTAATTATTGACACTTGTGAGTTCCCTACTGCCATTTTATAGATTGCTTTCTATTAGTTTTGTGTCTTGTTTGATCCTTCTCTTTCATTTTTCTATCTTTTGTTTTTATTTGGTTGTATTCCATACATCTTTCCTCTGGTTCTATCTTTTTTAAATCATGTGCTTCTGTGGTTGTTTTTTAATGTGTTTACCTTTAAGAGATGAAAAGGGTTCCTACCTTGTTCATTGTAGTGCACTATTTTGTGAGTACTTTTGCACTCCATCGTCCTTTGCTACTGTTAATCTCCATCCTGTCCCCCCCCTTTCTTTTTGTTGTTGTCACAGTTTAAATTTGGTTTTATTGTGTTCTTCTTGGAGCTTTTACTTGTGGCTTTGTTGTTTTTTTCTTTGTATCTGATTGGAGAACCCCCTTTAGTAATTCCTGAAGTGGGGTTTTTTTAATGATAAATTCCCTCATCTTTTCTGTATCTGTGAATGTTTTTATTTCTCCTTCATATTTGAAGGATAGCTTTGATGGGTATAGTATTTGTGGCTGAAAGTTCCTCTCTTTCAGAACTTTAAATATTGGGGTTCACTCTCTCCTAGCTTGTAGAGTTTCTGTTGAGAAATCTGATGATAATCTAATGGGCCTTCCTTTATATGTTGTATTCTTCTTTTCCCTGGCTGCCTTGAGAATTTTTTCTTTGCTGTTGGTTTATGCCAATTTCATTATGATGTTCCTTGGAGTAGGTTTGTTGGGGTTAAGAAAACTCAGAGTTCTGTTTGCTTCTTGAATTTGAGGCTTTAGTTCTTTCCACAGGCTTGGGAAGTTCTCATCTATTATTTGTTTGAATATGTTCTCCATTCCTTTTTCTCTCTCTTCTCCCTCTGATATACCTATTATTCTTGTGTTATTCTTTTTGATGGAGTTCGATAATTCCGGTAGGGCTATCTCATTTTTTTAAATTTTTGAGTCTCTTTCTTCTTCTATCTGTTGTGTCTCAAGTTGCTTGTCTTCTATTTCACTAATCCTACCTTCTATCTGGCCTGTTCTATTAGCTAAGCTTGTTATCTCATTTTTCAGCTTGTGTATTGAGTTTTTCATCTCTGTTTGATTTGTTTTTATAGTTTCAATTTCCTTGGAAATATATTCTTTGTGTTCATTGAGTTGTTTTCTGAGCTCCCTAAATTGCCTTTCTGTGTTTTCTTGTATATCTCTGAGTATTTTTAGGATTTCTATTTTAAATTCTCTGTCGTTTAACTCCAAGCTTTCCAATATATTAAATTTTTCTCCATAGATTTTTCCTCATCTATCTGTGTTACTTCTCTTTCTTTTGTATTCGTGATATTTGATTTTTTCTTCCTTAATGGCATCTGATGGTGGTTTTGTTGATAATATTAATGAGATTTAATAAAGAATAAAAAGTTAAAAAATAAAAATATAACATCGAAAAGTTATTTTTTTAAAAAATTAATAATTAAGTAAAGAAAAATAAAATAAAATAAAAATTAAAAAAAAGGAAATTATTCCCCCCTCCTTTTTTCCTCTCCTCTCTTCTCCCCTCTTTCTTGAGAAAATCTTGTGGTGAACTGTGAATTATATTGTATTAAATAGAACAAACAATGCCTGTAATGGAGGACCTGAATTGGGGAGAACTAATAAAGGGGCAAAAAAAAAAACCCAGAAAAAAAGGGGATATGGACCCACAAAAAGAAAATAAGGAAAAAATTTGGGTCAAGAATAAAATGATTTGCTTTTAGGTGTTGGTTGACTAAGAGTTATTATGAGAGGAATAAGAGGGCAACAGGAAAATGGGGGGACAAATTAAAAAACTACTGTATTTAGTGGAACAAGAACTAGATAAAATGGAGAGCCAGGGATGAGAGCACTGCTAGTGAGTTAAAAAGGTGAAGTAAAAAAACCCCAAAATGCCACAAACATAAGTCTGAATCCAAGATAAGATAATTTGTTCATTATTGAGGTTTGAATGAGAGGAGACGTAGAAGAGAAAGGAAGAAACTAATATAGAGGGCAAAAAGAAAGAGAGAGAGAGAGAAAAAAAGAGGGAACCACTAAAAGAAGAACAAAGAAATAAGAGGAGAGAGAGAGAGAGAGAGAGTTAAGGGTTTTGGAGTGCAACCCTTATAAAGAGAAAGGAAGAGGAAAGAAAAGATAATGGGAGATGTAACACTTATGGGTAGTGTAGTTCAAGGAGAGAAGAAAGAAAGACCGGCAGAGAGTTAAACGACCAAATTGGAGGAGGAAAAAAGAAAATCAAGAATGAAGATAAGAGAAACAAATGAACAAATATAATAAAATGGGATAGGTTATAAAGTCTGCGGATTATTCTTGATTTTGAGAGGTTATCTTCTTGCTTTTTCTTTTCTCTCCCTCTTCCTGGTTGGTGACTCTGTACCCTGGGTTCTGCCCCTTTGGCAAGCTCAGGTAGAGGTTTGCAGTTGATAAGTCTCTATGGCAATGTCATGTATTGTGCTTCAGTCTCGTTGGCAGTCGAGACTCATTAGCATTTATAGGTTCCGACAGTGAGAGAGTCCGTGTTCCTGGAGCCTCTCTCCTAGTCTTTCCTTCCTCAATTAGTAGCCTGATAATCCAACTATGGGGTTGCTGCTGCCTCTGCCTGGATAGTAAGAGGCTCAAAGAGCTGGCAACTCCCCACTCTATTCCCACTCGGCACAGGGCTCTGGATAAGGCTCAGTCAGTTAGAGCTGCTAGCATAATCAGGTGGGGCTTCCACACACTCAAAGACCTCTGGCTCTGCACTCTGTCTGGTAACATGGGTGAGCGCCCACTCCTGGGGCGCTTGGAGGAAACTCTTACTCACTCTCTGTGCACAGACCAGGATTTCAGGCCAGCAATCTCACACTCTGAGTGAAACCCCCGCCTTCACGGAAAAGTTCCAGTGTTGGAATTGGCTCTCACTCCCTCCCCGTGCACAGCTTTTTCAGGGTGCTAGGGAGGCCTGGAGATTCTGGTTTTGGCCCACACAAAGGCCCCTGACTCTGCCCCTCTGTGGGATAACACAAGCGTGCCCTGCTGAGGCAATTGGAGGAATCTCTCGCTCACTATTTGCGCACGCAGACCAGGATATCAGGCCACAGTCTCACACTCTGAGTGAAACCCCCACCCGCACGGAGAAGTTCCAGCATTGGAATTGGCTCTCGCTCCCTCCCCGTGTGCAGCTTTTTCAGGGCGCTGGGTCGGCCCGGAGATTCTGCTTTCAGCCCACACAAAGGACCCTGACTCTGCCTCTCTGTGGGGTAACTTGGAGGAATCTCTCACCCACTATCTGTGCGTGCATACCAGGAGATCGGGGAAAATGGCTGCCCCACTTGTCTTTCTTTTTCTGGGTTTGGCACGAGTGTTAGCTTGTATTGACTGGGTTGCCACAGGCACAGTTTTTCTTTGGCTTGGATCTCCATGCCAGCCTGGTTTGGCCATTTATTCCATGGCCTGGATCTATTCACCCCCTTTGCCCGCCTTAGTTTCTATATTCTCAGTTCCCAGTGAAAGCAACCCTATTTAGATTAGTGAGGAAGGCAGAGCATTTCTTACTCCCTATTTCCTTTGGGATTTGATTATATATTTAGCCAATTTTTCGCTTGACCATACCTCTGGGTGTATTGCAAAACATCTGGAGGCTCCAAGGATAGGTTTTTCTGTTTCTGGTTGAAGATCTTGTTGAGTTTTGGGGGAGATTTATCGGTATCGCTTCCTACCGCACCATTACTGTGACGTCATCTCCTCCCTCACAATATTTACTAAAACATTTCAAGGCAAATCCTAGATGTAAGGTCATTTCATCTATAAATGCTTTAGTAAGTATCACTAATTGATAAGGACAATATTTGTTTTACATTTCTACCATATGCATAACTGTTTTTTAAAAAGTTTTATTTATTGATTTTAGAGAGAACACACACAGAGAGAAAGGCAGAAGGTGGTAGGAGCAGAAAGCATCAACTCTTAGTTGTTTCTAGTATGTGCCTTGACTGAGCAAGCCCAGGGTTTCAAAAATGGTGACCTCAGCCTTATAGGTTGATGTTCCCACCCACAGCACCACCACAGGTCAGACTATACATAATTTTTTTTACTGGACTTGTTAGCTTGCTATATTCAAGAAAGCCCCATGAGATAATGGGAGTCCTAGAATCACATTCCAGCTCTATCACATCCAACTGTGTGATCTCTTAGGATCTCAGCTTCCTTTTATGTCAAATCAGATAGTTAGGATCTCTAAGACCCCATTATTCTCCGAGATTCTGGATTTAAATGGCAAAAATGGTTAAGTTTGTGGCCTTATCTTTTGTTATTTCATTATTAAGTAGGTATATGGAAAAGAAGGGGAAAAAAAACCTAGTATCTTTAAACATTAACTGCATTAGAAATTTGAGTTTGAAAAAGAAACTTAAAAGTTAGTGAAATAGGTTTCAAGTATGATTATTTCTATCTTCTGAGGAATTTTATTAACTGCTAGCACAGGAATACCTAATAATTACTTGAAAGCAATAATAACGTGGGTTCATCATTCTAACTACCTTCCTCTTTAAAGAGGCTTGAGAGAAGTTCTCCTAAAGCCTGTGGCGCCCTCTTCTGACCCCTCCCCCAACAAAGTAAGTCATGGGTTTTGTTTCTGAATTACCTTTGGGCTTTTGACTTTCTTCTTATATTATATGTTATTTTATTCTTGAAATATCATGCAGAAATTCAGATCTAATTGGTATAAGACACAGCTCTGATGATAGAAATCCGGCTACAACTCCTTTACATATTCTTTTAGGTTTACATTTTAAAATTTAAGAATTGTTCCAGAGGACAAGAAATAACATTGAAATTTGAGCTGTGATAGAAGTCTCACTCAAGCAACAAGTCTGTATTTAAAAAAACATAAAAAAAGAAATAAAAAATTTCTGCTAAAATCTAAATGAGTTACAAAGAAATCAAACTTCTTGCCATTCATTAACTATCTGTCTTATAGCAGAGAATCAAGATGGGCTGCTCTGAACAACTTATACTCTGTACTTTAAAATTATAATTCTCTGTTCAGAAATAGATGTTCTCTTTGGAAACTTTCAATATTTTATCTCACTCCTCTTTATTATCCGATCATGCTAGTTTCCTTTTCTATCCTTCATAAATATTGGTTAAAGTGATTTTCTAACAAAATGTTCTTCCTCCATTTGACATTAATCAAACCAACTACCATCCCCATTATTTTCAGGTCCATCACAAATCTTCTCTGTTTGGAAAAATCTTTCTTGAATATTTCACTTCATGCTTTCTCCCTTCTCAAACCCTCTAGAATCATGCTATTAAGAACTCTCTTATGCTGTAATATAATAGGACTGATTCCACAATACAGTCCTGACAAATTTTTTATAAATATTATTATAATCAACACTTGATATTCTACATTTTATTTTTTTAACTAAACTACAGGTTTTATTTAGATTTCACCAGGCTTTGAACTAACATGTTGTTGTTGCTATATTTGTTATTTCAGGATACAGTCTAAGACCCTGAATTGAAATTTATCACATCTCCTTAATTTCTTTTAATTGGTAATATACTTCATTCCTTCCTTGTTTTTCATGAACTTGACATTTTTGAAGAATACTGATCAATTGTTTGGTGGCATATTCCTCAGTTCGAGTTTGTCTGGTGTTTTCTCACAATTAGTTGAACCTACACACTTTGGGCAAGAAAATCACAAAAGTGATGTATGTGTCCTTAACATTGCTTCTTATCAAAGGGGCTGTCAATTTGCCTTCTTACTGGTGCCATTAACCTTGATAAATTTATTACTTTTACCTTGTAATTGACAACTGTCTTGGGGCAGAATTTGAGACTATTCAAATATTCTGTTCCTCGTCAAATACTTTCACTAATTTATAATCCACTGGTGGATCTTTCCTTGCCTACAAACAAAAATTATTACTAAAATGTTTTAATGATAATTTTCTATTTCTTTCATTCTTTCTTTTTTATTTAGAAATTAAATTTAATGGGTGACATTGATCAAAAACAGTGCATAGATTTCAGGTAAACATCTTTATAGCATTTGAACTGTTGGTATTCTCTATTTTATAATTGCCTGCATGTTAAATTTTGATTTGCTCTTCCATTTGAAGTTTGAGCTTTAAAAGTACAGAAGCATACTGACTTGCCTGAAAGTTTCTCGCAGGGCTGGTCTCAACCAGTATGATCCCTGAAAGCTCAAGGTCTCTTGTTGTTGGACATTCTAGTGGTGAATCTAGATCAGACTGAGAACTTAAAACTTCTCAGTGAAATAGAACACTCAACTAGCCAAAGTAACTAACTTCCTGACCACATCTACTAGATGGGTACCATTTCCATGCCCCAACAGTCTTTTGTTTTTAAATTTTATGATTAAGAAACTAGTACTTTTGGCTGAACATGTTTCATATAAAACCTTTCTATAGAAGCAAGCATTAAAGACTACATAGAGGAGCGTTTCGTTTCTTGAAAGCAATTTGTATTTGCTGAAAGAGCCACCTCCTGGTTGCATTTTGCACTGGAGCCAACAGGCTCATTCACCAATTTGTTTGACAAGATTAAATAGAAATGTCAAGATAGCTCCAATAGAGTATATAAAGTATAAAACTGAAAAGTAATGATAAATTACTAATATACAATGAATTCAAATGCAGGATGAAACTAAGTAGATCCCTGCAATACATTTGCCATATTTGTGGACAATTTATCTCAGCATACTGAATATGATCTTGCCCCTTCCTATTAAAATATCACAAAAAGAGTCCAGAGACACTGAACTTTTGTACAAATTAAAGATTATAACAGCAGGTGGGATAATTCGCCATTTGAGAATGAATACATATGAGAAAAATTTATTTTAAATTGATCACTGATGCCTATAAGAAGCATATGTTTGTATGTTTGGCATCGATATGTTAGAGCTGAGGTCTCAGTGATCACTTTACAAAGTATTTCTTTCCTAAATGGTACTTTGTTTAGACTACCGCTGTGGCAGTACTGCTCCATTTCCTTGCTCCTTACATCCTTTCTGCCCTGTGACATGTTTGCCTTCCAGTCACCTATACTGATGCCCCGTTCCTTATTTTTAAATGATCTGTATTGTTCCCATTATGTTCTCTGCAGCATCTCTATTTATTACTTCAGGTAAAATGGTCTTATAAAGTTCATCCTGATCTTCTTCTCCAAGAGTTCATAATAGAAAAAGAAAACTAAAAAAGAATGCAAGAAACTAGAAGTTATTAACTTACTAACTTGTGGGGGATGACATTTCCTTAGATACATTAAAAAACAACAACTAGGACATATTTAACATGTTTAGGAAATTAAGTTAGCACCAAAAAAACATTTATTGTAACACTGAAATTGCTTTCATTCTTTGGTCAGCCATATTTACATTTATTTTTGAGCACATTTTTTGAACACTTACCATGAGGCAGATAGGTTTCTGAGTGGTTATAATACAGTGGTGAACAAATTATGAGTAGACTCTTGTGGACTTATGGACTATTGGAAGAAAATAGAAATTAAAAATAACATAAAATAGATATTTAAATTAAAATTTGTAGTACGTAATTTTTTTTAAAAAAAATGTTCTTGTGAGAAAGGCTATTGTGGTAGGGTGGGGGCTTCTCTGTACTGGGTAATCAGGAAAGTCTTTTCTGAAAAAAAATAACATTTAAAGTCATATATAAAAAATGATAAAGCTTTAGGCACATAATGGAGGTGTGCATGTAGATGAGAAGAAGTTTTGCCATAATAAAGTAGAAAAAAATTACCACAATAAGAGTGGAGAAAACTTTGTAGAGGACAGAAGAATTTGGCTATTTTTTTCTGCCTCATTATTTGAGTTGGGACATCACATCATATCAGTTCCTATCCACAAACTAAGATACACAATATTGGCTTCCCTGGTTCTAAAGTATTACAACTCTGAACCACACCACTGATAAGATTAAGAATCTCAGGGTGGAATGGGATGTGATATCTATCTTTAATATGTGAGACAAACAGATCTGATATTTTATAAAGTAATGTAAATGTATCTGAGTGAAGACAGGACTGAGATACAGATTGAAGAGTCACAGTTTGATGTTGAAGTATGGGAATTAATAAGGCCACTTTTTCATTAAAAATAAAGATAATGTTTTAAAAAATAATTTTGAAAATCAAAATTAAAGAAACTTTTCAAAAATAATTTGGGCCTACTTTTAATTATCCTTCCACTAATTATGAGTCGGTATTTAAAGTCCTTTGCACTTTTAACTCAGCCACATTACAACTAAACTACAGAACAACCATCATTTAGAACCACCTGAAATCAAGCTGGATGAAAGTCTTACACTAGAGAATAAAGAAGAAGCCACATCAAGACTGGTAGGAGGGTTGGAAATGCAGAATGGGCTGGTCTCACATCTATGTATGGTGAATAAAAATTGTGAGCAATATCTCAGCTACAGAAGTCCCACCTGAGAAAGGAAGGGTCCCCATTTTACACCAGGCCCATAACTCAGGGTTCCAGAGAAGGCCTCATCCCTCCTGGCTGTGAAAAAGCAGTGAGTATTGAGTCTAAAGGAGACAAAATCCTAGGCAGTTCCTCTTAAAGGGCCTATGCACAGACTAAGTTGGACTCACTCCCTCTGAGCTCCATAAATGGGGAAGCAGCTTGAAAGGGCTATACAGCGAGAAAATGAATTGTCTAACACCAGAGAAAGAGCTGCAAAGACAACATTCTTCTAGAATGAAGTGGTGGCAGAGACCACTGTTCCTTTGACAAGCCCTGTTAGTTTGAGTGAATTTCCAGGGAAGTCATTAGGTAATTAAGAAGCATCAGATAACACTGGGGAACATAATTTTTACACTTGATCTTAGCCAAAAGGCCGAGAAGTGATATGGGGAACATAATTTTTGTTGCATCCACAAAAGTACTTGTTCTTACCTAATTTGAGTGTGCTGATCTCAAATCTGACATTAGTTTTTCTCTGTAAGCTACACTTTTTTGTAATTCAAGATTTTAGGTTTTTATCTTATTGTAAAATTTTTAACATTTAGTTTAACATAATGAAGTAGAATGTCCTCTTGGGCATCATCTTCGTGAAAATATAATAATTTATATAATGCAGTAAATACACTAATACACGAAAAGATATAATTGCATCAGAATTTGTCTACAATTTCAAAATAGAACATATTAAAACAGTTTTTATTTATTTTTATTTTTTGTATTTTTCGGAAATTGGAAACGGGGAGGCAGTCAGACAGACTCCCGCATGCGCCCGACTGGGATCCACCCGGCACGCCCACCAGGGGGCGATGCTCTGCCCATCTTAGGGCATTGCTCTGTTGCAACCAGAGCTATTCTAACACCTGAGGCAGAGGCCACAGAGCCATCCTCAGCACCCGGGCCAACTTTGCTCCAATGGAGCCTTGGCTGCGGGAGGGGAAGAGAGAGACAGAGAGGAAAGAGAGAGGGATGGGGTGGAGAAACAGATGGGCGCTTTTCCTCTGTGCCCTGGCTGGGAATCAAACCTAGGACTCCTGCACGCCAGGCCAACACTCTACCACTAAGCCAACTGGCCAGGGCCAAAACACTTTTTTTAATCATAAAATTTGCTCAAAACATTTAAATTCTATTCAGGTAAAACTTAGCATTTGTAGCTCTTGCATTTGTGTACTTGTTGAGGACAATCTCTTTTGATGCTCCAGCAGTACTCTGCTCATCACTAACAGCTCCAAGATTTTTGGGAAACTTATCAAGGTCACTGTTCAGGAAGTGAATCTTAACACTTATGTTACATCCAATGTCGTGGAAAGCCAACAGCATCTTTTGAACTAGAAGTTCATAGTTTTCTGCTTTTTTGTTCCCAAGGAAATTCTTTGTCACTGCCACAAAAGACTGTCATGCTACTTTCTCCTCCTTATTCATCTTTCTGGAAAATTCTTCATCATGTATGAGAGTTTGAATTTGAGGTTCATCAAATACACCCGCTTTTATCTTTTCAAAAGACAAGGCAGAAAAAGCAGAAATAATACGTTGAAAGCATTCACTTTCTCTATTCAAAGCCTGAACAAACTGCTTCATTAAGCCATTTGATGTGAAGTGGGGGGGAAATGATCCTGTCTCGATTAACTACAGGTTCAATCACAATATTTTGCATCCCTACTTCCAAAGCTTCACGTTTTGGCCACTCTTTCTGTGTCCAGTGTTTCTCCCAAGCTTGGCTGTCCCACAAACACAGAAAGCAAGGATACTTCATGAAACCTCTCTGTTGTCCCAGCAGGAAATTTACCATTTTAAGATTCACACAAATGATCCAGTTATGCTCATCATACTTCAGAAAGTTGAGGACAATTTTTAAGTCAGTCTTACTAAGTCATTCAATTTGGGTTGGCTAAAGTGCTGAAGGGTTAATGACTGCTTGGCATCAGAAAAAGACCCTTCAGATTCTACAACCATTTCCTCATGCATCTTATCAAAATACACTTGATCACCATGATCACTTTCTTAGTCCTTAGAAGAAATAAAACCATTGAAAACTGGAACTGGGAGCATCTCAGAGTGTAGGATAGGTCGTATTGCCAAAGGAATATTAAGATATGCGATCATATGCCATTTTTTCTTGCCAATGCACTTTGTATGGATCAGACAGAAATAACAGTCACTGCTGTTGTCCTTAGGTTCACGCCAAACCATGGGAATACCAAAAGGCATTCCTTTGCATTTTCCTTTTGTCCAATCACGAAGCATTTCCTCAGAATTATGACACACAATATGAGGAGCTCAATTCTTGTCTTGATCACCAAGGGGAACTTGAAAATAGGCACTATATGCATGTGTCACAGATGATGAAATATTGTGTCTTTGACGTTGAAGTGTGTAACAGCCACATATGTAACAGAAGGTATCAGGACTATTCTTACATTTACGCCTACACGAAGAAGCCATGATTCAATCTTAAAACAAAATAAAAGGATGTTCTTATCAGATAATAATTTTTTACATTTAAAAACAACTACAATTATGTAAAAATGATGTTTGTAAAACATTAATTGCCTTGTGGTTATGTTGAATCCAAGAGTCATTGCCCTTTAACTCCAACTGAAAAACCAATGCATGCCATTAACTTTAACAAAAAAATTAACATTGCATAAAAACTAGAGCATGCACCGAAAAAAGGATTTCATATTTAGAATCAGTGATGCAGAGATATATAGAAACAGTTGTAAAACCTCATGCAACAAAAGAATTAAAAAAAATTGTTCCCCAGTCACTTAAAGGCTTTAAGAATTAGAGTTCAACAGTTTTACTTTTTCTAATTAAGTAATGTGACCCATAGTTTAAAAAGTTTAGACATAGCCTGACCAGGTGGTGGCACAGTGGATAGAGCTTCGGACTGGGATGCCGAGGACCCAGGTTCAAGTCCCTGAAGTAGCCAGCTTGAGCGCAGTCTCATCTGGTTTGAGCAAAAGCTCACCAGCTTGGACCCAAGGTGCTGGCTCGAGCAAGGGGTTATTCAGTCTGCTAAAGGCCCATGGTCAAGGCACATATGAAAAAGCAATCAATGAACAACTAAGGTGTCACAATGCGCAACAAAAACCTAGTGATTAATGCTTCTCATCTCTCCGTTCCTGTCTGTCTTTCCCTGTCTATTCCTCTCTCTGTCTCTCTCTCTGTCTCTGTAAAAAAAGAAAAGTTTGGACATAGCCTGACCTGTGGTGGTGCAGTGGAGAAATCCCGTTCTGGTAGGTCATTAGTCAGTGACGAGTCTGTAGAGGCTATACGGGATAGCTAACTAAGGAGCCCTAAAAAATCTGTGTGTGAGCCCACATCGAACTGCACTGAATAGGTATGAAACTAGGAGAGTTTTCCCTTTATTTGGTGCAGATTTCACATTTCTATCATCTTTTGTTACTTTCCTGTGACTGGTCAAAAGTGCACCATGACTTTATGGACACACTGTATATATATAGTATACTATACATAATATATGTGTGTGTGTGTCTGAGTGTGTGTGTGTGTGTGTATTCTATATACAATAGAATGTTTTATTTAACTCCTCACAGGCTTTCTTGAATGTGTTTAAACACATTTGATTTTTTTTTCTTTTTACAGATACAGAGTAGTCAGAGAGAGACCAGATAAGGACAGACAGGCAGGAACAAAGAGAGGTGAGAAGCATCAATCATCAGTTTCTTGTTGCATCACCTTAGCTGTCCATTGATTGCTTTCTCATATGTGCCTTCACCTTGAACCTTTAGCAGACCGAATAACCCCTTGCTCAAGCCAGTAACCTTGGGTCCAAGCTGGTAAGCTTTTCTCAAACCAGATGAGCCCGGGCTCAAACTGGTGACCTCAGGGTCTTGAACCTGGGTCCTCTGCATCCCCGCTCGACACTCTATCCACTGCGCCACCACCTGGTCAGGCAAAATATTTGATATTTTTAAATTGAATTTATTGGGATGACACTGGTTAACATAATCATATCGGTTTCAGGTGTTCAGTTCTACAAAAATGGGTATATTATATGAAACCCTATAATCATTATCTCCCACCAAGGCATTAAAAATAATTAGCACTAGAGTGGCTAAGCCTAGGTGGCCTGTCTTAATTATTACAGACAAGGTTGAAGCAATTGGTAGGATAGGTAAACCATATGGCTAGAAAACTAATTAAGTATTACATCTCTCAGGTTTCTCTGATTATGGGTAATTAACATTCTTAGGTATGAAACAGGCAACTTATTATGCTTCTGTTTGGTGTATTTAGGCAGAAAAAAATTGATATCTGTTGGGCAACAACCAAATTTGAATGACTACTGTGGGTTTTTCAGCCTTATATCTGGTCTCCATACCCAAGATTATTCACAGAATTGGAAAAATTTTCTTGAGCAAAGCTAGTTGCCTTTTATGAGTAACTGTGAAATGAATTCAGTTGTATACTTGTAGTATTCACTCAGTTCTTGTCCAAAGGGATCCATGCCCATTTACCAAGATAACTAAATAAAGAGGAAACACACAGATTTTCTGAAAGTTATTGGAAAACTGAAAGAATCCCCACATTGATTCCCTGCATCATGAAGTTAGAACTCTCCATATCCCAATTCTCCTTACACCTCACCAAGACAGTAAACCAAAAGGTTAAGTAATTGTAGAATTTAGTACTATCAGGACTGGATAAAGAAGATGAAGCACATATATACAATGGAATACTACTCAGCCATAAGAAATAATGACATAGTGCCATTTACATGGATGGACCTTGAGAACATTATACTGAGTGAATTAAGTAAATCAGGAAAAGCTAAGAACTGTACAATTTCAGACATAGGTGGTATGTAAAACTGAGACTCATGGATATAGGTAAAAGTGAAGTGGTTACCAGGGTGAAGGGGATGTGGGGGAACGGGAGGGGTGGGGAGAAGGGTGTAAAGAAGGACCAATATAAGGTGACAGAAAATGATTTAACTTTGGGTGATGGGCACACAACATAATCAACAGTTTAAATTCCATAGAAATGTTTACCTGAAACGTATGTACTCTTATTAATCAATGTCACCCTGTTAAATTTAATTATCTAAATAAACTTTAAGAAAAGAATTTGGTAGTATCATCAAAGATCTCAAAAATCCAAAAAATAGTATTTCCAGCCATGTTGTCAGTTAAGTTTGAGTAGAAGCAAAAAACAAATGTGTCTTGGATAATGACTGGTGATTACTGAAAGCTTAATCAGGACATGAGGCTAATTCCAGCCACAGTTCTTCATGTGATGTCTTTATTACAGCAGATTAAAGTGGATACTGGTAGTCATTTCAATGTCAAATCCTTTTCTCTTCCCCTATTTCTGTCAGCAATGAAAATCTGATCAATTTTTCTCTATGTGGTCTTTGCTTTCTTATATTAGGGCTCTCTATTAAAATTTGGCTAAGAGTGACCCTGACTGTGTTGATATCCTTTGTAAATTATCATCCTGGTTTATTATATTGATGATAATGTGCTAAGTGGACCTGGTGACCAGGAAGTAACAAGAATTACAGGTGCTTTAGTAAGGCACATGCAGGTACCACATCTTTTGCATTTTCTAGTGCTCCAATGGCCTGGAGTCAGTCAGCAAGTCCTTTGTAAGGTGGGAAACAATTTTTCAGCCTTAAACTGCTAGACATGAATAAAAATATAATTGTTGGTAGACCTTTTAGGATTTTGTAGAAAACATACACCATCCTTAGGCTTGCTGCTTCAACTTATTTGCCATGTAATACATAATGTTGTAAGTCTTGAGTATGATCTAGTGCAAGATAGTTTGTTTAGAGTATAGCTAGGTGTCACTTTAAATTTCTCGGTCACATGGGTCTTATGACCCAGAAGACACCATGATAATGTTAATTTCTGTGGCAGACAAAAAACTATAGGATGATCATAGTGCCAACTCCTAAGATTCTGGAGGAAAGCTGTTCTGACAAATATTCTCAATTTGAAATCTCATTCCTGTGTTTTCAACAGGCCTAGTAGAGACTGAATGTCTTACTATGAGATAAAAAATGACTATGAAACCCAAACTGTTCATCATAAAAGTAATATAATCTGATGCACTGACTCCCTAAAATCAGATAAGAAGAATGCTATCCTGAGTTTTCAGTGATTGTACTAATTGAGAAATATCATCAACCTTAGAGCAGCAGTCAATAAATAATGCCTCTCCCTCATAGCCAGGAACCAACAGATGGAAGTATGAGTTACACCTCTCACTATTACCGTATTTCTCCATGTATAAGATAATCCCATGTATAAGATGCACCTTAATTTTGGGGCCCGAAATTTGAAAAAAATATATATTACATAAAATTATTGAATTCAAGTTTTATTCATCATAAAATTCATACTGTCAAAACTTCCATCCATTAGCTTGTCCTAATCTGAGTTTGATGATGAATCACTGTCTTCAACAATGAGTGCAAAAACAAGCATGAAAAAGCAGGAAATGCACATCAAGAAACCCACAACCAATGTGTAAGATGCACGCAATTTTTAGACCCCAAATTTTTCAAAAAATGATGCATCTTATACATTGGGAAATATGGTATAATCTAGCAATGCATTGAAGGAATGCTTGCTTCCTGTTACTGCAATATTGGATTTGAATGGATTTGGAAGTCCTTCTATGCAAGGATAGAATACTTCCACCAGGGAAGAGAGCCATGCTTTCAAGAAATTGGAACCTGAGACTAATTCTTAACTATTTGTGGCTCCTTGTGAACTAATAAGCACAGGCAGAATCATGGTAGTTGAGCAGTAATTAATGCTGATTATCAAGGGAAAATTAGGTTATTACTATACAATAAAGCCGAGAAGTATTATTATTGAAACCCACCAAATTCATGGAGGTGCCTCTTATACTTTCTTGCCAAATATCCATAATCACTGAAAAACTGAGACAAATATAAAACTGTCAAAGACTCGGATCATTCAATGATAAAAGTTTGGAGTATGCCATTGGGGGGGGGGGCTCAACCAATACGTTTAAGAGAGCAAAAGAACACAAATAATTCATTGAAGAAGAAAAGCTACCATTATCAAACTTCAGATTCATAAGAAGCTAGAAAATCAGGGGCTGAAGAAGCCATGATTTACTGTTTCTTTTTCCCTTCTTCCCATCCCCTCCATTTAAATAAAGAGTAAGAGTGGCAACATTTTATTTTCCAGTGGAAAAATCATCAAATCGGAAATGACCTGCAATTAGATGGTAGCCAATGGGAATTTGTGTGTTTTCAATGTTGGGGACATGAACATTTTATCTGGACAATGAGTAGATGCTGAGGAGCAAAGGAATGGTTGTGCGGGAAATTCCCTGCCTTGTTCTACAGAGTCATTTTCCACTCTTGCCATTCTGTTTATGTACAGAGCCACAGCTACTCTTAGAGAAATTCCTCACTTAGCTAGTCTTTTCAGGTTCTGGGAATCATTCTTCCCCCTTGCATCTTCAAAGCAAAGGTCATAAAGATTGTTGAGTGTTACTAGTCTCAATGAGTGTTACTAAAGCTGATTGATTTCTAATAACCTTTGTTAAAACTTAATAAAGTGTCCCTTTATTGATCTCTTTTTATTATCCTGTTTGAGCGTGCCATATGTTTTCTGCCAAGACCCTAAGTGACACATGAAATATTAATTTCCTCTTACCTACTGTGAGTAAGTTCTAGGATCTGCAGGGCCAAACCATGTTACCTTTCATCCAAGTGTTTAAACTAAAAATCTGGGAGTCATCAATGACAAACCTTTGACACTCTTTATTCTGTATACTGGACCATAACTGTTTCTTGTCAATTTTATACAAAAAATATATCTCAATTTCTTGTATTTATTTCTTTCATCACTGTCATATTCCTAGTCCAATCTATTGTACTATCATCTTTTGCTTGGACTAATGAAAAACCCTCCTAACTGGTCTTACTTTCTTCTCTTTTGTCTTGTTTTATTACATTTTTCTCATTGCAACCAAAGTGATCTTTTAAAAATATCAATGTTTCCTTCCACGGTCCTGATTACAATCTCTTAATGGTTTTCTGTTAAGAAGTACAAATTGGTAATTACAAAATAGTCACATGGCAATATAGCCAATGATATTGTAATAACTATGTATGGAGCCATGTGGATACTTGTAAAGTATATGATTGTCTAACTACTATGCTGTACACCTTAAACTAATACAAAATAATATTAAATGTAAAATGTAATTAAAAACAAAATTTCAAAACACTTTAAAAGAATAACCTTTTAACATGATTTACATAGTCTCACATGATCTGGACTCTATTTTTTTTCAACTCCTTTTCATTCAATTCTCTTTATTCAGTGAACTCAAGCCTCTTCTAACTCTTCTTTTTTTTCACTTTTTTCAACAACATTTCTTCCTGCCTGAGGTACTTTAGCTGCCGCTTTCTTCTGACTGAAATGTTTTTCTTTCCTTTGCTTCATTTATACTACTTATCTTTCAGCACTCAGCTCAAATTTTACATTCTTACTTAAGTCTTCATTAATAATCCGGGATTGCCTACCCCAACGCCATTCTAAACTCTCATAGGAAGTGTATATATATTTTTCTTAATAACACAATAGTTCAATTATTTGAAAAAGTAGGATTTCTTCTCCCAGGAGAAGAGATTCTCAATAGGTGATGCCTATGTCTGTTTTGCTCACAACTGTATATATTCCCAATACTTAGAATAATGCCTGATGAATGAATGAATGAATGAACAAATAAATTAGGCAGTCAATAAACATGTGTGACTGGGTGAAGAGATAGAAATGAAAAATAATACAAGGTATAAAAATAAAAACTGTGCCTCATACAATATCTTTTAGATAGATGACTGACCAATTTTCTGGTTCATATCGACCCTGGCTTCTGAATGAATGGACAAAAAATGGGAAAGCTAATCTTTGTCATACCAATTCCTCACAGCATTCCAGCACCTAGTTTTTATTCAGTTATACTTTTAGGACTTCTGAGGGTTTTCTATTTTTTTAAATATTTATTAGTGGTGCCTGACCAAGCAGTGGCGCAGTGGATAGAGCGTTGGACTGGGATGTGGAAGACCCAGGTTCGAGACCCCGAGGTTGCCAGCTTGAGCATGGGCTCATCTGGTTTGAGCAAAAATTCACCAGTTTGGACCCAAGGTCGCTGGCTCAAGCAACCTTACTCGGTCTGCTGAAGGCCCATGGTCAAGGTACATATGAAAAAGCAATCAATGAACAACTAAGGTGTCACAATGTTCAATGAAAAACTAATGATTGATGCTTCTCATCTCTCCGTTCCTGTCTGTCTGTCCCTGTCTATCCCTTACTCTGACTCTCTGTCTCTGTAAAAAAATAAAATAAAATAAAATAAAATAAATATTAGTGGTAAAAACTTGTAAGAGATTGCTAACCTTGTGATATTTCATATTGTAGCAACTAAGACTTGTTTTATTTTTTTCATTTAACCAGTTGTAGTAACACATTTTGATAAGAAATACATTTTACTGCATGAAACTTCATTTAGGGTTCTGTTCTTTTGTATACTAGGTCTCTTTCTTGGTATCATATTCTTTATCTTGTGTGAACATCACCTTTAAAATTATTTATATTTGGCTGTCGTTTAAAGTTGTTCATGTAAGAAAACCCTGTCTCCCATTACACTTTTTATTTGTTTGTTTCATTTTTCTCTTTAACCATTCTTACCTATTTATGATTCTGGATGAACTTTCAGGTAATTTTGGCAAGTTCTAAAAACAATTCTTTTGGTCTTTCTTTTTATCTTCTTTTTTATTTTATTTTAATTGAATTTATTAAGGTGACACTACTTAACATAATCATACAGGTTTCAGGTTCCCAACTCCACAACACATCTCTGCATACCATACCGTGTGTCCACCCCACCCAAAATAAAGTCTTCATTCCTCACCATTTATCCTTCAATTACTTTCTCTACCTCCTTTTCTCCTGGCAATCATCACACTGTTGTCCATATCCATAAGATTTTTTTTCATTAGAATGGGTTAAACCAATAAATTTAAATAAGAAACAATTTGTCTATTGGTAATGTTCTTCCTTACTGCTCCACTGACCCAAATTCTCTTTTACAGCTCAAGTTTTGTGGTTTTCTTTATAATAATTCCATGCATTTCTTGCTTGGTATTATTTTATGTCTGTTGTTATTATTAGTAGAGTAATTGCTTATGGTAATAAATGTAATTTCACTCCTCTTAAATAGTGATACTTGTTATTTGTTTCACATTATTGCCTTGACTGGAATGTCTAAAATAACACTGAATAATTTCAATAGCCAACTTCTTTTCTTGTGGTTTATCTTTACTCATGATGTTGACAACTTAAGATAAATCTGTAAAAACTTTATCTCATACATTAAATTAAAGAATGGGTGTCTAATTTTTAAATTTTTCTAAATATTCTCATTCTTTATAAAGAATCGGTTTTTGAATTTTCAGCTACTGTTATTTTCTAATCTTTTCTCATTTATTAAAGTTTGTGTTATTATATTATTATATGCACCCCTATAGTCACTGCAGCATTTTTTACAATAGCCAAGTTATGAAAGCTGCCCAAGTGCCTATCAATAGACAAATGGATAAAAAAGCTGTAGTACATTTACACAATGGAACATTACTCAGCAATTAAAAAGATAGAAATCTTACCATTTATAAAAGCATGAATAGACCTAGAGATTATTATGCTAAGTGAACTAAGTCAGAGAAAGACAAATACTATATGATTTCACTTATATGTAGAATCTAAAGAATAATATAAATTCAAAACAAAACAGAAATGGACTCATAGACTCAGAGAACAGACTGATGTTTGCCAAAGGGTTGGGGGACTGAGTAATAACTATATATAGTGCTTGTGGCATATTAGAAATATAAGAGGAAACACTTTGTAAAGTATATGATTGGCTAACCACTATGATGTACACCCCAAACTAATACAAAATAATATTGAATGTAAACTGTAATTTAATTTTTTAAAACAATTTAAAAATAAATAATTCTTTTAAAATGTAGTAAGTGTATTTCTTTTTATAGAAAAGAGTATTTAATTCTGTGGATTTGACTGGATACAGTTTTCACTACTGAAATTAATCAATAGTCACCACCAAATGTTGGGCAATAATATCAGGAACAATTAAACTAACACAAGAGAAAAAGTTTAAAGTATTGGCCCCTTTTGTATAAAGTTTATACTCATAGATAAATGAGTAGTGATCATTCCGCCTGAAGTTATTAAAAGTCATCAACATCTTAGCCAAAGTTAGTTCTTAGTGACTTACCATAGTTATCTATAGTTGTTATTTTATGAAAAAAGAAACATTAAAAAGTTTGAAATAGGCCCTGGCTCATTGGCTCATCAGTAGAACCCAGCATGTGGAAATCTCAGATTCAATTCCTGGTCAGGGCACACAGGAGAGGCAACCATCTGCTTCTCCTCCCTCCCTTTTCTCTCTTCCTCCCGTAGCCATGGTTCAATTGATTCAAACACATCACCCCATCACCCTGGGTGCTGTGGATGGCTCCATCGAGTCTCTGTCTAAGGTGGTAAAAATGGTTCAGTTGTGAGTGGTCCCAGATAGTCAGAGTATCGGCCCCAGACAAGGGTTGCCAGTGGATCTCAGTCAGGGCTCATGCAGGAGTCTCTATCTCCCCTACTCTCACTTAAAAAAAAAGTTTGAGTCTGACCTGTGGTGGCGCAGTGGATAAAGCGTTGACCTGGAAATGCTGAGGTCGCCGGTTCGAGACCCTGGGCTTGCCTGGTCAAGGCACATATGGGAGTTGATGCTTCCAGCTCCTCCCCCCTGTCTCTCTCTCTCTGTCTCTCTCTCCTTCTCTCTCTCCTCTCTAAAATGAATAAATAAAATAAAAATTAAAAAAAAATTAAACTGTGTGATATATAACTTTACAAAAAAAAAAACCCAAAAAAAACATTAAAAAAAAAAAAAAAGTTTGAAATTGCTATGGTCTTGAAGGCTCTTACAAATAGTTGAATTTACATGTAAGTTAATTATGGGTTTTTTTTAAAAGAATACTTGATATAACCTCATAAGAAGAGTAAAATATATGATATTATAATGTATAAATGATGGAGGCATAAGTAAGGGTAGAAACAAGCTCATTTTAGATCTATTGTAGGTAGATAAAAGCTAAATAAGAAATGCTAATTGTCCACACTAAATATAATTCAAGTGAGAAACAGTAGTTAAATGCGGTAAAATTTATTATAGGGTTGTAGAATTCATACAACCTAAATTTCTTACAGCATTTGGCACTTCTACAGTTTTGTGGATTTCACATACAGGTATCAGTGAAAAAGAATCACTGCATTAGTGAAAATGACTTCTTTATAAAAAATTTTCACATGTAAGTTATATCTATTATTGAGCACCTAATAAAAATGCAAAGATGCAATTTCTAAATTCAAGAAAGTGGCACATACACACACAAAAATACCTTAACAATGGTTAGAGTTTTGACATGCTTCACAGAAAAAAAAGGTCAAAAACAAATTTAAATATTTATATTTCAAACATATTCTATAACTGAAAGAAGAGCTTACTTAAAAAAGAACACAAAGGATGGAATTTATATATTTGTCAGGATGTTAGGTGACATATTCATGCTGTTTTCAGAAATCTAAACCCTATAAATTCATAAGAAAAACATAAGAATTATTTCATTTCAGTTTCAAACAAGCAATGCCAATTAAACTAAAAATGGACAAGAGCCTGCAGTGGTTAGTAGGGTTCCCCCCTCCTTTAATTTTAGTATAAAGAATAGAGTAAATGCATGAGTAAATATCTTGATATTCCATACAATTTAATGTTGAAGTCATATTGTAAATATTTGACTTCTTATTACTAAGAATACTTTTTTTTTCTGTTGCTTCTCATTCCTGACAGATCTTGGTCTCAACAATAAACTCATTGGGGAAATGTCTAATCTTCCAGCATTTATCAATGGCACGTTTGTTGAAACCTATGAGAAAAGGCACAGCAAAAAATGGTTGTTTAGTTTTGTGGAATTCATTTTGTGACATCTAGAGTGGTTCTCCACTCCTCCGCCCCGCCACCCCATACTCCACCCTCACTCTCCTTCAAAGTCCCAAAACACAGGGTAAAAGAAGGAATAAATTACTTACCCAGTAAGAGATCTCTTCTGCGAAGGCGGAAGGACTTGCGGTTATTGCAAAGTTGGTAAATAAAGATGCCAAGGTTACTAACATCACGGATCTCCTCCACAGCTACCAGGTCTTCACGAACCACGTAAGTGTGAGGCAGGGATTTGCCACTCTAAAAAAATAAAAATAAAAACATTTAAAAAATAAATAAAAATAGACTAAAGTGAGAAATTCTTAAAAATGCTATTTAAATCCTTAATAGCAGATATACTTTTTGAAATAAACTGTTTTAAGGGCCCTTTTAGATTAACAGCATATTTTTATTTGAAAATTATTTCAATTAAATGGAATGTTTTGGCTCAAATCATTATTTTTTTTAAATGAGAAAGCAAAATTATTTGGAAATGCTTATATGAAAATCTGACATCCAAAATACATACTGCCAGTTTGCCAAAGAGCTCCACCAGATTTTTTGGAGGCAAAACAATAGAGGTATTGAGAGGCATTAGATAGCAGTTCCCCAGCAGCAAGTCCAAGTAAGCAGTCGTGCCCTGGTAAGAAAGGGGGAAGGGTGTCTATACATTATCGATGCTGTAGATTTTCCAAATGCCATTAAAATAAACAGCTGTATTTGCTCAAATTCAACTACTGTATTTTTAATAACAAAAGAACAAAAAAACATCTTATTGCAAAAGTATGTACATTTATGAACAGATTTAATATTTGCCAAGTAAACTAAGACAAAATCGAAAATTTGCTAATAACTAAAAAGAATGAGAAACTCACCTTTTCGAAGTCATGAATAATTGCTGCAGGGTCACTATCAGAGAAACTGGGGACAGGAACATCAATGATGGCAATGTTGTCATCCTCTCTAATGTCAGCCTCCTCAGTCACAGGCAGGAAATAAGGCTCTCCTTCTTGAAGGGAATTTGCTGGGTCCTCAGAATCAAAGAAGCACATTTCTCCACGGTAGATGGTACTCTAGAAGACAAAAAGGAAGATTTAAAACCTTCTAATAATGCACCACTATGACATTTGAACCATTTTTTATGCTAGTATCAATTCATTGTACTATTTGACAAAGTGAGGGCTGTTTTTTTCCCCTTTTAATTGGATTTTTGGGTTGACACTGGTACACAGTTCTACAAAACATCATCTACACACTGTAGTGTGTGTTCACCACCCCAAGTGAAGTCTCCGCCCAACACCATTTATCGCCCTATATCCTCTTCAACCTCTCCCTCAATCATCAAACTGCTGCCCGTGCTCATGAGTTTTCTCTTTTTGCTCAAACCCTCTATTCCGTCACCCAAAAGGTGAGAACTGTTGATTACAGTTATCACTATGAAGACTAGTTGATTTAATAAGGTAAAGGTAACTTGCAAACTTTCCCTAAATCTTCATTTCTCTGGTAAGGAACACAAAATAATTTAAGTTGCTGCTAAATGTATAGCAATTAACAATCTAAATGATTATAATTGTAATTATTATTACCTTGGGCATGAAGTACTTGTAAATGCAAGCTCCACCAACAATAAATCCTGCTAAGATGAATGAAAGGCCTAAGAGGGTAAGCATGCATCTTCCAGAGGAGCCATCTTTTTCTTGGGTAGAAACACGAAGCTCCTATTTATTAAAAAACAAAAACAAAAACCATGTTGCACTTTTAGACACATAGTTGCTATTGTGTACAATTTATCTCTTTTGAAACCCAAGGTACTTTTAAGTGGTTTCATCTTAGCCTAAAATCATTTCAAGACAATTTTTGATGTTTAATAATTGTGAAAATCTTAAATTATATTTATCTTCCTCCTGGCATTTCCAAACCCAAATATAAATATTGAGTTGTTTCAAAATTCATACTGCCAGAATAGGCTAAAATAACTGCCTGTGCAATGTTATCCTCTTCAAATAAATGGAAGTCACTACCTTTGGGATTCGTACGGAGATATAATTACTAATTTTCTGGCATATAATTATGTTTCTTTATTTTCATAAATCAACCTTTTTGCCAACTTAATGGTAAATTAATAACCTTTGATCTATTTATTAACTGATTTTCAGAAAAAAATGTTTTAATTACATTTTACAAGATTTCTATAAGGCACATATACAGTATGCCATTTTCCCCTATTTTAGAAATTTACATATTAAAGATGAGCTACATTTCATAATGTTCCTAATAGTAATAAGAAAGTAGGCTTCTTAACATCACTCGATGTTCTATAGCTGTGTATTGAATTAATCAAAAAATATTTTCCAAGTTCTGGGCAAAACACTAGATTTTAATGTATAGCACTTACCATAGTGAGACACAAAAGCTGTTTGTATAATAATAACTGTAAAATTCTGTTAAATTCATAATTTGTTTAAGATTTGGAACAAGAACTAAACAAACAAGTAACTGACTAATTCACTATTTTTTCTCAGGGTAATGGGCCAAAGCATTCTCCAACCCCATTCTTATATGTCACATTATGCCCTAAGCAGCATTATCACTCAAAAGCAGAATAAATGAAGTCAACAAATCTAGTCTCTGTCAATAAAAGCTAAATCACACATACTGATATGTAAATATTTTTTTTTTAGTTTTTGGAAACTATTAACTCTATTCTATAATAACTGCTATAACATTTATGGGGCTTGAACTTCGATTACTGGTGGAAATAAATGATTAGATTCTGAGGAGAGGCAATCATTTGGTAAATGGTTTGTTAAAGAAATTATTTTTATTTAAAATTCAAAGAAATTTGGTATTCACATTTTCTTAGTTCATTTTATTTAATGTCAAACCCTCTATTAATACTCTATAGGCCTTGGAGGTTTTTCCATGTCTAAATAATTTTCATAAATTTTAATTTATTTTTATTAAAATCTAAACTAAGATTAACACTAAAAAGAAATATATATATATATATATATATATATATATATATATATATATATATATATATATATACAGTGAATTGTAAATCACTGTAATCTAGAGCAAGAAGCTTAGAAGTTAAATTTCAGATTATTAAACTGAGGTCCAGAAAGATGAAATGACTTATCTGTAACAGAATCACTTAATTTGAAGTTCTTACAGAAATTCTTTCTGTTGTTGTTACTAAGACAAGAAAAGAACAATTTGCAGTGCAATTTAATTTCTCCTTTGAAAAAGTCATAGAATTTTTAATTAAGCAAGATCTAAGCATTATATTCTCAATTTCATAAAATTTCCCACCATTGTAGGAATAAAGGATTTTTTTTTCATTTAAATCTGTTGGGTTTCAGGGTGGTAAGGGTTGCCACTTACCATAGCTAATTTCTCTCTGAAATGTATTTTAAAATCATTGTACATAACTGTTGACCCATTATTCTATTGTGCTCAATCTCTAATAAGCTGAGCAATTCATCACAGTATACTCTGTCAAATATTAAAACAATATCTTATAGTAGCCAGGTCAAAATCCTATGGAAGCTTCTCCAACACCTATCAAAGAAATATAATCATAGTGCAAATATTCATTTTTGTTTATTCCTCATCATACCATAGACCTGGCAGAAGTATTTACTTCCATATTAACTGACTCTGACTACAAGTCATGAAGTTTTTGATAGTGAAAAAGGAATTACTGTGTGGCTATATTTAACTACTGACATCTAATTAGACCTCCCAAAAATCTGAGTATGTTTCACTTACACAGTAAGTAGGACAATTACATATTTGACTATTTGACCTGTCATTTAATCAAAACCACAATAATGCATAATACACAAAAGCTAGTTTTATTGCTAGGTTAAATATTAAAAATTTATGTGATAAAAATTCTATATAAGTACATTAGCATTTCAAATTGTGTGCATAATCAAGTTTGATGGCACGAGTTCTGGATTCACTCAAAGCACTTTTCAAATCTCTACTCTGAACACTAAAGTGAAAACTTTATGGAGAGAACAAGATAAGTTAGGGCAGATCTGCGAACTCCAACACTGCACAGATTTTCTAGAACAAGAAGAAAATATGATTGTCCCTTTTCAACACTGAGATTTTACTGAAGAAAATGAAGAATAGTTTATAAGCAGTGAAAACATGTTAGATTTTTAAAGGTAATGGAAATTTGACTAAATAATGGCTAACATTTTTTGGGGGGGGGGAGAAAACTCTCTTACTTCCTGGCAACGTTAGGAGCTTAAATTACAAGGTTGGACGTTGGACAGATCTTTCAATGGGGAACAAGGCTAGAGGGTATAGCGCTTAAAAAGGAAGTAGTAAAAGAAGAAAAAAGAAACGCTCAAAATTTCTTTTTACACAAGAGTGTTTTCTTTAGAAAATGCCACTGTGAAAACATATAAGACTCTGGCAGTAAGAGGAAACAGTAAAAATCCCAAATTCTAACTAAAACCAACCTAAATTTTGACAACTCCTTCACCGAAAGTTTAACCCCACTTATGACCAGGGAGAAACTGAAAATATGCACAGGCAAACACAAACACAGACTGCCCAAACCATATCCTTCCAGTCATAGCGGCGCTTTGCTTATCCGCCCACCCTGCAAACACTCATTGATTCTACAAAGAGTTAGATAACGCAAAACTTCATACAAGTCAAAAAGAAAGAGAGTTTAACTCTCTGAGTGTCAGCTCCGCCCCTAAGGAGGTTATGTGGGTCCCTGGAGCTGGGGAGTGGCAGTGTGCCTCTTATTGATCCCCATTCGCTTACATGTTCCCCAAGACAATGTAACATGAGGTCCCAAGGATTCTCCTCATACTCCCTCCAGCATCACCCTTAGATACATGGCGTGGTCTGGAATCAACAGAACGTGGCACGACGTGCGGAGATGCTAAGAGACCTGCAGCACCGCAAGCAGAATGTGGAGCGACTAGATGGTTCAGGGGAGACTTGGCAAACCCGAGGGACAATAATACAGAGGGGACCTCTCAAGAATACTGGGCAGCTTTCCTTTTGTCCTTGCACTTTCCCCTTTTCTTCCTTGCAAACCACCCCTTCCCCATCTTCCCGACAGCCGCAGGCAGTCAGGAGTGGATTGGGGACCACTACCTTGCCGGTCAGGATCTGGGCTCGGACGGTCCGGCTTACAAGGGCCTCCACGTCTTGCCGTGCTTCCTCTTTTTGCACCGCCGTGGGTGTGTTGAAGGCGATTTTCACCATGGTGAATCTTCGGGCTGCGCGGTAAGGCGCGGCTCGAATCAACGTCCTGGGCTGCAGGTTGGAAGAGAAGATCGCGCTAGCTCTAGCAGCACCTATTCTCTATGTCGTCTGCTGCTGCAGGCCTGGGGCTGGGGATACTTATGGTGTAGTCCTAAACTGGGTGGAAGACCGTGGGCGGGCCCGAGGAGGGGCCTGGGGAGGAGAGGGAGGGGGTCCCAAGGCTGGGATCGGAGCGGGGGTGGTCCGTGATGGAAGAGGAGACCTCATGGCCCTCGGGGGCTGAACATGCCTCACCTGCACTCCAGGCGTGTTCCCATACACTATCTGCGCCCTCAGATAAGAACAACACAGGAAGGAACCCTGCCTGTCGTGTCTTTCTGCCTCTGTTCAGGCCGCAGGAGCCCCTGACCTGGATTCTGTTTTCCCAAACCTGGGCCTGGCTCCCCGTGAGGCCGGGAATTTGAACTTGGCAGAAACTCCAGTTTCCTCAGCTCTGCACCCACCCCGGTCCCAAAAGTACAGTTTCATGACTTTTCTGTTGCTTTATAATAATACCTTCTCTTTAAAGAACACTGGAAGTCTGTTTATAGTTACTTGGTTCCTTCCCTCAATATTTTTTTCTTTTTTGGCATTTGTTTTGTAATTTTAATTTCCCAAACTAGATCAATGTTAAATCAGAATTATTGGACTCCTCCCTCTTCCACTTCACATTTTGCAGGCAAAACATGATGAAACACAAAGTAAGACAAAGTTCATAGTGAATCCCTAAAATAATCAATGTTTTTTCACACTCTCAGGTCAAGGATCCCAGAGTAACAATTCAGCCCAGAGTTTGTTTCTCTTCAACCACCAGCTGTGAAATCTGCAGGAAAAAGGGGGGGGTATGAATACACCTATGTGTTTAGGGATGTGGAAGTGTGATTAAAGGATACAGAATTTATCTATATGTTAACCCAGCTCTGGTGGGAAACAACAATAATCTCAAAGGGGTTGAGTTATAAATTATTAGTGGAACATTTACACTTTCAGCCAGTGTAATCATCTTTTTTCTTCACAATCAGTTCTCCCTGATTGGTGACATTGATAGAGAATCTCACTATGTGAAATTCATGCTTAGAAGTTTGATGACTGGGGCTGGTAGTGATAAAGAATTTATAAATAGTCTTGCTGCCAAAGCCACTAGAGTGGTTTGTTGTGTGAAAGCAGTTTAATACTTAAAAAAAAAAATCCAGATTGTGCTGAAAATTCCCTATCTATTCACACGCTTATTAAAAAGACTTAAATATAAGAGTCACCACCCATTTATTCAAGGAATTCCAGGTTGGAGTTTTTCCCACTGAATTACTCTGAAGCCCACAACCTGTTTCCACTGTTTGAGCTTTGTGAAGACAGCCTCTGTTTTCTCAGACCACAGATGGGAAGGTAGAGGGAGAAAACAGTGGGCAGCCTATGCTGTACACAGGGCCAGATGTTTGAGTTTGCATAGAAATATTCACATGTGTGTTCTTTCACTTATAATGTGTTCAAGTCAGGCCACCATAATTTAACATATATCAGGCAAACTTTAGTGTAAGCTCAGGAAACCTCAAAATCCTAAGATGTTTCTCCTTATAGGTACCTTCTGTTTTCCATCACCTTTATGACATATCAGCTTAGAGTCTATGATAGTCTGACCCTGTGATCCACATCATACAGATGGCTGAACAAATTGTTTCTTCCATGCAGTTACCTACCAATTGCAAAGTGCTAGTTGGTATAGTAATGTATTATCTTATCTTCCCTGAAAGATGGCCAGGCAAAAGGGGCAGGGATTATTTCCATTTTACAGATGTATAGTTCCAAACTCTAGTAACAACCAAGCGACTCTATGATTAGTTGTTGGGTATGTGACATTGAACTTGCCATCTCATCTGTTTGGGACTTAGTTTCTTCTTAAGCAGAGTGGTGTGATATTTTCATCTCATTGCTGTGAGGACCATTTAAGACAGGGGTGGGGAAAGTTTTTGGCTGAGAGAGCCATGAACACCACATATTTTAAAATGTAATTCCGTGAGAGCCATACAATGACCCATGTATGTTACACATTATCCAATAAAAATTTGGTGTTGTCCCAGAGGACAGCTGTGATTGGCTCCAGCCACCCACAACCATGAACATGAGTGGTAGGAAATGAGTGGATTGTAATACATGAGAATGTTTTATATTTTTAACGTTATTATTATTTTTATTAAAGATTTGTCTGCAAGCCATATGCTGCCATCAAAAGAGCCACATCTGGCTCACGAGCCATAGGTTCCTGACCCCTGATTTAGGATAATGCAGGAAGACACATTTTAAGTATGAAAAGGCTAGGACAGTCTCTAACATACTCATATTTCAAGGTTATAAGAATGATCTATTTTTATAAAATCTTTTAACTATCTTTTAGCTTCCAAAGCTGCTGCAGAACAGACATCTGGGGTCAGACTTCTGAGAATAGTCTCATAAATTGACATTTAACTCTCTATTGGATTTTGTAACTTTGGCCATCTTTAGTTTACTTATGCCATGTCCCCTTTTAGGAAAGTCACCAATACTTATGTAAGGCAAAAGTTAGCAGTTACAGCTGGTACCCTCTCAATATAAATAAGCAATACTGTATTAGAATCATAAAGTAGCAACAACACCCATTGTTAGTGTACATTTCAGGAAGAGCATATAGCTCCTGAATGGTTTTTGAATTTCAAAATATAATCTGCCACTTTTTTATTGGGCTGAAACTAGTAGTGAACATATTTCTATCTACTAAAACTAATGTTCCTATTGGCTAAGCTCTTTCTTGTACTCTCTTTTTCCCAGCAACAACTTTTTCTTTCTCAGAATCAATTCTTTTCACTTTCTTGTATTTGGAAACTGTCAGGATCTGGCTGCCATGCTGATTTCAGCTTACATTGTTAATCATGTCTGAATGCTCACCATTCAAGTTTATAAATGACTTCCCTGTTCTCACATGCCAGATGATGACTAAATAATCACAACTTGGACTAAATGGAACATGGCATACAATCGGATGCCAAGCAACAATATAAATACTCTTTGGATGATATGAAATGACCAAAAACTTAATAACACAAAAATAAGGCTACTTGTGGTATCTATGATAACATTCATTCATTAAATTATTTATATATTTATCAAATATTTACTAAAGATCTGTCTTGTGCTGTGATTAGCAATGAGAATGCTGTGGTGAAAACTTTGCCCTTATATAGCATATTATCACTGCTCCCTTGGCAATGACATATTTGTCACAATTTTTCCAGTTTTTGGAGAGGGAACACTGGTCCTGTGCTATGGAATAGGATGTAGTAATTTTACAAAGCAGCAGAGTAGTTCCACTCACCACCAATGATACTAAGAATGTTTAAATTCCTAGCTCATCTACAATGATTTCAGATCCAGCATTCTATTTAAAATTATTATCATGACAGCAAGTTGAATTGGGAAATCAGTTAGGAGGCACTCCCTATTCTAGGTGAGAAGTGGTAGAGTAAATTCATGATTTCAATAGTTAAAATAAAGAGACACCATCCAGAGGTATTTTGGAGCCACACTTTATAAGGTCTGGTGCAGGAATAGATCATACAGAGAAAAAAAACTTAGATAAATAATTCTGTTTGGAATAAAAGGGAACTCAAGATTGGGGGAATGATGGTGCCCTTGATAACAATACTATACCTTTGTTGAACATGTTATAAGCTATACTTCTGTGTTCAGCCCACTAAACTGATTATGTCATTCAATCTAACTAACACACTATAAGGTATTATTAAATCCCTCAATTTATTGATGAAAAAACTGAATTTCCAAGGGGTTAGATAACTTGCCCAAGATAAAATTTTATCCTAGGTGGTCTGATTCTAGTGTTTATACTTTTAAACACTATATTGTCTGGCTACTATTAAAGAAAATGGAATATTAAGAAGGAAGCTAGTAGCACTGGCTGGCTGGCTCAGCAGTCAAGTGTCGGCCTGGCGTGTGGAAGTCCTTGGTACAATTCCCAGTCAGGGCACACAAGAGAAGTGCCCATCTGCTTCTCTATCCTTCCCCCTCTCCTTTCTCTCTGTCTCTCTCTTCCCCTCCCGCAGCCAAGGCTCCATTGAAGCAAAGTTGGCCCAGTCACTGAGGACAGCTCCAAGGCCTCCCCCTCAGGTGCTAGAATGGCTCCAGCTACAACTGAGCAATGCCCCAGATGGGCAGAGCATCTTCTCCTGGTGGGCATGACAAATGGATCCTGGTTGGGTGCATGCTGGAGTCTGTCTCACTGCCTCCCCGCTGGTTTGAAAGCAAGAAAAATAACCAATATATTCTCTAGGGAAATGAAGCATGATTCCCTGCCTATATTGCAGATTCCTGACTAGCTTTTTCTTTAGGACTAAAATCATTTGACACCCGAGTAAAACTTTGCTAGCTATAGACTATTCATCTTAAAGCATATTTCCCCTGAGTTGTGCAGTTGCTTTTAGCATCAGAGAAGCAGACAGGGAGAACTGGCCAGCCATCTGTTTCTGGTATAATTCCAAGAGCTTGGTTTTAATCTTTAAAGGGTCAGGCCATTTTCTACAGCCACTATTTCTTTGTATAGGAGGCCCATTACTGGGAGAAGAGCTAGAGCTTCACACAGTGTAATAAAGAGCAACTCACTTTCTGGAACAGATTCTTATTTCTTGACTCTATTTAAGAATGCAACATTTTCTTAAATATAAGAATAGATTTCAATCTCTCTCCACAGTGACGTGGTCTTAGCTTCAAGATGAAGATTAAAGTTGCCCTACCCTAATTTCTAGAAGTCACCTTTTTTTTTCATTAAGGGTAACTAAAAAATCTAGTGAAATTATTTGCACTTTCAAAGCACCTGTTTAAAACTGTAAAAATTCTTATCCTGTTGCAGAATAACTGGGGAATTTTTAAAATAAAGTTATGAATCAATACCTGAACATTTTTTATCTGATCAAACTTTACAGAAAGTCTCAGTCTTGAGTAATCCAAGGGACAAATTCAAGTCATGCTTCAGGATTGCTTTGAAGAATGTCCAAGTGGTTCAGTTGTTTTATAATATATTACTGATTAAATAATAAGATGACTTTCTAATTTTATAGTTGTATTCTTATTCAATGAAAGCATAAACATTTGTATTTTAATTAATGATTATTAAGTCAGATATTTTTACTCTAATAATTAGTTTTATTGGGAGCTCAACATATTATGCTCTTAGTTTAGATGTAAAGAACACACAATTCGCCTGACCAGGTGGTAGTGCAGTGGATAAAGCATCGAACTGAGATGTGGAGGACCCAGGTTCACAGCCCCGAGGTCGCTGGCTTTAGCATGGGCTCATCAGTTTGAGCACAGGGTTGCTGCTTGAGCGTGGGATTATAGATATGACCCCATGGTCAATGGTTTGAGCCAAAGGTCCCTGGCTCTGCTCCCCCTCAGTCAAGGCACATGTGAGAAAGCAATCAATGAACAACAAAGGTGCCTCAAAAAAGAATTGATGCTTCTCATCTCTCTCTCTTCCAGTCTGTCTGTCTCGTCTCTGTCTGTCCTTTTCTCTGACTCTGTCAAAAAAAAAATAAAGAACTAAAGAACACACAATTCCAAATTGTTTTATGACGTGAATAAACTTGATTGCTTTCCAAATGCAATTTTGTTTTTGATTTTTATTTCACTATTTTTAGGTTAACTCTAATGTAATCATATTTCAAAGCCTTTAACTTTTTTCAAAGCATGATGGCGTATTTTAAATATTAAGGCTAAAAGAAGCATACACAGTAAAAAATTCTCTAAGCTACATTGTTGTCAGGTAAATGACACAGTCAGTTCCAACAAATTAAGTCAGATCATGATTGTAAAATCTTGGTTGACAATTTTCTAACCTAAATTCAAATTCATCAAACATGCTGCTTATATTTTAGTGTGTTTGTCATGTTTCTATTATAGAGCAAAAGGGAATTCTTATACAAAAGAACACTGTAGTCTGTGAGTTTCTGTACCATTTTGCATCAACACATCAATTATATTCCTGACTTGCAAGTTAGGAGAATTATCTTCTGAGAATTTTAGTATTTTTGTTTTAGCAAGTAAATTTTGTAATTCCCTCCACCATATTAAGAAAAATCCTGGCCTGACCAGTGGTGGCGCAGTGGATAAAGCATCGACCTGGAAATGCTGAGGTCGCCGGTTCAAAACTGCTTGCCTGGTCAAGGCACATATGGGAGTTGATGCTTCCAGCTCCTCCCCCCCTTCTCTCTCTCTGTCTCTCCTCTCTCTCTCTCTCTCTCTCTCTCTCTGTCTCTCCCTCTCCTCTCTAAAATGAATAAATAAAAAAAATAAATAAATATTTTTTTAAAAAAAAAAAAATCCTATGCAAATTGTCTACACAGTCTGGGAAAGATGTGGTCACTTCTATGTTTTGTTTGTGCTGCAATTAAATAAAACAAGTTACTTTGTCCCTAATATTGACATTGGGATTTACAACATAAAAGATTCTACCAAATGGGGAAGATAAGAATAGTGGCATTTATAATAGAAATGGCTGCTTAAACAAATGCCAACATTCATTATAAATATGTATAGTCTTTTCCTTCTTCCCAGTATGATGTTACTCCTTGACCTTTAAGCTGTGAGAAGAACTTCTATTTATCTGGGCTATGAAATGTTTTATTTCCCATTTCTGTCAACCTTGCAAGGCAGCTACAAGGTATACTATCCTGATGTACTCTTATTTAGTCTCCCTTTCAGCAACCTTTTTGGTCAAAACTTTTAGTTCACTGACATTGATTGATATATTACTTGGTAGTTTATTTATGAATAACTTGAGAATCAGTTCTCAATTTATGCCAAGATTTGTTATTGATCAACCATGAGAAATGCACAGAAAAAAATACATGTATATTTAAAGGTGACACAGGAGGTCAGTTTACTCAGGAGTCAAGTACAATATTTTATACAATTTTGAACATGAATAAATTTGGAAGAGGAAGTGAGGGTTTATTAACAATAATATTCAATATGTACTATGATAAATGTACTGAGACTATAGACAGATTGTGCCATCTGCACAGCAATTTATTCCAAATACAACTCTGCCAGAAAAAACAAACAAACAAAAAAACATTGAATTCCAAATCTGCATCCCAAATATAGCCAAAAGTCTTTCCCCAGCAATTCAAAGTAAAGGTAACTATAATTATTTGTATAAGAAATTCAAAGAAGTTAAAAAAGTCTCCCAACAAATCAACTAAGCACATAATTTGTTTCTCTGTGTATGTTTTAATGAGCATATTCTCTTGAGAATAGTGTTTCTCAATCATACCTTCATCTTAAGCATCCAAAAAAAGTTATGATGAAACTCTCCAAAGCACATCTATTATATTTTGTGTGTTGATAGTTTATAGCATATGATAGTAAAGTTCTCATCACAAACTGGACCGTAAACTAAAACAATATTGACATTGCTCTTAATCATTAGTCCTTACATTGTCATCTTCATTTTCGTGTTTTCTGTGTGCAAGGGTTTTCTCTGCTGTTTTTACTTCTGGCTTGCCTGCCTGGAAAAGAAAGGCAGAACTAGTTTTAAGTGACAAATCAAGTCTCAGTACTTCTGCAGAAATGGAAAGTGATTCTGGGACTCACTTATGCTTATAAATAATTAAGTAAATTTGTATGATATACTATTATAAATAGCGTCTTGTTTATAGTCAATTCCACATATATCTATCTTTTACATCTATGAGCCCTAACTCACACTTGAATCTTTTCCAGTGTTTAGTCTTTTGCTTGTACAAAGAGGAGGCTCAATAAAATTGTTGAATTGAACTAAAACTGAAGTTCATAAGCAAGCAAAAGGTTTACATAAGCAAAATGTAAACCTCATTAAGTAAAGCAGATGGGACCAGCTCTGCCTCCATCCCTCCACTCCTTAGGATTTCCACATAGACTTTTCTCCTTCGAGATGGCTCCAGTTGATACTCATGTGATTTCATTAGTTGGAATGTCATTTTTAAATTTGATGAGATAGTGTATGACTTATAGTGCACCTTGTCTTGGAACCATGCAAATCCTGAGGAAGTCTTAAGTACAACCATCTTCTTAAAGATAAGTACAGAGCAAAAAATCTGTTCACCCATTAAGTGTCACTTCCTCCATGGCCCTCCCTTGGAACACAGTTCTCCCATTTTTTTACCTCCACCAACACGAACTTCATGTACTCTTTCTTCTGTTATCTCATGACACTGCATGTATGTGACTGTATTTCATCTCCATAACTATATTAGACAGTATTTCTACAGAACAGGGCCAGAGCCTCATGCTTTATATCTACACAGTGTCTAGCACAGGGGTCGGGAACCTATGGCTCGTGAGCGAGATATGGCTCTTTTGATGGCTGCATCTGGCTCGCAGACAAATTTTTAATAAAAAAATAATAACATTAAAATATAAAACATTCTCATGTATTACAATCCATTCATTTCCTACTGCTCATGTTCATGGTTGTGGGTGGCTGAAGCCAATCACAGCTGTCCTCTGGGACAACACCAAATTTTTATTGGATAATGCGTAAGGTACACTGGTCGTTGTATGGCTCTCATGGAATTACATTTTAAAATATGTGGTGTTCATGGCTCTCTCAGCCAAAAAGGTTCCCAACCCCTGGTCTAGCATGAGTCTGAGCAAATACCTAGCCAATATTCAATCAAACTCATTGATTGTGTTAGTTGTTGGTTGTTGACACCTGCTTCTCTTTAGGAAGAAAGAGGAAGCAAGTAAGTGGAAAATTAAAATTAAGGGGGCTTTATATTGCCTTTACAATCTCATGCCTCCACTCTACCACTTAAAAATTTTTCAGTAACCTTTTGATCTGCCCAACTTTGTGTTATTTCGAAAATACAGAAATATATGAATTCTATTCTTCTGAAGATGTTTGAAGTCTTTAGCAATAGAAAAGTAATAAATGTCATCACTATCGAATGACATCAGTTTTACATTTTTCACTTCACTTGAGCCTACAAAATGTTATATACATCACAGCAGAACTTACCAACTTTCAAACATTTTTTTTTTACAACCAATAAGCTTTTGAGAATGTGAGTCATTTTGGTGAGCCAAATGGATTTTCTTTTATATTC
The DNA here is from genome assembly GCF_036850765.1 of Saccopteryx bilineata. NCBI lineage: Eukaryota > Metazoa > Chordata > Mammalia > Chiroptera > Emballonuridae > Saccopteryx > Saccopteryx bilineata. Next base: position 68,269,071 of record NC_089502.1, on the reverse strand, counting down.
TTCCTCCTGAGTTGAATTGAAACCCTGGTAGGTCTACTCCATAAGGCAAAACTGCCCCAGATCAGACAGAATACACTCAACCTGTGGCTCTGAGATTCCAGACAGAAGAAGTACACTGCTCCTAGATTCACCAGTAGAGGGGAAACTTCCTGGTGTTGTGGTAGGGAGAAAATAAAGATGGATGAGGGCAAAATGCAGGAAATTCTTTTCTAGGCAATTCTACCTCTACATGAAAACATTAGCATTGGGAAATAAATGTTCATCTCTAACACCTACCTCATTGCTTATTTTTAAAGTTTTTATCCATGAAAGTAAAATTGACATGCAACATTATGTTAGTTTCAGGTATAAACATAATGATTCAATATTTGTATATATTACAAAATGATCACCACAATAAATCTAGTTATTACTTGTCACCATACATAGTTAAAGATTTATTTCTTGTGGTAAGAATTTTTAAGATCTACTCATTGACTTTCAAATATACAATATAGTATTATTAATATAGTCACCATGCTGTACGTTACATCCCCATGATTTATTTATTTATTTTAAAACCGGAAATTTGTACCTTGTTACCTCATTTACGTATATGTATTTCTGCTACCTCCCATCCTTCACCTATGAAAATCACCAATGTGTTTTTCACATCTATGACGTTTTTGTGTATGAGTGTGTGTGTGTGTTTCACATTCCACATGTAAGTAAAATCATACAATATTTGTCTTTCTCTGTTTAACTTATACCACTTAGAATAATGCTCTCAAGTTCCATCAGTATTTTCTCAAGTGGCAATGTATTTTTTTATCACTGAGTATCATTCCATTATATAAATGTAGATATAGATTATAGATATAGATATATAAATATCCTAATTTATTTATATATTTATATATTATATTTTCTTCATTCACCTGTTGATGGACACTTAAGCTGTTTCTATATTTTGGCTATTGTAAAAGTAATGTTGCAATAAACATGGAAGTGCATATATTTTTTCAACTTAGTGTTTTTGTTTTCTTTAATTTATTTTCTACATGAAGGAGGGTTAATCACTGAGAAGTAGAATTGCTGGATCATATGATAATTCTATTTTTAATTTTTTGAGGAACTTCCATACTGTTTTTCCAAAGTGGCTACATTAATTTACACTCCCATCAATACCAAACAAAGATTCCTTTCCTTTCTATCATCTCCAACATTTGTTATTTGTTGCCTTTTTGATAATTATTATTCTAACAGGTGTGATATTATATCTAATTTTGGCTTTAGTTTGCATTTCCTGATGATGAGTGATGTTGATTGTCTTTACATGTAAATATTGGCCTTTTAAATTTTTTATTTACTGATTTTTAGAGAGAAGAGGGAGGAAAGAGAGGAGAAGCAGGAAGCATTAACTCATAGTAGTTGCTTCCTGTATGCACCTTGACTGGTCAAAGCTGGGTTTCGAACTGTGACCTCAGTGTTCCAAGTCACGGTTTTATCCTCTGCACCACCACAGATCAGGCAATATCAAACTTCTGTATGTCTTCTTTGGAATAATGTATATTCAGATTCTCTAGCCACTTTGAAAAAACATATTGTTTCTTTGTTATCGAGAAATTTTATTTTTCATATTACCTTTTATTGGCTATATGATTAACAAATATTTTGTACCGTTTAGTTGATTGTCTTTTCATTTTGTTAATGGTTTCTATTGCTCTGCAGAAGCTTAGTAGTGTAATGCAGTCCCATTTGTTTTTACTTTTCTTACCATTGTTTTTGGTGAAGTCCAAAGAACCATCACCAAGACCTACATTAAGGAGCTTACCAACTGTGCTTTTTTTCTAGGATTTTTTGTGGTTTCAGGTCTTACATTTAACTCTTTAATACATTTTGAATTAATTTTTGTATATGGCATAAAATAAAGGTCCAGTTTCATTATTTTGTATGTGGTTGTACAGCTTCCCCACATCATTTATTGAAAAGACTGTCTTTTTCCCCTTGTATAATTTTGGCTCCTCTGTCTTAAATTAATTGACATATATGTGTGGATTTATTTGTGGGCTTTCTTCTTTTTTAATTTTTTATTTATTTGAGAAAGAGAGAGAAATCAACTCATTGTTCCACTTAGTTGTACACTTATTGATTACTTCAGTGAGTGGGATGACACTTTATCCACTGAGCTACCTGGCCAGGGTTTTTCCATTCTGTTCCATTGGCTTATGTGTCTCTATTAATGACAATGCTATATTGTTTTGATTACTATATCTTTGTAGTATAGTTTGAAATCAGGGAGTGTGATGTTTCCAGCTTTGTTCTTCTTTCTCAAAATTGTTTTGGCTGTTTGTTGTCTTGTTGGTCCACACAAATTTTAGGATTTTTTTTTCTAATTTTGTGAATCAGAATTCTGATTCAGATTGCACTAAATCTGTAGATTGCTTTGGGTAGAATAGTTATTTTAATAATATTATTTTTCTAATACATGAACTCAGAATTGGAATATTTTTTCATATATCTGTATCTTGTTCTGTTTATTTTATCAATATTTTAAAGTTTTCAATGTGAAAGTCTCCCACCTCTTTGTTTAAATTTATTCTTAGATATTTTAGTCTTTGATGCCTTGTAAAAAGAGATTGTTTTCTTCATTTCTCTTGCTGATAGTTCATCATCGGTCTATAGAGATGCAACAGTTTTCATGTATTGATTGTGTATCTGCAAATTTACTGAAATAATTTTTTAGTTCTAACAGTGTTTTTGTGCAGTCTTTAATGTTTTCTATATATTACATAATGTGATCTGAAAGTAGTGACAGTTTTAATTTATTTATAATTTGTATATCATTTATTTATTCATTCATTCATTTATTCATTCATTCATTCATGTATTTTTCTTAATTTTTCTGGCTAAGACTTCCAATACTACACTGAATAAAAGTGCTGAGAATGAGCCACAACTTCACCTCCTTTTGACTGGTGTGGAAACTGAGGCTCTGAGGGATTGTTCAGTCACACAATCAGGATGTGTCAGAGCTTGGGCTGGAATATCCGTCTTTTAACTACAAATTCAGTTTCTTATACACTACACCATGCTACCTTAGAGTACAACAGATGTCCCCTGCTTTTACCACCAGTATCACATATCATGGTAACAGTCTGAAAATATGACCTCTAGTGCTTACTATTTGAGACTTTCAACTCACAAAGGGATTTTATGTAAACCAATACCAATACCATGAAAATTTCTAAAGCAGACCATGAGAAAGTTTTCTAAGAGAAATTTCACATATGGGCATGAGAACATTTTACTTTTCCCTACAGCATATTTACACGTAACATCAGTAGTCAAGACAGTGTTCCTTGGTGTAAGTAAAGGAAGACAACTTCAGTCTTGCAGGACTTATCAAGAAGAAAACCAATCACATCTTAAAAGAAGAACACAATCAGTGCTCCTTATCTCTGTTCATTCTTTTAGGCAGTCTAGAGTAAAGGTTATAAACACAAATTGAAATCTTTCTTAGAGGTTTCTCAGCAGACTTTCCCTGATATCTCTTTGGCCAGACTGCATCATATACTCATTTGTATAACAATTATTGACAAGGAAAATAAAAGGAATTCCCATTATTGGCTAAGTCCGTTCAAAACTCATTGTGGTCTGAAGGAAAACCAGGTTTTGTGGGGTAGACAAAACTGGGTTTCCTGTGACTATGAAGAAGGGTAACCATTACAAAGTAAGCAACCAGTAACACTCTTATCATTCTTTCCAGAAAAAAAAATGTATAAACATTATCATCAGCGAAATCATATGGAGTCTTATCAGTAAATTATTGCAATTGTAGGACTCTTCTAGGCAGACAAACTACTCAGAAATTCTTCTTTTAGGTCTTACATTTTTGTACATAAACTACTCTCATTGTAATAGTACCAGTTTTAATGTACCTAAAACGTTTTGGTTCTATAATTCATAGGTCTTTAGCACATTTTTGCCTACAAACACAACTACAAAAAATACAGGCTCGGATGCATGATTGAGGAAATATAGCTTTGTTGGACTTAAAAAAATGTCCAAATAATTTTCAGATTTGAGTTTTCAACAATTTTAGTCAAATAAAATCTCAACTTTGGATTCTGCAGGAGTCAATTTTTAAAACATTGTTTTCTTAAATTATTTTATAAAAGACATTTAACAATGTGAAGTTTTAACCTTTTTGTTTGATTTGTATTTTTTTCTTAAAAGAAAAACTAGTGCTTTATTAACAACTACAATTAAAACTACAAAATACATTATGTGATTTTAAATTTTGATGGTATCAACTTTATTTTTAAAAGTGACACTTCTTCAACAATCTACAGGTAGCACTGGTAACAGTTTCTATTTGTGTTTAATTTCATAATGCAAGTAAGATAAACTTGCTCTTATTAGTGGCTCAAATTATATAAATTAATGTAAAATCTCCACCTTTTAGTCTAAGAGGAATAAAGTGAAAAAACAGGTTGAGTGACAAGGAATCCAGTGGGGACTCAGAATGCTTTTGCCAAAACAGATCATCCACATGGCATCAGAATGTTTTTGCTAAAACAGATCATCCACATGGCATCAGAGCATTTCTACCCAGTTCGGGAGATGTCAAATCTAAGACAGTCTTTTTGAGTGGAGATTTAACTGCATTCATATTAAAATAAGATCTTTGTGCGAGTTGGTAAATTTAAACTTGGAAGCAAATATCTGAAACCTGCCTAGGGGAGGGCAGATAATATTGAGAGTTTAGATTTAAGAATTTCTTAGGACAGCAGATATTATCCTTTTAATATGAATTCTATGACTTGATTGCACAGGCTAGTTTTTGTGGACAAGTCTTGCCGGGGGTGAGGACGACAGAGGTGCAAAGAACCAACTCCAGGTACCAGGTTCAGTGACACAGATTCACTTTATTCAGGAAGTAAGCTAGCTTATATACATGGATTCAGCCTATAGTGTGTTACAGCATGTCCTTCATAGCCAATGGCTGAAAAGATCATGGAGCTGTGTGGTTGGCACTAAGTCACTTCCTTATAGTGGGTGAGCTCCCTTCCTGGGTGTGCCCAGGAGGGTTCTTGGAGCTGGAGTATTCTCACAGCATTGCATCAGCCACAGCTGCTAGGAAGGTGCTCTGCACTCCACCCACATCTCCCCCTTCTCTTTTAATTAAGGCCAGTTGGACTTGATGAATGACAGCTTGCTGTTGTAGCTTCTGAATGCTATGCATTATGCAACGGAACCCTAGTAGAACTAAAACAACTATAATACCTATTATACTATATGCTAATAGATTAGCTGGATTAAACAATGAGGTAAGCTTCTGTAATGTTTGACTAGTTAGGAAATAGAATGGGGGTCTTAAACAGGGGATTCTTCCTAGGGATCAGGATGTCATTTCCCTCCCATTGTGTTAAAGAGAACTTCTAGGTGCCATTAAACACAGTTCTATTTTGATTGTAAAAAATGGACGTAGGTCCATGCATGCCCCTTTCCCCCAAAGGTCCCAGCATCCAAACACGAAACGGATGGCTTGCCATGGGCTGCGTACTGCATATGGTTGCAAGGCACATTACACAAATTACAACAACATGACAAACTATACAATTTCAACAATTACAAAGGTACATTTCACCAGTCTCTGAGCACTTAGCCCAAACCACAAAATGTCCTCGGCCTTCTTTCTAGCCATGGGAAAAGCTTCCTGGGGCAGGGGATGGCCTACAGCTAAGCCGTTCTCCACCCCCATCAGGGTATTTCACATTGTCCAAAATCCATAAGCCCACCCAACAAAGGAGCCAGTGCCTACTCTGGTCATTGTCCAGGAAATCAGTCCATGCACATGAGGTATCAGCCACCCCCCTCATCCCTGCTGTCCTGGCAAGTCTTACACTGTCCCAAAGAGGAGCACATGGCATGGCAGTCAGCATTTCCATCTCTGCTCCAGAGAGCATGATGGCATTCACCCCTATGTCCCAAAATGTCAGCGAACCCACCAGCAGCTTAGCAGGCACTCCCTGCCATTCCAGCAGCTACTTGGCAATGCAAGCCTGGCTTTCATTCATCCTCCCGCCACAGCTGCTGCCATTTACCTTCTAGAGTCTATAAATCGCAACTCCAGCCCAATTCTCCTCATCCTCTAAAGATGAACTGAAAACACCAGCTCGTGCTGCCAGGCTTAAGCCCCGGGCTGCCACCACCTGTGTCTGAGAGTCAGCGGTTACTATAGCACACATAAGCACCAGGGCCTGGGGGCCCATCAGCGGCAATTCTCTGGGCCCGCCCTGCCAAAGCCTCCACATCCCCCCAGGTGATGGGGTGTGCATGCCGGCCACGAGATCTTCTTCTGGAGTGCAGAAGACCTCCATCCCTCAGGCATAGTCGGTGTGGAGAAGGCCAGGGCTCTGACTTTCAACTGGTGAAGACTGAACCACTTAGTGGGTGCCTAAGAAACACTGTCAAGCAGGTTGGGGGGTTCCTGAGATCCAAATAGGCTGAAAAACACAAGCATAACCTCTACCTTGTGTTAGAAGAGGGTGTGATCCCTGCCACTGTGCCATGGCTGGGTCCTTCCAGCATCATTTCAGAGAGAGGGGCAGGGAGAGAGAGAGTGAGAGATACAGAAAAATAGACAAGACGGACAGAGAGAAAGAAAAAAGACACATGGGGGCGTATAGGCTGGTTCATGGATCTGCTGCAGGAACACATGTTGGAGAAAATGGCGTCTGAGAGGCTGGGGTGGGGCATTGAGCCCCAGTAGGGAATGCAGAAGTAGCGACTTCCACTTTTTCCGGCTGTAGAGCTGATGGCATGGTTAGCAATTTGGTTGGTTTCATTTCTGCACGCTCAGCCACTATTTTGTCAAAATCGGAGGCTAAACTGCTTTTCTCCTCAGTGGAGGGGGGCGAATAGGGAGATAGCGGCTCCTCAGAAAGAGAGGTAGCCTGCAATATTTTTGGCACTGGCGAAGGATCCCCAGGAGGAGCACTGGTCAGGCAGGCATGTATTGCTAGCAGGGCAGGAATGAGGCCGAGAGGGAAGGTTTGTCCCCCATGTACTTTGGCCGAACGAATGCTCTGGAAAGCTCAGGCCCAAGTATTGGGGTTCCAAAGAGGCACATCCCGGAGCCAAGGGTTGAAACCTGAGAGGATTTGCCAGTATGTACAAAGATCCTTTTCACAAACTTTAACTTGCCCACTCTGCAATAGGGCATGCAGGGCTCGAGCCTATGGGGCTCGAGAGTGGGGGAGAAGGTTTCCCATTGCAGAGGGTCACTCACCCATCCCTTGGATGCAGGTTAGGTCCCTGCCCCACATTGGGCACCAGTTGTGGACAAGTCCTGCCGGGGGTGAGGATGATGGAGACTCAAAGACCCAACTCCAGAGACCAGGTTCAGTGATGCAGATCCACTTTATTCAGGAAGTAAGCTAGCTTATATGCATGGGTTCAGCCTATAGGGTGTTACAGCATGTCCTTCTTGGCCAATGGCTGAAAAGATCAGGGAGCTGCGTGGTTGGCACTAAGTCACTTCCTTAATCCAGGCGAGCTCCCTTCCTGGGTATGCCCTGGAGGCTTCTGGGAGCTGTAGTATTTTCACAGCATTACATCAGCTGCAGCTGCTAGGAGTGCGCTCTGCGCTCCACCCACAAGTTTTTAACTGGTAATGAGACTATGAGAGCAATGATAGATAACTCTTGTGATATTTTTTCCTACTAATTGGAAAGAAAAATACCTGTAGTATTTTCAGCATCTTCTCTTGGATGGATAAACTTACTGGAATAGGACAGTAGATTTAGGAAGATTTCAAAAGTAGGCAGTAGAAGTCAAAACATGTAAGAAAAATATCAGAGGACTGAAAACATAAGAATAAGAAGTCAGCATCAAAGACACTTGGGAATAGTCCATGAAAACTAGCTGCATGTGCAATTTATGTTTGTTCAATGTGAACATCAACTGGAATATTGAATAACAGAGCTTGGCTTCTTAGTCTTTATATGTTGCACTTTCCATGTCATAAGTCAATACTCCCAAATATGAAAAAAAAACAAAAACAAACACCAGTATTCACAAAGATAAGGGAATGAGGAAGGGGTCCATTTCTGGGATACAAGGGATATAAGAACTAAAGAACCAGATCAGAACAGGGTTACCAATAAGCCTGCCATTATGCTCTTTCACTAACTTCCAGCTGTTTAAATTGGCCTTTAAAAAAACTTCAGAGAATTGACTGAAACCTCCTGGTAGACTGTAGATTGTTTAATAGAAGAAACAAGGAGCTAAGGGATTTCTTGCTTTTTTAAGTTTTGTCTTGTTTTCCTTTTAACCTGAAGCCTCCATGTGAAATGTAAAAATAAACCTACTTTGTTTGCAACTAATTTAGGAAATAGTACTTTTATTAGAAAGTTAGTGACTATTTTTCTTTATCTACAGGGTGGGCTAAACATAGATTTACAGTTGTTCATATGGAAAATAATAAAATAATAAACTGTTTTGCATACTCACGAATATAATCTTACTATTGCTCCATCCTGTATATTTGCCATTAGACACACCTTTTTACTCTTCCCCTACACCCAATCAAGCAAATCCTGATTATTTACTGACATTCATTAAAAAATTAGAGTCGTGTATCTGGTGGAAAAAAAGTTGTCTTCAAAACATAATGATATTCCAGTTTTCCTTCTTTTCCTCTTTCTTTCTCTGAGCATATCTTAAGGAAGAACGTCTTGAGCCTCCCTTTTCTTTCAAACTTGCTTCTCTTTGGATTTTTCTCCCCTACACACTGCCTGCCAGGGGAATGCATAGAGTAGGCTTTCTTCTTGTGTACAGAAGCCTCATTTAAATTACTGAGGGCCGCAGCAGGATTCCAGGCCTCCTTCCCAGTGCCATTTGCATGTTAAGCAGTTTTGGCAGTTGTGATGTGGAGCTCTCCTGCACAACTAGAGGCCTCTGTATTGCCTGTGTGATTTACTGGTTCTTGTCTCTGAATATAGACTATGATGTTGAGAGACCGGCCTGAGCACTCTAGTCTTTGTTATATATGCTGCTTCTTTTCATTACGGCAAAAGTCAGTAGAACTAAAACCTGCTTACAGTTTTATTGCCCTAAACCTGTAAAGGGTGTATTTGCTTAAGCAATCAGAAATACTATTTTCCCAGTATGTACTTTCTTTTGAAGCAGACACTGCTACTTCTCTACTTTTCTCCTGCTCCTTGCTAACTTTCTCATATTCATCAATGTTATCTCGTTTAAAGGGGTGCATTTTCGGTATAAATAGTGAGATTTGGCTTGAAAGGTCTGATTTAGGAGTTCTATCAGCTCCCAATTGCACAAAATAATTTAAAACCCCCATTGAAGATCTTCATGTGACCAAACATCTACATAACGGCAAGATTATTGTTACAAATATATTTGTGTCTTTTTATTGTGTTGCTAAGGAAATGCACTATCAAAATAAGTATGTGTGAAGGACTTGTTCTTTTGAAAACAAACAAAAAATAGAATAAAACCTTATAGAATCATACAATGTCAGATACAAAAGGGACTTTGAAAATTCGGTTTAATTCCCTCTCTGGCTGCACAGTAAAGTGCCTTGTTCATAGTTCACAGTCAGTTATCAGGAGAGTGAGACTGGAAGTCCATGTTTGTTTAGCTCTTTCTACTACAGTCTTTCTTTCTGGGTTTAGTGCCTCTTCTAACTCAGCTATTGCTGTTGATTAAATTTATCTCCCTCCCCACAAAAACCTTTTCCACAGAAAAAATAATAATAAATGCCTTTGCCGATGCTATAGCATTTTCTCTTTACATAACCAGTTTTTCTTACTAGGAATTTTTTTCTCTTGGTGTAGACTTTGTTGTTGGTTATTTATTTTATTTATTCCATCAGAATTAGGGACAAGTGGGGTTTATTATCTGTGTGAAAGAGTTTTTTGTTTTATTTTTATTAGCGTTTGGTTCAGCATGACTGATACACATAGTTGGACACAAACACACACACACACACACACAAGTTGCCCAAAGGCTGACTGATGACAAGAAATGAACAGGTGTGAGGGACAGTCATTGGAATCTGCAGCCTGGTCTTCAGGCAGATCCAATATCACTTTGTGATGATTTACTCTGGGTCACAATAAGCACAGGTGCTGCAATCATCATCCAGTGTCCATTTAATATTAATCTGTCTACAGTTATCACTAGCAAACATCTGTTTTCTCCCTTCACCTCCTGCTGGGTACCCTCCATTCACCTTTCAACACCCCTTTGCTTCCTTTACCACCACAGAGCCCACTACCTCATTGTTTTTCTAGGACATCCTGCTGCATGATGACCATGTGAAAGTAACTGTGATCATGTTAAGGTTAGCCTGAGGATGTGTTCCAAAGCGTCATTACCATGACACTAAATGATTGATCTTATAAATTAGACATGAATAAAGCTGTTCTTTCACTGACTGTGTACCTATTTATTACTGAGCTGTAACAACAGTTTTCATAGAAGTAAATGTTTTTGGTTTATGTGATTTTTTTTATGGCTGATTCATGAAGGAGGTTTTATAAATCAGTATGTCACCTCTTTAAATGCCTATGGTCATGTTTTAGAAAAAGACCCTGTGACAAGGGGCCCCAGCACATTGAATGTGAAGACTATAAAAACTTCAGAACACTTAACATAAAACTTATATATTAAGTGGTAATGTTTCTAGTAGAAACCAGTACCTCATTCATCTTAAAAGACACTTTTTTGCTAAGTTCTATGTAGTATGTTAAAGAACTGTCACTTTCTAGTCACAAAACAAATTGTCAGTCCAAATCAGAGCTGGATAACCTAGATATTTTAAAGGAAAATACTGCTGAAAAATTAGTTTTGCCAAGCAAAGAATACTAAACAAACTCAGGTAGTCAGGATCCTTCTCAAAGCCTTAGATTTATCCTCTACAGATATAAGAATATGGACCTATAAATCTATACCTCTATGATATGTTACTTTTTCTTCTGGAAGCAAAAGTCTCCATAGCTGCTTCACACACTGAAGTTTACCTTAAAATGGTAGACATTAACTAGGAGGTTAAGAGTAATAATCTTTTGATTGAAATTGGGTGACTGGTTTTGCTACACCCTCATGGGTCTCTATCTCAGAAGGCATTGTAAAATCGTAGGGAGGAAAGAAAGGACAAAACCAACTCACAATCATTTAAACTGAATGTAGGAGCCAACAGCATTCAGCACTTGTGTGGGGTTGTGGAAAAGAGTGTTAGGAAATAGAACAATGCTTTCCCTCTTCCTCACCCTGTGACCAATCAGTCACCATATTCTGCCAAGCTTTCTGAGACAATCTCTCGTGCATCTGTTTTTTTCCATTTGCAGCACTGTCATTCCCACTGCATCTTCTTACCAGCTCACACTTGGATTACTTGGAAAGCCTCCTGAGCATTCTCACTGCTTGCTCCGGATCATCTTTGTCTCTGCCGTAATATCAACGTTTCAAAACGCAGCTTGTTTTAAAGAAAAAGAAAAAAATAAAGAGGGAGAGAGAGAGAGAAAGAAAGGAGGAAAGGAAGGAAGGAAGGAAGGAGGGAAGGAAGGAAGGAAGGAAGGAAGGAAGGAAGGAAGGAAGGAAGGAAGGAAGGAAGGAAGGAAGGAAGGAAGGAAAGAAGAGAGGGGGGGAAATACATCTTCAGTGGTTCTCCATTGCTTCTTAGAATAAAGAAAATCTCCTTTGTCTTAAAATTAAAATGCCCTTACATTTCGGCCTAACCTTTCTTCTCCAGCTTTAATGCCTTCACATATATCAGTATGGTCTCCACTGGTATCACTAAGCTTTCTCTTTTTTTTTTTTCCAGACTTTATAGCTCATTTTCTTCACCTCTGCAGCCTTCAGCCATACCTCAAATTCCCAGTCAGATTTTTTCTTAAAACTGGCCAACTTCGTTAAACCTTAAATAATCTCTCTCTTTGAAATCCTATACCAGTTATTTACTTGGTCATGAATTTTCAACTGCCTTATTTTTTATTAAATTATTTAATTGTTATTTTTATTATAGAAACAGTAAAACATGAAAGAAATACTTGAGAAGGGATGGGCAATGATAAGCTGAAGAAGCTGACCCAGTTTCTTAGGTTTCTAAATGGAAAACATTGTATTTGAGAATATAGATTTTTAAGTCTCAATTTCCTCATCTGGAAAATTAAATGTATGACCGTATATACTTCTGAGGGTCGCTATGATTATTAACTGAGATAACACATATAAAACAGTCAAACTCATTCTATCACAAGAAAATCAGCAAATTTTCTAATGGTATTTTCATATTCCGTTTCAGTTATGATGCATATATTTTCATAGCAGATAACATAATTTTTTTCAATTAATACTATTTTATAAGCATTTTTTCTATTTTGGTACCATCTACAGAAAGATTATTTTAATAGTTTTATAAAAATTTGTATTGTGCATGCATCATATTTTACTCATGCATTACCCTATTGTTACATACTTGAATTCCTTTTCCTACTCTTTTGTTATCTTAATTAATATTTTCATTCATAACTTTATGCATAAAATTTTCTTTCCATTTGGATGATTTCCTTAAAATAAAATTCTCAGAAAGAGGTTTTTGAAGGAAAAGTATGTACATTGCAATGGCTCTTATGCCATCAGCAATTTATAGCCAGTTTTATACACACAGCAGTTTTGTGTATTATACTCTAGTTTTAAAGCTATGTAATATTCAAAATAGTACACTTTTGTGTCAGGTCCCTGTTACTTTAAACATTGTAGTAAAAATGTTGAACACTTTTTATATGTAGATTTGCTGTTATACCCTCATTTATAAATGGTCTTTTCCTGTTCTTTGATCATTTGTTTATTTGGACTTTAATGTTTTTGTTTTAATTTTATAAACTCTTTATATAGACTACCTTTTTGTCTGCTGTATTTGAGGCATATTTCTTGGTCATTTATCGCCTTTAAAAATGTTTAGTTATTATTTTTTTTAGAGAGATAGAGAGAGAAAGACGGGAACATCAAGCTGCTCCAGCAACCTCTGCACTCTGGAAGGACATTCCAACCAACCGACCATCCAGCCAGGGCTTAATGTGTTTTTGTTTGTTTGTATGTTTGTTTGTAACAGAGAGAGAAGGGGAAAGAGAGTAGAAGAGGAAGGGAAGGATTCATTTGTTGTTCCACTAAGTCAAGCCTTCATTGATTGCTTTCCTGTGTTCCCTGAACGGGGATCGAACCCACAACCTTGTCATTTCGGGACAATGTTCTTAACGGACTGAACTAAATGGCCAAGTTCTAGTTATTTTTTCATGTACAGAAGCTTTATATTTGTGTGGAGTTCAGTATGTCAGTATTTTCCTTTGGGATTGCTTTTATTTACTGATTTATTGAGAAAGATTGCTTATATTAAATCTCAACTTTCATTGTTATTCACTAATCTACTCACTTTGACAACTCCTCTATTGCTATGTTACAATATTGTTTTAGTTTATTTTATGTAACTATTATCAATCTAGATTATATACTACCTAAATCTATGCATCCTGTTTTATGCCACAGGCAGAGGCTAAAGAACACTGCCTTGTGATTTCAGTAATCTATACTTGAGTCCACAAAATTGCTGTGTAACTTTAGATACATCATTTAATTTCTTTTGGCTTCTATAACATAAAGACTTCTTGCATACTTTCTTTAAGCTCCTGGGAGAAGACAACATATTTATACACATTTGCCAGTTTTGTTAACTATAATGTAACATTAAAAGAGTTAGCTGTGGCCCTGGCCAGTTGGCTCAGTGGTAGAACATCACCCGCATGTGGATATTCTGGGTTTGATTCCCAGTCAGGGCACACAGGAGAAGTGCCCATCTGCTTCTCCACCCCACCCCCTCTTGTTTCTCTTTCACTTTCCCTCTCTCTTCCCCTCCTGCAGCCATGGCTCATTTGAAACAAGTTAGATCAAGCTGCTGAGGATGACTCGAGGTCCTCCACCTTAGGCATGAAGAAAAGCTTGGTTGCTGAGCAGTGACGCAATGTCCCAGATGGGCAGAACATTTCCCCCTAGTGGACTTGCCAGGAGGATCCCGGTCAGGGTGCATAAAGGAGTCTGTCTCTCTGTTTCCCCTCCTCTCACTGAATTTTAAAAGAAAGTCAGTTGTTGTAATTCCTTATGTGCCCAATAGTGCCTAGGACAGTATTACCTTTAATAAGATGTTCTCAGTAAAATTGTTTATTTTGGATTTTATGGGGTAATATACATTAAGGAAAAGAGAAAGAAAGGTCACTGTATTAGATTCTCCTCTTATCCGGGATTATTGTCTATATACTCCAAGTGTCCTAGTATAAAATTAATTGCAAATGTTCTACCTTGTAAGATGTGTTTTAGTGTTATTTGGGAAATGTGGTATCAGTAGTCATTATCTACTCAGTAAGGAATTTTAGCATGATAAAAAGAAAAAATTAAGGTTAGCTGTTGTTTAATATTTAGCCATGAAAATGTACAAAAATTCCCTTTAAAGAACTTTTGAAAACTATCTGTGCTGTGAAGTTAATATTAGCCATGCTTAAGAGTATGTAATCGTCTAAATGAAAGATAATCTGGAAAATCAAGGTTCGCTACACTTTTTAAGAACTCAAGAGATTATCTTAGTTCCTTTGATTTAAACTTACTCTGCCAAAAATGGAAATACTGCAATAAACTTGCAGTGGCAATATATTTATTTGTTTTCAGTTATGTGAGATTTGTGGCAACAAATGAAACACAAATACCATGGACTGATATACATTTCTTAGATTTATAATAGATTTAAAATAGGTAAGCACTTCAGTTAGGGTGCTTACCTTCACTCATTAAGAAACTCTACTTCGTGAAGTATGAAACCATAGCAGAGAAAACTTAATCACAATTCAAGATTAAAGAATTCCCGATACTTTTTACTTCCTGACAACAAGAGCACCTCCAGCTAATATTTTGTGTTACTTTCTCTTTTTTTAATTTTTTATTTTTATTTTTTACAGAAACAGAGCAAGAGTCAGAGTGAGGGTTAGACAGGGACAGACAGGAACGAAGAGATGAGAAGCATCAATCATTAGTTTTTCATTGTGCATTGCGACACCTTAGTTATTCATTGATCACTTTCTTATATATGCCTTGACCATGGGCCTTCAGCAGACTGAGCAACCCCTTGCTTGAGCCCACGCTCAAACCAGATGAGCCCACACTCAAGCTGGTGACCTCGGGGTCTCGAACCTGGGTCTTCCGCATCCCAGTCCGATGCTCTATCCACTGCGCCACCACCTGGTCAGGCTTATGTTACTTTTTTAAAAATTGACAAAGTCAATGGTATTACATGTCCAAACTTGGGAGGGAGAGAAAACATGCTTATATTTTTAATGAATCTGAAGATCTAACACAAATTTTATAGAATCTTTTAATGTATTCAATTTTAGATTCTTTAGCAAGATTAGAGAAAGATTCATTAAAATTTCAATATTTCTAAAGGTAATTCTCTTTACTGAAATTGCCTTTCCTCCTCATGTTTGTCAATGTCAGATTAAATAAAAAACAAATTCAAACCCTATATATGCCGGAAGCTATACTAGACAAACATTTTTTTTTTTTATTAAGCGAGTGGAGGAGAGGCAGAGAAACAGACTCTTGTGTGCATCCCCACTGGGATCCTCCTGGCAAGCCCCCTATGGGACAATACTCTGCCCATTTGGGGCCATTGTTTCATTGTTCAGCAACATAACTATTTTTAGTGCCTGAGGCAGAGGCTACCTGGAGCCATCCTCAGCCCTGAGGCCAACTTGCTCCAACGAATTGAGCCATAGCTGTGGGAAAGGAAGAGAAAGAGAGAGAGGGAGAAAGAGAAAGGGAGGGAGACGAGTGGAGGAGCAGATGGTCTCTTCTCTAGTGTGCTCTGACTGGGAATTGAACCCACGACATCCACATGACAGCAAACACTCTACCACTGAGCCAATCAACTGGGGCCTAGTCAAATTTAAGTTTCTGAAATTAGTGGAACTTGTAAAGGGAATTAAAAGGAGAAATTGATGGGGGAAATGTATCTGAGTAACAAAACAATTATATTGGGCTCAAAATTATGGTGAATATGAGATGTAGGGGAATGAATAGAAGCATTAATAAAAATGTAAAAAGCTCTAAAGATGATGTATAAATGAGTAAGTGCAGTTTCACTGAAGAAAAAATTCTTAAAAAAAGAGAAAGTGAAAGAAAAAAGAAAATAAAGAGAAAGAAGGGGAAATGAAAGGAAAAAGAGAAAGAGGAAGAGAAGAAGGAAAGAAAGAAAGGACAGGATAGAAAGAAAAGTTCTAAGCACCAAAATCTTAAAATAATAAAGTTTTTTCATGTCTAGTCACCAGACTTTGTGACACTTGTTTCACTGACTGTCTCTGATAGTTGTAATGGATCTTAAAATGTATCTATTTATTTACATGTTGGTTTTGAAAATTAATTTATTTTTATTTGAGGTAAGATTGATTTATAACATTATATAATTTTCAGGAGTGCTGCATTATAATTAGACATCTGAATATACTACATTGTGTTTACCACCAAGTCTAGTTTCTATCTGTCATCATACAATGGGCCTCCTTTACTCACTTCACCTTAATTTTAACCCTCCTTCCCTCTGGTAATCACTCATCTATTTGTTGCATGTCTTTGAATTTTTTTTAATATTTTTGGTTTGTTCTTGTTTTTCTATTCCACACATGAATGAAATCATCTGCATTTGTCTTTTTTCATTTGACTTATTTTACTTAACATAATGCTCTCAAAGTCCATCCATGTTGTTGTAAATGGCAGGATTTCACATTTTTATGTCTGTGTAGTATTCCATTGTATATAATACCACATATTTATCCATTTGTTTCTCAACGAACATTTAGGTTGCTTCCATATCTTGTGTATTGTGTATAGTGCAATAAACACATGAATGCATGTCTTTCTGATTTACTGTTTGGAGTTTCTTTTTATATGTACCCAGAAGTGGAATTTTTATGTCCTTTGTCTCTTATTATAACCTTCGGTTTAAAGTCTGTTTTAACTGATATAAGTATTGTGACCACAGCTTTTTTTTTTTTTTTTGTAAAATATTTTCTTCCATCCCTTTCCTCTTGGTCTGTGTCTTTTTTTTAATTGTTACTTATTGACTTAAAGAAAGAGGAAGGGAGAAAGAGAGAGAGAATAATTTGTTTTTTCACTTATTTATGCATTCATTGGTTCTTTTTTTAGTGAGAGATAGAGAGAGGGACAAACAGGATAGAAAAGAGATGAGTAAACTCATGGACCTGGGTTTTAAAGAGCATTTTATGAATTTGACTCCAATGGCAAGAGAAGTGAAGGCAAACATTAATGAATGGGACTACATCAGACTAAGAAGTTTTTGCTCAGCAAGGGAAACTGATAACAAAATAAACAGAAAGCCAACTAAATGGGAAATGATATTTTCAAACAACAGCTCAGATAAGGGCCTAATATCCAAAATATACAAAGAACTCATAAAACTCAACAACAAACAAACAAACAATCCAATAAAAAAATGGGAAGAGAATATGAATAGACACTTCTCACAGGAAGAAATACAAATGGCCAACAGATATATGAAAAGATGCTCATCTTCTTTAGCTATTAGAGAAATGCAAATCAAAACGGCAATGAGATACCACCTCACACCTGTTCGATTAGCTGTTATTAGCAAGTCAGGTAATAGCAAATGTTGGAGAGGCTGTGGAGAAAAAGGAACCCTCATCCACTGTTGGTGGGAATGTAAAGTAGTACAACCATTATGGAAGAAAGTATGGTGGTTCCTCAAAAAACTGAAAATAGAACTACCTTATGACCCAGCAATCCCTCTACTGGGTATATATCCCCAAAACTCAGAAACATTGATACGTAAAGACACATGCAGCCCCATGTTTATTGCAGCATTGTTCACAGTGGCCAGGACATGGAAACAACCAAAAAGCTCATCAATAGATGACTGGATAAAGAAGATGTGGCACATATACACTATGGAATACTACTCAGCCATAAGAAATGATGACATCGGAACATTTACAGCAAAATGGTGGGATCTTGATAACATGATACGAAGTGAAATAAGTAAATCAGAAAAAAACAGGAACTGTATTATTCCATACGTAGGTGGGACATAATAGTGAAACTAAGAGACATTGATAAGAGTGTGGTGGTTACGGGGGGGAGGGGGGAATGGGAGAGGGATAGGGGGTGGGAGGGGCACAAAGAAAACAAGATAGAAGGTGACAGAGGACAATCTGACTTTGGGTGGTGGGTATGCAACATAATTGAACGACAAGATAACCTGGACTTGTTATCTTTGAATATATGTATCCTGATTTATTGATGTCACCCCATTAAAAAAATAAAATTATAAAAAAAAATAAAATAAAATAAAAAAAAAAAAAGAAAAGAGATGAGTAGCATCAATTCATAGTTTCAGCACTTCAGTTGTTCATTGATTGTTTTGTTATACTTGCCTTGACCAGGGGATTTCAGTTGAGTCAGTGACCCCTTGGTCAAGCCAGGAACCTTGCGCTTCAAGCTAGTGACCCGTTGGTCAAGCCAGTGACCTTTGGGCTCAAGTCAGTAACCATAGTGTCATGCCTATGATCCCACATTCAAACCAGTGACCCTGCGCTCAATCCGGCGAGCTGGCACTCAAACTGGCAACCGTGGGGTTTCAAACCTGGCTCTTCAACATCCCAGGTCAACAATCTATCCACTGTGGCACCACCTAGTCAGGTTCTCTGTTTAATTCTTTTTTTTTTTTACAGGGACAGAGAGAGAGTCAGAGAGAAGGACAGATAGGGACATACAGACAGGGATGGAGAGATATGAGAAGCATCAATCATCAGTTTTTCGTTGCACATTGTGACACCTTAGATGTTCACTGATTGCTTTCTCATATGTGCCTTGACCGCGGGCCTTCAGCAGAACAAGTAACCCCTTGCTCGAGCCAGTGACTCTGGGTCCAAGCTGGTGAGCTTTTTGCTCAAGCCAGATGAGCCCACGCTCAAGCTGGCAACCTCCGGGTCTTGAACCTGGGTCCTCAGCATCCCAGTCTGATACTCTATCCACTGTGCCACCACCTGGTCAGGCTCTGTTTGATTCTTGTATGTGCCCTGACTGGGGATTGAACTTGCAACCTTAGTGTATTGGGACAAGTCTCTAATCAACTGAGCTACCTGGTAAGAGCCCAAGCATGTCTTTTACAGATAACACATATAAGGGTCTTGTTTTGTTATCCATTCAGCCACCTTATGTCTTTTGTGGTTTTTTTTTTTTTTGTTTTTTTGTTTTTTTGTTTTTTTTCATTTTTCTGAAGCTGGAAACAGGGAGAGACAGTCAGACAGACTCCCACATGCGCCCGACCGGGATCCACCCGGCACGCCCACCAGGGGCGGTGCTCTGCCCCCCAGGGGGCGATGCTCTGCCCATCCTGGGCGTCGCCATATTGCGACCAGAGCCACTCTAGCGCCTGAGGCAGAGGCCACAGAGCCATGCCCAGCGCCCGGGCCATCTTGGCTCCAATGGAGCCTTGGCTGCGGGAGGGGAAGAGAGAGACAGAGAGGAAAGCTTGGCGGAGGGGTGGAGAAGCAAATGGGCGCTTCTCCTATGTGCCCTGGCCAGGAATCGAACCCGGGTCCTCCGCACGCTAGGCCGACGCTCTACCGCTGAGCCAACCGGCCAGGGCCACCTTATGTCTTTTGATTAGAGCACTCCATCCATTTGCTTTAAATTAATTGTTGACAGATATATATTTGTTGCCATTTTATTGGTCATATATATATTTTTAATTCATTTTAGAAAGGAGAGAGAGAGAGAAGGGGGGAGGATCAGGAAGCATCAACTCCCATATGTACCTTGACCAGGCAAGCCCAGGGTTTCGAACCGGTGACCTCAGCATTATTGGTCATATTTTTGAAGCCAGATTTTGCCCTTAATAAAAAATGGTTTTCTGGGTCAATGCTTTATCCACTGTGTCATCGTTGATCAAGCTGAGCTTATTTTTTAAATTATTCTACATTAAAAAATTAGTTTACATTTAATATTATTTGTACTAGTTTCAGATGTATAGCATAATCATGACAATCATATACCTTACAGAGTGTTTCCCTTGATATTTCCCATTCTGAACTGACACTATTCATAATTGTTTTCTTCTCCTCCTGCTCCTTCTTCTACATTTTAACATTTCTTATAATGTTGGTTTTGTGGTGATAAAGTCTTTTACCTTTTTCTTGTCAGGGTAACTCTTTATCTGTCCTTTGATATTAATTGATATCTTTGTTGGGTAGAGTAATTTCGGTTGTATGTATTGAATAGTTGCTTTTCATCATTTTGAATATTGTGTGCTAATCCCTTCTGGCCTGCAATGTTTTTGTTGAGAAATCAGCTGACAGTCTTATGGGAGCTATCTTGTACTTTATTAACAGCTTTTCTCTTGTTGTTTTACATTTCTTCCTTTGTATTTAACGTTTGCATTGTAATTTTGATGTGTCTTGGTGTGAACCTCTTTCGGTTCATCTTGTTTAGGACTCTGCGTTTTCTTGGCTTATATGTATATGTCCTTCATAAAATTAAGAAAGTTTTCTGTCATTATTTTTTCAAATAAGTTTTCAATTTCTTGCTCTCTCTCTTCTTTTTTCACAACCCTCATGATGCAAATATTGGTATGCTTGAAGTAGTCCAGAGTTTTCTCATGCTATCCCCATTCATAGTTTTTGTTTGGTCTTTTCTTTTTTCTGTTCTGTTTAGGTGTTTTCTTTATCTTCTTCTTTATCTTCTTTAGAGTTGATTCTTTGCTTTTTATTTTTCATTTTAGTACTGTATTCTTCCTTATTGACTGGTTCTTTTTATATATTTTCTATCTCCATTTTTATATTTTCTATCTCTTTGTTGAAGTTCTCACTAAGTTCCTCTACTTTTCGCCTAAATTTATTAAATATCCTAATAATCAGTGTTCTAAACTCTGCATGTGGTAGATTGTTTATGTCTATTTATTTACTTCTTTTTTTGAGTTTTATTCTGTTCTCTACTTGGGACATGTTTTACATTTTGGTTGCCTCCCTGTGTTTGTTCTATGTATTAGGTAGAGCTGCTATATCTTCCGATCTTGGCAGAGTGACCTTATGTAGTAGGTGTGCTTTAAGACCAAGTAGGTGTCCTTTAGTACTGGAGTAGCACAACCTCTCCAGATAACTGAGCTGAGCACTTCAGGTGCACACATACTTGTAGGTTGTGTGCATCCTCTTATAATTGAGCCATGGTTGCTGTTGGCACATGACTGAGAGAGATTTACCCCCTATCTGATCAGCTGCCAAAACTGGTTGTGACTGCTGCAGAGGATATGTTGTGCAGGGACCAAACACATGAAACAGAACTCAATTCAGTGGAGCTTAAATATCTGCAAAGTTAACCCCTTGATTGTGTTCTTTGTGGAGATTGTTACGTAGTATTCTGTATGGTCTGCAGGTGTCTACCAGGTGTGCTGGCTATGGGGTCTCTTGAAAAGTGAAGGCTAAGTTCAGGTGCCA
Organism: Saccopteryx bilineata; assembly: GCF_036850765.1. Classification (NCBI taxonomy): domain Eukaryota; kingdom Metazoa; phylum Chordata; class Mammalia; order Chiroptera; family Emballonuridae; genus Saccopteryx; species Saccopteryx bilineata. The sequence goes on along the minus strand of NC_089502.1, from coordinate 68,247,490 downwards.
CCTATGCCCTGATCAGGGCCACCTAACATGAGTTAAAAAAAATCTGCAGATGACTGCTGCTTGTGTTGGACTTGGAGGTGTTCAGGGGAGCTCAAGCTGCAATTCAAGGTTGGCTGTTACTAGTGCTGGGCCTGAGGCCATTTATTCACAGGTACAGGTGATGCTAAGGCGAGATGCTGCTTTTTTGAAATATTTTAGGAAAATAAAAGATGATCTAAAAGAAGCCATTCATATAAAAACGACAATGGAAACAGCTTTCTGGGGTCCCAAAGTTGGGTGGAGTGAGGTCTCAGGGAACCACCTAGTGGAACCAACGGTTTCACCAAGTTTATGGAGCCTCAGATATGATGCCTGCTTGCTGGCTTTGTCAGAGAATATTCAGCAAATGAACAATGGCTTCTGCCAACACTTCTGTCTGGGGGAAAGTTGCCTCTCTAGCTTTTGTGCTAAAGCCAGATAATTAAGTTTCTCCTTGTATGTCCCTGGTGCTTTTTGAACAATTGCCCCAATACATGAGCTCAGAGAAAATGAGTTCAGTAAGTCCATTGGTGGGTGTGTTAAGAGGAACACCTGGGAATCCAGTAGCCCTCAGTTTACTCAGTCACAATCCCCACAGGGTTTTACAGCCAGCAGTAATGATAACTTTTCTGCCTGGCACTGGAACCCTGGGATGTGAAGCTTGTTGTTGGATTGCAATTCCTCAGCCTTTAGCAGGTCTTCTGCAGCTGAGACATCTCTCCTAATTTTTAACCACCACATATAGGTCTAGGACCAGACTGTTCACTGTCTTGGACCCTCTTGTCAGCTTCAATGTGGCTTCTTTATATCTTTAGCTATAGAACTTTTGTTCAGCTACATTTCAGTTGGTTCTGAATGATTCTGGTTCTAAATTCACAAAAGGAAAAAACTTTCAATAATCCTTTTGAACAGAGCTGACTGCATAACAGTTATGCCAGAAGTGTTCATTGTTCATGATAGCACCTACCAAGCATGTTGAGTATTCATTAAGTCAATTACTCAAATTTTAGATTATAAGGACAAATAACAATTATTCATATAATAAAGAAAAATATTTTGTGGCCTTATGTTACCAAGATTGGTTCCAATTATCTACAGACTCCTCAAATCTCTACATTCCTTTGGATAGATTTAGCCACAGGAGCACTGAAATTCAAATACTGTTCCTTGATTTTTCAAAAGTAGCAATTGAATCACAGAATAGAAATGACAAGAGACTGAGAAGTAAATTACTTTTTTCTCCTGATTACACTCAATTTGTTCATATAATATTTTTTTTCTGTCAACCAATCACACTTTATCCTATACACATTTTAAGAGGAAAGATTCCAAGGTCAAGAGTACGACAAGTCTCTATGAACTCATCCAACTTTAAAAATCATCAATGTTTTACCATATTTTAAAAATATATTCTTTAACACTTTTTAAAGCTATAATACTTTTAAATGACTTAACATAATGTTAATTCTCTCCTAAATACCAAAGTTTGTTTTTCAGAAAAGATAAATAAGGATATTTGTATTGAAAATACTATCATCATACCTTAAAAAATTAACACGTTTTCATTATTTATCATCTAATGTGAAGTCCTTCTTCAAACTTTCTTAATTGTCTAAAAATACCTCTTTACCATTTGGCTGTTGGTATAGGATTTAAACAAATTCTATTTATATTCAGGAATCATGTCTCTTAAGTATTTTAATTTTTTTTATTCTAAAACAAGCCTTTCATCAAATGTCCAACTAATTTTTGTTTTAAAATTATGATTACCACAATTTTAACCACGTGTCTTTCAGTTTAATAATGTAACAGTTCAATATATATATATTTTTTTCTGAATTTAACCTTGTTTATGAATTAGCCAGGACCACTATACATATTACAATTATTCATTGAACAGATTCTTTTCAAGAGTTTACTATATGCCAGCCATATTTCTGGTACTGGATTATCAGTTGTAAAAATTCCAGGCCTCTGTCATGGAATTTGCAGAAAATGAACAAATAGTTGCACAATACAGTGTCAGCTGTGAAGAGTTACATAATAAAAAATAAATAAAGCATAGTAAGAGGATAGAGTTGGATAACATGAGGATGGTATTTTAGATAGGGTGATCTTAAAACATCTTTAAAAGTGATCACTTATTTTGGGAAAAGAATATAAAATAATAGGTTAGCTGAGTTGAAAGTTACCTTAAAAGATCACATCATTTCATTTCTACACTGTTTGATGGCTTAGCAATTCCTAGATGATTGGTTAAATATGTTTATTTCAATGATTTTACTGCCCAGGTATCTGTAAATCTTTCATGATGGTTGTGAGTTGGCATCAAAAATATATATATATTTATATACATACATGTTTGATATAAACTGTGGAATGATCAAAACCAAAGAATTTGGAAATACATATAAACTCAACTTATTTTTTTAAATAACCTGCTGTCTTGAGAATGGGAGTTTTATAATTAGATATATTCTCTTTTGTTGCTTAGTGCAGGAAGTGGGCGACAACATGCAATGAAGGTGATGAAAGGAAGTGACTTACATGGCTAAGGCTTCTGAAAAGTTCAGAAAACTTGATATCAAATTGGTAGGTAGTAAATTTTGCTTTAAATGTATTTTTAAATCTGTTGTCTGGTTTTAAAATCTACTGCACAGAGGTAGTGGTAGATAACAGAAAGATATAAAATATACTGTGTATAATAGAAGGAAAACATGCATCTGAGAAAGAACTGCAAAATTGTGACTAACTTCATCAAACTTTATTTACTTGTCAAAAGATATGGTATTTGATTGTAAAGACTAGTCATTTTTTTTGGGGGGAGCAGAACTGTCATATTTCTTGGTCAACATAAAAAACAAGATTAGAAGAAGAGATATTTTCCCAAGTTTGTTTACAGATCATTCCACATAAGAAAATTATATAAAAAATTAACTATTGTCCTGGCCAGTTGGCTTAGTATTAGAGTGTTGGCTTTGCATGTGGAAGTCCTGGGTTTGATTCTTGGTCAGGACACACAGGAGAAGTGACCATCTACTTCTCCACTCTCCCTGGCTCTCTCTCTTCCCCTCACACAGCCATGGCTCGAATAGTTCAAACAAAGTTGGCTCCTGGTGCTGTGGATGGCTCTATGGCCTTCCCTCAGATGCTAAAATAGCTCAGTTGATGAGCAATGGCACAGTGGCCCACAGAGGCAGAGCATCGCCTGGTAGGGGGCTTGCTGGGTGGATTTCAATCGGAAGGCATGCAAGAGTCTGTCTCTGCCTACCTGCCTCTCACTTAATAAATAAATGAATAAATAAACAAACAAACAAACAAAAATTAATGTAAGTAAATTAAATTTTAGCCTCCCAGCCTTTCTCTCACTTTCATGAAATAAACTATGATTGTATGCTACTAAGCTATATTTTGGTCAATGATACCTCATATATGATGGTGTTCCTATAAAATTATAATGAATGTGAAAAATTCCTATTGCCTACTGACATGATAGCCATTTTAACAACATAGCATAACACATTACTCATGTGGTCATGGTGTTGCTGGTATAACCAAATGTACTGAGTTGTCAATCATATAAAAGTATGATACACTCAATTATATACAGTACATAATAATAATGATAAAAGTGACTGTTACTGGTTTAAGTCTTTACTCAACTATACTTTTTTATTTTTAAATTTTATTTAGAAAATTAACTTTAACAGTGTGACATTGATCAATAAGAGTACATAGATTTCAGGTAAACATTTCTATAGCATTTGAACTGTTGATTATGTTGTATACTCATCACTCAAAGTCAGATCATGTTCTATCACCTTATATTTGTTACTCTTTACTCCCTTCCGTCCATCCTCTCCCCTATAGCTCTCCCCCACGTCCTGTTCCCCCTGGTAACTACTTCACTTTTATCTATGCCCATGAGTCTGTTTTATATTATACTTTTTATCATTACATGAGAGTGTACTTTCTACTTACAAAATAAAGTTTGCTGTGTTACACCAATAACAGCTTTATACATCTTTTGCTTACTACATCTGTTGCATTTTCTTTTGCTTGATTTAATCTTGAATTGTTTTATTTATTTGTTTGTTTTGACACTACGTTTAGTAAAGTGGAGGACAGTGAAACAAGGAAGAATTTAGGATAGAAGAAGCAAGAGGATAGAGACTAGGTGGGGTTGCTTTGGCTGCCTAGAAATGTTATGGGAAAATGAGGCAAGGGTGTGCTGCTGTTAGCTCACAGTTCTCAGGCATGCTTATACTGTGAGTTCTAGAAACAATAAAAAGAAAAATTAGAGCATTTTCTGTTTGGTTCATACTTATTGTTCATATATTTTGGATAGTTGAAAAGTTTTGCTACATGCAAATTACCTAATATCTCTATACTTAGATTTAGAAATTGTTCTTGTAGAAATAATGATTCTCAGGTTAAATGCTTCCTGAATGTGGAAAATGTCACAATATCATAAAAAAATTTTTGGTTAAGCAATGTATAAAGAAAAAGAAAAGAAAAAATCAGCCACAGGACCGTCATTTAGAACCAATGTACTCTATCACATAATTATCTACAAATTAAGTTATTTATGTTTTTTTTTATCTTTGGTAATGTGAGATATTCATGCTACTCATCTGCATATGACTTATACATATTATATCTTTTTTTTTTGTATTTTTCTGAAGCTGGAAATGGGGAGAGACAGTCAGACAGACTCCCGCATGCGCCCGACCGGGATTCACCCGGCCCGCCCACCAGGGGCAACGCTCTGCCCACCAGGGGGCATGCTCTGCCCATCCTGGGCGTCGCCATATTGCGACCAGAGCCACTCTAGCGCCTGAGGCAGAGGCCACAGAGCCATCCCCAGCGCCCGGGTCATATTTGCTCCAATGGAGCCTTGGCTGCGGGAGGGGAAGAGAGAGACAGAGAGGAAAGCTTGGCGGAGGGGTGGAGAAGCAAATGGGCGCTTCTCCTGTGTGCCCTGGCCGGGAATCAAACCCGGGTCCTCCGCACGCTAGGCCGACGCTCTACCGCTGAGCCAACCGGCCAGGGCATTATATCATTTTAAGCAAATAATTATACTCAAGTTTTAATCATTCCTTTTAAATTTAGTATTAATTTTGATCTAAATATTTAGAATCTACAGGCTTAAAAATTCATACTTTTCTTTCCAAATTATATGGAAAGGAGTCTGAGACAGAAAAGGTCAACTTAATAACAGTTAACTCTCAGTGTTTATATTTAAATGAAGGTCTTACAAGTTGACATTATAGCACATACTAATAATAGTAAATTACTGGGACATTCAGAACCAGAGCTCTTACCCTAATAAAATCATAAAAATAAATTACTCCTGAAGAAACTGGTCTTATAATTCTCTTTTCTTTCTGTTCTTTAATTTATATGCATATATAAATATATATAGTTATATTATATATATAGTTATATTTTAGGTGCAAAGGCACATGGGAGAAGTTAGAAAAATGGAATGTATCATATGTGTATACTAGATGGAGGTGGTGGTAGTGGAGAACATAAGACAATTGGTCCCTGGTTAACTACATATTGAGCTAACAACAAAAGCATCCTAAATTCTTTTAATTACTAAGTTTCAATGGATCTTCAGGTTTGTAGAAACCATGTATAAGTGTACATGTTTAAAGTATACTTTTCTTAGCACCTTTAAAACAACTCTAAAGTGAGATAGTGTCTAATAAAATAGATTATTATAAAATCTTTTATTAGTAATGCCAAGAACCAATATTGAAAAATACTACTAATATTGGTGATAAATTTGACTTATACAAAATAATTATTTTATTTAATTACAACCTTATAAATAAGAGCCAATTATATATCCACAAACCTCTATGCACAAAATAACAACTTGAAGATAGGTCATACATTTAAATGTTAACTGCAATACAACTTTCTTCATTACCCAAATTTGTCTTTCACACAAGTCATTAATTTTTCTCACTCTTTCCAAACTGAAGAGAGTTTTGTAAGGTTTCTTCAGATAAACAGTTGTGTATATTTCTGTTTCCATTAGTTCACTTTAGATTCTAAACTTTGCAATTACAATTGGATAAGACTGTTTACTTTCCTTTCCCTTTCACAGTATAATAAATTACATTTTGGTTTTAACTCAGACTAGCTATTTACTTAAGTTGAGAAATATTTTAAAAGTTTTGAGGAATGGGAAGATAGTGAGAGTACTGAGAATATTAGCAATTACTGATCACCATAATCTTACAGAAAAGTCTGGAAAAAAATCCCAATACATTATCAATATATGAGTAAAGTATTTCTCTCTGTTAGCATGAAATGAGGTAACCAGATACACTAGATTGGCTAGGATTCTCTATTTTTTGTTGTAGTTGGCTGCCCTTTCATAACACTTGGAATTTGTAACCCACAGCTGAATGGATGTTGGCAAGAGCTTGAAGACTTGATCCAAGAGAGAATGTGGGATAAACAGTCATTTGGACAGGAAGATGACTGATTCACTGACTGACTTACTATATGACTAAATTATATATATATAATACATATGAATATACATGTATATTATAAACATATATATGTAAGAATGAATGTATATGAAAGAAATAATCTATATATGAAAGAATATATGTTTGGAGACAAAGACAAAGAGGAAAGGTTGGTTAAAATGAGTTAAATGTGATTTCAATTTAGGAATTTTTTATTTTTAAAATTTTTTTTAAAATTTTTATTTATTTATTCATTTTAGAGAGGAGAGAGAGAGGGAGAGAGAGAGAAAGAGAGAGAGAGAGAAGGGGGAGGAGCTGGAAGCATCAACTCCCATATGTGCCTTGACCAGGCAAGCCCAGGGTTTTGAACCGGCGACCTCAGCATTCCAGGTCGATGCTTTATCCACTGCGCCACCACAGGTCAGGCAAAAATTTTTATTTATAAAATTAAATTTAATGGAATGACATTGATCTGTTAGAGTACATAGGTTTCAGGTGAACATCTCTGTCACATTTGAACTGTTGATTGAGTTTTGTGCCCATCACTTAAAGTCAAACCATTTTCCATTACCATTTGTCCCTCTTTACTCCCCTCCCCCCAACTCCCTCTTCCTCAAGTCAACTGAAAAGATTTCTACTTCAAAATAATTTTTAATACTTTTTCAGTTCTCAGATTTCTCATTTGCAAAAATGGAAAGAATAAATTATTTCTAAGAAAACTTCCAGTTTTAAAACATTGATGATTCAAAGCTTTAGGTTTGGTGCAAAAACACCTTAGGTTCAGAGCAGTATTTGTAAATCAGGGATTATTCAAAAGACATTTGGAAATGTCTGGAGAGATAACTGGTTGTCACAGTTGGGAAGTGGATGTCACATGCATCTTGTGGATGGAGTCCAGAAATGTTGCTGAACATGCAGCGACACACAGGACAGACAGCCTCTATAACAAAGTACCCAAATCCAAAGGTCAATACTGTATCTTGACAAATGAACACATTTTACCTTTGCTTTCCCAACTTTAAAATATCCTGACTAGAGGAATGATTTCATATACTTAAGTATTCCCAAAGTAAGTCTATAGTCTACCGTCTCAACATACACCTGGATCATTTAACTGGTGTTTACCAAATCAGGAATCTCAGTTCTTTAGAGTGTGGTTTCTATTAAAGGAGATATGGTTCTATTATGAGTGTCCCAAGCCAAAGTCCACACAAATGAATATGTAGCTTCACAGAAATCTCTGAAGATCTTTAAGGTTCCACAGACTTAAAATTATCTATTATAATCCCTTTAGAAAACATGTTTATAGAGTCATTTTTACAACTATTTCTCCAAAATAAGTAGAGAAGCTGTTTTTCTTGCCATTCTTTTTTTATTATCTTCTTTTTTTTGACCCACATTTTCTTTTTTCCTTATGTCTTAAAACAGTAACTTCTTTTTATTTTGTTTTGTTTATTTTGTTCACTAGATTACACATATAAGTGAAATCCTATGGTATTTGTCTTTCCCTGACTGGCTTAATTTGTTTAGCATAATAATACAAATACAGAGAACAGACTAACAACTATCAAGGGAGAGTCGGGTTGGGGGACTGGGTGAAAAAGATAAAGGGAGTAAGCAAAAAACAAAAACACTTATAGACACACACAACAGTATAGTGATTACCAGAGGGGAAGGGAGATTGAGAGCAAGTCAAAAGGATAAAGGAGAGATCAGTGGTGACAGAAGGAGATTTTACTTTTTACGATGAATACACAATACAATAAACAGATGAAGTATTATAGAATTGTACACTTGAAAGCTACCAATGTCACCACAATAAATTCAATAAAATTTTTAAAAAATAAAATATTGACTTCTGTCATCTTTTCTTCCTCCAACTCTTCTAAAAAGTGTCAGAGCTTCCTGTCCGCATATATGTTTTAGTCAAGTACCCAACATTTTGTTGGAGAAGCTAAGCATAGCAAAGTTTCAAATAACTCTCAATATACTTGAGGACAGAAGTAACAAAAATGTCACTAGTAATACACTATAGTAGCAAAGCGAGCAGTATATATAACACATGTTATGAAAATCCAAAGCTAGAAGAAGGTAATTTCTTTTGAGAAAAGATAGATTAAGAAAGACTTCAAGGAGGCCCTGGCCAGTTGGCTCAGTGGTAGAGCATGGGCCTGGCGTGTAGGAGTCCCGGGTTCGATTCCCGGCCAGGGCACACAGGAGAAGCGCCCATCTGCTTCTCCGCCCCTCCCCCTCTCCTTCCTCCCTGTCTTTCTCTTCCCATCCTGCAGCCAAGGGTTTGCCCAGGCGCTGAGGATGGCTCTGTGGCCTCTGCCTCAGGTGCTAGAATGGCTCTGATTGCGGCAGAGTGACGCCCCAGGATGGGCAGGGCATCGCCCCCTGGTGGGCATGCCGGGTGGATCCTGGTCAGGCACATGCGGGAGTCTGTCTGACTGCCTCCCCGTTTCCAGCTTCTGAAAAGTACAAAAAAAGAAAGAAAGACTTCAAGGAGAAGTTCATCAAATCTTATCAACAGTGATATCGGTACATTCAGTTAAAATTATAGAATGTTAAACCTGGAAGATAACTTTGTCCAACGTCTTCACTTTTACATTTAAATCTTTAGGTCTAGGAATAAAAATAATCAAAAAATAAAGTTGCTAAGAGACTCTTACTTTAAATGCAACACAACACAAAATGCCTCTGACCTTTAAGAACACATGGATACAAAGGCTAATTCACCTGCCTGAATTTGGAGAACCTATTCCATGGAGGATACATGCTAAATCTATGATTATCACCCATGAACTCAGATCAGATGTTATTTAAATAACAAAGACTTAGAGACTTCGCTTTTTTTTTTTTTTTTTTTTTTTTCTGTCCAGAAAATTTGGGGCTTGTCTAGCCAAACACTTAGTTGGGAAAATTTAATCAATGGAGTTACCATAATCTTACTTAGAAATAGTGCATTCATCTAATATTAATTGTCTGCTTTCATTCACTATTTTTTATTCTTCCTCAAAGTACAAGGGCATAGTATTAATATGTTTCAGTATCCTTCAATTCTTTCACATTTCTGATATCAGGTTAGAAACACCATAAAAGTCATCAAGTTGATCCTCCTTACCTGGTGCTCTCACCTGCCAAATGTTATAAGGTTCTTTACTATCTTTACCAAAATAGTATGTGGAGGGGGTCAGTTTAGGATAACTGATAACACTGGAACACATCCACATTTTAAGTTATTCTTTCCTTAATTTCTATTGTCTCCAGAATTATTTTAGTTTCCAGAGTATCTAAAATAAAATAAGTTGTTAAGAAATGGTCGGGCTGCTGTGAATAGTCACATAAATTTGCTCCCATTTTCTCTACATATTTTGAAGAATCTGGTTATCCTTTGGTAATGTCAATTCCCGATTTGAGTCTCTAACTTACAGACATCTGAGAGTTTTATATACTGAAAGTGTTCAGGTAGTGAACATCTGGGAGTCGAATAAGGTTCCAAAATAACATATATTTCTGTAATCCATTACATATAAGTAAGTGATATTGGTATCAAGATTACAGATTAGCAGAAACAATTCATAGATAATTATCCTTTTAGGACGTGTAAATTAGCTTTTGGGAATAAGCCAAGACTTGAAGTGCATACTTACCTTTTTAATTGTTAGAATTTTTTAAGATTATCTACTACTCATGGATCAAATGAAAATTTATTCAAGCAAGCAAAGTTCCAGAAGCATCAATTCTTCATTGCGGCACCTTAGTTGTCATTGATTGCTTTCTCATATGTGCCTTGACATGGGGGGCTACTGCAGACATAATGATCCCTTGCTCAAGCCAGCGACCTTGGGTTCAAGCTGGTGAGTTGTGCTCAAACCAGATAACCCTGCACTCAAGCTGGCATCCTCAGGGTTTTGAATCTGAGTCCTCTGAGTTCCAGTCCAACTCTCTATCCACTGCTCCACCACCTGGTCAGGCTCCTGTAATACAGTTTCTATTTCCATCATTCTTGTCCAACTCCGTATCACCTTGCCTCTAGATTATAACATTAGTCTCCAATTTTCTCTTCCAGTTAACTTTATAAAACACTGCCAGCTTCATTTTCTCTAAAACTCTTTTTCATGATGTCTTTGCTCTGCCCCAAATTCTTTAATGTTACCCATTTTTTATAAGAGCAATGGATACTGCCTATTGCTCACACTATATGACTTAATATTCATTCTAATTTCATTGACCTCTGTTTCCAAATAGGAAATTTCTACTTTAGCCAGTCTGATGTATTCTCTGTCATTAAGTCATCATGTATATACCAATTTCTCTTTAATGATTTATTCATACTGATCTGGTTAACTAAAAGTCTCAGTTCCTTTTTCTCTGCCTGTTCACATTATATGCTTTTTAGTCTCTCTATTCTGCTCCTTCTCTGAAATCCAATAACATTTAGTATCTATTTGGCACATTCTGTAATGTGACTTGTTTGCAAGACTTCACTTTTCTTGGCTCTGTGTTTGTTCTCTCCCAATTCGGCAAAAGCTTCTCCCACACAGAAATCATTGCTTATTTATTTACATTTATTTCCCAAAGCATAGTTTGCACATATCAGTCACTGTACAAATATTTGTTGAATAAATACATTAATAAATTCTATAAGAAGATGCCATTTTAACATAGAAAACTTAATATTTCTGAAGTTTCTAACCTATAATATAATGAAATATTCCAACACACTTAAAAAGAACATAAAGCCACAGTAATGCACGCTATAATCTAGACCAGATGCTTCTGGAAAGCAATTATTTGCCCTGGCTTCCTATACACAATGCTTTGGAAACTCACTGTATATATTGTAATGATTCCAATTTTAATTTAAGTTATAAAAGAAGGAAAACATAAGCATGCCAGTTTATAATTGCTTCAGCCTCTCATGCCCTTCATATAAATGTGATACAAGTTTAAAATATTTGTTGTATTTATCATATTCCTGTATGGAATCCCCAAAACTTTGCCTCCTGTTCTCATAACCCTTACAAAAAGAACTATTGCAGACTTCCATAGTGGGCTGGCTGAAATATGTGAAATACATATCAAATTTTATACCAACTTTTACCTAAAGTTTAAACCACTTGCTTGGATTTTCACTTGTATCTTATTTCAATAAAATATCTTTCACTAAAAATATATCTGCTTTTAAAGTTTTCAAAACATTTTTCAATTCTAAATTTCTGTTTTGCTTGGCCGTTCACCTTTTTTAATTAATATTCTCTTTTGAGGAATTATGACAAATGGTTTAGAGAGTTAAAGGTAACGCTTCATAAATTTTTAAAACATGATTTGTGTATATTTGTTTACATAGAATTGCTCATATTTCCATTGAGACATGTAAGTCTTGATTTATTATTTATGTGTAAAAATATGTTTGTTTGTGAGAGAAAATAACCAATGGAGTACAGATATTTATTATTAATATAAGAATTGAAGGTTAATTATTTTAGGTAAAGGCATTTTAAAATAAGTTTAATACAGTAAAAATAAACTGCACCACATGAAAGAGTAAAAAAAAAATTCTCAAACGTTATCAGTTTTCTTAGGACAACCAGTTTCACAAAAGGTGTCCCTGTCCACCTGAAATACATGCTTATTAAAATGACAGTTGCAGGCATGTTTGAGTTAACATTTTTCCTCATCCACTAAATCAAGAGGGCTAAACTGTTTCAGAAAACAACGAAATCATTTCTTCAGCTCCAAATTCAGGAAAGAATATGAAATGACTTAATATTTAGCCAACTCTAATGTTCAGTTAAACTGTGTTTCACAAAATAAACACACCTATGGAAAAATAAATCACTTTTTCCAAAATGTTTTCAAACAACTGTATTTTTTTTTTAATCAAAGACCTTTGATAAATTTATTCTTGTATTTGATCTTCACATGCCCCCTTGTGGTAAACCATAGAGAAACTCAAAAGACTCAACCTGAAATGGTTTACTTTTTAGTATATTTAAATCTAAAAAATCTTTTTAAAAATTTTTATTTAGAAAATTAAATTTAACAGGTTGACATTGATCAATATGAGTACATAGGTTTCAGGTAAACATTGCTAAAGCATTTGAACTGTGGATTATGTTGTATACCCATCACCTTAAGTCAAATCATTTTCTGTCACTGGCTATTTGTCCTTCTTTACTCTCCTTTCCAATCCTCCACTACATTCTCATCTCCGTGGTAACCACTTCACTTTTACTTTTGTCTATGAGTCTCACTTTTATATCCAGCTTATGTTTGAAAACATATAGTTCTTAGCTTTGTCTGATTTACTTATTTCACTCAGTATAATGTTCTCAAAGTCCATCCATGTTGTCATATATGTCACTATGTCATCATTTCTTATGGATGAGTAATAGTCCATTGTATATATGTAACAAACTTTCTTTCTACAATCCTTTGTCCAGGGACAGTTTGGTTGTTTCTATGTCTTGGCCACCGTGAATAATGCTGTGATGAACATGGAGATGCATGTTTCTTTATGTACCAATGTTTTTGAGTTTTTGTGTAGATATCCAGTAGAGGAATAGCTGGGTAAAATGGTAGCTCTTTTCTTAATTTTTTGAGGAACTGTCATACTTTTTTCCATAATAGTTGTAGTAATTTACATTTCCACCAGAAATGTATGAAGATTTCTTTTTCTCCACAGCCTTTCTAACATTTTTTATTACGTGTCTTGTTGATAATAGCCAATCGAACAGGTGTGAGGTGGTATCTCCTTGTAGTTTTGATTTGCATTTCTTTAATAACTAATGGAGATAAGCATCTTTTCATGTATCTGGTGGCCATTTGTATATCCTCTTGGGAGAAGTGTCTGCCACCAAATTCAACCACTTAGAGGAAAAGGATAAATTCTTAGAATTATATAATTTTTCTAGACTGAATCATGAAGAAGTGGAAAATCTAAATAGACCTATAAGCAGGGAAGAAATAGAATCACTATCAAAACCTCCCCAAAAATAAAAGTTAGGGTCAGATGGCTACACTAGTGAATTCTACCAAACATTCAAAATTACTTGGTACCTATCCTTCTCAAAATCTTCCAAAAAGTGAAAGAAGAAACAATATTTTCTATTACATTTTATGAGGGCAATATAACCCTGATACCAAAACCTGACAAAGACAACACACACAAACACAAAAACTACAGACCAATATCACTAATGAATACAAATGCAAAAATCCTAAACAAAATACTAGCAAATTAGATACAACACATTAAAAAATAATACATCACGATCAAATGGGATTCATTCAAGGAACACAAGGATGGTTCAACATAAAGAAATCAATCAATGTAATATACTACATCAACAAAACAAAGAGGAAAAAATTATATGATCCTATCAATAGATGCAGCAAAGGCATTCAGTAAGATACAATATTCCTTTATATTTAAAACACTCAGTATGATAGAAGAGTACCTCAACTTTACAAAGGTCATATATGAAAAACCATCAGTTAATATTTTACTAAGTGGTAAAAAAAAATGAAGGCTTTTCCTCTAAAGTCAGAAACAAGACAAGACCACCCACTCTCTTCACTCCTATTCAAGATAGTTCTGGAAGTTTTAGCCCGAGTGATCAGGCAACAGAAAAAAATAAAAGGTATCTATATCAGGAAAGAAGAAGAAAAGATATCACTTTTTGCAGATGACATGATCCTATATATAGAAAACCCCAAAGACTCCACCAAAAAACTATTCAAAACAATAAACTAATAAAGTAAAGTTGTAGGATATAAAATCAATATACAGAAGTTAATTTTTAATATTTTAGATTTATATCTATTTATGTGTATAGATATAAAAATTCTTTGGAAATTTTATTTAGTTTTTCATTATATAAATATATTATATTTATCTAGTCTCCAATCAGATAATTTTTTCTAACTTTGCCATTAAAAACAATGTTGATTTCAATATTCTTGTACATGTATCCTTATGTATAGTACATTTATATAAAACACATACTTGAATTGTAAGTGTAGGATTATTAGGGTCTGAACATTTCCAGTTTTAGTCAGTACTAACAAACTGTTTTCCAAATTGGTTGTGTTTATTTTTAACTGCATCAACAATGTATAAAATTGCTGTTTACATCATATAACCACTGTATTTGATATCTTCAGACTTTTGGCCAGCTTTATTGAGATATAATTGACATATATTATTGTTTAAGGTATACAATGTGTTGTTATGGTAAGAATATAATAATCTGGTATAACTCCTCCTTTCCCACAATTCTTTAACCCCATTGGCATCCTTTATGATCTTATTATGCTCCAGAATACCATCCAATCCTTTCACTGCTTCCCAAAGTTCACTTCATAGTGATCACCCTGGGCCTTCCTTCTTTGGCCAATGCCCTCAGTTCGAAGTCTTCTTTATCAATCAGAGGCCTTTAGTTCTTTAATGTCAAATTCCCAAGTCAGATTAACTAATCTTCACTAAAGAATTATTGTACAATTCATGATTTAAAGGCTTATACTTTTCAGGTTGTATTTGCATTTTAACAGTTCCTGTCAAGGTGAGAAACTAATGCCCCAAGGAGAATGAGCTTGATTAGTGGGTGTGATTACACAGGAGGTTCCTCACAGTAATGCTCAGTCATAGCACTGATGTGCCATGATTGGTCAACATACCTGGAGATTAAAGTGGTTCTGATTAAATTGGTTCAGATTTGGATTTAACTGAAAGTTAAATCGTTTTTATTTGAGAATTTAGAAAATTGTATGAACATATTTCTTAGGTTATTTAAAATAACTTGGTGACCATGCTAGATTTTTTCTGAATGTTCCTTCTGAGCATCAGTTTCCAATCTGAACTGTAGATAGTAAATGAGATGAGAACAAGAAAGCCAATTATTTTGTGTAATTAGTCCAAGATATATAGTTGCCCCTTTAATAACACGTTTGGACTGCGTCACTCAACTTACACATAATTATTTTCAGTAAATACTCTAAATATATTTACTCTTCCTGATGATTTGTTAATACCATTTTCTCTTTTCTAGGTTACTTTATTGTAAGAATACAGTATATAATATATACGTACAAAATATATGTCAAACGACTGTTTATGTTATTAGTAAGGGTTCTGGTCAACAGCAGGCTATTAGTAAAATTTGGGGGGAGTCAAAAGTTATACACAGATTGTCAACTGTGTTGGGGGTTGAGTTGGTGCCCTTAACCCCAACCTTTTTCAAAGGACAACTATAATCTGAAAGGTAGTTAAGGTAGTTACATTTTTCTTTTGTTATTACTAAATCATCAATGTGAGATGTGTTGTCTTAATGTTTACCTTAATTACAATTTTACTATGCCTGTAATTTTCTAATTTTTATATTATGGTAACTTGATTTCTCATGTGTGATATTATGAAAGTTGATTCTAATAGTGATTTTTAGTCTACACATATTAATTTATAAGTTTTACACTTTTAAAATGTCTCTTAAAATGCAAATAACAAAAATGTAGCTGCACCTTGGAAATTGCTTACAAAAAACAGTTTGGACTTTGGCATCCATGATCATCTTTATGTGTGACTGATACACTTTTCTGGCACATAATAGCTGTTCAATGAATATGATTGAAACTTGAATAAATTAGTGGTCATTTTCACTTCAAATTTTCAAGTTAGTCTTTTTCTCTGAAAATCTATGAAATCATTATGTTTCTTTGCAAAAGAACCAGATTAACTCTCTGATTAGAGGTTGATGGAGAGTCTAGTAGAACAGCATTACCTCCCAGTTCCTTATTAGATTGCTATTTCCAGACAGGATAAAAAAATATATGTTCCTCTAAAAGAAATGCTGGTTTATCAGCTGAAGTGTCATAGAATTCTCAGTCTCCATTGCTTCTCTGAGCCATTATGGAGTGTGCTTGGAAAAATGACTATAAATTTAGCTGAATGGGGCTTTTTCTTTATAAGCCAATAGTCTAGCCTGAATCAGTTGATCAATAAAGAAGGAAGTACATTTTAAAACATAGTGACTATGTTAATGTGGTCTGCACAATTACTTTTCAACTAGGGGCAATTTATTCAGAAAAAAAGTACTTGTATTATTAAACCTGTTGTTCTTACTTATGTTTAACCACAGCAGTATATAGATGTTTATTAGTTATTGCAGATTTCTTCATTCTGGAGTCAAATACAGAGACACTATATGTTAGTTCTTCTTCGTTGTGGTTCCTGGAAACATTTGGGAGAGAAACATGTACAATTCTGAGAAACAGCAGAAGTTCAGCTTTGTCAGCATGTGAAGAACCATGACAACGTTTGGGGTTTGGAGATTTAACAACTTGAAACTGGTGAAAATGTTAAAATGTTGCTTCTTACCCTTTACCCTTCTTTTTGCGTCTCCTGCCAGATGCGTTCTTTAGTCACTAATTCATGCAATATGGTTTGCGAGAAACCTTAAAGTAATATTTTCCCTGTTGCTATTCCTTACAGTTTCATTTGCGGCCTAAATGATCTATGTAGGAAATATTTACTTTGAGGCTTTGGTTTGGCTCAAAAAATGCCAAATGATCAAACTCAAGTAATGAGTCCATTGATTTCAGCAATGGAATCTTTGAGTGTAGAAAAACGTACAAGCAAGCTGCTACAAAAAGATTCCAAATTATATTTGCAAAAATAATAACTTTAATACTTCCATGTAGAAAAGACAGATATAAAGTTGAAATATTTCTGATTCTTTTTTCATTTATTTATTTTTGTCTTCAGCATCTTCCTGAAAGAAAATAATGATGAAAATAGATCGTAAGGTCTATTTTTGGTGGTTCTAACTCCCCTTTTCTCCACTTGCCCACTCCTTGCTTTCTGATTTATTTCTAATCCTTGTACAGTATTAATTTCAGGAAGTATTTGTGAATGTGAGACATAAAATATGCATTTTGTGTAACCTCAATCTCTCACAAGTAGAAGGGAAAGTTTCTGGGTCCTTAAAAACCTGTAATAAGAGGAGGAACTGTGGATATCTGAGAGTATTTTCCTTTTTGATTCAACAATTTTCCTGTATCTTTGAAACCATACTCTGTAAGCACCTACTTACTCTAAGGCCTCCACAATATAATATATGACATAATATATGATAATTTTGTGTACCTCAAACAAAGATAATCCTATATATCTACCTTCTTATCTCTTTTGGAGAAAAAACACACAAACACACATGCATCATTTTCAAGTCATGAGAAGCCAAAGAAAGCTTTTCTATAAGGGTGTATTTCTTTATGCCAAAATATGTTATATAAAACAATTTTTTGAAATTGAAAATATGATTAAAGTGGTTGAAATGACTTTCAAGTAATTGTTATTTTTTGGATTTATTTTTTTACAT
This sequence comes from Saccopteryx bilineata, assembly GCF_036850765.1. Lineage (NCBI taxonomy): Eukaryota > Metazoa > Chordata > Mammalia > Chiroptera > Emballonuridae > Saccopteryx > Saccopteryx bilineata. The sequence goes on along the minus strand of NC_089502.1, from coordinate 68,229,594 downwards.
TTTTATTAAATTTACTAGGGTGCCATTGGTTAATAAGATTATATAGGTTTCAAGTATACAATTCTGTAATATGGTGATTTTTAACTGGTGTGCTGCATGATTTTTTTCAACCATGCAATATCTATTTAGTCAGAGGCACTGACTAAATAGATTGTCAAATAAAAAATTATAACAGCCAACACAACAATAGCTGTCTGGTTTGAATGAATCAAAATTATACTTATCCTTAGCCAGACTGGCAAAAAAAAATTTTTTTGGTGTGCCAAAGAATTTTTATAATCAGTTTATGTATGTCATGAGTTGAAAAACACTGAAAATTGCCACTGTAATACAATATCTGTATACTGTATTGTGTATTCACCACACAAAGTCAAGTCTCTTTCTGTCACTATTTATCTATACTCCCACCTTGAGGAATTTAAACCTACCAAAGTCACTTAGGAGAAATTGGTAAGGTATGCACACAATGGTCTCTACTGTACTGAGAAATTGTCAGCTTATGTTATCCTATTTTGAGATATTTGCATGATAGAAGATGACCCCATAAAATATTATTTAATAATTTGTTAATAATACAAGTGAAAATTTCAGTAAGAGATATTTTAAAATATGTTTGGTGACATACTTCCTGGAACCCATTGAATCTCACCATATTAATTAATTTCTCATCAATAATAGTACCTTAGTGTATGGTGGCATGTGAGCACTAACTGATTTCTTATGGAAGTTTTATAAATCAATGTCCCCAAATATCTGATTTTCTAAGCATGTTTTATGCCTCTATTCTTAATTATTGAGATAATTGCTTTTTAATTTTAGGTTTAGTAAACAGTACAGAAAGTAAAAGAATGACTAATTTTAAATTGAGCAAACTTATACTCATATTATATAAGGAAAGATAGATTTCATGAACTTTTCACATTATTTCATTCTTTTCCCTACTAGAAATTCATTTATTGTCACACCTCATTTCTCTTTGGTTTAACTGACTCATTACATCTTGTGAATATATTCTTACACTCCTGCTGCCTTTTTCGCCTTCATATGTCAAAACATGCAATAAGAAATAAAAGTCCCATGAGATTGAATCAGGGGCCTAAACCCTGATGAACAGGACAAGCAGACTATAAGATACTGATGTTTTTCAGGGTAGCTTTCAAGTAAAATATGATTTAAGAATTGGATTCTGTACTTTTCAGTGGTCTGGCATATGAAAAAAAAACACTAAAATATAAATAGAGAAAGTGATATTTATATGCACTCACAAGTATGTATAAATTAATTAAAATTATGTGAGTTATAGTGGACTTCGCCATAAAAGCTCTGACAAAATAATGTCAGTATCTTAATAAAGGAGAAGTATGAGTCTTAATGGTTTAAGGACACAATAATCTGTGAAGAAATAGAAAATACTCGCTTTTCTCAGCTCTTTCCAAAATTCTTAATCCACTGAGTGCAGGTGTAAAAATCCCTAGGTTGATTTAAAATGCGTCTATCTAATTTACATGGAGTAAAGCAGTATTCTGGAGTTTTTCAGGAAATGGTAAATATAATTTGAATATGATCCTGTCCAGTCTAGCCCTTGACAAAATATGGAAGTAGAATTTGTCTTTAATATCTCCTCTTTTGGGAGAATATTTCTTTTTCCAGATACGAGTATCTGGCACTTGTCCCATCAGATACCAGTTTCTTAGTAATGTTCCTCCCTTTGCCATTAAGTGTTACTATATATCTTGTTTCACTCTGGAGAGTTCAAACTCTATTTCTCATAAAACATATCAGTCCTATATCTCTCAAAGTGCTGTTCCCTGGAATTAGTCAATCCAATTGAAACAGGGAGAAAAATATGAAGGGGCCACTATCCTAAAATTATCGCTTACTCATTTTTTCTGGGTTTTTTTTTTTTACCACATGTGTGTACTTGTGTTTAAAATATACATAAAGTACATAGTATATCAGTACTTTTGTGCTCCCCACAGTCCCACCTTGCTGACACTGGTTATTCATTCATTTTAGCTGTGGAATAACCTTCCACTGTATGAATCAAATACCCACAGTTTATCCTTCTCTTACCAGTGGGAATCAAATATTTCCACTTTTTCTGATACAAGCAGTTCTGCTGTTAACATTTTTGAACATGTTTCCTGTGTCAATGTATAATTTTAGGGCATGTTTTTAGTTGGCAGAATTTATTAACTCACCAACAGTTGCTGATCCTACCTGAGCATCAGTCAAATGGCGAGGCCTCCTGGGAAAATCTTGCACCCAAAAAGCTGTTTGGGTCTTTTTTATATATTAATGGGGTGACATTGATAAATCAAGGTACATATGTTCAGAGAGAACATCTCTAGATTATTTTGACATTTGATTATGCTGCATTCTCATCACCCAAAGTCAAATTGTCCTCCGTCACCTTCTAATTGGTTTTCTTTGTGCCCCCCCTCCCCCAACCTCCTGCCTCTCTTCCCTCCCACCCCGTAAACACCACACAATTGTCCATGTCTCTGAGTCTCATTTTTATGCCCCACCTATGTATGGAATCATATAGTTCTTAGTTTTTTCTGATTTATTTCGCTCAATATAATGTTATCAAGGTCCATCCATGTTGTTGTAAATGATCCAATGCCATCATTTCTTATGACTGAGTAGTATTCCATAGTATATATGTACCAAAGCTTTTTAATCCACTCGTCCATTAATGGACACTTGGACTGTTTCCAGATCTTCGCTATTGTGAACAATGCTGCCATAAACATTGGGGTGCATTTCTTCTTTTGAAACAGTGCTATGGTGTTCTTAGGTTATATTCTTAAAAGTGGGATAGCTAGTAAAAAGGCAGTTCGATTTTTAATTTTTTGAGGAATCTCCACACTGTTTTGCACAGTGGCTTCACCAGTCTGCATTCCCACCAGTAGTGCAGGAGGGTTCCCTTTTCTCCACATCCTCGCCAACACATATTCTGTGTTGTTTTGTTGATGAGCACCATTCTGACTGGTGTGAGGTTGAGGTGATATCTCATTGTGGTTTTAATTTGCATTTCTCTAATGATTACTGATGTTGATGTTGAGCATTTTTTCATATACCTATTGGCCATATGCATGTTCTCTTTGGAGAAGTGTCTATTCATTTCTTTACTCATTTTTATTAGTAAAATACACACTACAAAATTTATTTACAATTTTAACCACTTGAAAGTGTATAAGTTTATGGTATTATATACATTTAGAATATGTTCAAGGGGACAAACTGTAGTCAATTGTCCTTCTTTTGCATTTGGCTTTCCAATTTTTCCAGCATCATTTATTTATTTAGTTATTTATTTGTATTTTTCTGAAGCTGAAAACGGGGAGAGACAGACAGACTCCCGCATGCGCCCAACCGGGATCCACCCAGCACGCCCACCAGGGGCGATGCTCTGCCCACCAGGGGGCGATGCTCTGCCCCTCCAGGGCGTCGCTCTGTCGCGACCAGAGCCACTCCAGCGCCTCGGGCAGAGGCCAAGGAGCCATCCCCAGCGCCCAGGCCATCTTTGCTCCAATGGAGCCCTGGCTGCAGGAGGGGAAGAGAGAGACAGAGAGGAAGGAGAGGGGGAGGGGTGGAGAAGCAGATGGGCGCTTCTCCTGTGTGCTCTGGCCGAGAATCGAACCCGGGACCTCTGCACGCCAGGCCAACGCTCTACCACTGAGCAAACCGGCCAGGGCCCCAGCACCATTTATTGAAGAAACTTTCTTTTCTCCATCCTGGGTTTTTTGGCTCCTTTGTTGAAGATGATTTATCCATATATATGGTTTTATTTCTGGGCTCAATTTATGTTTTTTATGTCAAAATGTACCTTTTCTAGAGTATGTATTTATTTTAAATATTTTGCTATTGTTATTTTAATACTCAAGCCTTTAACCTTTATACTAGAGTTAAATGGTCAATGCACCACCACCGTATTAAAATAGTCTTTATTTTACTATACACTTACATTTGCCCATTCATTGTATTCAATATATTGTCATGTTTTCATGTTACTAGTCAGCATTCTTTCATTTTATTTGAAGAAGTTCTTTGAACATTTCTTGTAAGTTCCTAGGCTTTTGTTCATTTGAAAAAGTACTTTTACTTCTCTAATTTTCCAGTATAGTATTCTTAGTGGGAAGTTGGTTTTTGTTTTGTCTTATTTTGAGTATTGTTTTTTGGGGGGGTTATTTGCACTTTAAATAGATTAGACTACTCTTTCCTGCCCTGTCATATTTCTGCTGATAAATCTGCTAATAGCTTTATGGGAGTTTCCTTGTTAGTTATAGGATTCTTCTCTCTCTGTATTTGAGTTTTGACAGGTTTCTTATAATGTTTTTTCTATAACATCTCACTGAGTTTGCTTGGTAAACTATAAGCTTTATAAACTCGTATATCTAAATTTCTCTCAAGATTTGGGAATTTTTCAGACAATGTTTCTTTAAATAAGTTTCCTGCACCTTTCCCTTTTTAAAACTGATTGATAACTATTGGTATTGATTGTTTTCAACATATATAGTAGAATTCACCAGTTAAGTCAGCTGGTCCTGGACTTTTGATTGTTGGGTCATTTTTTATTGTTCATTTTCAACTAGATAATTTAAAATTTCCTTTTCTTAACTTACATATTTTTTTTGTTTCACTCATTCTGATGTTGATGCTCTTGATTACATTTTTATTTTATTTTTGATTATATAATTTTAATTGAATTTACCAGAGTGACATTGCTTAATAAAATTCTATAGCTTTTAGCTGTACAGTTCTGGTTGGAAAAATCATTCAAATAATGTCTAAACCTTCATGTATTTTAGAAAGGAACACATAACCATCATTACTTAGATAACATATTCTTTATTTTATTTTTAGGCACTATGGCTAGTTCTAGCTATATGGACTCTGGTATTTGCTGACTTTCCAACTACAACAATAATCCCTCAAATAAGTACATTCTTTATTAGAAGTTATTTTCAGACCAAGAAACAGAAGAGTCCTATATAAATTAGAATGCAGTATATACTGGATACCTGAAGTCTCTGTATTTATCAAAATTATGGAATGTCTTTTCTACCTTTATGACTGTTTGACTACTCTCTGACATTGCAAATATGCTAGTTTTTTAACTTTGGATATACAGGTTCTAGTTGAACAAATGTGTTTGTTTTTAGAACTTAAGTTTCAGACATTATAGGAATACATAGAAACCAATTGCCAGTAAATGTTTATTTCTCTTTCAATTTCCTTGGTTGAAGTCCCTACATATTTTGCAAAAAGCACATGAAGGAACAAGATTTCTCCAAATGATATTTACTATGTTTCAACAATTCCATCAACCACAATGACACCTATCTGTCCTTTATAGGTTTATTGACAGTGTCAGCTTTAAGGGCTGAGATAACAGAAAGAAGATTTTTTGCACTCAGTATGGCTGGCTTGTTTATGCACCATTACGCCTTTTGGATTTCATTATGCCTGGGCAATTTTCCAACATTTTATGAACATGGTGTTTCAGAACTTTCCTGGATTGAAGCATGATTATATATCTGGTCAATATCTTAGTCTAATAATGACAGCACTGTCCAGATGGTCTTGGACTTTCTCCAATAACATCAACTCTTTGCCAAAAAAAAGTATGAATTTTATGAAGTCCAAGTCAAGTGCGTGGTACATGTAATATTTCCACAAGGGATTGGGATAGACCTCTGGAAAGTCAGGTCAATACTGATTAAAACATACATCTAATTTCTTTTAAATCAATAATCTTTCACATCCCATGGATAATGTATAAAATTCATACTTCCTTTTTTGGGCCCTGTGCCTTTCTAACTAATAATCTTCTGGGAAAATACTAACACATTAGTGAATACCGAGTCTCTAAAAACTTTCAAGGAATTAAAACACAGCTTCAGTTCTACTCATATCCTGGTATATTCTTACCCTTAGAAAAAAATCTATTACATTATTAGTCAAACATTTTATTCTCTTTTTTTTTATTATAATTTTATTTTTTTTAATGGGGTGACATCAATAAATCAGGATACATATATTCAAAGATAACAAGTCCAGGTTATCTTGTCGTTCAATTATATTGCATACCCACCACCCAAAGTCAGATTGTCCTCTGTCACCTTCTATCTTGTTTTCTTTGTGCCCCTCCCCACCCCCTATCCCTCTCCCATTCCCCCCTCCCCCCCCCGTAACCACCACACTCTTATCAATGTCTCTTAGTTTCACTATTATGTCCCACCTACCTATGGAATAATACAGTTCCTGTTTTTTTCTGATTTACTTATTTCGCTTCGTATTATGTTATCAAGATCCCACCATTTTGCTGTAAATGTTCCGATGTCATCATTTCTTATGGCTGAGTAGTATTCCATAGTGTATATGTGCCACATCTTCTTTATCCAGTCATCTATTGATGGGCTTTTTGGTTGTTTCCATGTCCTGGCCACTGTGAACAATGCTGCAATAAACATGGGGCTGCATGTGTCTTTACGTATCAAAAACATTTTATTCTCTTTATCATGAAAAGAAAAAGAAAAACAGAACAAAACTATCATTCTCACCCCTCTAGCTAACTATATTACTATCTCTCTATTTTTCAGAGTTAACTTTTTTAATTAATTAAATTTATTGGAGTGGCATTAGTTAATAAGATTATACAAGTTTCAATTGTACATTTCCATAATATATATGTATAATCTGTATATTGTCAAGAGCTGTCTGTACATGAATAATGGTTATGGTATTTAATTAATAGAAATACATCTCGTGATTTATTTGGCAACCCTAATCTTCATTAAGGTATTGCTGTTTACATTATTTCCGTCACTTCTCATTTCAGTTACCCACCTATACCCTTTCCTCAAATCCCATCTTGCCAGTGACCTTCATATTAAAATATACATATGGAAAATTCTTAGTTTACTAGGACCTTTGAACACACTCTACTCTTTTCTTCTTGAATAACTTTCCTGCCATGATTTAGATAACATTAAATTCCTACTAACTTTATCCACTTTTTCTCAGGCTTTTTATACTTTCTATCTAATCTTTGAATATCAAAGTTCCTCAGGACTTCATTATAAAAGATTTTTTATTCTTTACTGGATTCTCTGGCCATAAAAATCTCTTTCAGTCTCATAACTTTAGCTGCTATGTGGTGCTTATTCTTAAACTTGTACTTCCTGTCTTCAAACTCCAGAATATTATATACAAGTACAAACTCAATATCTTCATTCTATTATATCTCAGGCAAATCAAACTGAAAATTTTTCAAACTGAATAATGCATATCCATTTGTTCAAACTGTCCCTCAATTAGTGCACCTCCTTTTAGTAAATCTTAACTTCACATTGCTCACTTCAGAAATCTAACTCTAACTGTTGACACATCCCTCTATTCTATATTTAATTTCCACTTAAACACAGAATTTTGTAGATCATTCTTCCAAAATAAATTTCAAATAATTTTTTTCTTCATATTACTTACCACAATTACTTTTTTCTATTTAGGATTATTAAGTAAACCTCTATCTCTTTCACTAGGTTATATACTCCAAGACAGCCTTGTTTTAATCTGCTTAGTACAGTACCTAGTAAATAATGTGTTTAATAAATATTTGTTTAATTAATTATATGATATAAATAATAACTGTTAGCAACAAATGAGCATTTACCATGTTCCAGGAACTATGGTAATGCTTTCCATTGGGCTAACACATTTAGTGATCTCAATTATATTATGAGGAAGGTACTAATATTAGCTTCATTTACATTAATAAGAAAGCTGAGGCTCAGGAAGTCTAAAAATCTCATGCAGATTTAGACAACTAGTGAGCTCTAGAGCTGAATATTAATCTATTTCTTATTCTATATTTATCTATTTAATTTTTATTCATATTTTCTTCTTGTAGGCCCTGTCCAGTTGGCTCAGTGGATAGAGCATCGGCTCAGAGTATAGACATCCTGAGTTCAATTCCTGGTCAGGGCACACATGAGAAGTGACCATCTGCTTCTCTCCCTTCCCCTCTCACAGGCATTGATTTGATTGTAGGCCAAGGCACTAAGGATAGCTTGGTTGATTTGAGCATCATCCCTAGATGGGAGTTGCTGGTTGGATCCCAGTTGGGGTACATGGGGGAGTCTGTCTCTTTATTTCCCCTACTCTCACATCAAAAAATATAACTGACAAATGAAAATTATATATTTAAGGTATACAACATAATATATGTATACATTGTAAACTTATTACCAAAAATCAAGCTAATTAACATCTATCATTACATATAGTTATATGTTTTCTGTAGTAAAATTTTAAGATCTACTCTCTTAAGAAATCTCAAGTATTCAATATAATATTTTAAAAAATCAAAATAAAATCTTCATTAATTATTAATCTTATATAACTTAAATTTTATTCATTTCAATCAACATCATCACATTTCCCCCAATCTCCACCTTATAGCAAACATTATTTTACTCTCTCTTCATTTATAAGACCAGGTTTTTAAGATTCAACATTTAAATAAATCATGCAGAATTTTATCTTTCTGAGTCTGGCTTATTTCATTTATTATTATGTCTTCCAGATTCATCCACATTGTTGCAAATATCAGGAATTCCTTGATTTAATGCTGAAATACACACACACATAAACACAACACAAAATTTCTTTATTTCTCTATCAACAAATACTTAAATTGTTTCCATTTCTTGGCTACTTTGAATAATGTTGCAATGAATTATGATGGTGCAGATATCACTTTTTTCCTCCAAATAAACATAGCTTTATTTATTTATTTTTAATTTATTGAGATACCTCTTTAAAATAATGATTTTATTACATTTTAGTACCCACAAGTGGGTTTACTGGATCACATGATAGTTTTATTTTTAAGTTTTTGAGGAGCTTTTATACTTTTTTCCATAATGACTGTACCAATTTACCTTCCAAACAACAACAGTGCACCAGGGATTTTTTTTCTCCACATCCTTGCCAATATTTTTCTTTTGTCCTTTTGATGAGAGCTGTTCTAACAGGTGTGAGACAATAGTTCATTTTCATTTGGTTTCGCATTTCCCTGATGACTAATGTATATGCTCACATTTTCATATATCTGTTGGCAATTTGTAAGTGTTCTTTGGAGATATGTTTATTTAGTTCTTTGCCTATTTTTTTAAATGATTTTATTTACTCATTTTAGAGAGAGGAGGAGGTGATAAAGAGAGAGAGTGAGAGACAAAAAGAGAAGGGAAGGGAACAAGAGCAGAAAGCATCAACTCTTTTAGATGCCTTGACCAGGCAAACCCGGGGTTTCGAACTAGCAACCTTAGCATCCCAGGTTGACGTTTTACGCACTGCGTCACCACAGGTCAGACTCTTTGCCCATTTTTATTTATTTATCTATTTATTTATTTATTTATTTATTTTGGTGACAGAGAGGGACAGATAGGAACAGACAGGAAGGGAGATAAAAAGCATCAAATCTTTGTTGTGGCACCTTAGTTGATCATTGATTGCTTTTTCATATATGCCTTGACTTGAGGGCTATAGCAGATCAAGTGACCCCTTGCTCAAGCCAGCAACCTTGGGTTCAAGTTGGTGAGACTTGCTCAAACCAGATGAACCCATGCTCAAGCCGGTGACCTCGGGGTTTCGAACATGAGTCCTCCATGTACCAGTCCAATGCTTTATCCACTGCACCACTGCCTGGTTAGGCTCTTTGCCCATTTTTAAATAAATTATCTATTTTTGTGTCATAGAGCTGAGAGTGTCTTATATGTATTGAATATTAATCCCTATAAGATGTAGAGTTGCAACTGTTTTTTTTTCCCATTCCATAAGATGTCTATTCATGTTATTGATTGTTTTTAATGCTTTGTATAAACTTTTTAGCTGGAAGCCAAACTTCTTTTCTATTTTGGCTTTTGTTGCTTGTGCTTTAGGGGTCATATTTACAAAAATATTAGCAAGAAAAATGATCACAAGCATTTTTTCTGTATTTTTTTATTAATTTTAATGGGATGACATTGATCAATCAGGGTAAATAGGTTCCGAGAAAACATCTCCAGGTTATTTTAACATTTGATTATGTTGCATACCCATCACGCAAAGTCATATAGTCTTCCATCACCTTCTATCTGCTTTTCTTTGTGCCCCTCCCCTCCCCCCCACCCTTTCCCTCCCCCCCCCCGGGGTAACCACCAATCTCTTGTCCATGTCCCTGAGTCTCATTTTATGTCTGACCTATGTATGGAATCACATAGTTCTTAGTTTTTTTCTGACTTACTTATTTCACTCAGTATAATGTTATCAAGGTCCATTCATGTTGTTGTAAATGATCCGATGTCATCATTTCTTATGGCTGAGAAGTATTCCATAGTATATATGTACCACATCTTCTTTATTCAATCATCTATTGAAGGGCTTTTTGGTTGTTTCCATGTCTTGGCCACTGTGAACAATGCTGCAGTGAACATGGGGCTGCATGTGTGTTTATGTACCAGCGTTTTTGAGTTTGGGTGGTATATACCCAGTAGAGGAATTGCTGGGTCATATGGTAGTTCTATTTTTAATTTTTGGAAGAACCACCATTCTTTCTTCCATAATGGTTGTACTACTTCACATTCCCACCCACAGTGGATGAGGGTTCCTTTTTCTCCACAGCCTCTCCAACACTTACTATTACCTCTCTTGTTGATAATTGCTAATCTAACAGGTGTGAGGTGGTATCTCATTGTAGTTTTGATTTACATTTCTTTAATAGCTAATGAAGATGAGCATCTTTTCATATATCTGTTGGCCATTTGAATTTCTTCTTGAGAGAAGTGTCTGTTCATGTCCTCTTTCCATTTTTTAATTGGATGGTTTGCTTGTTTGTTGTTGAGTTTTATGAGTTCTTTGTATATTTTGGATATTAGGCCCTTATCTGAGCTGTTGTTTGAAAATACCAATTCCCATTTAGTTGGCTGTCTGTTTATTTTGTTGTCAGTTTCTCTTGCTGTGCAAAAACTTCTTAGTCTGATGTGGTCCCATTCATTTATCTTTGCCTTCACTTCTTTTACCTTTGGAGTCAAATTCATAAAGTGCTCTTTATAACTAAGGTCCATGAGTTTAGTACCCATATTTTCTTCTATGTACTTTATTGTTTCAGGTCTTATATTTAGATCTTTGATCCATTTTAAATTAATTTTAGTACAAGAGGACAAACTGTAGTCGCATTTCATTCTTTTGCATGTGGCTTTTCAGTTTTCCCAGAACCATTTGTTGAAGAGGCTTTCTTCTCTCCATTGTGTGTTGTTAGACCCTTTATTAAAAATTATTTGACCATATACATGTATTTTTATTTCTGGGCTTTCTATTCTGTTCCATTGGTCTCAGTGTCTATTTTTTCTGCCAATACCATACTGTTTTGATTATCATGACTCTATAATATAATTTGAAGTCAGGTATTGCAATGCCCCCAGCTTTGTTCTTTTTCCTTAAGATTGCTCTATTTGGGATTTTTTATAGTTCCATATAAACCTGATGATTTCTTGTCCCATTTCTTTAAAAAATGACATTGGAATTTTGATGCAAATTGCTTCAAATTTGTATATCGCTTTGGGTAATAAAGTCATTTTGACTGTATTTATTCTTCCTATCCAGAAACAAGGAATATTTTTTCATTTTATTATATCTTTTTCAATTTCCCTTAACAATGCTTTGTAGTTTTCATTGTATAGGTCTTTTACATTCTTTGTTATGTTTATTAATAGGTATTTTATTTTTTTGTTGTTGCAACCATGAAGGGGATTATTTTTTGAGCTCGTTTTCTGATGTTTCAATGTTGACATATAGGAAGGCAATGGACTTTTGTATATTAATTTTATATCTTGCGACTTTACTGTATTGGTTTATTGTTTCTAGTAGTCTTTTTGTGGATTCTTTGGGGTTTTCGATGAATAGGATCATATCATATGCAAAAAGTGAAACCTTTACTCTTCTTTCCCAATATGAATGCCTTTTATTTCTTTATCTTGTCTGATTGCTCTGGCAAGAACTTCCAGCACTACATTGAATAAAAGTGGAGAGAGTGGAAAACCTTGTCTTGTTTCTGATTTTAGGGGAAAAGTCCTCAATTTTATTCCATTTAATATAATGTTAGCTGATGGTTTATCATAAATGGCCTTTATTATGTTGAGATATTTTCCTTTTATACCCATTTTGTTGAGTGTTTTAAACATAAAGTGATGTGATATTTTATCGAATGCCTTTTCTGCATCTATTCATAAGATCATATGGTTTTTGTTCTTTGTTTTGTTGATATGGTGTATTACGTTAACGGTTTTACGTATGTTGAAACATCCTTGTGATTCTGGGATGAATTCCACTTGATCATGATGAATTATTTTTTAATGTGTTGTTGTATTCGATTTGTTAGTGTTTTTTTAAAATATTTTAGCATCTGTATTTATTAGAGATATTAATCTGTAGTTTTCTTTTTTTGTGTTGTCCTTGCCAGGTTTTGGTATGAGGGTTATGTTGGCCTCATAAAATGTGTTTAGCATTATTACTTCTTCTACAATTTTTGGAAGATTTTGAGTTGAATAAGAACCAATTCTTCTTTGAATGTTTGATAGAATTGACTAGTATACCTGTGTGGCCCTATACTTTTATTTTTGGGGAGGTTTTTGATAGTTGTTTCTATTTCTTCCCTGCTTATGGGTTTGTTTAGGATTTCTTCTTCTTCATGACTCAGTCTAGGAAGATTGTATTTTTGTAGGAATTTATCCATTTCTTTCAAATTGTTAAATTTGGTGGCATACAGTTTTTTATAGTATTCTACAATAATTCCTTGCATATGTATGCTATTTGTGGTGATTTTTCCTCTTTTATTTTGGATTTTGTTTATATGAGTTTTTTCTCTTTTTTCCTTAGTGAGTCTTGCCAAGAGTTTATCAATTTGGTTGATCTTTTCAAAGAACCAGCTCCTTGTTTTATTAATTTTTTCTATAGGTTTTCTGTTCTCTACTTCATTTATTTCTGCTCTGATTTTTATTATTTCCTTTCTCCTGCTGGTTTTGGTTGTCTTTGTTCTTCTTTTTCTTGTTCCTTAAGATGTAAAGTTAAGTGGTTTACTTGGGCTCTCTCTTGTTTGTTCATATAGTCCTGTAGTGATATAAACTTCCCTCTTATTACTGTTTTTGCTGCATCCCAGAGATTCTGATATGTTGTATTGTTATTTTTTTTTAGTCTGTATATATCTTTTGATCTCTGCTTTAATTTCTTCTTTGACCCATTCATTTTTTAGAAGTATGTTGTTTAGTTTCTACAATTCTGTGGGTTTGTTACCTATTTTTTGCAGTTAAATTCTAGTTTCAAGGCTTTATGATCAGAAAATATGTTTGGTACAATTTCAATCTCTCTGAATTTGTTGATGTTATTTTTGTGGCCCAACATATGGTCGATTCTTGAGAATGTTTTATGTACAATAGAAAAAATGTATACTTTGGCACTTTGGGATGAAATATCCTTTAAATGTCTATTATATCCAACTGTTCTATTGTTTCATTTAAGGCCAATATTTCTTTTTTGATTTTCTGTTTGGATGAATGATCTAAAGTCTTCAGCAGTGTATTGAGGTTTCCAAGTATGATTTTATTTTTGTCAGTTTTTGTTTTTAGGTCAGTCAGTAACTGTCTTATATATTTTGGTGCTCCTTGGTTTGGTGCATATATATTAAGAAGTGTTTTGTCTTCTTGATTCAATGTCCCCGTTATCATTATGAAATGACCATTTTTGTCTCTGATAACCTTAGCTGTCTTGTAGTCAGCATTGTTAGATTTGAGTATTGCTACACCTGGTTTTGTTTTGTTTTTTTGGATGTTATTTGCTTTGAGTATTGTTTTCCAACCTTTCACTTTGAATTCATTTTTATCCTTGTAGCTTAGATGTGTTTCTTCTAGGCAGCATACAGTTAGATTTTCTTTTATAATCCATTCTTCTACTCTGTCTTTTTATTGTTGAGTTCAATTCATTTATGTTTAGTGTAATTATTGACACTTGAGGGTTTGTTATTGCCATTTTATATATTGCTTTCTGATAGTTTTGTATCTTGTTTGGTTCTTCTCTTTTTTTATTGTTTGTTTTTCTTTGGTTGTAATCCATACTTCTTTCCCCTGTTACCACTTTTTTCAAGCCATGTGCTTCTGTGGTGGTTTCTTCAGAGGTGGTTACCATTAAGTAATGAAAAGGATACATATCATATTCATTGTACTACATTATCTCATGAGTGCTTCTGCACTCCATCATCCTTTGCTACTGTTACTCTTTGTCCTCTCCCCTCTTTTGTTTTTGTTGTCACAGATTAATCTTGTTTTTATTGTGATCTTGTTGGAGCTTATACTAGTAGTTTTGTTTTGGTTTTTTTTGTATCTGGTTGGAAAACCCCTTTTAGAATTTCTTGAAGTGGGGGTTTTCTGGTGATAAATTTCCTCATCTTTTCATGTTTCTGTGAATGTTTTTATTTCTCTTTTGTATTTGAAAGATAGCTTTGATGGGTATAGTATTCTTGGCTGGAAGTTTCTTTCAGAACTTTAAATATTGGGGTCCACTCTCTTCTAGCTTATAGAGTTTCTGTTGAGAAATCTCTTGATAATCTAATGGGTCTTCCTTTATATGTTGTATTCTTTTCCCTGGCAGCCTTGAGAATTTTTTCTTTGTCATTGGTTTATGCCAATTTCATTATGATGTGTCTTGGAGTAGGTTTGTTAGGGTTAAGATAATTCGGTGTTCTGTTTGCTTCTTGAATTTGAGGCTTTAGTTCTTTCCACAAGCTTGGGAAGTTCTCATCTATTATTTGTTTAAATATGTTCTCCATTCCATTTTCTCTCTCTTCTCCTTCTGATATACCCAATATTCTTATGTTGCTCTTTCTGATGCAGTCAGACAATTTCTGTAGGGTTTTTTTTTATTTTTTTTAATTCATAAATATCTCTCCTCTTCTCTCTGTAGTGCCTCTAGTTGCCTGTCTTCTATGTCACTAATTCTCTCCTCTATCTGGTCTATTCTATTGGCTAACCTTGTTATCTAATTTTTCAGTTCATGTATTCAGTTTTTTATCTCTCTTTGATACATTTTCATATTTTCAATTTTCTTGGTGATGTATTCTTTCTGTTCATTGAATTGTTTTTTGAGCTCCCTAAGTTGCCTTTCTGAGCTTTCATGTATATCCCTGAATATTTTCAGGACTTCAGTTATAAATTCTCTGTCATTTAACTCCAAGGTTTCCAAGCTACTGAAACTTTTTCTGTAGATTTTTCCTCATCTGATCTACATCTCTGTGTTTTGTATTCATGATATTTGATTTCTTTTTCCTTAGCGGCATTTGAGAGTGGTATTGTTAATAGCTCTAATAAGAGTTGATAAAAATTTTTTTGAGAAAATGCAGTGAAAAACTGAAAATTCAATTATGTTAAGTGGAAAAAGAAATGTAGAATGGAGGGCCTGATTTGGGAGGAGGTGACAAAGAGGCAAAAAACGAGGCAAGAATCCACAAAATGCCACAAAAAAAATTGGATCAAGAATAAAATAATTTGTTTGTAAATGATGGTCATATGAGAGAAATAGTGTAATAGACAAGAAGGAAAAAAGAAAAAGAGAAAAAATACAGTAAAAAATGAAGATTCTATTGTATTGAATAAAACAAAAACTACATAGAATGAAGAGCTGGAGTTGGGGAAAAATGCTAAAGAGATAAAAAGTGAAGTAAGAAGCACACAAAATGCCACAAAGAAAAATATTTGAATCTAGATTAAAATAATTTGTTCTATTGATGAATTTTGAATGAGAGAAAAAGTGAAAGAGAAAAGGAGAAACAAAAAGAAAGAGAGAGTGAGAGAGAGAAAATTAAGTTTTTTGGAATGTAACACTTAAAAAAAAAGAATGGAAAATGTAACACCTATGGGTAATAAAGTTCAAAATGAAAAAAAAAAGAATATAACAGAAAGAGGATAAAATGACCAAGGCGGAACAGAAAAAATACAAGAAAAAAATGAAAAAAGTTATAAAGACTAGATTTTTTCTGGTTTTGAGAGGTAATCTTTTTTTTTCTTCTCTCTCTTTTTGGCTGGTGGTGCTGTACCCCAAGTTCTGCCCCCGTGGCACTCTTAGGCAGAGATTTGCAGTTGATGTGTCACTGTAGTGATGACATAAACTAGGCCTTAGTCCCGTTGGTAGGTGGGGCTTGTCAGTGTTTCAGGCTCAGACAATGGGAGAGTCCATTTTCCCTGAGCCTCTTCCTAAATCTCTCCTTCCCAAACCAGCAGCCTAGTGATTTAGCTGTGAAGTTGCCCGAGCCACTGCCTGGAGAGCAAGAGGCTCTAAGAGCTGCCAAATCCCCCTTCTATCCCCTCTCAAAGCAGGGTTCTGGGTAAGGCTTTGCCAGCCAGAGCTGCCAGTGCAATCAAGCAGGGCTGGGAGCCGATTGCCTTTCAGGTGTCTTCTATAAGCCTCCGGGCATGTCTAGTATGCCTCAGCACTCACAGGTCCAATCTACCCTGGCTTCCCACACCCTGACATCCACATCGGCTGGCTGGAAGATGCCCCAATCACTGCCTGCTGAGAAAGAGGTCCTAAAAGCTGCCAAGTCCCTCCTCCAGGTTCACTCAAAACACAGCTCTGTGCATGAAAGCCTTATCAACCAGCCCAAGCAGGCAAGGGAGTGAGCTTATCTCTGGATCCAGTCAATTTTGCCTCAGTGCTTTGCGAGTCTGCTCTCTGCAGACTTCCTCATTGGGAAGCTCACAGCCTAGCTCGTCCAACCTCCGCACTGTTCTCTGAGGTCTGTTCTGTGTGACTGACTGCACCCTTCAACCTGCATTGGCTGGCTGGAAGCCATCCCAACTACTGCCTACCAAGCAAAAAGCCCCGAGAACCATCAAGTCCCTCGTCTGGGTCTCCCCAAATAGCAGGCCTGGGAAAGAAAGCCCTGCCAGCCAAAGCTACCAGTGGAAACCCGCCGGGCAGTGAGAAGACCGTGGACCAGGCTCCTTTCAGCACCCGTTGGATCCACTCTCCAAAGGTTATCTGAACACTCCCCTCCCCACCACCCTCACAGTTCTCTTTTTTAGGAATGTGCTCCGTTTGCTTACATGGCTGGCAGAGGCACCATGCCCACAGGGAAGCTGGCTTTCTGCACACTTCCCGCACACTGCCGTTGGGGGCACCGGGATTACATAGACTACAGACTGGTCACAGCCCACTCAGAGGGCCACTGCTGACAGTCTCTGATCCAGCCACTCCATCAGGGAAAATGAGTGCCCACACCCGAGGCACCAGGCAGATCTACCTGCACACTGCCCATGTCTGCCTATCAGGAGACCAGGAGCAAACATGGCAGCTGCTTGCCCACCTCTACAGGGGTCTGCGACTGGAGCCAGCTCCACATGGGCTGAGCTTTGGGCACACTCACTCCTCGGTTCCAATGTCTCTGCCCCAGCCCAGCTCCCTCTGTGCCCCCAGCCTTACCCCCCTCCAAGTTTCAAGTGAAAGCAGCCCCACTCAGGTCAATGAGGAAAATGGAATACTCCATTCTCCGTCTTATTTTCTTCAGAGTGGATTATATATTCAGCCACCTTTTTGCCCAGTTCTACCTTTGTTTGATGTATGCGTATTTCAGATGTTCCTGTGATTGTTTTTCTGTCCCTAGTTGTTGAATTTGTTGAAATTTCAGGGAGAGGTTTCAGGAGTACCCCCTCACAGTGCCATTTCTCTTACATCACTCCTGTATTTTCTTCTGATAGTTTTATAATTTAAGGACTTAGGTTTACATTTTTAATCAGTGGTGGAATTCATTCAATTTAATGACGGGTTCTCTGCCCTAATGATCATTTAAAGTATAAAAAATGACATACCAAAAGGTAGTTTATTATTTTATGTATTCAATACTTAAATAAGAAAAATGAAAGAGGTACACATAACTAAATTATAAGAAAGAGTTTTAAAATATTAATGAAAAAATATTATATAATACCTGACAAAAAATGAGACAAGTTGTCAACCTCTGGTTGTTTGGCACTTTTTCTGTTTACATTATATGTTTGTTTAAAGAAGTAACAAATACAAGGGAATTAAAATGTAATATTTCATCAAAGGTATAATGAATTTTATGAAATAAATAAATATTACAAGCATAGTTCTGTCAAATATTTTTTACCTGTGGATGGAATAACATTATTATGGGCACTTAGAATACACTGTTGTGCAGATGAACATTAAAATAGAAGGAATGTAAATTTGTGATTTTGACATTGGGCGGCTGCCCAGGCATCCATGTTGGAGACAACTCTGATTACAAGTGCCATTTTAACAACCAGTTCATCGAACTCAAAATAATTAAGTATCGGTTTTGCCAAAGCAGTGCAAACTAACTGAATCCCATCACTTTTTTTAATCCATTTCAGTTGATTTTTGCATATGGTTTGATATGAGTATCCATTTTCTTTTGTACATGGATATCCAGATGTCCCAGTACAAACTATTAAAGTGACTATCCTTTCCCTATTTTTTGACACTCTTGTCAAATAATTTGACTGTAGATGTGTACATTTATTTCAAGGCTCCCTGTTCTGCTCATTTGTCTATATGTTTGTTTTTATGGCAGTATCTTATTTTGATTATAGTAGCTTTGTGATGTATTTTGGAATTAGTAAATGTGATGTCTTCAGTTGTTCTCTAAAATAATTTTTTTTGAAAATTCAGAGATATTCTTGGTTCCACATTAATTTTATAATTGCTTTTTAAAAAACTTTTTGGGAAATTTCATAAGAATGTTGATAAACATTTCATTAAAATAGTGGGTTACTATTAGTAGTATGAACATTTAAAAAATACTAATTATAATTGTGTACTTGAGAAAATTTTCTATTTAATTGTTTTTTCATATTTATTGGGTAAACATTGGATAATGAGATTATATAGCTTTCAAGTGCACATTTTAATGATACATGATTTGTATACTGTGTTGTGTATCTACCACTCAAAGTCAAATCAACTTCCATCACCATATATTAGGCCTACTTTTTAGCCTTTACTAACCTCCACTCCATTCCCTCTGGTAACCACCATACTGTTGCCTGTGTCTATGGGTATCAATTTTATATCACACATATAAATGAAATCACATTTTTAACTTTTTTTTACTTACTTATTACACATAGCATAATATTCTTAAAGTCCATATTGTCACAAATGGCAATACTTCATCTTTTCTTATGGCTGAGTAGTATTTCATAGTATATATGTATGATTTCTTTTTTATTCAATTCTCTATCAAATGACTGTTGTCTTTATGTCTTGGCCACCATAAATAAACTGTAATTAACATAAAAGTGCATATTTTTTGAAAATAAATGTATTCAGATTTTTTGAGTAGATAACCAGAAGGATGCTGAGTCATATGGTATCTCTCTTCTTAATTTTTTGAGGAACCATCATACTGTTTTTCATAGTGGCTGTACCAGTTTATATTCCCACCCATCGTGGTCCAGCTACAACAAGTCTATTATGGGGTCTTGAATGGGAAAAGGTATAAAATTGAATAAATGATAGACAGAGACCTAAAGATATATACATACAGATGGGTTCAGGAGGATGCCATGGAAAACAGTCTCTACTGTTCCTGAGCCATAACATGGCTGCTCCAAAAGATGCACCCATATTTATTCATGGACAAAACGTGGTCCATTAACAATTCAATTGTTTCCAAGGCAACTCAAAGACAACCCCCACCATACAATTCAAATCTAACTTTACACCAATAAGAAACTAGCTTTCAGCCTCTTCTGGAGAACATGCATGGGACAAGTGAGAATCAGGTATAGCTCTTTGTTAACTAGGCAAGTGAGGTAGGGGGTCAGGCCCAGCACCTCTGTCCCCAAGATATCCAGATTGTAAAAATACCCTGTTTATATTTCGGTCCCCCACAGATCCTCTCCCCTTTTTTTGACAGTCTATGCACACCTCTTTATTATAACATTTAAAAGAATCACATACTCATTTTCCCCTTTTGTATTTTTGAAAACTTCAATTAATGTGCTGTGATTCATACTCATCTGAATTCCCATGTTCCAATTTGGAGGCAGACTGGAAAAATATAAAATAAACAACAAAATTAAAATAGCCAATGCTAACAGATACTATACCAAGTGTCCTAATACAATGAAATGATTAAAGCCTATTAGATTATCAAGCAAAGTCTTAACTAATACAACAGGATCTAAAATAAAATTCTTATACTTTTAAATGTCCTTAACATGTTAATATAATTTCACCAAGTCCATATAGACACCATCACCACTTCACATTATTTGTAAATGTAACCGAACCCCACTTCAGTATGAGAACTGTCCCAAGGAGCAGGAGTCACACATATTTAGGAAAATCCACAAGGCACTGGAGTTGTGGTCACATTTCCACACTTTGCAGCTAGAGTCCAAGTCCCAATGACCACTGCTTCTAGCTGGTAACAATTTAGGTAGACTGGAAGAACCATCTGCAGCACATATGGAGATGAAGATTTCGTTTTCTTTAAACTGGAGAGATGAACCCAGGAGGCCTTTCCCTGGAGCTCTGCAGCTGTGGCATGGTGAAGAGAACCTTGGGATACACTATGCTGGGTGGCAGAGGTAAATTCGTTTAAACTCTGCCCCCAGCCTAAAATAGGCATGGGGCATTAAGGCAGGAGGAATAAAGGAGACACTATATATTAAACAAAGCAGCAGAAAATAAGACTATCAACACTCACAACAGAGATCTTCTACAGATGAATAAAAACCCAATTTTCAGGCAAGGCATAGTAAGTGGCCCTCGTGTCTATAAGAAATGAGATCAGTTTACCTGCTACTTGGAAAAAATACCCTAAACTCATCCACAGTGATGTGAGATGGGACCGAGGGCCCTGGGCACCTTTAGCCTTCAGTGGCAAGACCCAGCAGGCTGGGCAAGGTTAGGTCACAGGTGGCTGGAGCAGGGCTGGAAGAGACTGAACCCTCCCTTAGAGGAGCGAGGGGGCAGCTTACCTTCCAGTGTTTTCCTTTTTTACAGCATGGGCAAAGGTCTGGATCCTTAGGAGCCAGCCGGGCTTGAAAAAGAGACTGAGGATGATATTTGCGAGGAGCAAGGTAGTTTCTAGCAAAATGCCCTGAATCCCCACATTGGAAACAAAATTTACTGGCATAAATATTTCCCTGACTTTCCTTCTTTTGTTTGTTTTGCCTTTCATCAAAATACCCTGGAATTCTTGCCTTAATGCCTGTGGCAAAAGTAAAACCTTGCATGTATGAAGTCCCAACATTGGTGCATATTCTGATATAAACTTCTTTTTCTACCACTATTCTTTCAACTTCCGGAATCAGCTGTGAAACAGATTCTTGATATTGTTCATCAGGACCTTGCCTAGTCTTGCTGAATTCCTCCATTTTTCCCCCTACATCTCGAGCTTGATCCAAAGCTTGATGGAGCAAAGATCTCCAAAGGTCTGAGAAAAAGACCTTGGGAGCAGAGGGCGGAGGAGACGCAAAGATTAAAATGGCCACAGATGCGATATTCTCATCTCCCGAGTTATTCTCAAACTCCAAGTTCTTCTCATATTTACATTACTCTGTTTCTACCTCATTCTGATCAAACAACTTATTCTCAAATAAAAATATCTTTACAAAAAAAAGTCCCTCACTTTTGAACCTATATGTTCCATGGTTATTTGTTCCCAAATTATTTTATTATTATACTCTTTCCCCAAACTCTACTTAAAAGCTTCACTCTCTAAAAGCTTTATACTTATTTCTTGTGCACATGTCTGGGGGTTCCATTACCTCTCCTCTTTTCCTTTTTCAATGGCCACACATATGGTCACCAATTGTCATGGTCCAGCCACGACGAGTCTATTACAGGGTCTCGAATGGGAAAAGGTATGAAATTGAATAAATGATAGACAGAGACTTAAAGATACACACACACACACACACACACACACACACACAGATGGGTTCGGGAGGACGCCACGGCGAACAGTCTCTACTGTTCCTGAGCCATAACATAGCTGCTCCCAAAGACACATTCATCTTTATTCATGGAATAAACATGGTCCATTAGCAATTCAATTGTTTCCAAGACAACTCAAAGACAACCCCCCACCATACCATTCCAATCTCACTTTATACCAATAAGAAACTAGCTTCAAGCCTCTTCTGCAGAACATGGGTGGGACAAGCAAGAATCAGGTATAGCTCTTTGTTAATTAAGCAGGTGAGGTGGGGGGTTAGGCCCAGCACCTCTGTCCTCAAGATATCCAGATTGTAAAAATACCCTGTTTATGTTTCTGTCCCTAACACTCACCAACAGTGATTGAGGGTTCCTTTGTTTCAAAACCACTCCAACATTTTATTTTACTTGTCTTGTTGATAATAGCCATTGTAACAGGTGTGAGGTGATAGCTCATTTTAGTTTTGATTTGCTAATAGCTACTAATAGCTACTAAATTTGGACATCTTTTTATATGTCTCTGCTGGCCATTTGTATGTCTTCTGAGAAGAAAGGTCTATTCCGAGCTTCTGCCAATTTTATTTGGATTTTTTGTTTATTTAGTGTTATGTTCTATGAGTTCTGTATATATTTGGATATTAACCTCTTGTTGGAGGTATTGTTCATAAATATAATATTTTATTCAGTTGGTTGTCTTTTAGTTATTTTGGTGATTTATTTTGCTATGCAGAAGATTTTTAGTTTGACATAGTCCCATTCATTCATTTTTTCTTTTACTTTTCTTACTTTTGGGGTAAAATTCATAAAATGCTCTCTATGACCAAGTTTCATAAGTTTAGTACCTATGAATTTTTTTAGGTGAATGGAGGGGAGATAGTAAAGCAGATTCCTGCAAGTGCCCTAACCAGGATTCCCATTTAAATCAGTGATTAAGTAAGGAGCTATTTTTAGTGCCTGAGGCTGTTGCACTCCGGCAGAATTATCCTCAACAGCTGGGGCCACGCTCAAACCAATCAAGCCACTAACTGTGGTAGGAGAAGAGGGAGAGAAAAGGGAAAGGATGTGGGAAAGAAGCAGATGGTTGCTTCTCTTGTGTGCACTGACTGGGAATAGAACCCAGGACATACACAGGCCGGGCGAAGATTCATGACTTTAGTACCTATGTTTTCTTCTATGTACTGTATTTTTCACTCCATAAGGCACACCTAGGGTTTTAAGGAGGAAAATAAGAAAAAAAATATTCTGAACCAAATGGTGTGTTAAAATATTTAATAAAATATACCATAATAATATTTCAGCAATGTAAACTCAACAGCATTATTAACAATCATTAGCACTGTTATTAACAAATGAAAAGAGACTTTAATGTTCAAATATTCTTCTAGTTGTCCGGGAACCTGCAGCAGCTAAAAAAAAAATGAACATTCACTCCATAAGACTCACAGGCATTTTCCCCTCCACTTTTGAGGAAAAAAAGTGCATCTTATGGAGGAAAGAACACAGTAATTTATTGTTGCAGAGCTTATATTTATATCTCAATCCATTTTGAGTTAATTTTTATACTTGGGGAAAAACTGTAATCTATTTTCATTCATGTGGCTTTCCATTTTCCTAGCACTATTTATAAAAGCAGTTTTTTTTTCCATTGTGTGTTTTTAGCCTTTGTCAAAAATTATTTGCCCATATCCAAGTGGTTTTATTTCTGGGATCTCAATTCTGTTGTACTGGTATGTGTGTCTGTTTTTCTGCCAATATTATCCTCTTCTGATGATCATTGTTCTGTAGTATAATTTGAAGTTAGGTTGTGTGTTTCCTCTGGCTTCATTCTTTTTCTGCAGGATTGCTTTGGTTATTCAAAGTCTCCTGTCATTCAATACAGATCTAATAAATTTTTGTTCTATTATTTAAAGAATAGCATTGATATTTTGATGGGATTGTATTAAAACTTTTTTTTTTTACTATTTTTCTTTTGGTGTTATCCTTGCTAGGTTTTTAATTCCTTCCATTGTGGTCTTTATTTCTGATATTGTGTTTGTCATCTCCAACTGTTTTTTTTTTAAATATTTCAATACCCTTTTTTATACTTGCTCTTTCTTTATTTAGGTGTTTGTAATGACCATCCATTGTTGTTCTAAGGTCCCTAAGCATCCTTACAATCATTATTTTGAACTCTGCATCTGGAAGTTTGGTTATTTCTATATCACTCAGTTCAACTCCTGAAGGTTTCTCTTGTGCTTTCATTTGGATTGCACTTCTTTGTCTTCTCATTTCTGTGTTTGGGTGTTTTGCTTGTAGAGCTGGTTGAGTCTAGGCTTGTGTTGTCTGCCTCCAATTTTCAATTGTGTTATTTCTAGGTCTTCTTGAGTTGTCATCAGCTATTATTTGTAACCCACTTTCGGTTTTGGGCTCCTTTGAAGTCTTGATTTGTTTGTTTTCTTAACAGGTGATAGTCTTGTTTACTAATCTCAGCAGGGGGCTTCCTTGAAACTGTATCCAGGAATGTGATGGGTGTAACCTGAGACTCTGAAGGCCTCTTCCACCAACTAATCTCTCTGGGGGCAGGGTGTTTTCTCAGCTTCAGTAGGGGAAGGTGTATCTCAGATCTCCATGGAGAACTGAGTTACTGCCCCTCCTCTCCACTTCTTGTTTTCAGCTGTGTCCTGTTGCACTGATTGGAGCTGGAGAGATGTCTGGAGAGCTGTAATCTGGAAGCAGTTCAGTTCTGTTTTGTGAAAGGATCAGTCCCTCCCCCAGCTATGGCTGCCTCCAGTACTAGATGAGTTAGCTTTTTTAGGTCGTCCCCTGCATTCCTCTGCTCTTCACCATCTGTCCCTCTCTCTCCCCTTTCCACTTGGAAGATAAGCCAGTCCTTTCAACACACCTTGCTCCCTGGTCACCAGGCAAGTGGCTGTGAGCAGTATTTTCTGCTCTTTTCCCTGGAGTGAGAACCCCTCTGGGCTCTCAGCCTCACCCTCCCCTCCGTTCCTGTAAGCAGGGGAGATTCAGGTGCTCCCTACCAGGTTTGTTGTGGCTTCTTCTTTGCTCCTTGGTTTTTGAGAGCTGTTCTTGTAGTCCAGAGTTGGTTTTTCATGCTGATTGTTCCTAAGTTTATTTGTATTCCAGTTTGGTGGTGAGAGCTGGGAGTCTGTGCATCTGCCTACTCCGCTGCCATCTTCTCAGCCCTTGCTAGGTTTTGATATCAAGGTTTTTGTTGGCCTCAATATATTTTGGAAAATTTTGTCTCTTCTTCGATTATTTGGAAGAGCTTGAAAAGGCTAGGTATCATATCTTCTCTGAACGCTTGGTAGAATTCACTAGCAAAGCCACCTGATCTTGGACTTCTATTTTGGGGGAGTTTTTGAAAATTGTTTCTATTTCCTCACTGTTTTTTTTTTTTTTTTTGAGGACGGGATCAAACCTTTGGAAAAAAAATATTTTCTCATATATAATTTGGGGATAATTATAACCCTTGCTTTAAAAGATTATTTAGCATGTTAAATATAGTAATGTGTAAAAAATGTGGTAAGGATTCATAAATGAAAGTCAGTATTTTTACTTTTTTACATTTTATTGTATTTATTGGGGGTGACACTGGTTAACAAAATTATATAAGATTCCATTTCCTCACTGTTGATAGGTCTATTTAGATTTTCCAGTTCTTTAATATTCAATTTAAGAAGGTTGTATATTTAGAGAAACATATTTGTTTCTAATAGGTTATTGCATTTTGTGGCATGTAATCTTTATGATCTACTATGATCCTTTGTATAATTGTGATATCTGTGGTAATTTCTCCACTTTCATTTCTTATTTTGTGTATGTGAGTCTTTTTTTTTTTCTTAGTAAGTGTAGCCAGGAGGTTTTCAATCTCATTAATCTTTTCAAAGAACTAACTCTTTTTGTATTAATTTTTCTTCTTTTTTATTTTTTATTTTTCTGAAGTTAGAAGTGGAGATGCAATAGACAGACTCCCACATGCTCCCGACCAGGAACCACCTGGCATGCCCACCAGGGGGAAATGCTCTGCCCATCTGGGGCATTGCTCTGTTGTGGCCGGAACCATTCTAGCACCTGAGATGGAGGCCATGTATCTGTCCTCAGTGCCCGGGCCAACTTTGCTCCAATGGAGCCTTGGCTTGGGAGAAGAAGAGAGAGATAGAGAGAAAGAAGAGGGGGGAAGGGTGGAGAAGCACATGGGTGCTTCTCCTTTGTGCCCTGACCAGGAATTGAACCCAGGACTTCCACATTCTAGACCAATGCTCTACCATTGAGGCAAGGAGCCAAGGCCTCTATATACGTTTTGATTGCAAGTTTTATTTCTTTTTTGACCCAGTCACATTTTTAGTAGTATGTTATTTAATCTCCACTTGTTTGGCTGTTTATTTCCTTTTCAAAGTTGATTTCTAATTTCAAATCACTGCATTCAAAGAATACGCTTGGTATAATTTTAATCCTTTTGAATTTGTTAAAGCTCATTTTGTGTCTCAACATATGGTCTTTCTTGGAGAATGTTCCACGTGCTCTAGAAAAAAATGTATTGTCTGATTTTCTGGGACAAAGGGCTCTGTAAATGTCATTTATGTCCATTTGGTTTAATGCATCTTTTAGGGATGATATTACTTTATTGATTTTCTGTTTGGATGATCTGTTTAGAGCTATCAATGCAATATTTAGTTTCCCAACTATAATTATGTTTTTCTCAGTTTCTTCTTTTAGTTCTGTTAATAGTTGTTCTATATACACTGCTCACAAAAATTAGGAGATATTTTATCACTTCATATTCATTTTGAAATATCCCTTAATTTTTGTGAGCAGTATGTTTTGGTGCTTCTTGATTGGTTCCATATATATTGAGGAGTGTTATCTCTTCTTGATGAAGTGTCTCCTTTATCATTAAAAAAAATGTTCATTATGTGTCTTGTTACCTTTGTTATCTTGAAATTTATGGTTACACCTGCTTTTCTGTGGATGCTATTTGCTTGGAAAAATTTTACCCTTTCATATAGAGTCTAATTTTGTCTTTGCGATTTAGATGTGTCTCCTATAGGAAGTATATGTTTCAGTTTTGTTCTTTGATTCCATCTGCTACTCTGTGCTTTTTTTATTTGTGAATTCTGTTCATTTATACTTAGAGTAATTATTGATATATAAAGATTTCCTATAGCCATTTTATCTTTTGCTTTCTTTTAGCTCTGTGCTTCCATTGGTTCTGTTGTGTTTCTGTCTGCTGTTTTATTTAGTGGTATCTCATACTTCTTGCTTTTATTTTTTTTAACTTATGTGTCTCAGTTTTTTTATGTGTGATTTCCATTAGGTTTATAAAAAAGGAAGTTTTATATATACAGTAGTCTTTCTTTCTTTTTTAAGTAAGAAGAGGGGAGATAGACAGACTTTTGCATGTGCCCTGACCAGGATCCACCCAGAAACCCCTGTATGATGCCAGTGCTCTAACCAACTGAGCTATCCTCAGCTCCTAAGACTGATGCTCAGACCAGCCAAGCTATCCTCAGCATGGGGGACAATGCTCTAACCAATCAAGCCACTGGCTGTGAGAGGGGAAGAGAGAGAGAGAAGGAGGGAGGAATGGGAGGGAAGAGAAGCAGATAGTCACTTCTTATTTGTGCCCAGACTGTGGATCAAACCCTGGGTATCTGCACACCAAGCTGACATTATATCCATTGAAAAACTGGCCAGGACCAGTCCTTTTAATTCTCCTTTGCTAATTTTGATGTTTTGCCCCACCCTTTCTATATTTGTGTTGTCACAATATATCTCTGTTTATGCTGTAATTTGTTGGTGATATCATTCATACTTTTATGACCATTTGTTTTTTCTCTCATGGAGAAAACTAAACTTTTTGTATTTTCTGAAATGGAGGTGTTCTTGTAATAAATTCCCTCAGCTTCTGCAGGTCTAAAAATGTCTTTCTCCTACATATCTAAAGAACAAGTTTGCTTGTTATATTGTTCTTGGCTGGTAAGTTTTTTAAGTAGTTTAAACATTTAGTTACAGTCTTTTCTAGCTTGTATATTTTTTGCTAAGTCTGATGATAACCTAATATGTTCTCTTTTATGAGTTTCTTTCTTATTTTTTCTGGTTGTTTTGAGATCTATCTTTGCCATTACTTTTTTGATGGTTTTAATACAATGTTCCTTTGAGAAGACCTCTTTGCATTGTGGTAACTAGATGTACAGTTTGTATCTTGGATATGAGGATCCAGCTCTTTCTGGCTGGGGAAGGTCTCATCAACTATTTGTAGGTTCTCTGTTCCATTCTCCCTCTCTTCTTCTTCTGGGATGTTTACTCATATATTGTTCTTTCTGATGGAGAAAGACGGTTCTCATACAGTTATTTTATTTTATTTTTATACTCAAGTCTCTCTCCTTTTATCTTTGCATCATTTCTAGACTTATAGCTTCAATATAACTAATCCATTCTTCCATCTGTCCTGCTCTATTTCCTATGCTTGTTGGTTCATTTTTTTATCTCTTTTATTGATTTCTTCATCTCCAGAATTTCTGTTTGGTTATTTTTTAAATCTTTGATCTCCTTGGTAAAGTACTCATTTTTTTTTTTATTAAAAAAATGTAACTTTAATGGCCAAGGCAAAAACACATGATTCAGGAAAATAAAAGTAATGATTTAGCAGAGGTAACAATATTATCCTAATTTTTCATACATTAGGATCATGTTGCTAGAAAAACCAAGAGGGTCAACTAAAATACTACTAGCATTACTATCATATAAGAGCATAAGAAAGTAGCTGAACTCAAGATAATAGTTTAATTTTCCTGAACTTTAGCAACAATGAGCTTGAAAATCTAAGTAAAAATGATGCATTTACAGTAACAATTTAAGATAATATAAACTCCTTAGTTCCAAAATTGATATGTGCAATTTATATGAAAGTGAGAAAATATAGAAAAGTGAAAATATAAAAATATCAGATATTCCTGAGAAGCTCATAGCATTAATGCAATTACAATAATCATTTCAGTGAAAGTTTTTTTTCTTTTTTTTTTATTAAATTTAATACAGTGACATTGATAAATCAGGGTACATATGTTGAGAGAAAATATCTCTAGATTATTTTGACATTTGATTGTGCTGTATACCCCTCCCCCAAAGTAAAATTGTCTTCTGTCACCTTCTATCTGGTTTTCTTTGTGCCCCTCCCTACCCAACCCCTCTCTCCTTCTTCACCCCATCCCCCCTCCCCCAACCCCCCGCCCCTGCTGCCATCACACTCTTGTTCATGTCTCTGAGTCTCACTTTTATGTCCCTTCTATGTATGGATTCATCTTAGTTTTTTTTCTGATTTACTTATTTCACTCCGTATAATGTTGTCAAGGTCCATTCATGTTATTGTAAATGATCCGATGGCATCATTTCTTATGGCTGAGTAGTATTCCATAGTATATATGTACCAAAGTTTTTTAATCCACTCGTCATCTGACGGACACTTGGGCTGTTTCCAGATCTTCGCTATTGTGAACAATGCTGCCACAAACATGCGGGTGCATTTCTCCTTTTCGAGCCGTTCTATGGTGTCCTTGGGGTATATTCCTAAAAGTGGGATAGCTGGGTCAAAAGGCAGTTCGATTTTCAGTTTTTTGAGGAATCTCCATACTGTTTTCCACAGTAGCTTCACCAGTCTGCATTCCCACCAGCAGTGCAGAAGGGTTCCCTTTACTCCACATCCTCGCCAGCACTTATTCTGTGTTGTTTTGTTGATAAGCGCCATTCTGACTGGTGTGAGGTGATATCTCATTGTGGTTTTAATTTGCATTTCTCTAATGATTAGTGATGTTGAGCATTTTTTCATATGCCTATTGGCCATCTGTGTGTCCTTTTTGGAGAAGTGTCTATTCATCTCTTTTGCCCATTTTTGGATTGGATTGTTTGTCTTCCTGGTGTTGAGTTTTACAAGTTCTTTATAAATTTTGGTTATTAACCGCTTATCAGACGTATTGTCAAATATGTTCTCCCATTGTGTAGTTTGTCTTTTTATTCTGTTCTTGTCTTTAGCTGTGCAAAAGCTTTTTAGTTTGATATAGTCCCATTTGTTTATCCTGTCTTTTATTTCACTTCCCTGTGGAGATAAATCATCAAATATATTGCTCCGAGAGATGTCAGAGAGCTTACTGCCTATGTTTTCTTCTAAGATGCTTATGGTTTCACAGCCTACGTTTAAGTCTTTTATCCATTTTGAGTTTATTTTTGTGAGTGGTGTAAGCTGGTGATCTAGTTTCATTTTTTTGCAGGTAGCTGTCCAATTTTCCCAACACCATTTGTTAAAGAGGCTGTTTTTACTCCATTGTATCTCCTTACCTCCTTTGTCAAATATCAGTTGTCCATAGAACTGTGGGTTTATTTCTGGGTTCTCTGTTCTGTTCCATTGATCTATACACCTGTTCTTATGCCAGTACCAGGCTGTTTTGAGTACAACGGCCTTGTAGTATAACTTGATATCAGGAAGTGTGATACCTCCCACTTTATTCTTCTTTTTTAAGATTGCTGAGGCTATTCGTGTCCTCTTTTGGTTCCATATAAATTTTTGGAATATGTGTTCTATATCTTTGAAGTATGTCATTGGTATTTTAATTGGTATTGCATTGAATTTATAGATTGCTTTGGGTAATATAGACATTTTAATGATGTTTATTCTTCCTAACCATGAGCACGGTATATGCTTCCACTTGTTTGTATCTTCCTTGATTTCTTTTATCAATGCTTTGTAATTTTCCGAGTACAAGTCTTTAGTCTCCTAGGTTAAGTTTACTTTATTTTTTTGGTTGTAATTGTGAAGGGGATTGTTTCCTTAATTTCTCTTTCTGACTGTTCATTGTTGGTGTATAAAAATGCTTCTGATTTCTGAGTATTGATTTTATATCCTGCCACTTTGCTGAATTTATTTATCAGGTCCAGTAGTTTTGTGACTGAGACTTTAGGGTTTTCTATATACAATATCATATCATCTGCAAATAATGATAGTTTTACTTCTTCTTTTCCAACTCAAATGCCTTTTATTTCTTCTTCTTGTCTGATTGCTGTGGCTAGGACTTCCAGGACTATGTTAAATAAGAGTGGTGAAAGGGGGCACCCCTGCCTTGTTCCTGATCTTAAGGGTATTGCTTTTAATTTTTTCCCATTGAGTATGATGTTGGCTGTGGGTTTCTCATAGATGGCTTTTATCATGTTGAGGTATGTTCCCTGTGTTCCCACTTTGCTGAGAGTTTTGATCATAAATGGGTGCTGGATTTTATCAAATACTTTTTCTGCATCTATTGAAATTATCATATGGTTTTTCTCCTTTTTGTTTATGTGATGAATCACATTGATTGATTTACGAATATTGTACCAGCCTTGCCTCCCCAGAATAAATCCCACTTGATCATGGTGTATGATTTTTTCCATATGTTGTTGGATCCAGTTTGCTAATATTTTGTTGAGGATTTTAGCATCTATATTTATCAGAGATATTGGCCTATAATTTTCTTTCTTTGTGTTGTCTTTGCCTGGTTTTGGAATCAGAATTATGCTCGCCTCATAAAAGGAGCTTGGAAGTCTTCCTTCCTCTTGAATTTTTTGAAATAGTTTGAAAAGGATAGGAGTTAGTTCTTCTTTGAATATTTGGTAGAATTCCATTGTGAAGCCATCGGGCCCCGGACTTTTCTTTGTTGGGAGTTTTTTGATAACTGTTTCGATCTCATTTGGCGTAATTGGTCTGTTTAGGTTTTCTGATTCTTCCAGATTGATTTTTGGAAGATTGTATGTTTCAAGGAATTTGTCCATTTCATCTAGGTTGTCTAGTTTTTTGGCATACAGTTCTTCATAGTATTTTCTTACAATATTTTGTATTTCTGTTGTGTCAGTTGTTATTTCTCCTCTCTCATTTCTAATTTTATTTATTTGAGTCCTCTCTCTCTTTTTCTTGGTGAGTCTACTTAAAGGTTCATCAATCTTGTTTACCTTTTCAAAGAACCAACTCCTAGTTTCATTGATCCTCTGTATTGTTTCTTTAGCCTCTACATCATTTATTTCTGCTCTGATATTTATTATTTCCTTCCTTTTACTACATTTGGGCTTTACTTGCTGTTCTTTTTCTAATTCTTTTAGATGCAGGGTTAAGTTGTTTATTTGAGCTTTCTCTAGCTTCTGAAAGTGTGCCTGTAGTGCTATGAACTTCCCTCTCAGCACTGCTTTCGCTGTGTCCCATAAATTTTGAGTTGTTGTATGCTCATTGTCATTCGTTTCTAGGAATTTTTTTATTTCTTCTTTGATCTCATTCTTAATCCATTCATTATTTAACACCCTGCTATTTAGTTTCCATGTGTTTGAGAATTTTTGAGCTTTTCTGCTGTGATTCATTTCTAGTTCCATGCCGTTGTGATTGGAAAAAGTGCTTGATATGATTTCAGTCTTCTTAAATTTGTTGAGAGCGCTTTTGTGCCCTAACATGTGGTCTATCCTAGAGAATGTACCATGAGCACTTGAAAAGAATGTATATTCTGCTGCTTTAGGGTGAAAGGTTCTGAAGATATCTATTAAATCGAGTTGATCTAGTGTTTCCAATAAGTCTGCTGTTTCTTTGTTAATTTTCTTTCTTGAGGATCTATCTAGTGATGTTAGTGGGGTATTGAAATCCCCTACTATTATAGTATTGCTGTTGATCTCGCCCTTTAAATTCATCAAAGTCTGTTTTATATATTTGGGTGCTCCTATATTAGGTGCATAGATATTTATAATAGTTATATCTTCCTGTTGGATTACTCCCTTTATCATTATGTAGTGGCCTTCTTTATCTCTTACTATATCCTTTGTTTTAAAGTCTAATTTGTCTGATATAAGTATTGCTACCCCAGCTTTTTTTTCATTTCCGTTTGCATGAAACGTTTTTTTCCATCCTTTTACCTTCAATCTATGTGTGTCTTTTGTTCTAAGGTGTGTCTCTTGTAGACAACATATGTATGGGTCCTGTTTTCTTATCCACGCAGCTACCCTATATCTTTTGATTGGATCATTTAATCCATTTACATTTAAGGTTATTATTGATATGTAGTTTTTTATTGCCATTTTCTTCTTTAAAGGTGTATTCCTTTTTTCTTTTTTTTTCTGTATTCTTTTCCCACTTTGTTCTGTTTACACCAGGCCCCTTAATATTTCCTGCAGCATTGGTTTGGTTGTGATGAATTCCTTGAGTTGTTTTTTGTCTGGGAAGCTTTTTATTTCTCCTTCGATTTTAAATGATAGCCTTGCTGGATAAAGTAGTCTTGGTTGTAGGTTCTTGTTCTGCATTACTTTGAATATTTCTTGCCATTCCCTTCTGGCCTCAAGTGTTTCTGTTGAGAAGTCAGATGTCATCCTTATGGGGGCTCCTTTATAGGTGATAACTTTTTTTTCTCTTGCAGCTTTTAATATTTTCTCTTTATCGCTTAGCTTTGGTATTTTAATTATGATGTGTCTTGGTGTAGGTTTCTTTGGGTTTCTCTTTAATGGAGTCCTCTGTGCTTCTTGGATTTGTGAGAGTTTCTCTTGCATTAATTTAGGGAAGTTTTCAGCTATGATATGATTGAACAAAGTCTCTGTCCCTTGTTCTTTTTCTTCTTCTTCAGGAACCCCTATGATGTGGATGTTATTTCTCTTCATGTTGTCACAGAGCTCTCTAAGAGTTTCCTCTGACTTTTTGAGTCTTTTTTCTCTTTTCTTCTCTGCTTTCATGCCTTCATTCCAGTTGTCCTCTAACTCGCTGATACAACCCTCTGCTATATCTATCCTGTTTTTAATTCCTTCCATTGTGGTCTTTATTTCTGATATTGTATTTGTCGTCTCCAACTGATTCTTTTTTATACTTGCTATTTCTTTGTTTAGGTTTTCAAACTGTCCCTCCATTGTTGTTCTAATATCCCTAAGCATTCTTACAATCATTATTTTGAACTCCACATCTGGAAGTTTGATTATTTCCATATCACTCAGTTCATCTCTTGAAGGTGTCTCTTGTGGTTTCATTTGGATTGCACTCCTTTGTCTTCTCATTTTCTTTTTTTTTTATTTGTAGATTTGGTTGAGTCTAGGCTTGGTGTTGTCTGCCTCCAGTTTTCAGTTGTGTTATTCTTAGGTCTTCGTGGGTTGATATCAGCTATTATTTGTAATCCACTTTCGGATTTGGGCAGCTTTGAAGTCTTGATTTGTTTGTTTTCTTAACAGGTGATAGTCTTGTTAACTGATCTCAGCAGGGTTCTTCCTTGAAACTGTAACCAGGAATGCTGTGGGTGTAACCTGAGACGCTGAAGGTCTCTTCCACCAACTAATCTCACTGGGGGCAGGGTTTTTTCTCAGCTTCAGTAGGGGGAGGTGTATCTCAGATCTCCATGGAGACCTGAGTTACTGCCCCTCCTCCCCACTTCTTGTTTTCAGCTGTGTCTTGTTGCGCTGATTGGAGCTGGATAGATGTCCGGAGATCTCTGATCCGGAAGCACTTCAGCTCTGTTTTGTGAAAGGTTCAGTCCCTCCCCCAGCTATGGCCGCCTCCAGCACGAATGAGTCAGCTTTTTTATTTCGTTTCTTGCATACCTTAGCCCCTCACAGTCTGTCCCTCTTTCTGTCCTTTCCACTTGGGAGATAAGCTGGTCTTTTCAACCCACCTTGCTCCCTGGTCGCCAGGTAAGTGGCTGTGAGCAGTAGTTTCTGCTCTTTTTCCTCTGTGAAATCCTCTCTGGGCTCTCAGCCTCACCCCCCCCCCCTTCCGTTCCTGTAAGCAGAGGAGATTCAGGCACTCCTTACCAGGATTATTGTGGCTTCCTCTTTGCTCCTTGGTTTTTGAGAGCTGTTCTTGTAGTTCAGTGTTGGTTTTTCATGCTGATTTTTTCTAAATTGATTTGTATTCCAGTTTGGTGTTGAGAGCTGGGCGTCTGTGCATCCGCCTACTCTGCTGCCATCTTGTTTATTGTTTATTTGTTTGCTGAGTTTATTAAACTGCTTGTTTTTATTTTCCTGCATTTTATTGAGGTTTTTCAGAACTGCTTCCTCACTGCCCTGGTTATTCATGCTATTTAATGGATTCCTCTGTGTCTAGGCACCTATGTGTGAGTGGTACTTCTCTAGTAGATTGATTCAAAGAAGTCTTTCTATTCTTTTCCAGTAGGTGATGCTAAATCATGAGTGTTTGTTGTTGTTTTTGTTTTCTTAATTTTTTTCTCTCTTGCACTTCTCTGGCTTTTCAAATCTTCACAGGATGGTGGAAAATGGAAAGGTGGGTGCCTCCCCTCTGAACCAGTTGCCTCAGTCCCAGCTGTTTCTTCAGGAAAACTCACTGGGTGATGGGACTAAAAATCTGTGAAATTTCTGTGCTGTCCTCTACAGTTAGACTCTGCTGTCAGTGTAGCACAGGCACATGGGGATTGTGGGCTGAAGGAACTCAGCAACCTTCTAAATTGCTTTAACTTCTTAATAATGGTGACTGCGGATTTCTGGAAAATCCCCCTTCCACCCTGACCTTTTGACCAGTCACATGGTGCACCCTTTTCTCAGGGAAAAAGAGTTTCTGTAGTACTAAACTTGCGTTTGCAGATAAGGTGTGTTCAGGAATCCAACACCAAGAGTGAAAGTAAATGAGCTCTTGGAAGTTAAGGGGCAGCCAAATTCTGTGGCTTTTTTTCTCTGTCTAAAATGCTGACCACCAAACAATAACAGCTACACCTCTGTACTGTGTCCCTGCCCAGGTCACAGGATTCAGCTACATTTCTTACTGCCCACATCTGGAGGAATGCCCATTAAAATTCTTTATTCTTCTCATCTAAAGGGAGTGCCATTCACAGCCTGATTCTTTCCCTCTTTAGCCTGTGCCTTGTCATGAGATCCCAGTTGTAGGTCTGTGTCCTTGGCTTATCCTAGAATTTCTCTCTTTTCATCTCTTGAATATGCTCTCAGATGTTCACCTTAAAATGTTTTAATGCACAAATCTTTCAGGTGTGTTTATGAGTTGAGCAGAGAATCCTTTCTTGAGTTATAGCTGTTCAAGTTGTTGAAACTTCAAGGAGAGAGCCCAAGAGGCTCCCTCACGCTCCCATTCTTCTGATGTCACTGGTAACTAACCATATGAGGTGAGAAATTTGAAATATCACCTGTCTTTCTACATTCCAGAATTACACGAATCATTAAAGTAGCTAGTAATAACAGAACAAATTAATTTTATGATTCACAAATGGGCCACTAGCTCAGTGTTGTTGCCTGAATGTTCTTTGCTGGATATGCTTCCTCCTCACTGCAAGGCTTAGTCCTTATGTATCTTTGATTTTAAATGATAATTTTGTATTTTGCCTCTGTAGTGAGTTCATTTATTTCTTCTAACAGTTTTGTGGACTTCTTAGAATTTTCTATATATAAAAAAAATGTCATATGTGGAACCAATCTTACTTCTTTTAAATTCAGATGCCTTTTATTATTTTCCTTTATCCTTGGATGCCTTAAATTTGTTTACTATTTCTAGAACTATGTTGAATTGAAAGGGTAATAGTTAAATCCATCCCCTGGCCCTGATCTTAGAGGAAAAACATAGTTGTATATACATTGCTTTTAATCATTAAGTATGATGTTACTTATGGGTTTGGCATACATGGCCTTTTTTACATTGAGGTATATTTTTTGCATACATAATTGGTAGAGAATATTTTATCATGAAAATGTTTATTTTGTCAAATGCTCTTTCTGCATCTATTAAGATAATACATTTTTTCTCCTTTATTCTGTTAATGTGGTATATCCATTAATTGATTTTCATATATTGAGCCTATCTTACATGTCAAGAAAGAAGTCAACTTGATAATAGTGTATGTTCTTTTTATGTGTTCTTTAATTCAGTTTGTTAGTATTTTATTGGGATTTTTTATTTACTTATCAAAGATATTGATCTGTAATTTTCCTATATCCTTGTTCATCTTTATTATTGGAGTAACTCTGGCCTCTTTGACTGAATTCAGAAGTTTTTCTTCTTTTACAATTTTTAGAAGAGATTGAGAAGGCTAATATATATAGATATAAATGATATAGATATAGATATAGATATAGATATAGATATAGATATAGATAGTTATTTGGTAGAATTTACTGGGGAAACCATCTACTCATAGAATTTTCATTGTTGGGTGATTTTTAATTACTGTTTCAGTATCCCTACTTGTTATTGTTCTGTTCATATTTTATATTTTTTTCATGACTCAGACTTGATCAGTTGTATGTATTTTTTTAATTTGCCTATTTCTTTTAGATTGTTCAGTTTGTTGCTGTATAATTCTTTATAATGTCTTAATATTCTTTGTATTTCGGTGGTATCAGTATTAGTGTCTCCTCTTTTATTTATAATTGTATTTATTCGAATCTTCTTTTATTCTGGTTAGTCTAGCTAGTGTCATTTATTTGAATGCACATTTTCAATTTTCTCAACTTCCAGTACTATGCTAAATAAGAGTATTGAAAATGAATATCCCTGTCTTGTTCTTGACTCTAAGAAAAACACGTTTAATTTTTGTCTATTGAGTAAGAAGATGGCTGTGTGTATGTCATAAATGGCCTTAATTATATTGAGATATATCCCTTTAATACTACTGTGCTGAGAGCTTTTATCATAAATGGGTGCTGGATATTATCAAATATTTTGTCTGCCTCTGTAAATATTATCATGTAACTTTTTTCATTATTTTGTTTATGTGATATATCACAGCTATTGATTTACCAATATTATATCAGTCTTGCTTCCCTGGAATAAATCCCACTTGATCATGGTGTATGACCTTTTTAATGCACTCTTTGATCCCATTTATTAATATTTTGTTGAGAATTTTAGTATCTATGTTCATGAGGGATATTGACCTATAGTTTTCCTTCTTTGTAGTATTTTATCTGGTTTTACAATTAAG
Organism: Saccopteryx bilineata; assembly: GCF_036850765.1. Lineage (NCBI taxonomy): Eukaryota > Metazoa > Chordata > Mammalia > Chiroptera > Emballonuridae > Saccopteryx > Saccopteryx bilineata. Next base: position 68,191,654 of record NC_089502.1, on the reverse strand, counting down.
ATAATGCTGGTCTCATTAAAAAGCTTGGAAGTCCTCCTTCCTCTTGAATATTTTGTATTAGTTTAAGAATTACAGGTTATAGTTCTTCTTTGAATGTTTGTTAAAATTTGCCTGTGATGCCCTCTGGACCAGGACTTTTGTTTGTTGGGAGGTTTTTTGTTTTGTTTTGTTTTGTTTCTGCTTTAATTTTGTTAGTTTTAAACACTCTATCCAGGTTTTCTGATTGTTTCGGATTAAGGTTTGGAAGAATTATCTATTTCATCCAGATTGTCCAGTTTGCTGATATGTAGTTATTCAAAGAGTTTTGTTTTTCTTTTTGTTGTTGCTTTTTGTTTTGTTTTGGCAATCTTTAATATTGCTATAGTGTTAGGCTTTACTTTTCTTCTTTTACTTTTGCTTTTATTTATATTGGTGGTTTTTTTCTTGATTAGTCTGGCTAAAGTTTTGTCAATCCTTTTTTATCTTTTAAAAGAACCAGTTCTTGATTTCATTGATCTTTTGTATATTTTTTAGTTTCTGTGAAATTTATTATTGTTCTGATCTTTATTACTTCCTTTCCTCTACTTACTCTGGTTTTCTTTTATGTTATTTTTTTCTAATTGTTTTAGGTAGGGTTAGATTGCTCATTTGAGATATTCTTGCTTCTTGGGGTAGTCCTGTAATGATATGAACTTCCTTTTTTAGACTGCTTTCTCTGCATCCCACAGATTTTGGGTTGTTTTATTTATTATCTTTGTTTCCAAGAATTTTTTTATTTTATCCTTGTTAACCCATTTATTGTTTAATAACAAGTTATTTAGTAACCATGTGTTGGAATTTTGTTCAGTTTTTTATTGTAATTGGTTTCTAGATTCATACTATTTTAGGCAGAGAAGACGTTTAATATGATTTTAATCTTCTTGAATTTGTTAACACTTACTCTGTATTTTAACATGTGGTCTGTATTTGTAAATGTTTTGTGTTCTCTTGAGAAGAATATATATTCTGCTTCTTTGATATAATGTTGGGTTTGTTTTATTTTATTTATTCATTTTAGAGAGGAGAGAGAGAGAGAGAGAGAGAGAGAAGGGGGGAGTAGCAGAAAGCATTAACTCTCATATGTGCCTTGACCAGGCAAGCCCAGGGTTTCAAATCCAGTGACCTTAGCATTCCAAGTCAACACTTTATCCACTGCTCCACCACAAGTCGGATTAAAATTTTCTATAAATATCAATTAAATCCATCTGATCCTATGTTATTTAAGGTCATTGTTGTTCTAGTGTTTTTTTTGTTATGTGGATGATCTATCCATTGATAAAATTAGGGTGTTAAAATTTCCTTCTATGACTATATTGCTGTTAGTATCTCTCATAATGTCCACCAAGATTATCTTTATTTATTTAAGTGATCTTATGTTGGGTGAAATATGTCTACAAGGGTTATAACTTCTTGTTGGATCAATTTTTAGAGTACTATGTAGTGACTTTCTTTGTCTCTTGTTATGACCATATTTTTAAAGTTTATTTTGTCAGATGCCAGCATTGCTATCCCAGCTTCTTTTTTGTTTCCATTAGCATGGTATATTTTTCACCCCTTTACTTTTAAATTTGTGTATATCTTTTGTTTTGAGGTGTATCTCTTTTTGATAGCATATATATGAGTCATGTTTTCTTTTTGTTTGTTTTTTTGGGTTTTTTTAACAAGAGAGACAGAGACAGAGATAAAGAGTGAGAGAAACAGACAAGAAAGGAGAAAGATGAGAGGCATCAACTCATAGTTATGACACCTTAGTTGTTCATTGATTGATTTCTCATACATGCTTTGACCTCAGGGCTGCAGCTGATCCAGTGACTCCTTGCTCAAGTCAATGAGCTTGGGCTTCAAACCAATGACTTTTGAGGTCAAACCAGTGACCATTGGTTTCAAGCCAGCCACCATGAGTTCATGTCTATGATCCCACACTCAAACCAGCAACCCTGGTGCTCAAGATAGTGAGCCATGCTCAAGCCGTATGAGCCTGTGCTCAAGCCAACAACCTCAGGGTTTTGAATTTGGGTCATCTGTTTTACAGGGCCATGCTCTATTCACTGCACCACCGCCTGGCCAAGCAAAGAAAGTGTTTTAATATTTCTTGCAATGTTGGTTTGGTAGTAATGTTGTAATTTATTTATTTATTTATTTATTTATTTATTTATGTCTGAGATGCTCTTTATTTCACCTTCAATTTTAAGTGATAACTTTACTGGATAGAGTAGTCTTGGTTGTAAGTCTTTTTTTTTTTTTCATCACTTTGAATATTTCACGCCAATCTCATTTTGGCTTAGCGTTTTTGTTGAGAAGTAAGATGACCACCTTATGGGAGCTCCTTTGTTAGTAACTACTAGACTTTCTCTTACTGCTTGTAAGATCCTCTCCTTGTCTTTAATCTTTAACATTTTAGTTATAATGTTTCTTGTTTGGGGCCTTTTTTGGTTCATCTTGATTGGGTCTCTCTATTTCCTGAACTTGTGTTTCTTTTTCCTTCACTAGCTTAGGGATATTTTTAGTCATTTTCTCTTCAGACAGATTCTCTATTTCTTGCTTATTCTCTTCTCCTTCTGGAACCCCTAATATGTGGATTTTATTATGCTTGATGTTGTCTAGAAGTCCTTTAAACTTTTCTCATTTTTAAATTTATTTTCTTATTTATCTTTTGTTTGGATGCTTACTATTATTTTGTCTTTTAAATTGCTGATTTGATCTGTTTCACCAAACATTGCCATTGATTCTTCCTTTTATATTCTTTATTTCAGATATTTGATTCTTCTTTTCTGACTGGTTCTTTTTTATGGTTTCGATGTCCTTTTTAATACTTACTATCTCTCTCTCTCTCTCTAGATTGTAGAGGGTTTTTATTGAATTTATTAGGATGACACTAGTAAATATAATTATACAGGTTGCTTAAGTCCACACTAAGATCATCCATTCTTTCCCTAAGGTCCTTGAGCATCCTTATAACCATTGTTTTATACTCTGTATCTGGTTTGTTGGTTGTTTTTATTTTATTTAACTCTTTTTTTTTTTTGAGAATTTCTCTTGTTCTTTCATTTGGGAAGTATTTCTTAGTGTCCACATTTTGTCTCTGTGTATTAGCTAGATCTGCTATGACTCTCAAACTTTTTATTATGGCTTTATGTTGAATATATCTTGTTAGGCTCAGTGGCACAGTCTTCCAGATCACCTGATCTTCATGCTCCAGGGATTTTTCTTTGGGTTATCTGTACCCTCCTGTTGTAGTTGACTCTTGAATGTTGTTGGCTTTTTCATAGGTCAATTTAACCCTTAAAGCTGGCTCACAATGAGGAAGAATGAACTTCAATCACCATATGTATGAGTTGTGTAGGGCTGCCTCTCAAGACATAATTTTTTCAGCAGTGTCTGGTGTATGCAGGAATTGCTTTCTGGGTGTACCACTTTTGTGTATAATTGAGTTAAACTCTGCTGATGCCTACCACTTGTTGTGCTAGTTTAGTATCCACTTGTTTAGGGTTAATGCATGAGTCAATGCCAGACTTTATGTGTAACTGGTCTTGGGCCACCTATCTAGAGTTACCACACTGTTCACTGTTTTTGTCTGTGTCTACTGGTATTGGGTGTGCATGGGAGGGCTCAATTTGTGTATAAGGATTGGCATATTCCAGCTTAAAGCTGGGCATATATCTGTGAAAGTATGAAAGTTTCCTGAGGTTCACCTCTACCTGTTTGCTACTCCATCTGTCCCCGAGTTTGCCTGGTCTTCCTCCAGAGCCTTCCAAAATAAGACAACCAAGTAAGCTCAATCTGGTTATAACCCACAGACTTTTCTCCAGGTAGTGAGCTAAATGTGGTGAGGCAACCAGGGTCAAGAAGACAGGTGCTAATGGGTCCCTTACTTGGGGGGTCACACAGTCAGGTACTCAATGAGGTGAAACTAATTCTTACTACAGAGCCAAACCATTCAGTTTCTGTCAGAGTCTCCAATTCTAGTTCCCCCAGTAGGAACACTCATGAGTTCAGGTTAGGTATAGTCAACCACCCTCTGTGCATGAGCAAGTTCAGCTGGGTGAGCCATAAAGCTATGGAGGACAGATCAATAGAATCTCTAGTTGGGAGTGATACTGACCCAGTCTACAGGCATGGGCCAAGCACCTTATCTCAGTCTTGGACAAGACTCACACTTTACATGTCCCAACTCTGAGAAACTCTCCTATTCCCTTGAGGAACTGAGCTCAGTGGGGAGGAGTATTTGGGACTTGTAAATGCAGAGCTGAAGAGTCTTTCATTGGGGGTAGTGCCCACAAGCTTATAAGAGGGGAGTGGACACTCTTTTCCTTCTTGGAGTAGCAAGGATTAAGCTCACTGAGAAAATAAGAGTGCCTCCCCCACACCACATTTTATCCACACTCTCACTCACCCATTAGATTACCAGACAGATATTTCCTCATGGGACATGCTCTGAAAGTCACAGCTCTGTACAGCACTCTGAACTCCATGTGCAGTTGATCTCAGCAAAATGGAACCAGCCCAGTGATTCAACAGGTTGGGGGGGTTGGATTCAGTGGTGCATTTGAGGTGGGAGAAACAGGTCCCTTTTTCAAATCCACAGTTTAAACACTTTAACTTTATTTTTAATAACTTGATTTAAAATCTAATTTAAATGGGAATGTGGATTATTAAGTCTGGATTCTCTTTGCTTCTTTTTTTAATCTTATTTTTTATTAATTTTAATGCAGTGACATTGATAAATCAAGGTACATATGTTCCGAGAAAAATCTCCAGATTATTTTTACATTTGATTATGCTGCATACCCTTCACCCAAAGTCAAATTGTCTTTTGTCACCTTCTATCTGGTTTTCTTTGTGCCCATCACCTCCCCCACCCCCTCTCTCTCCTTCTTCACCGACTCCCAACCCCCCAGCCCCACCCCCTATTGCCATCATATTTTTGTCCATGTCTCTGAGTCTCATTTTTATGTCCCATTTATGTATGGGTTCATATAGTTCTTAGTTTTTTCTGATTTACTTATTTCACTCAGTATAATGTTATCAAGGTCCATCCATGTTATCGTAAATAACTCAATGTCATCATTTCTTATGGCTGAGTAATATTTCATAGTATATATGTACCAAAGTTTTATAATCCACTCGTCCTCTGACGGACACTTGGGCTGTTTCCAGATCTTTGCTATTGTGAACAACGCTGCCATAAACATGGGGATGCATTTCTCCTTCTGGAACAGTTCTATGGTGTTCTTGGGATATATTCCTAAAAGCGGGATAGCTGGGTCAAAAGGCAGTTTGATTTTTAATTTTTTTGAGGAATCCCCATACTGTTTTCCACAGAGGCTGCACCAGTCTGCATTCCCACCAGCAGTGCAGAAGGGTTCCCTTTACTCCACATCCTCGCCAGCACTTATTCTGTGTTGTTTTGTTGACAAGCGCCATTCTGACCTGTGTAAGGTGACATTTCATTGTGGTATTAATTTGCATTTCTCTAATGATTACTGATGTTGAGCATTTTTTCATATGCCTATTGGCCATCTGTATGTCCTCTTTAGAGAAGTATCTATTCATTTCTTTTGCCCATTTTTTTATTGGATTGTTTGTCTTTCTGGTGTTGAGATTTACAAGTTCTTTATAAATTTTGGTTATTTACCCCTTATCAGACGTACTGTCAAATATGTTCTTCTATTGTGTAGTTTGTCTTTTTATTCTGTTTTTATAGTCTTTGGCTGTGCAAAAGCTTTTTAGTTTGATATAGTATCATTTCTTTATCCTGTCTTTTATTTCACTTGCCCGTGGAGATAAATCAGCAAATATATCACTGCAAGAGATGTCAGAGAGCTTACTGCCTATGTTTTCTTTTTTTTTCTTTATTTAAGTAAATTTTTATTAATGTTAATGGGGTGACATTAATAAATCAGGGTACATATATTCAAAGAAAACATGTCTTGGTTATCTTGTCATTCAATTATGTTGCATACCCATCACCCAAAGTCAGATTGTTCTCCGTCACCTTCTATCTAGTTTTCTTTGTGCCCCTCCCCCTCCCCCTAACCCTCTCCCTCCTTCCAAGATGATTATGGTTTCATGGCTTACATTTCAGTCTTTTATCCATTTTGAGTTTATTTTTGTGAATGGTGTAAGTTGGTGGTCTAGTTTCATTTTTTTACAGGTAGCTGTCCAATTTTCCCAACACCATTTATTAAAGAGGCTGTCTTTACTCCATTGTATGCCCTTACCTCCTTTGTCAAATATCAGTTGTCCATAGAGCTGTGGGTTTATTTCTGGGTTCTCCGTTCTGTTCCATTGATCTATGTGCCTGTTCTTATGCCAGTACCAGGCTGTTTTGAGTACAATGGCCTTGTAGTATAGCTTGATATCAGGAAGTGTGATGTCTCCCCCTTTATACTTCTTTTTTAAGATTGTTGAGGCTATTGGTGTTCTCTTTTGGTTCCATATAAATTTTTGGAATATGTGATCTATATCTTTAAAGTATGTTATTGGTATTTTAATTGGTATTGCATTGGATTTATAAATTGCTTTGGGTAATATAGACATTTTAATGATGTTTATTCTTTCTAACCATGAGCATGCTATATGCTTCCACTTGTTTGTATCTTCCTTGATTTCTTTTATCAATGTTTTATAATTTTACGAGCAAAAGTCTTTAGTCTCCTTGGTTAAATGTACTCCTAGATATTTTCTTTTTTTGGTTGTAATTGTGAAGGGCATTGTTTTTTTAATTTCTCTTTCTGACTGTTCATTGTTGGTGTATAAAAATGCCTCTGATTTCTGAGTATTAATTTTATATCCTGCCACTTTGCTGAATTTGTTTATCAGGTCCAGTAGTTTTTTTACTGCATCTTTAGGGTTTTCTATATACAATATCATATCATCTGCAAATAATGATAGCTTTACTTCTTCTTTTCCAACTTGAAGGCCTTTTATTTCTTCTTCTTGTCTGATTGCTGTGGCTAGGACTTCCAGGACTATGTTGAATAAGAGAGGTGAAAGGGGGCACCCTTGCCTTGTTCTTGATCTTAAGGGTATTGCTTTTAATTTTTGCCCATTGAGTATTATGTTGGCTGTGGGTTTGTCATAGATGGTGTTTATCATGTGGAGGTATGTTCCCTGTTTCCCACTTTGTTGAGAGTTTTGATCATGAAAGGGTGCTGGATTTTATCAAATGCTTTTTCTGCATCTATTAAAATAATCATGTGGTTTTTCTCCTTTCTTTTGTTTATGTGATGAATCGCATTGATTGATTTGCAAATACTGTACCAGCCTTGGCTCCCCAGAATAAATCCCACTTGATCATGGTGTATGATTTTTTCCATATGTTGTTGGATCCAGTTTGCTAATATTTTGTTGAGGATTTTAGTATCTATATTCATCAGGGATATTGGCCTATAATTTTCTTTCTTTGTGTTGTCTTTGCCTAGTTTGGAATCGGAATTATGTTTGCCTCATAAAAGGAGCTTGGAAGTCTTCCTTCCTCCTGAATTTTTTGAAATAGCTTGAGAAGGATAGAAGTTAGTTCTTTGAATATTTGGTAGAATTCACTTGTGAAGCCATCTGGTCCAGGACTCTTCTTTTTTGGGAGTTTTTTGATAACTGTTTTCATCTCATTTGGTATAATCGGTCTGTTTAGGTTTTCTGATTCTGCCAGATTGATTTTTGGAAGATTGTATGTTTCAAGGAATTTGTCCATTTCATCTAGGTTGTCAATTTTTTTTGGCATAAAGTTCTTCATAGTATTTTCTTACAATATTTTGTATTTCTGTTGTGTCATTGTTATTTCTCCACTCTCATTTCTAATTTTATTTATTTGAGTCCTCTTTCTATTTTTCTCAGTGAGTCTAGTTAAAGGTTCATCGACCTTTTTACCTTTTCATAGAACCAGCTCCTAGTTTCATTGATCCTCTCTATTGTTTCTTTAGCCTCTATGTCATTTATTTCTGCTCTGAGATTTATTATTTCCTTCCTTCTACTACATTTGGGCTTTACTTCCTGTTATTTTTCTAGTTCTTTTAGATTCAGGGTTAAGTTATTTATTTGACCTTTTTCTAGCTTCTTAAAGTATGCCTGTAGTATGCTATGAACTTCCATCTCAGTACTGCTTTCGCTGTGTCCCATAAATTTTGAGTTGTTGTATGCTCATTATCATTCGTTTTTAGGAATTTTTTTTAATTTCTTCATTGATCTCAATCTTAATCCATTCTTTATTTAATAACTTGCTATTTAATTTCTTTAAATTTTTGAGCTCTTCTGTTGTGGTTGATTTCTAGTTTCATGCCATTGTGATCAGAGAAAATGCTTGATATGATTTCAATCTTCTTAAATTTGTTGAGACTACTTTTGTGCCCTAACGTGGTCTATCCTAGAGAATGTAACATGAGCACTTGAAAAGTATGTATATTCTGCTGCTTTAGGGTGAAAGGTTCTGAAGGTATCTATTAAATCGAGTTGATCTAGTATGTTCTTTAAGTCTGCTGTTTCTTTGTTAATTTTCTTTCTTGAGGGTCTATCTAGTGATTTTAGTGGGGTATTAAAATCCCCTACTATTATAGTATTGCTGTTGGTCTCGCCCTTTATATCCATCAAAGTCTGCTTTATATATTTTGGTGCTTCTATATTAGGTGCGTAGATATTTATAATAGTTGTATCTTCCTGTTGGATTGCTCCCTTTATCATTATGTAGTGGCCTTCTTTATCTCTTACTATATTCTTTGTTTTAAAGTCCATTTTGTCTGATATAAGTATTGCTACCCCAGCTTTTTTTTTCATTTCCATTTGCATGAATTGTTTTTTTCCATCTTTTTACCTTCAGTGTATGTGCATCTTTTGTTTTAAGGTGTGTCTCTTGTAGACAGCATATGTATGGGTCCTGTTTTCTTATCCATGCAGCTACCCTATGTCTTTTGATTGGATCATTTAACCATTTACATTTAAGGTTATTATTGATATGTAATTGTTTATTGCCATTTTATTCTTTAAAGCTGTACTCCTCTTTTGCTATATTCTTTTCCCACTTTGGTCTGTTTACAACAGTCCCCTTAATATTTCCTGCAGCATTGGTTTGGCTGTAATAAATTCCTTGAGGGTTGTTTTTTTTTTTGTTTGTTTGTTTGTTTTTGTCTGGGAAGCTTTTTATTTCTCCTTCAATTTTAAATGATAGCTTTGCTGGATAAAGTAGTCTTGGGTATAGGTTCTTGTTCTGCATTACTTTGAATATTTCTTGTCATTCCCTTCTGGCCTCAAGTGTTTAGTTGAGAAGTCTGATGTCATCCTTATGGGGGCTTTTTTGTAGGTGATGGCCTTTTTTCTCTAGAAGCTTTTAATATTTTCTCTTTATCACTTAGCTTTGGTATTTTAATTATGATGTGTCTTGGTGTAGGTTTCTTTGGGTTTCTCTTTAATGGAGTTCTCTGTGCTTCTTGAACTTGTGAGAGTATCTCCTGCATTAATTTAGGAAAGTTTTCAGCTATGATATGATTTTACAAATTCTCTATCCCTTGTTCTTTCTCTTCTTCTTCAGGAACTCGTATAATGTGGATATCATTTCTCTTTATTTGTCACAGAGCTCTCTAAGAGTTTCCTCAGACTTTCTGAGTTTCTTCTTTTTTATTCTCTGCTTTCATGCCTTTATTCCAGTTGTCCTCCAACTTGCTTATTCGATCCTCAGCTTCATCCATCCTGTTTTTAATTTCTTCCATTGTGGTCTTCATTTCTGATATTGTATCTGTCATCTCTGACTGATTCTTTTTTAATATTTCAATATCCTTTTTTATACTTGCTATTTCTTTATTTAGGTGTTCTTATGACCATTCATTGTTGTTCTAACATCCCTAAGCATCCTTATAATTATTACTTTGAACTCCGCATCTGGAAGTTTGGTTACTTCCATATCACTCAGTTCATTTCCTGGATGTTTCTCTTGTGGTTTCATTTGGATTGCACTTCTGTATGTTCTCATTATATCTGTGTATTTGGGTGTTTTTTTTGGGGGGTTGTATTTTTCTTATGTTGGAAATGGGGAGCAGTCAGACTCCTGCATGCACGCAACCGTGCTCCACTCAGCATGCCCACCAAGGGGTGGTGCTCTACCCATCTGGGGCATCGCTCTGCCACAATCAGAGCCATTTTAGCACCTGAGGCAGAGGCCACAGAGCCATCCTCAGTGCCTAGTCCAACTTTGCTTCAATGGAGCCTTGGCTGTGGGAGGGGAAGAGAGAGAGAGAAGAAGGAGAGGGGGAGGGATGGAGAAGCAGATGGGTGCTTCTCCTGTGTGCCCTGGCCGGGAATCAAACCTGGGACTCCCACACACCAGGCTGATGCTCTACCACTGAGCAAACCAACCAGGGCTGGGTGTTTTGTTTGTAGAGCTGGTTGAGTCTAGGCTTGGTGTTTTCTGCCTCCAGTTTTCAATTGTGTTATTTCTAGGTCTTCTTCAGTTCACATCAGCTAATATTTGTAATCCACTTTTGGATTTGGGTTTCTTTGAAGTCTTGATTTGTTTGTTTTTTTTTTAACAGGTGATTGTCCTCTTTGCTGATCTCAGCAGAGAGCTTATTTGAAACTGTATCCAGGAATGTGGTGGGTGTAACCTGAGGCTCTGAAGTCCTCTTCTTCCAGTTAATTTCTCTGGAAGAGGGTTGCTTTCTCAGCTTCAGTAGGAGGAGGTGTATCTCAGATCTCCATGGAGACCTGAGTTACTACCCCTCCTCCCCACTTCTTGTTTTCTGCTGTGTCTTGTTGTGCTAATTGGATCTGAAGAGATGTCTGGAGATCTGTGACCTGGAAGCACTTTGTATTTTGCTTTGTGGAAGGATCATCCTCTCCCCCAGGTATGGCCACCTCTAGCACTGAATGAGTCAGCTTTTCAGGTCATCCCCTGCATTTCTCTGCCCCTCACCATCTATCTCTCTCTCTTCCCTTTCTTTTTGGAAAACAAGCCGGCCCTTTCAACACACCTCATTCCCTGGTCGCCAGGCAAGTGGCTGTGAGCAGTAATTACTGCTCTTTGCCTTGCAGTGAGATCCCTTCTGGGCTCTCAGCCTCACCCCCCCATTCCTGTAAGCAGGGGAAATTCAGGCACTCCCTACCAGGTGTGTTGTGGCTTCTTCTTTGCTCCTTGGATTTTGAGAACTGTTCTTGTAGTCCAGATTTGGTTTTTCACACTGATTGTTCATAAATTAGTTTATAATCCAGCTCAGTGGTGTGAGCTGGTAGTCTGTGCATCTGCCTATTCCACTGCCATCTTAAGGTCCCCCTCTCTTTGCTTCTTAAAATCACTATGTACATTGTTCCATTTTTTCTTTTGTATAATATATTTCAGACCCTTTGAGGTATAGGACTTTTATTAAGTTACTGAATTATGATTCAGTTTCTTTCTATGCTTCAGGCCACTACAGGCCTTTCCTTCTTGGACAAAGTTGGGCAACAAGAACTATTTTTTAGTTGCTTTTACAAGCAACTTATCAATATCCAGCATGCCACTGTTCATTCTGATCTTTTGCTGACCTCTAGTGGCAAATGCTTGCTTAGCTTCACTTAAGACAGATCATTCTTTCTATCCATCAATATATTTATCATTTCTCTATATATTTTACCAGGTTATGCCTAGTGAAAACAGGAGATAGAAACCTTAGAAAATACTTTAACTTAGGTAAAGGTTTTTCAGGTGGGTACTTGAAAAATTAGAGGGACTAATCTGTAAAATATATAATTTTCTAACCACTATCCTGTACATCTAAAACAAACACAAAATATTATTGAATGTAAACTGAATTTGAAACAAAATAAAAATGGAAAGAACATTCAAAATTTAGAGTAAATATGATTTACAAACTTTGGTGGAACAGGAATGCTAACTCTGCTGAAAGAAATTTATTTCTTTTAGACTTATTCGTAAAAAAGCAGAAAAAAGTCTTTTTTTGTATTGTATGCAATTTTGTACAATTGAATTCTATTGTCTTTTGGTAACTTACTTGAATAGCGTCAAGTATTTGGGAGTAAATAACAATGTATATAAGAAAAACAAACAAAGGCTAACTTCATACTTTTTCTTACCGGTATACTACTACTTCCATTTTACTTCTACTCTTATTACTATTATTATTATTACTGCTATAATTACTATACTATCACTACCACCATATTAGTTTAATAATTATAATTAACATATAACAAGCACTAAACATAAAACAAGTCAATGTGCTAGTTACTTTAAATACATCTCATTTAGTCCTCAAAACAATTCTGTGAGATAGATATTATTATTAGCCCTGACTTATAGATGAAGATGTCAAAGTTTAGAGAGGTTAGATGACTTGTCTGTGTTATATAGCAAGATAGAGGCAGGTTTTAGATATAATCACAATCAATTTATTTCCAGAGTACAAATATTTAATCTCTAACACCCTCTCTGACTTCACTGGAACTGCTGTAAAGAAGGTGACACATTAAAAGAAATCTAATAAATTGGTAATTTTGGAATTGATTTAGAAAATACATTTAGCACCTTCTTTCTCCTCCTCTTCCTCTTCCTCTTTTTTTTTCTTCTTTTTCTTTTCCTTATTCTTTTCTTATAATACCAGGAACTGACCTGAAAATTTTTAGTGAAATTGAGTTTGGTTATTAATGTTTCTAAATTCACTTTAAAAGTTTCCACAGAAGTACTAAAAGGTCAATAAAGAATACTATTAATAAATATATGTCAGCATATTGGGCAACTTAGAAAAAATAGATACATTTTTAGAAGCATACAACCTTCCATCCTAGGAAGACACAGCCCCTGATGCTAGAAGCATATAACTTTCCAAGGACTAAACAATAAATAATATAAAATCCAAAAAGACAAATTATTAAAAATAAAATAAAAACAATAAAAATATAACTCACAACAAAAGAAAGTCCAGGACCTGATGGCTTCACAGATGAACTGTACCAAACATTGAAAGAAGAATTAATACCTATCTTCCTTAACCTACTCTAAAGGTGGAAGAAGAAATAGTTCCAAATTTACTCTACAAAGCTGGCATTACCCTGATACCAAAACCAGACAGAAATATTATGGTCTTGGCAGGTTAGCTCAGAAGATAGAGCTTCAGCCCAGCATATAAATATCCCAGGTTCAATTTCCAGTTGGGGCACACAAGAGAAGCAACCATCTGCTTCTCTCCTTCTTTCTCTCCTTCTTCCTCTCTCCCTTCTCTTCCTCTGACCCTCCTGAAATGGGTAGCTTGACTGGTTTGAGTGTGGGCCCCTATAGCTCAGTTGGTCTGAGCACCTCAGGCTCAGGTGCTAAAAATAGCTCAATTGATTCAAGCATTAGCCACAGACAAGGGTTACCAGCTGGATCCCGGTCAACGAGCATGCAGGAGTCTTCCTTACTATCTCCCCTCCTCTCACTGAAAAAAAATAAAATAAAAGATTTTTAAAAATTAAAAAAAATTACAGGCCAATATCTTGATAAATTTAGATGCAAAAATATACCTAGAAACCTTAATACTCTACCAAACCTGAGAGACCTAATCAAATAATGAAAATTGTAGAATATAAAAAATAACATGCAGAAACCAGTAACATTTTAAAAACTAACTATAAATTATTTTTTAAAAGAAAAAAGTAATCTTATTTATAATATTAAGAACAATAAAATAGGAACACTTTAACAAAGGTGGTAAAATATTTATTTACTGAAAACTACAAAACATTGATGAACTGAAGAAGATGTAAAAAAGAAGTGAAAAGGTATCTTGTTTTATGTATCAAAACTTTCAGTATCTTTAGTGTCCATGCTACCAAAATTCAGCTGTCAATTCAGTACAATCATTCTCAATAGTCAAATGCTTTAGAGAAGCAGGAAAAGGTATTTAAAAATTTATATAATTTCTAAATAATTTAAACAGATAAAACAATCCTGACAAAGCAGAACAAAGCAAGATACATCACACTTCCTGTTTTCAAGCTATATTACAAAGCTATAGTAATCAGTAATCAAAGCAGTATGATGTTGTCATAGAAACAGACACATAGACTAATAGAACAAATTTGAGAGTCTAGAAGTAAATCCATGCATACATGGACAACTAATATTTACAAAAAAGAATAAAAAAATGCTAAAAAAGTAAAGATAGTCTTTCCAATAAATGGTGTTAAGGAAATTGAACATTCACAGATAAGAGAATAAACTTAGACCTCTATCTTACACAACTCACCAAAGTTACAATTGATTAAATATTTAAATACAACACTGGAACCACCAAAATCCTATAAGAAAACTCTAAAAAAGGTTCTTGACATGGATCTTGGCAGGAATTTTTTTGGATTTGGTTCCTAAAGCAAAAGCTAGAAAATAAAAAATAAGTAGCATGCATTACACTATCAAGAAAATGAAAAGACAATCTATGAAAGGAAAAAAAAACATGCAATCTCTCTCTCTCTCTCTCTCTCTCTCTCTCTCTATATATATATATATATATATATATATATATGATAAAGGGTTAATATGTAAAATATATAAAAATATACCTCAATAGCAAAATAAACACATAACCCAATTAAAAATTGGCAAAATGCCTGAATAAACATTTTACCAAATAAAATATACCAATAGCCAGCAGAAACACTGTGAATTTTCCTGAGGGTTTTTTGTATTCTCCAGTAGTTGCCTTCTTTCTCTTGTCTTTTCTTCAGCTATGTATCCCTTTTTCCAGTTCTACCAACTCATTAGTAATTAATCAGAAACAACCTCTAGGACTTCTTCAATATCATCCTTATCAACACCTAAGCTAAAGTCATTTACCATCTGAAGCACAGCCTTATTGATTTTCACAATCTCCTCATCCTTGACAAAACCTTTGAAGTTATGGACAGATCTTTTGAGTGTTTCTTTCTAGATGCCATTCATATACTTTTTGGTGACATCACTGCAAGGCCATGCAAGGTTCTTGATGGAGTCATAGATGTAATCTTTCCAGAATTGCATCAGTGTTTTCTCACTGTATTCCTCAGTTACAGCAATAGCCTCAGCAAAGATTCTCCTCAGGAAGTAGGCCTTAAAAGCTGCTATAAACCTTTGATTCATCAGTTGGACCAAAGAGATGGTGTTTAAAGGAAGAAATACTACCATAAAATTTGGATAAAGATTACCAGTAAAAGGAGGATGTCCAAAAGTATTATCAACAATAAGTAAAATCTTGCCTGACCAGGCAGTAGCGCGGTGGACAGAGCGTAACACTGGGATGCAGAGGGCCTAGTTTCAAAACCCCAAGGTCATTGGCTTGAGTGCAACCTCATCTGGCTTGAGCACAGTCTCACCAGCTTGAGCGCAAGGTCACTGGCTTGAGCCTGGGCTCATAGAAATGACCTCATGGTTGCTGACTTGAGTCCAAAGGTCACTGGCTTGAATTCCAAGATCACTGGATTGAGCCTAAAGTCTGTGGTTTGAACAAGGGGTCACTCTTTTCTGCTGTAGCCCCCAGTCTAGGCACATATGACAAAGCAATTGATGAACAGTTGAGGTGCTGCAATGAAGAACTGATGCTTCTCATCTGTCTCCCTTCCTGTCCATTTGTCCCTATCTGTCCCTCTCTGTCTCTGTCACAGAAAAAAAAACACAAATCATACCCCCCCCAAAAAAAACCAATAAGTAAAATCTTGAAAAGTATGTTATTGTCCAAATAATACAATCTCCATTTTGCTGGCAAAGAAATTCAAGAGGGCATCTTGGAAGTGGGATTGGGTCACTCTTTAATTCTTACTGGTCTTGTAATACACTGGCAGTGTTTACTTATTGATATTCTTAAAGCCTCTGGGGTTCTCAATGTGCCAAATTACAGCGTTTCAATCTATAGCCAGTAACATTATCTCCATTCAAGATCAATATCCTATACAGTACTTTAAAACCCTGAAACCAGACATTGACTTGACTTCCTTATGAATGAAACCCTTTTCGGCATTTGTTTCCATAATAGAAATGTTTATCCATATTGAACATTTGTTTTGGCAAGCAATTTTCCTCAAAATCAGCTCATCTAGAGTTTCAAAAAATTCTTCACCTACTTTCACATTAGCCCTTACAGACTGCCACTCACCTCCTCATACGTAATAAGTAATGATTCTTGAATCTTTTAAACCACCAGAGCTAGGAATAAATTCAAAATTGCAGTTGGATCTAGCCTTTACTTTTAACATTGCAAACAAAATTTTGTTGGAACATAATTGTCACAGTACTGAGAAGAATACTCTTCTGTGTCTGTTCTTCAATACAGGTCCTTAGAAGTTTCTCCATGTATGACATATGCAAATACTTTAACAGCTTTCATTAGTCTGTTCTTTTATTAATTTTTTAAAAATTTCCTAAAAATTTGTTTTAATTATTGTTAACATTCAATGTTATATGTGGGTAGAGCGCAGAGCTCATTCCTAACAGCTGCAGCTGATGCAATGCTGTGAGAATACTCCAGCTCCCAGAAGCCTCCTGGGCATACCCAGGAAGGAAGCTTGCCTGCTCTAAGGAAGTGACTTAGCACCAACCATGCAGGTCGCTGATCTTTTCAGCCATTGGCTATGAAGGACATGCTGTAACACCCTATAGGCTGAACCCATATATATAAGCTAGCTTACTTCCTGAATAAAGTGGATCTGCATCACTGAACCTGGTCCCCGGAGTCAGATCTTTGCATCTCCGCTGTCCTCACCCCCGGCAGGACTTGCCCACAACTAGTGCCCAATGTCAGGCACGGACCTAACCAGCATCCAAGGGATGGGTGAGTGACTCTCTGCAATGGGAAACCATCTCCCCAACTCTCGAGCCCCACAGGCTCGAGCCCTGCATGCCTATTGCAGAGTAGGCAAGTTAAAGTTTGTGAAAAAGATCCCTGTACTTACTGGGAGATCCTCTCTGGTTTTAATACCTGGATTAAGGACACACCGCTCTGGGACCTGGATACTTGGGCCCGAGCTCTCAGACGCATTCGTTCAGCCGAAGTACATGAAAGACAATCCTTACCTCTCGGCCTCATTCCTGCCCTGTTAATGATACATACCTGCCTGACCAGTGCTCCTGCTGGGGACCCTGCTCCAGTGCCAAAGATATTGCAGGTTGACTCTCTCTATGGGGAGCCCCTACCTCCCTATTCACCTACCTCCACTGAGGAGGAAAGTAGCTTAGCCTCAGAGTTTGACAAAATAGCAGCTGAGCGTGCAGAAATGAAACCAACCGAATTACTAACTGCACCATCAGCTCTGCCACTGGAAAAAGCAATAGTTGCTACTTCCGCATTCCCTGTCAGGGCTCAATGCCCCACCCCAACCTCTCAGACGCTATTTTCTCCAACATGTGTTCCTGCTGCAGACCCATGGGCCAACCTATATGCCCCTATGTGTCTTTTTTCTTTCTGTCTGTCTTGTATCTCTCGTTTTCTCTCTCCCCACCCCTTTCTCTGAAATGACACTGGAAAGACCGAGGCACGGCATAGTGGTGGGGATCGCACCCTCTTCTAATGCAAGGGGGAGGTTATGCTTGTGTTTTTCAGCCAATTTGGATCCCAGGAAACCCCAATCTGCTTGACAGGGTTTCTTAGGCACCCACTAAGTGGTTCAGTATTCACCCGTCCAAAGCCACAGCTCTGGCCTTCATACTGACTATGCCTGAGGGAAGGAGGTCCTCAGCGCTCCAGAAGAACTTGTGGCCAGTGTGTGTGCCCCATCACCTGGGGGGATGTGGAGGCTTTGGCAGCATGAGTCCAGAGAATTGTCCCTGACGGGCCCCCGGGCCCTGGTGTTCTGTTCTTGCTTATGTGTGCTGTAGTAACCACTGACTCCCAGACACAAGCGGTGGCAACCCGGGGCTCGAGCCTGGCAGCACGAGCTGGTGTTTTCAGTTCATATTTGGAGAATGAGGAGAATTGGGCCGGAGTTGCGATTCGCAAACTCCAGAAGGTAAACAGTGGCAGCTGCGACAGGAGGATGAACAGAAGCCAGGCTTGCATTGCCGAGTGGCCGCTAGAATGGCAGGGAGTGCCTGCTAAGCCACTGGTGGGTTTGCTGACATTTTGAGATATAGGAGTGGATGCTATCATGCTCTCCAGAGAAAAAATGGAAATGCTGGCTGCCATTGCCACGTGCTCCTCCTTGAGACAGTGTAAGATCTGCCAGGATGGCAGGAATGAGGGGTGTGGCTGAAGCCTCATGTGTGTGGACTGATCCCTGAACTATGACCGGAGTGAGCACTGGCTCCTTTGTTGGATGGACTTGCAGAATTTAGACAATGTGAAATACCTTGATGGGGGTGGGGGCAGCTTTGCTGGAGGCCCTTCCCCTGCCCCGGGAAGCTTTTCCCATGGCTAGAAAGAAGGCTGAGGACATTTTGTGCTTTTGGCAAAGTGCTCAGAGATTGGTGAAGTATACCTCTGTAATTGTTGAAATTCTATGATGTCATGTTGTTGTAATTCATGTAATGTACCTTGCAACCATATGCAGTACAGAGCCCATGGCAAGCCATCCATTTTGTGTTTGGATGCTGGGACCTTTGTGGGAAAGGGGCATGCCTGAACCTATATCCATTTTTTACAATCAAAATGGAACTGTGTTTAATAGCACCTGGAAAGTCTCTGTAACACAAAGGGAGGGAAATGATATCCCAACCCCTAGGAGGAATCCCCTGTTTAAGACCCCCATTCTATTTCCTAACTACTCAAACATTATAGAAGCTTGCCTCATTGTTTAATCCAGATAATCTATTAGCATATAGTATAATAGGTATTATAGTTGTTTTAGTTCTACTAGGGTTTCGTTACATAATATGTAGCATTCAGAAGCTACAACAACAGCAAGCTGTCATTCATCAAGTCCAATTGGCCTTAATTAAAAGAGAAGGGGGATATGTGGGTGGAGCACAGAGCATATTCCTAACAGCTGTGGCTGATGCAATGCTGTGAGAATACTCCAGCTCCCAGAAGCCTCCTGGGCATACCCAGGAAGGAAACTTGCCCTCTATAAGGAAGTGACTTAGCGCCAACCATGCAGCTCCCTGATCTTTTCAGCCATTGGCTATGAAGGACATGCTGTAACACACTATAGGCTGAACCCATGTATATAAGCTAGCTTACTTCCTGAATAAAATGGATCTGCATCACTGAACCTGGTCCCCAGAGTCAGGTCTTTGCATCTCTGTCGTCCTCAACCCCCAGCAGGACTTGTCCACAGTTATATTCATTTTAGGTTTACAAAATAATGATTGAGTATTTATATACCTTATGAAGTAATCCCACAATAAGTCTGGTAACCATCTGTTACCACCATACTTAGTTACTGAAATATGAATTAGGGAAATGATGTCACAGAAATGGCGCCATGAGAAGTGCTCCCGATACCTCTCCCCAAAATTTCAACAAGCTCTTCAACCAGTGACAGAAAAATCTATCCTTGGAACATCTGGAAGTCCCACACACTGAACACAAAGGTATGATCGAGCAAAAAATTGACTAAATATATACTCAACCCTGTAGGAAATAAGATGGATAACAGAACACTCCGCCTTCCTCACTAACCAGAGCAAGGGCTGCTTTCACTTGGAACTGAGAGAGTGGGGGGCTGGGAGTGCAGAGGGAACTGGGCTGCGGCACAGACTTCCAAGCCAAGGAAAGAGTGTGCCTGTGGCAACTCAGCCAATGTGAACTAACGCCCGTGCCAGACCCCGGCAAAGGCAGGTGAGCGGCAGCCACCATTATCCCTGATATCCTGGTTGGAGAGCATGGATAGTGTGCAAGAGGTTCCTCCTAGCACCCTGGGAGTGGGCACCTGTGTTACTGGACAGAGGGGCAGGTTCTGAGGCCTCTGCATAGGCTTCAACCAGAGTCTCGGTGTGGTCCCTGCACCCCCAGCAGTGCACAGGAAGTGCACGAAAGCAAACTTCCCTACACCCAAACTTCTTCAGACAGGCAGAGCACCTCACCCAGCAATTCAGGCTAACATCCCAAGGAAGAAAAAAATATGGAAGCACTAGAGGGAGCAGTGCCCGAGAAGCTTGCAGTCTGTCTTTGGAGCAGATCTGCAGACCCAATTGCTGAAATTAGCTTAACCTACAGTCTGCTCACCTCCCAACTGACTTCCGCAGCTCTAATTGAAAAGGTCTCTCTCAGATCAGTGATCTAAGACATGAGACATGATATTTTTTAGTGCCTCTTGCTATGCACGTAGGGGCAGGGGCAACTTCCTGTCAGCCGATACAGAGTGAAAAACACATTCCTATGCAACAAACCTCAGAGAACACTGCAGAAGTTAGACAGGATAGGCTGTAGGCTTTTTAACAGGGAAGAAGCCTACAGGAAACAATTGCACAAAATGCTAAGGCAAATTTAACTAGATATACCTGGGAACTGAATAGAAGTCAACACACCCCCCTTCCTGCTTAAGCTGGTGGCTCTGAATGTCAGAGCTTTCATACTCTGGGCTGTACATTAAAAACAGGGACTTGGCAGCTTTTAAGACCTCCTGTTCTGCAGACAGCAACTAGGGCCTCTTCTTCCCAGCCAAAACAGGTTACAAAGTGCAAAAAGCCTGGGGAGAGTGGTCCCACAGAGTGCTGAGGCATACTGGACATGCATGGAGGCTCATAGAAAGGCACCTTGAAAGCAATTGGCTCCCAGCCCTGCCTGATTATGCTGGCGGTTCTGACTGACAGAGCCTTACCCAGAGACCTGCATTGAGTGGGGATTTGCCAGCTCATTGAGCCTCTTACTCTCTAGGCAGAGGCAGCGGCAACCTCATAGCTGGATCATCAGGCTCCTA
Organism: Saccopteryx bilineata; assembly: GCF_036850765.1. Taxonomy (NCBI): domain Eukaryota; kingdom Metazoa; phylum Chordata; class Mammalia; order Chiroptera; family Emballonuridae; genus Saccopteryx; species Saccopteryx bilineata. Next base: position 68,170,855 of record NC_089502.1, on the reverse strand, counting down.
ATTCAGAAAGGAGAGACTAGAAGAGAGGTTCCAAGAAAACGGACTCTCCCATTGTTGGAGCCTGCAAACACTAACAATCCCCGACTACCAATGGGACTGAGGCCTAGTATATGACATCTCCATAGAAACTCATCAACTGCAAATCTCTACCTAAGTGTGCCACAGGGGCAGAGCCTGGGGTACAGAGCTACCAACCAGGAAGAGGGAGAGGAAAGAAAAAGAAAGAAGATAACGTCTCAAAATCAAGAAAAATCCACAGACTTTATAACTTTTTACACTCTGTTTTGTTTCTTTCATCTTCTTTTCTTTATTATTATTTTTTTTCTTCCACCTTGGTCCTTTTATTTTCAGCTTGTATTATTCTTTTCTCTTCATCTTGAACTACATTACCCATAAATGTTACATTTTCCATTTTTTTCTTCTTCCTTTCCCTCTATGAGGGTTACACCCCAAAACCCTTAACTCTCTTTCTTTTTTTCTTCTTTCTTCTTTTCTTTTTCCCTTTTCTTTTTTCTCCCTCTCTCTTAGTTTCTTCTTTTATCCTTTACTTTTCCTCTCATTTGATCCTCACTCATGAACAAATTATTTTATTTGGGACTCAAATTTTTTTCTTTTTGGCATTTTGGGTGCTTTTTACTTTGCTTTTTAACTCATTAGCATTCCCCCAACCCTGGATCTCCATTCTATCTAGTTTATGTTCCACTTAATACAATAGTATTTTTTTTCTTTTTCCTGTTTACCTCTTTTCCCTTTCATTGTATCTCTCAGTCAACCATCATTTACAAGCAAATCATTTTATTCTTGATCCAATTTTTTTCCCTTTTTGCATTTTGTGGGTCTCTAACTCCTTTTTTGGCCCTTTGTCATTTCTTCCCAACTCAGGCCCTCTGTTATAGGTAGTTTGTGTTCCATTTAGCACAATATAATTCACAGTTTTTCACAGTATTTTCTCAAGGAGGAAGGGAAAGAGGGAAAAGAGAAGTAATACAAAATTTCTTTTTACTTTTTATTCTTTATTAATTCTCATTAGTGCTATTAACAAAACCACCATCAGATGCCATTAAGTAAAAGGAAATCAAATATAATGGATACAAAAGACAAAGATGTAGCACAGATAGATGAAGAAAAATCTATGGAGAAAAAACTTTTTTTTTATAATAAATTTTTATTAATGGTAATGGGATGACATTAATAAATCAGGGTACATATATTCAAAGAAAACATGTCTAGGTTATTTTGTCATTAAACTATGTTGCAAACCCCTCGCCCAAAGTCAGATTGTCCTCCGCCACCCTCTATCTAGTTCTCTGTGCCCCTCCCCCTCCCCCTAACTCTCTCCCTCCCTCCCTCCCATGTCCTCCCTCCCCCCACCCTTAGTAACCACCACACTCTTGTCCATGTCTCTTAGTCTCATTTTTATGTTCCACCAATGTATGGAATCATGTAGTTCTTGTTTTTTTCTGATTTACTTATTTCACTCCTTATAATGTTATCAAGATCCCACCATTTTGCTGTAAATGATCTGATGTCATCATTTCTTATGGCTGAGTAGTATTCCATAGTGTATATGTGCCACATCTTCTTTATCCAGTCTTCTATTGAAGGGCTTTTTGGTTGTTTCCATGTCTTGGCCACTGTGAACAGGGCTGCAATGAACATGGGGCTACATGTGTCTTTACATATCAATGTTTCTGAGGTTTTGGGGTATATAACCAGTAGAGGGATTGCTGGGTCATAAGGTAGTTCTATTTGCAGTTTTTTGAGGAACCACCATACTTTCCTCCATAATGGTTGTACTACTTTACAGTCCCACCAACAGTGAATGAGGGTTCCTTTTTCTCCACAGCCTCTCCAACATTTGCTATTACCCGTCTTGTTGATAATAGCTAATCTAACAGGAGTGAGGTGGTATCTCATTGTAGTTTTGATTTGCATTTCTCTAATAACTAATGAAGCTGAGCATCTTTTCATATATCTGTTGGCCATTTGTATCTCTTCCTGGGAGAAGTGTCTGTTCATGTCATCTTCCCATTTTTTAATTGGATTGTTTGTTTGTTTGTTGTTGAGTTTTATGAGTTCTTTGTAAATTTTGGATATTAGGCCCTTATCAGAGCTGTTGTTTGAAAATATCATTTCCCATTTAGTTGGCTGTCTGTTTATTTTTATATCAGTTTCTCTTGCTGAGCAAAAACTTTTTATTCTGATGTAGTCCCATTCATTTATCTTTGCCTTCACTTCCCTTGCCATTGGAGTCAAGTTCAAAAAATGTTCTTTAAAACCCAGGTCCATGATTTTAGTACCTATGTCTTCTTCTATGTACTTTATTGTTTCAGGTCTTATATTTAGATCTTTGATCCATTTTGAATTAATTTTAGTACACGGGGACAGGCTGTAGTCGAGTTTCATTCTTTTGCATGTGGCTTTCCAGTTTTCCCAACACCATTTGTTGAAGAGGCTTTCTTTTCTCCATTGTGTGTTGTTGGCCTCTTTATCAAAGATTATTTGACCATATATATGTGGTTTTATTTCTGGGCTTTCTATTCTGTTCCATTGGTCTGAGTGTCTATTTTTCTGCCAATACCATACTGTTTTGATTATCGTGGCCCTATAATATAGTTTAAAGTCAGGTATTGTAATGCCCCCAGCTTCATTCTTTTTCCTTAGGATTGTTTTGGATATCCGGGGTTTTTTATACTTCCATATAAATCTGATGATTTTTTGTTCCATTTCTTTAAAATATCTCATAGGGATTTTGATGGGAATTGCATTAAATTTGTATATTGCTTTGGGTAATATGGCCATTTTGATTATATTTATTCTTCCTATCCAAGAACAAGGAATATTTTTCCATCTCATTGTATCTTTTTCGATTTCCCTTAACAATGCTTTGTAATTTTCATTATATATGTCCTTTATGTTCTTTGTTATGTTTATTCCTAGATATTTTATTTTTTTTTGTTGCAATCGTGAAGGGGATTATTTTTTTGAGTTCGTTTTCTAATATTTCATTGTTGGCATATAGAAAGGCTATGGACTTTTGTATGTTAATTTTGTATCCTGCGACCTTACTATATTGGTTTATTGTTTCTAATAATCTTTTTGTGGAGTCCTTCGGGTTTTCGATGTATAGGATCATATCATCAGCAAAAAGTGATAGCTTTACTTCTTCTTTTCCGATATGGATGCCTTTTATTTCTTTGTCTTGTCTGATTGCTCTGGCCAGAACTTCTAGCACCACGTTAAATAAGAGTGGAGAGAGTGGACAACACTGTCTTGTTCCTGATTTAAGGTAGAAAGTCCTCAGTTTTATGCCGTTTAATAGGATGTTGGCTGATGGTTTATCATATATGGCCTTTATCATGTTGAGATATTTTCCTTCTATACCCATTTTGTTGAGAGTCTTAAACATAAAATTGTGTTGTATTTTATCAAAAGCCTTTTCTGCATCTATTGATAAGATCATGTGGTTTTTGTTCTTTGTTTTGTTGATATGGTGTATTACGTTAACGGTTTTGCGTATGTTGAACCATCCTTGAGATTCTGGGATGAATCCCATTTGATCATGATGTATTATTTTTTTCATATGTTGTTGTATTCGGTTTGCCAGTATTTTGTTTAGTATTTTAGCATCTGTATTCATTAGAGATATTGGTCTGTAGTTTTCTTTCTTTGTGCCATCCTTGCCAGGTTTTGATATGAGGGTTATGTTGGCCTCATAGAATGTGTTTAGAAGTATTGCTTCTTCTTCAATTTTTTGGAAGACTTTGAGTAGAATAGGAACCAAGTCTTCTTTGAATGTTTGATAGAATTCATTAGTATAACCGTCTGGGCCTGGACTTTTATTTTTGGGAGGTTTTTAATAGTTTTTTCTATTTCCTCCCTGCTGATTGGTCTGTTTAGGCTTTCTGCCTCTTCATGACTCAGTCTAGGAAGGTTGTATTGTTCTAGGAATTTATCCATTTCTTCTAGATTATTGTATTTGGTGGCATATAATTTTTCATAATATTCTACAATAATTCTTTGTATATCTATGATGTCTGTGGTGATCTCTCCTCTTTCATTTTGGATTTTATTTATTTGATTCCTGTGCCTTTTTTCCTTGGTGAGTCTTGCCAAGGGTTTGTCAATTTTGTTGATCTTTTCAAAGAACCAGCTCCTTGTTTTATTGATTTTTTCTATAGTTTTTCTGTTCTCTATTTCATTTATTTCTGCTCTGATGTTTATTATCTCCTTTCTTCGGCTGGTTTTGGGTTGTCTTTGTTCTTCTTTTTCTAGTTCCTTAAAGTGTGAAGTTAAGTGGTTTACTTCGGCTCTCTCTTGTTTGTTCATATAGGCCTGAAGTGATATGAGCTTTCCTCTTATTACTGCTTTTGCTGCATCCCAGAGATTCTGATATGTCGTATTTTCATTTTCATTTGTCTGTATATATCTTTTTATCTCTGCACTTATTTCTTCTTTGACCCATTCATTTTTTAGAAGTATGTTGTTTAGTTTCCACATTTTTTGGGTTTTTTCCCCCTCTTTTTTGCAGTTGAATTCTAGTTTCAAGGCTTTATGATCAGAAAATATGCTTGGTACAATTTCAATTTTTCTAAATTTGCTGATATTGTCTTTGTGGCCCAACATATGGTCAATTCTTGAGAATGTTCCATGTACACTAGAGAAAAATGTATACTCTGTCGCTTTGGGATGAAGTGTCCTGTAGATGTCTATCATATCCAGGTGTTCTAGTATTTTGTTTAAGGCCACTATGTCTTTGTTGATTCTCTGTTTGGATGACCAATCTAGAGCCGTCAGCGGTGTATTGAGGTCTCCAAGTATGATTGTATTTTTGTTAGTTTTTGTTTTAAGGTCAATAAGTAGCTGTCTTATATATTTTGGTGCTCCTTGGTTTGGTGCATATATATTAAGGATTGTTATGTCTTCTTGATTCAACTTCCCCTTAATCATTATGAAATGACCATTTTTGTCTCTGAGTACTTTTTCTGTCTTGTAGTCAGCATTATTAGATATGAGAATTGCTACACCTGCCTTTTTTTGGGTGTTGTTTGCTTGGAGTATTGTTTTCCAGCCTTTCACTTTGAATTTGTTTTTATCCTTGTTGCTTAGATGTGTTTCTTGTAGGCAGCATATAGTTGGATTTTCTTTTTTAATCCATTCTGCTACTCTGTGTCTTTTTATTGGTAAGTTGAATCCATTTACATTTAGTGTAATTATTGACACTTGTGGGTTCCCTACTGCCATTTTATAAATTGCTTTCTGTTAGTTTTGTATCTAGTTTGATTCTTCTCTTTTGTTTTTCTATCATTTGTTTTTGTTTGTTTGTGTTCCATACTTCTTTCCTCTGTTGCTACCTTTTTTAAGTCAAGTGTTTTTGTGGTGGTTTTTTCAAGGGTGGTTACCATTAAGTAATGAAAAGGGTACCTACCATATTCATTGTAGTACCCTATCTTATAAGTATTTCTGCACTTCATCGTCCTTTGCTACTGTTAATCTCCATCCTCTCCCCCCTTTTTTTCCTTTGTTGTCACAGTTTAAGTTTGGTTTTATTGTGTTCTTGGTGGAGCTGTTACTTGTGGTGTTGTTTTCTTTTGTTCTTTGAATCTGGTTGGAAAACCCCTTTTAATATTTCCTGGAGTGGGGGCTTTCTGTTGATAAATTCTCTCATCTTTTCTGTATTTGTGAATGTTTTTATATCTCCTTCATACTTGAAGGATAGCTTTGATGGGTATAGTATTCTTGGCTGAAAGTTCCTCTCTTTCAGGGCTTTAAATATTGGGGTCCACTCTCTTCTAGCTTGTAGAGTTTCTGCTGAGAAATCTGATGATAATCTAATAGGCCTTCCTTTATATGTTGTACTCTTCTTTTCCCTGGCTGCCTTGAGAATTTTTTCTTTGTCATTGGTTTGTGTCATCTTTATTATGATGTGCCTTGGAGTGGGTTTGTTGGGGTTAAGAAAACTCGGTGTTCTGTTTGCTTCTTGAATTTTAGGCTTTAGTTCTTTCCACAGGCTTGGGAAGTTCTCATCTATTATTTGTTTGAGTATATTCTCCATTCCATTTTCTTTCTCTTCTCCATCTGATATACCTATTATTCTTATGTTATTCTTTCTGATGGAGTCAGACAATTCCTGTAGGGCTTTCTCGTTTTTTATTATTTTTGAGTCTCTTTCTTCTTCTCTCTGTTGTGCCTCAAGTTGTTTGTCTTCTATTTCACTAATCCTATCTTCAATCTGGGCTGTTCTGTTAGCTAAGCTTGTTACCTCGTTTTTCAGCTCGTGAGTTGAGTTTTTCATTTCTGTTTGATTTGTTTTTATAGTTTCAATTTCCTTGGTAATATATTCTTTGTGTTCATTGAGTTGTTTTCTGATCTCCCTATATTGCCTTTCTGTGTTTTCTTGTATATCTCTGAGTATTTTTAAGATTTCTATTTTAAATTCTCTGTCATTTAGCTCCAAGGCTTCCAATATGTTAAGTCTTTTCTCCATAGATTTTTCCACATCTATTTGTGTTACCTCTCTTTCTTTTATATCCATAATATTCGATTTCCTCTTTCTTATCGGCATCTGAGGGTGGTCTTGTTGATAGCACTAATTAGAATTAATAATGAGTAAATTGTAAAAAAAAAATAAAAAAAATAAAAATTAAAAAAAAGGTAAAACACCCCCCCAAAAAAACAGTAATAATTTATTATTTCCCCCTTTTTTCTTTCTTCTCTTTCCCTCCTCTTCCCTCCTCAGGGAAATATCGTGCCTATAATGGAGGGCATGATTTGGGGTGAAGAGTTCAAGGGGCAAAAAAAGGGAGTAGGGACCTACTAAATGCAAAAAAAAAAAAAAAAGGAAGAAAATCTTAGACAAGCATAAGATGATTTGCTTGTAAGTGATGGTGAACTAAGAGAAATAATGAGAGGGATAAGAGGGAACCAGGAAAAAGGAACAAAAAAGAATAATAAAGAAGAAAAAAATAAAAATAATAAGTAAAAATCTGTTGTATTAAGTGGAGCGAAGATTAAATACAATGGAGACCTTGGGTTGGGAGGACCCAAAATGCCACAAAAATAAACAAACAAGAAAAAAAATAAAAACAAAAGCAAAAAAGAGAAATAAAGCCAAAAAAAGCCTTGAGTCCCAAATTAACTAATTTGTTCGTGATTGAGGATTATATGGGAGGAAAGTAAAATGAGAAAAGAAAAAATGAATAGAAAGGAAAAAATAAGAAAAAGAGAAAAACGAAGGAAGAAATAAAATAGGAAGAGAAAAAAACAAAATAAAGCAAGACAAAAAATAAAACAAAAAACAAAAGAGGAGAGAGTGAGAGTTAAGTGTTTTGGAGTATAACCTTAAAGGAGGGTGAGGATGAAGAAGAGAAATAAAATGCAACACTCATGGGTAGTGTAGTTCAAGAAAGGGGAAGCATAAGATGGGCAGAGAATAGAAGGACCGATGTGGAGGAAATAAAGGCAATAAGACAGAAGAAACAAACAACAACAACAAAAAAATTAGTGGATCAAGTTGTAAAGTCTGTGGATTTTTCTTGATTTTGAGAGGTTAACTTCTTCCTTTTTCTTTTCTCTCCCTCTTCCTGGTCGGTGACTCTGTACCCCAGGCTCTGCCCCTGTGTCACACTTAGGTAGGGATTGCAGTTGATGGGATTCTATGGCAATGTCATATAATTGGCTTTAGTCTTGCTGGTAGTCACGGCTTGTTGGCGTTTGCAGGGTCCAATGATGAGAGAGTTTGCTTTCCTGGATTCTCTCTCCTAGTCCCCCCTTTCTGAATTAGCAGCCTGGTGATCCAGCTATAAGGCTGCAACTGCTTCTGCCTGGGGAGTAAGAGGCTCAAAGAGCTGGGAAATCCCCACTCTATCCCCACTCAGTGCAAGGCTTTGGGAAAGGCTCTGACAGTCAGGGCCTCCAGTTTAATCAGGCGGGGGTGGGAGTCAATTGTTGTCAAGGTGACTGTTCAGCACCTATCATTTAGTTGGACCTCTCAACCCAGGCTTTCCACACTTTGTAGCCTGTTTTTGCAGGGAAGAAGAGGCACTAGTCTCTGCTTGCGACTAGTGTAGTATAGATCTTATTATCTGCCAAGTCCTTCTTGTTAGCGTTTATCCCTGAATATGGAGGCTCTATCAATCAGAAGTTGTCCCCGCCCCTTTAGTGAGAGGCACTAAAAAATATCACGCCTCTTGTCTTGGATCGCTGAACTGAGAGAGATCTTATCAATTAGAACCGAGGGTGCGCAGATTTCATGGGTTAAGCTAATTTCAGTGATTGGGTCGCAGCTGTGCTTCCGAAGGTATTTTAGGCTGCCTGCGTGCGCCCCTCCCCCAATGCTTGATTGTTAGCTTGAATGGCTGGGTGAGGTGCCCCGCCCACAGAGAGAATCACCCAAGCCTCTTCCGCTTGCCCTGCCGCTGGCGGCTGGATCGCACCAGGCGCAGGATAATGGAGCACCTGGGTGTGCGGGCCAGTAGGGCGCTCTGGGCATGTGGAATGCCCAGGGCACGCGCGTGAATGGGGTGCTCCGGGCACCGGTGGCTGGCGACTCTCACTCGCTGTGTGTGGGCCGCTGGGAACGTTAGCGGTGCCCAACCGGACCAGGCACGCGCGCGGCGGCTCGCGGCGGCGGCTCGCGGCTCCCAAATGTGGGCTGACTCACCACAGGCGCACTTCCTCGCGGCTTGAATGAACATCGCTGCGGTAGATTCCTCCACACCCTCGTCTCTCAGATTCAAGTGATAACAGTCCTTTCGCTATCAGTTTGTGTGGAACTCCGGAATGCTCCGAGGATAAATTTTTGTTTCTAGTTGATAAATTTGTTGTGATTTAGGGGAGAGCTGTTGGACGCGCTGCTCACGGCGCCATTTCCATGACGTCACTCAAAAAAATTTAATAAATTGAAAACCTTGGAGTGAAATGACAGAGAACTTAAAATAGAAATTCTAAAAATTCTCAGAGATATACAAGAAAGCACAGAAAGGCAATTTAGGGAGCTCAAAAAACAATCCAACAAACACAAAGAATATATTACAAAGGAAATTGAAACTATAAAAACAAATCAAACAGAGATTTAAAAAAACCTCAATTCATGAACTTAAAAATGAGGTAACAAGTTTAGCTAATAGAACAGCCTAGATAGAAAATTGGATTAGTGACAGAAGACAAGCAACTTGAGGTGCAACAGAGAGAAGAGAGAGACTCAAAAATTTTAAAAAATGAGAAAGCCCTACAGGAATTGTCTGACTCCATCAAAAAGACTAACATATGAATAATAGGTATATCAGAAGGAGAAGAGAGAGAAAATGGAATGGAGAACATATTCAAACAAATAATAGACAAGAACTTCCCAAGCCTGTGGTAAGAACTAAACCTCAAATTCAAGAAGCAAACAGAACTTCGAGTTTTCTTATCCCCAACACACATTCTCCAAGGCACATCATAATGAAATGGGCACAAATCAACGACAAAGAAAAATTCTCAAGGCAGCCAGGGAAAAGAAGAATACAACATATAAAGGGAGGCCTATTAGATTATCATTGGATTTCTCAGCAGAAACTCTACAAGTTTGAAGAGAGTAGACCCGAATATTTAAAATTCTGAAAGAGAGGAACTTTCAGCCAAGAATACTATACTCGTCAAAGCTATCCTTCAAATACGAAGGAGAAATAAAAACATCCACAATTACAGAAAAGATGAGGGAATTTATCATCAGAAAACCCCCACTTCAGGAAATACTAAAGGGTTTTTTTTTAACCAGATTCAAGGAACAAAACAAAACAAAACCACAAGTAAAAGCTCCAAGAAGAACACAATAAAACCAAATTTAAACTGTGACAACAAAAACAAAACAAAAAAGGGAAGAGGACAGAGATTAACAGTAGCAAAGGATGATGGAGTGCAGAAACAATAAGATAGTATACTACAATGAACATGTTAGGTACCCTTTTCATTACTTAATGGTAACCACCCCGGAGAAAACCACCACAGAAGAACATGACTTAAAAAAGGTAGTAACAGAGGAAAGAAGTATGGACTACAACCAAACAAAAACAAATTATAGAAAAACAAAAGAGAAGAAATAAACAAGATACAAAACTAACAGAAAGCAATTTATAAAATGGCAATAGGGAACCCTCAATGTCAATAATTACACTAAATATAAATAGATTAAACTCACCAATAAAAAGACACAGAGTAGCAGAATGAATTAAAAAAGAAAATCCAACTATATGCTGCCTACAAGAAACACATCTAAGCAACAAGGATAAAAATAAATTCAAAGTGAAAGACTGGAAAACAATACTTCAAGGAAATAACATCCAAAAAAAGTAGGTGTAGCAATACTCATATCTAATAATGCTGACTACAAGAAAGCAAAAGCATTCAGAGACAAAAATGGTCACTTCATAATGATTAAGGGGACACTGAATCAAGAAGACATAACAATTTTTAATATATATGCACCAAACCAAGGAGCACGAAAATATATAAGACATCTACTCCTTGACCTAAAACAAAAACTGCCTGATCAGGCGGTTGCACAGTGGATAGAGCTTCGGACTGGAATGCAGAGGACCCAGGTTCGAGACCCCCGTGGTGACCAGCTTGAGCATGGGCTCATCTGGTTTGAGCAAAAGCCCACCAGCTTGAACCCAAGGTCACTGGCTCCAGCAAAGGGTTACTCGGTCTGCTGAAGGCCCGCGTTCAAGGCACATATGAGAAAGCAATCCATGAACAACTAAGGTGTTGCAATGCACAATGAAAAACTAATAATTGATGCTTCTCATTTCTTTCCGTTCCTGTCTGTCTGTCCCTGTCTATTTCTCTCTCTGACTCACTCTCTGTCTCTGTAAAAAAAAAAACAAAGCAAAACAAAACAAAAACTGAAAAAAATACAATCATACTTTGAGACCTCAATACACTGCTGACAGCTCTATATCATTCATCCAAACAGAAAATCAATAAAGATATATTGGCCTTAAATGAAACACTAGAGCAATTGGATATGATAGACATCTAAAGGACATTTCATCTCAAAGCGACAAAGTATACATTTTTCTCTAGTGTACATGAAACATTCTCAAGAATTGACCATATTTTGGGCAACAAAAATAACATCAGCAAATTCAGAAAAATAGAAATTGTACCAAGCATATTTTCTGATCTTAAAGCCTCGAAACTAGAATTCAACTGCAAAAAAGAGGAAAAAAAGTCCACAATAATGTGGAAACTAAACAACATACTTTTAAAAAATAAGTGGGTCAAAGAAGAAATAAGCACAGAGATCAAAAGCTATATACAGACAAATGTAAATGACAGTATAACATATTAGAATCTCTGGGATGCTGCAAAAACTGTAATAAGAGGAAAATTCATATCACTTCAGGCCTATATGAACAAACAAGAGAGAGCCCATGTAAACCACTTAACTTCACACCTTAAGGAACTAGAAAAAGAAGAACAAAGACAACCCAAAACCAGCCGAAGAAAAGAAATAATAAAAATCAGAACAGAAATAAATGAAATAGAGAACAGAAAAACTATAGAAAAAATTAATAGAACAAGGAGCTGGTTCTTTGAAAAGATCAACAAATTTGAGAAACCCTTGGCAAGACTCACCAAGGAAAAAAGAGAAAGGAATCATATAAACAAAATCCAAAATGAAAGAGGAGAAATCACCACAGACATCATAGATATACAAAGAATTATTGTAGAATACTATGAAAAACTATATGCCACCAAATTTCACAGTCTAGAAGAAATGGAAATTTCCTAGAACAATACAACCTTCCTAGACTGACTCACGAAGAAGCAAAAAACCTAAACAGACCAATTAGTAGGGAGTAAAAAGAAGAAAACTATTAAAAACCTCTCCAAAAATAACAGTCCAGGCCCAGGTGATTATACTAGTGAATTCTATCAAACATTCAAAGAAGACTTGGTACTTATTCAATGCAAAGTCTTCCAAAAAGGTGAAGAAGAAGCAATACTTCCAAACACATTTTAAGAGGCAAACATAACCATCATACTGAAACCTGTCATGGACGGCAAAAAAAAAAAAAAAAAGAAAGCTATAGACCAATATCTCTAATGAATACAGATGCTAAAATACTAAACAAAATACTCGTAAATCGAATACAACAACATAATAAAAAAAATACATCACTTGTTGATCTTTGAATATATGTAACCTGATTTATTGATGTCGCCCCATTAAAAAAATAAAATTATAATTAAAAAAAAATACATCATGATCAAGTGGGATTCATCCCAGAATCTCAAGGATGGTTCAAAATAGGTAAAATGGTTAACATAATACACCATATCAACAAAACAAAGAACAAAAACTACATTTTTTATCAATAGATGCAAAAAAGGCATTTGATAAAATATAACACAACTTTATGTTTAAAACACTTATCAAAATGGGTATAGAAGGAAAATATCTCAACATGATAAAGGCCATATTTGATAAGCCATCAGCTAACATCATATTAAATGGCATAAAACTGAGGACTTTTCCCCTTAAATCAGGAACAAGATAGGATTGTCCACTCTCTCCACTCTTATTTTACATGGTGCTAGAAGTTCTGGCCCAAGCAATCAGACAAGATAAAGAAATAAAAGGCATCCATATCAGAAAAGAAGAGGTAAAGGTTTCACTTTTTGCAGATGATATGATCCTATACATTGAAAACCCCAAAGACTCCACAAAAAATTATGAAAAACAATAAACCAATACAGTAAGATTGCAAGATACAAAATTAATATACAAAAGTCCATTACCTTTCTATATGCCAACAACGAAACATTAGTAAACAAACTGAAAAAAATAATCCCCTTCACAATTGCAATAAAAATAAGTAAAATAACTAAGAATAAACATAACAAAGACTGTAAAGGACCTATATAATGAAAACTACAAAACATTGTTAAGGGAAATCGAGAAAGATACAATGAAATGGAAAAATATTCCTTGTTCTTGGATAGGAAGAATAAATATAATCAAAATGACCATATTACCCAAAGCAATATACAAATTTAATGCAATTCCCATCAAAATTCCAATGATATTTTTTAAAGAAATGGAACAAAAAATCATCAGACTTATATGGAAGTATAAAAAAACCCTGAATAGCCAAAGCAAGCCTAAGAAAAAAGAACGAAGCTGGGGCATTACAATACCTGACTTCAAATTATATTATAGAGCCATGACAATCAAAACAGCATGGTATTGGCAGAAAAATAGACACTCAGAACAATGAAACAGAATAGAAAGTCCAGAAATAAAACCACATATAGTATGGTCAAATAATTTTCGATAAAGGGGCCAACAACACACAATGGAGAAAAGAAAGTCTCTTCAACAAATGGTTCTGGGAAAACTGAAAAACCACATGCAAAAGAATGAAACTCGACTACAGCTTGTCCCCTTGTACTAAAATTAATTCAAAATGGATCAAAGACCTAAATATAAGACCTGAAACAATAAAATACATAGAAGAAAGCATAGGTACTAAACTCATGGACCTTGGTTTTAAAGAGCATTTTATGAATTTGACTCCAAAGGCAAGTGTAGTGAAGGTAAAGATAAATGAATGGGACCGCATCAGACTAAGAAGTTTTTGCTCAGCAAGAGAAACTGACAACAAAATAAACAGAAAGCCAACTAAATGGGAAATGATATTTTCAAACAACAGCTCAGATAAGGGCCTAATATCCAAAATTTACAAAGAACTCATAAAACTCAACAACAAACAAACAATCCAATAAAACAATGGGAAGAGGACATGAACAGACACTTCTCCCAGGAAGAAATACAAATGGCCAACAGATATATGAAAAGATGCTCACCTTCATTAGTTATTAGAGAAATGCAAATCAAAACTGCAATGAGATACCACCTCACACCTGTTCGATTAGCTGTTATCAACAAGACAGGTAATATCAAGTGTTGGAGAGGCTGTGGAGAAAAGGAACCCTCACACACTGTGGGTGGAAATGTAAAGTAATACAGCCGTTATGGAAGAAAGTATGGCTGTTCCTCAAAAAACTGAAAATGGAACTACCTTATGACCCAGCAATCCCTCTACTGGGTATATACTCCCAAAACTCAGAGACATTAATACGTAAAGACACATGTAGCCTCATGTTCATTGCAGCATTGTTCACAGTGGTCAAGACATGGAAACAACCGAAAAGCCCTTCAATAGATGAGTGGATAAAGAAGATATGTCACATGTACACTATGGAATACTACTCAGCCATAAGAAATGATGACATCAGATCATGTACAACAAAATGGATGGATCTTGATAACATTATACGGAGTGAAATAAGTAAATCAGAAAAAACTAAGAACTGCATGATTCTAAACATAGGTGGGACATAAAAACGAGACTAAGAGTCATGGAAGAGTGTGGTGGTTATGGGAGCAGGGGAGGAAGAGAGAAGGGAGAGTGGAAGGGGGACGGGGAGGGCTCAAAGAAAACCAGATAGAAGGTGACAGAGGACAATCTGACTTTGGGTGATGGGTATGCAACATAATTGAATGACAAGATAACCTGGAGATGTTTTCTTTGAACATGTGTACCCTGATTTATTGATGTCACCCCATTAAATTAATAAAAATTTATAATGAAAAAAAGAAATATTTTGACTATTATTTCTTATGGTGTACATTACATCCCTGTGACATTTTTTAAAACTCGAAGTTTGTAGTTCACAATTATGTGTTTTTTCTGGACATTCACACTCATCCACCCTGGCAACCATCAGGTTATTCTCTACAAGTTTGTTTCTGTTTGATTTTGTTTATATGTTTTGTTGTTTAGATTTTACATATGAGTGATATCATACAGTATTTGTCTTTCTTTGTTCAATTTATTTCACCTAACATAATATTCTCTAGGTTCATCCATGTTGTAAATGACACAATTTTATTATTTTCATGGATGAGTAGTATTTCATAATATATCTAATATATATATATATATATAAAACTCATATAACTCAACATAAACTAATTAAAATGTAAGCAGAAACCCTGTCAAAGAAGACATACAAATGGCCAGCAGGCACATGAAAAGATGCTCAACATTACTAATCATCAATGATATACAAATGCAAGCCACAATGAAATATTACCTCACACCTGTCAGAATGGCTAGTCTCAAAAGACAACAAATAACAAGTGGTAGTAAAGATGTGGAGGAGAGAGAACACTCATACACTAATGGTGGGATTGTAAACTAGTGCAGTTACTATTGAAAACAGTATGGAGATTCCTCAAAAAATTAGAAATAGAACTATTATAGAACTCAGTAATTTCACTTTTTTTATAAAAAGTCCTTATTTTTTTACTATAATTATTTTTACCTATTTCAGCTGCCCAATTTTACAATATATCCCTGTACACTATATTATGTGGTTGCCCTCCCAATCAGGTTTGAGTATTTATCCAAAGAAAATAAAAATTAAAAATATATATATGCACATCAATGTTTATTACAGCATTTTTTACAATATCAAAAGTATTAAAGCAACTTAGGTGTTCATCACTTTATTGTTCTTCAAGGTCATAGCTAGGTGAGATAGGACATGCCTGTCTGGCAAACCATACCCATCACTGATTTTCCACCTTTGTAGTCCTTAATCACTTTCGTTTCCAGAACAGTCACTTGATGTGGATGCTTACTAACAACATTAGCAGGGGATTTGTTATGCTTAAGCACCATAAACAACAAAAAAACAAAATAGTATGAGATTAAGTCAAGACAAAGGAAAATGACATAGTCAAGAGAAGTGGTAAATATGTATGAGGTTGTGGGTTGTATGAAGCTTCTGCTGGCATAACAGAGCATGCTGTTTTACAACAAACTGTATATTTTAATGAGTACAAAGAATACACTAAAATAATGATGAAGTTTAAGTATATTGAGTACACAAATTAGTAACAATCATTTATTATCATTATAAAGACTTATATAATGTTCATAATTGTATACATTATACTTTCATATGACTGGCAGCACAGTAAGATTGTTTACAGTAGCATCAGCAGAAACATGTTAGTAATCAGTTATACAATGATTTATCTTAGCTATTACATCACTAGGCAATAAGAAATTTTGAGCTCCATCATAATATTATGGTACCATGATTGTATATGTGGTCTATTGTTGACCGAGATATTTTTATGCAATGCATGACTGCATAGTTCCTCATATTAAATACCGTGGAATCTATATAAACAAGAAAGAAGATTGTTCTTTTATATTTACAGAACTTTGAGGACTTAGAAAAAGGACAGAAAACTGTTGGGTGAAAATTATTCCTTTGATGTGTCATTATTAGACAAATTCTGTGTATGTTCTTTCAACTTCTTAGCTATTACAAGCCATAAGTTCTTTCAATGTCCTTCTACTTGCAGTATCTAGAGGGGTTCCTACCTATACACTCCCAATTCATACATAACAGGACATTTTGTTTTATTCACCAGTACATTTATTTATCTGTACGACCATAAATCTGTTTTGATCTCTGGCTTATTTTCTATATTTATTTTAAAATACTATCTTGGAAATCTAAGTTGATAGTTTTCCATTCTAATATGTTTTGTCTAACTCCCCTTGAACATCTATAAGTCATCAGACAAAAAGAGAAGAATAGAACCCAATAATTTCACTTTTTATTTTAATTATTGTGCTTTTAATTTGTATCTCTTTTACTTCTATTGGAAACTTCCTTAAGATTATTAGATTTTTATCGAGATTAAATTCACATAGCATAATTTAACTCAGTGTACAATTAAGTAAAAATACCTTCACCATACTGTGCAATCATCTAGCTGCATCAAGTTTTAAAACATTGTATAACCCCTTAAACAAGTTTCATAACAATTAATTAATTATGTATTTCCTCAAGCCCTGGATACCACTATTTTTTTCTAACTATATGTATTTATTATCGTGTGTATTTAGAATAAATGGAATCAAAACATTTGTGACCTTAGTATCTGGATTTTTTCACTTAGCATATTTTAAGGTTCATCTATGTTGCCACATGCATTAGTAATTTATATGTATTTATGATTAATATTCTATTGTATAACCACATCACCTTTTCTTTATTTATCAGTTGATGGACATCTGAATGGTTTATTATTTTCAGATATTGAAAATAGTGCTTCTCTGAATGTTCCTGTACAAATTTTGGTTTTCCATGTTTTTTGTTTGAAACATAGAAGTAGAATTGCTAATTAATATGCTAATTCCATGTTAAACTTGACTATTTTTCACAGCAGGTAAGACAACTTACCTTCAGATCATCAATGAGTAAGGGCTCTAATTGTTCTACAATCTCCTCAACATGAGTTATTTTTATTTTTGGTCATCTTATTGGTTTTAAAGGGGTATGTCATTGTGAATTTATTGATAATTCCCTAACAATTAATAATGTTACTAGGTATTTCTCATGCTTTGTATATTTGCAAATCCCCTATGGATAAAAGTCTATTATAGTCTTTGTCCATTTTTTATTTATTTTTTAAAAATTTGGCTTTGTTAATTTTTCTTTGATTTTTATTTTTAATTTATTGTGTTGACATGGTTTCAAGTAGCACAGGCAATATAAGACCATCTACACACTGCTTCGTGCCCCCCATGCTTCATGCAAAGTTTCTTTTCACTCCCTCACCCACTTTCCCTCTGGCTATTGCTACCCTTTGTCTGTATTTATGTGTTATCTATATATAATTTTGACTATTTCCTTTACCTTCTTTGATCCCATCCTTTCTTTCCCTTTCTCTCTAACAGCTGTCTATCTGTTCCCTGTGGCCCTGGCTCTGCTTCTGTTTTGTTCCTCAATTTATTGTATGCATCAGATTCTACATATAAGTGATATCATGAGGTTGTTTTTTTTTATCTGCCTAGATTATTTCACTTAGCAAAATAATCTCCAGGTCTATCCATGCTGTTGCAAAAGGTAAGATTTCCTTTTTTTTTTTTTTTTTTTTTTTTTTACAGCCACGTTGTATTCCATTGTGTAAAATGCACCACAACTTTTTTATCCACTCTTTCACTGACGGACACTTAGGCTGTTTCCAGAACTTGGCTATTGCAAACAATGCTGCAATAAACGTGGGGGTGCATATATTCTTTTGAGTTAGTGTTGCAGGATTCTTAGGATATATTCCTAGAATTGGGATAGCAGGGTCATAATGTGGTTCCAGATTTAATTTTTTGAGGAAATACCATACTGTTTTCCACAGTGGCTGCACAAACCTGCATTCCCACCAGCAGTGCAGGAGGGTTCCCTTTTCTCCACACCCTTGCCAGAGCTTGTTGTTTGTTGATTTGTTAATGAAAGCCATTCTGGCAAGTGTGAAGTGAAATTTCTGTTGTGCTTTTAATTTGTATCTCTCTGATGATTGGTGATGATGAGCATTTTTTCACATGCCTATTAGCCATCTGTATGACCTCTTTGGAAAAGTGCTTATCAGGTCCTTTGCACAATTTTTGATTGGGTTGTTTGATTGGGTGTAGAGTTTTATAGGTTCTTTATAAATTTTGGTTATTAACCCCTTTTCAAATGTATCAGCGAATATGTTCTCCCATTGAGTTGTTTGTCGTTTTATTTTGTTAATGGAGTCTTTTGCCGTGCAAAAGCTTTTTTAGTTTGATGTAGTCTTATTTGTCCTTTTGTTTTACATTTTATTTATTGATTTTGTGTGTGTGTGTGTGTGTGTGTGTGTGTGTGTGAGAGAGAGAGAGAGAGAGAGAGACAGAGAGAGAGAGAGAGAGAGAAGAAGCAGGAAGCACCAACTTGTATTAGTTGCTTCCTTTATATGCCTTGACCAGGCAAGCCTAGAGATTGGAACTGGGGACCTCAGCATTCCAGGTCGATGCTTTATCTACTGCACCACCACAGGTCAGGCTGTTCTTTTTATTATTATTATTATTGTTATTATTATTATTATTACTATTTTACTTGCCTGAAGAGATATGTTGTCAAAAATATTGCTTTGAGAGCTATCTGAAAGTCTACTGCTTATGCTTTCTCCTAGGATTTTAATGGTTTCAAGACTTAAATACTTTTATCCTTTTTGAGTTTATTTTTGTGAATGGTATAATTTCATGATCTAGTTTCATTTTTTTTTAAATTTACCTGTCCAATTTTCTCAAAATTATTCATTAAGGAGACTGTGTTTACTCCATTGTATACTCTTGCCTCCTTTGTCAAATATTAATTGACCATAAACATGTGGGTTTATTTCTGGGTTCTCTGTTTCATTCCATTGATCTATATGCCTGTTCTTGTGCCATTATCAGTATGTTTTAATTACAGTGGCATTGTAGAACAGCTTGATATCAGGAAGTGTGATGCATTCCACTTTGTTCTTCACTTCCAAGATTGTTGAAGCTATTTGGGTTTTTTTGCTTCTATATAAATTTTTGGAATATTAGTTCTAGATTGTGAAGTATACAATTAGTATCTCAAGAAGAATTACATTGAATCTGTAGTTTGCTTTGGGTAGTATGGACATTTTAATGATGTTAATTCTTCCTGTTCATGAACAAGGTAAATGCTTCCATTTGTTTGTATCTTTCTCAATTTCTTTTTTAATGTCATATAATTTCTTGAACACAAGCCTTTTACGTACTTGGTTAAACTTGTTTCTAGGTACTTTATTTTTTGTTGTTGTTGCTGCAATAGTAAATGGGATTTTTCCCCTAATTTTTATTTCTAACAGTTCATTATTGGTGTATAAAAATGCCACTGATTTCTAAATATTAATTTTATATCCTGTCATTTTTCTGAATTCATTTATCAGGTCTAGTAGTTTTTTTTGTTGTTTGTTTTGTTTTGTTTTAGCAAGAGAGACAGAAACAGGGACAGACAGGTAGGAAGGGAGAGGGATGAGAAGCATCAGTTCTTCATTGCAGCACCTTAGTTGTTCATTGATTGCTTTCTTATATGTGCCTTGACCAGGAGGTTGCAGCCAAGACAGTGATTTCTGACTCAAAGCAGCAATCTTTGGACTTAAGCCAGCGATCATGGGGTCATATTTATGATCCCATGCTCAAGCCAGCGACCCTGCACTCAAGATGGTGAGCCCTTGCATAAGCCAGATGAGCCTGTGCTCAAGCTGGCAACCTCTGGGTTTCAAACCTGAGTCCTTCATGTCCCAGACTGATGCTTTATCCATTGTGTCACCACCTGGTCAGATTAATTTATGTCTGTTGATTGGAGCATTTAATCCATTTACAGTTAAGTTATTATTGATATATACTTACTTCTTGCCATTTTATATTTAAAACTTATAATCCTCTTTCTCTTAATTTCTATTTTCTTTTCCTCTTCTTATTGTAGGCCCTTTAACATTTCTTGTAGTTCGGTGGTAATAGCCTCCTTGAGCTTTTTTTTTTTTTTTTTTTTTTTTTTTTTAAATCTGGGAAGCTCCTTATTTCTCCTTCACTTTTACATAATACCTTTACTGGATAATGTTGTCTTGGTTGTAGGTTCTTGTTTTGCTTCACATTGAATATTCTTGCCAATCCCTTCTGACCTCAAGTATTTTTGTTTAGAAGTCAGATGTCATCCTTATAAGGGCTCCTCTGGAAGTAATGAACTGATTTTACCTTGCAGTTTTTAGTATTTTCTTTCTCTCTTAACTTTGGTATTTTAATTATGATGTGTCTTGGTGTGGGCCTACTTGGATTTATTCTTAATGGGACTCTCTGTGCTTCTTGAATTTGTATGACTTTTTCCTTCATCATTTTAGGGAAGGTTTTGGCTATGATTTCTTCAAACAGGTTCTCTATCCCTTGTTCGTTCTTTTCTCCTCAATAATCACTCTGACGTGGATGTTGTTTCTCTTCATATTGTCACAGAGGCCTCTTAGAGTTTTCTCAGTCTTTTTGAGCTTCTTTTCTTTTTGTTGTTATGCTTTTGTGCTCTCATTTATCTTGTCTTCTGAATCACTGATCAATCCTCTGCTTCATCCAGCCTGCTGTTGATTCCTTCTTCATTTCTGATATTGTACTTGCCATTTCTGACTGTTTTTTTTATGATTTCAATGTTCTTTTTATGCTTACTATCTCTTTGTTTAAGTTCTCATTGTGATGATCCTTAAGCATCCTAGTAACTATTATTTTAAACTTCATGTCTGAGTGTTTAGTTATTTCTATTTTATTTAGTTATTTTTTCTGTGGGTTTCTTTTGTTGATTCATTTGGGTCATACTTCTTTGTCTTCCCATTTTGTCTCTGTGTTAAGTAGCTCTGCTCTGACTTCAAAATTTATTGTTCTGGCCTGTTGACTCAGTGGTAGAGTATCAGCCCAGCATATGGATGTCCCTGGTACAATTCCCAGTCAGGGAAAACAGGGGAAGCACCCATATGCTTCTCCCTGTTCTTCTCTCGCTTCTCTCGCTTCTTCCCCTCTCCTGCAACCATGGCTCAATTGGAGCAAAGTAGCCCTGAGCACTGAGGATGGCTCCATGGCCTTTGCCTCATGTGTTAAAGAAATAATAGCTCTGGTTGTAACAGAGCAAGAGTCCCAGATGGGCAGAGCATTGCCTCCAAGTGGGCTTGCCAGGGGGATCCTGGTAGGGGCACATGCGGAAGTTTGCTTCCCCTCCTCTCACTAAATAAATAAATGTAACAAAGAAATTTGTTGTGGCATCTTTATGATGAAGATGGGTTCAGTGGTACTGACCTACAGGCCACTTGAATTACTTGCTCTAAGAATGCTTCTTAAGGGTTATATTTACCTCTTATTCTATGTGAGTATTAAATGCAGTTGATTTTTTCATAGGTTGGGTTACGATTCAGGATGGCTGACTCTAAGGTCAACTTTGATCACATGTATTAGATGCTGTACGGCATCTATCCTGTTGAGTGTATTTATTCTCCACAGTGTCTGGTGCTTACTGGATGCCTCCTTTGGTTGTACCACTTGTCCAGCTAGCTCTGTTTAACATTGGTGTGGTCTGCCATCCACTACTGGTTGGGTTGCTTCTGTGTTCTCTTGGGTGAAGTTTTGGTATGGGTTGGCATCAGCAGTTGTTTTTAATTTGTCAGGGGTTATCTTTCTGTAGCTACTGCTCTGTTTGCTGTTTGTGTATGCATTTCCGTTGCCTGGGTAATGTGGAGGGGCAGACCTGTGTATAAGGATCAACTTCTTCCTGCTTAGAGCTGACAGCAACTCCATAAAGGGGTTTCATCTCCTGCTGCAGCTGCTTGGTTTTTACACAGAGTCTTCTATAGAAAGATTGTAGTGTGGGTTCAGACTGGCCTCACCTTACCAACCCCTCCACAGGTTGCTAGCTTGGTGGGTTAAGAGAGCTGATGTTGGGAATCAATGTTAGTGGGTACCCTGCTTCTGGGGTCTCTTGGTCAGGAGCTCAGTATAGGCAAAGTGGCTCCTACTCCAGAGCCTAATCCCTCAGACACTGTTGGATACCCCAATTCTATTTCTCATCATCAAGGTAAGCATTTGGTTTAGATTTGGTGGGACTGGCAGTCCCCTCTGCAGAACTTTTCCAACTGGGGAGCCCCTGGTCTCAGGGAGGAAGACTAAAAGAGTCTTTCCTTGGGGCTGACTGACCCTCCCCCCCTGAAAGTGGCTAAGCTCCTCGACTAGTCTCAACAATAAACTCATGGAGACCTACACTTTAAATGTTCATACTGCAAGCATCTCTCCCTTTTTCCAGTGGAACCTAGCCCAGCGAGGCCAGGTATCTGAGACTTGTTCTGGCCAACTGTGAAGCTCCATCCAGTCCAATGTTTATGCGAGCCACTGTGCAGATGCTGACAACAGAAAGCAGAACTTACCTCAGCAGGTTCCATTGTTCAGTGTGCCCTCATTTTGGACATGCTGTCAGCAAGGGTTGTTAGGTCCTGAACCAATGCTCTCTGCAGCTGGCTCCTGGATATGCCAGCTTTGTGCCTCCCTTGAAGCAACTTGGTGCAGACTAGCACAGAACACTGCTAGTGACTAGCCCTTGGCAACTTTCTTGGAACTATAAGTGAACCAGGGTTTGTGGCTGCCTCTGCTGGGCCCGGGTGCACATGGAAATACAAAATTGCAGAGCTAAGTTGGCTTTTACCCACACTGAGCCTGGGGGAAGGTCAGCAAAAGGCCCCAGGTTTCCTGAGACCACCTCCTGCTGCCTTTGTCTGCTGGTTATTTGTTAGGCTCAGCTACTAGAAAAAAATTAAAAACCTCTAGTAGAGTCTAGATCCTGGTGCAGTTCAGGAATTAAGAAGTGTGGTGAGTATGGCTCCCACACCATGTCCCCAGGTGTCAGTATCTCCTGACTCTTTTCACAAACCTCAGTAGCCTGTGGCCACCAGGAGTCTGATGGCTGTGGTATCTGAAACCCAGAAATTTGGTCTGCTCACAGAAGGGGGCAATTTTTACTGACTCATTTCTGAGGTTGAAGCACCAGTTGTATTCTTGGGAGAGTATGGGGAAAAGCTCCAGCTTCAATGCCAGAACACTGAGTCACTGATGCACTCCCTGCTTCCTGGCTTAATTCTCAGAATGGGCCAATAGTGTAGTGAAAGAGAGGTTCTCAAGAGTTGAGCAGTTGTTTAGTCCCAGGTTAATGTCTCAGGAAGAGGACTGCTCAACCCAAGAAAGATGGTGACTGCAGTATTGGATAATGTTTCAAAACATGGGTTTCATTGGCCATCTTCCATAGTGTCTTTCCCTGGGCCACCAACTTCACACTCTCCTGACACAATTCTGGTACTCTCAGCCCTCCCTCCACCAGAGCTCCAGGTAAGTGGCTATGAATAAATGTTCTGTATGGACCCCTTAAGACAAAGCCTGCATCTCCAAGAGCCCCCCCTTCTCTTGCATACAGAAACTTTGCCTCTTTTCACTGCCAAATGCTACATGGGCACCTCTTCTAGGCTCTGGTGCACTAGACTATGGGACCTAGCTTGGGGTTTAGGACCCACACCTATCAGGGAAAACCTCCCCACAACTGAAAGTCCCTCTGGACCTTCAGCAGTCACTCAAATCTGGGAACAGGACAGCCCTTTTCCTGTCTCTGCCTTTCCTACAATTCTCAATGTGACTTCCTTGGTTATAGATTCCTCTTCATTTAGTCCGAAGTTGGTTTTTCAAGATGATTGTTCTTAAATTTAGGTATAATCTAATTTGGTCCTGGGAGATAACAATTGGGATTTCTTTTTTTTAAAATTTTTTTAATAATAATTTTATTTTTTTAATGGGATGACATCAATAAATCAGGATACATATATTCAAAGATAACATGTCCAGGTTATCTTGTCGTTCGTTCAATTATGTTGCATACCCATCACCCAAAGTCAGATTGTCCTCTGTCACCTTCTATCTAGTTTTCTTTGTGCCCCTCCCCCCCCCCGTAACCTGCCATCTTGGAATCTTTCTCATTTTCTGTTTTCTTATAGCACCAGGAAATATCTTTATTTATTCTGTAGGATTTCAAAACAAATTATGACACTTATTTTATATTGTACTTTTTTTTTGTATCTTTCTGAAGCTGGAAATGGGGAGAGACAGTTAGACTCCCACATGCGCCCGACCGGGATCCACCTGGCACGCCCACCAGGGGGCGATGCTCTGCCTCTCCGGGGCATCGCTCTGTTGCGACCAGAGCCACTCTAGCACCTGGGGCAGAGGCCAACGAGCCATCCTCAGCTCCCGGGCCATCTTTGCTCCAATGGAGCCTCGCTGCGGGAGGAGAGGAGACAGACAGAGAGGAAGGAGAGGGGGAGGGGTGGAGAAGCAGATGGGTGCTTCTCCTGTGTGCCCTGGCCAACCCGAGACTTCTGCACGCCAGGCCGACGCTCTACCATTGAGCCAACCGGCCAGGGCCTATATTGTAATTTTTGATGTTTATGTCTACTTATCTACGTGGTGAAATTTTTTAAAAGGGATTTTGTCATATTTGATATTGAGTCTTCAATAGTTAATATAGGGTAGGTGCTTAAAAATGTTCATGGGGATGCAGAGAGTGAGATGGAGAGAAACATAGTGAGAGAAACAGAGAAAGGGAGGAAGAGAATTTGAGAGAGGAAAAGCTGAAAGTGAGAATAATGGAGATAAAAACATGAAAGAAGAATGGAGATAGAAGCTAGAAGACAGACAAGAAAATAAGGAAAAGACAAGAAGAAAAGACAGAGAGAAGGAAAAAAGGAAAGAACGAAGGAAGGAAAGGAAGCAGGAAGAAGATAGAAACTAATTTCTCAAAAAATATAGAGGGATTTTTCCCCGATTTAAAAATATTTTGAAGTAGCATTTAGAGAGTATATTTAAGAATTCAAAAATATATCACTTAAAGAGAAAAAATAAAAATGTCTATATGTGAAACCTATATAATTTTATTAACCAATGTCACCCCAATAATTCAATAAAAATTACCAGAAAATATCAGCTCCAAAGATGAGAGAGCTGACAAGATTAGATAAGACAGTCTAGAACTCAAGCACTGGTCTAGGGTTAAAAATATGACTTCAGGCTGCAAATGAATCAGGACACATGAAGAATACCAAAGCACAGCCTGGTTGTTTTTACAGAGTGAACAAGAACACTGTATTATTGTAGGCAAAATAGTACCTAGGTGCTCAACTGTGGTACACTGTAACTCAGGTTTAGGGCAATAAAACTTCTTGTAGGCTATGACCCTTGGGGGACTGAGTTAACTAAGATACTCCTTAACTAGGTCTAATTTGATTCAGGACTCAGACAAAGTTAAAACATACAGGGTACAATATTTCTTTTTTAAATTTCTTATTTATTGATTTTAGCAAGCAAGGAAGGGAGAGAGAGAGAGAGAGAGAGAGAGAGAGAGAGAGAGAGAGAGAGAGGAACTCTGATCTATTCCTGTATGTGTCCCAACTGCAGATCAAACCGACAACCTCTGTGCTTTGGGACGATGCTCTAGGCAATCATTTTTAATTATTGCCAGATGCTATTAAAATAAAATAAAATTGCTTCCTTAATTATACTTATTCCATTATAAGTGGAGTTGCCAGATAAAATAAAGAATGACCAGTTGAATTTAAATTTCCAGTGAAAACAAAATAATTTTTGAAACTTCATTACTTGATCAGTCATCACTTAGATGTATAACTATTAATATATGGAACTCTTGCAGTGGAATATGATCATTGCTCATATCTTCTTGGTCTTTGTAGTGACTTATTCTTTTACATGTATACTAAAGTTTCTGCAGTTTAAAAGTCTTCATTTTCTTATCAGTGAGCTTGAAGAAAATAATCAAACTCTTCAATTAGAATAAGCTTTAAAAAAAGTATTATCTTCTTGTTGTGGGTAAATAGTAATTTAATGCAAAAAGGCTTTGCATTTTACATTTTCCAGAGCTTTTATTCATTCTTGGTTAGTAATTATAAATGGCTTATAAATAAACACTTGGGATGATTTCCTAAATGTTTTGTATTTGCTTACAAGGCTAGTACTTCCATCACTACATTACTTAAGTGGTTTTGAAAGGTTGTATACAGGTTCATTTTACAATGCATTTGAAGTTTGTAATCCTGCTTTAATACAAAAAATAGGAAGGATTAACAAACTGCTGCTTGGAGGCCAAGAGAAAACAGAGCTAAAAGCAATCAAGACAGAACCCATCAGAAACATAAAATTAATTGGTCAAAAAGTAGGGAATGTCAACAAAAATAACATGTTGTGGACCCTCAAGGCTTTCTGTTTATGCTAGAGGAAGCCTAAAATAATCTGTAGTTTTTGATGCTTGATTTAGTTTTCCAAAAGCCTAATTAACACCAGGTTAAGTTTGCTGCCACTATAGTTTATTGCTGAGACTGACAAATACTTGCTGTTTATTTGTCTCTGATATAAAAAGACAGGCAGCAATAATGTAATGACATATTTTAAAATACTAAAAACAATACAGTAATACTCATATACAAAAATTTATGAGCTATTTTTAATATTATTTAGAAAATCAATTTCCTAATGAACAAAAAGTTCCCTGGAAAAAACTAAGAGATCTCATTCTACCTGGGTGTGTCCCCTTGGTTTGTTATAAAATGCATATTTAAAGATTCCCTGTTTCAAAATGGAGGTCCTTTGCTTTATCAAGACAATAT
Source organism: Saccopteryx bilineata (assembly GCF_036850765.1). NCBI lineage: Eukaryota > Metazoa > Chordata > Mammalia > Chiroptera > Emballonuridae > Saccopteryx > Saccopteryx bilineata. The sequence goes on along the minus strand of NC_089502.1, from coordinate 68,143,728 downwards.
AATGATGATTTCTTTGGATTTGCCACCAAGTGTCAGTAATCTTTTTTCTCTGATGAATGCATGAGAAAGTTTAATTCAGAGACCTCTATTTAAAACAATGTAGTGGGTTAAGTGAATTGCACACTTTCTCATTGCCAACTCATTATTTTCCTTTCTGATTTTTCTAACACCAAAAAAGACTCCCTAATCCCACCTCTGAAGTTGTTGATGTATATTATAATTCAAGGTCAAGTTGGAATAATGTTATTTATTTGTTTTTCTTGGAATCTTTAAATTCCGTGCAAGAGGTCACAGGGACATAATAAAACAGAAGATGTTATATGAAAACAAACAGATAGCTAGATTTTCATTTGCTTCCTGAATGTTCTCCTTCAACGTCAAAGGGAGCTTTATACTCCAAGAACTATGTAAGAAGATAAAGCTTAATAAGAAGTCAATATAAAAGGATAGGATACTGTATGCATTGAATGTTATAACATACACCAAGAAGGTACAGTCAACTCTCAACACTCATGCTTAATACAGATAAGAGTTTTAAATAACACTAATATAATTATTTTAGGCCCTGGCCGGTTGGCTCAGCGGTAGAGTGTCAGCCTGGCGTGCAGGGGACCTGGGTTCGATTCCCGGCCGGGGCACATAGCAGAACCACCCATTTGCTTCTCCACCCCCCCTCCTTCCTCTCTGTCTCTCTCTTCCTCTCCCGCAGCCAAGGCTCCATTGGAGCAAAGATGGCCCGGGCGCTGGGGATGGCTCCTTGGCCTCTGCCCCAGGCGCTGGAGTGGCTCTGGTCGCGGCAGAGCGACGCCCTGGAGGGGCAGAGCATCGCCCCCTGGTGGGCAGAGCATCGCCCCTGGTGGGCATGCCGGGTGGATCCTGGTCGGGCGCATGCGGGAGTCTGTCTGACTGTCTCTCCCCGTTTCCAGCTTCAGAAAAATACAAAAAAAACCCATAAAAATATATATATAATTATTTTAGGTACAGTCAACTGTCATGCTTAATAAAGACATGAGTTTTAAATAACACTAATTATTTCAAATTATTATTTATATAAACATATACACAAAAAAAGATACACAGTAATTTATTTCTGCCCTTTCTTGGCCTAGCACTTTCCACTGGCAAAGCTTAACTCTTTAAAGACTCATAATTTAAAAAGAGGGTAGGCTCTAGCCAGTTAGCTCAGTGGTAGAGCGTCGGCCTGGTGTGCAGGAGTCCTGGGTTTGATTCCCGGCCAGGGAACACAGGATAAGCACCCATCTGTTTCTCCACCCCTCCCCCTCTCCTTCCTCTCTGTCTCTCTCTTCCCCTCCCGCAGCCAAGGCTCCATTGGAGCAAAGTTGGCCCAGGCGCTGAGGATGGCTTTGTGGCCTCTGCCTCAGGCTCTAGAATGGCTCTGGTTGCAACAGAGTGACCCCCAGATGGGCAGAGCATCGCCCCCTGGTTGGCATGCCGGGTGATCCTGGGAGCATGGGGAGTCTGTCTGACTGCCTCCCCATTTCCAACTTCAGAAAAATACAAAAAAAAAGGTAAAAAGAGGGTAATTTTTCTCTATTATTACTTATTCAACTAGTCAAATTTTTTCCTTAGCTAATATGATTGATCCCAAGTTAAATATTTTCCTGTTCCGATCTAATTTATTTCCTGAAAAGTGTCAAAATATGCAGATTCCATTCCTTCAGTCTTCTATCCTTCAAAGTTTTCAAGGCATAACATAGGTGATAAAAAATAATTATGACTGGAGAAATTTGTAAAGTCATTTTACTTCTCTTTCCCTCTACATGGGATATTTTGCTTAACCCAAAGACTGACATAAGTTCTTTAAGAATGAAAGCAAAAGATAATAGCTATTCAGTGGTTTTACAGTATCTTAAAATGTCTCTGTGTTTCAAAACTCAATTTGAGTTAAACTGCAATAACCTATGGATGGTATTGTTTAGGTTTATTCTCACAAAGATTTTGAAACTAATGTCTTGCAATAGCAAACAAAGAGCTCTTTAAGAATAGCTGTGGCATTGATCCTAACCCAAACCATTGCAATATGTTATTGAAATGATTCACAAAAAAATAGATAAACTGTACAACACAACTCTTTTGCATACATACCACGTGCCTTATTATATTAATCTTAGTAAATAGTTTTTCTTTTTAAAAAAAGTTTTTGAGGTATAGCTCACAGATGGAAAAACAGACATAATAACAACTCAATGGAAGTTTATACATGTGTGCAGACCCATACCACCACCCAGATGAGTGGGGAAAATGACTTTCAGAATCTTATAGGCTACTTCATGTTTTCACCTGGCCAGTATGCCCAGATAACCATTATTCTGCCATCAGTATGGATTCTTTTTCTCAAAATTAATTATATATATATGGAATAATTTAGTATTTTGTTCCTGATTTCTTATACTTGTACTGATGTCTATAAAATAAATCTATGTTTTTGCATGTATCATTAGTTAATTCTTTTTTAATACCTTCTTGATTATGGTCTAAATCTATTGTTAAGAAATTTATAAATTACATTATTTCAATACAACAAAGATCTCATTAAGAATAAAAAACTTTGACCTGAGTATATTAATCATGCCCAGTTTAGATCATCATATCACTGTTACCATTATCATAAAATTAAGATAGTATCAAAAAGGGATGTCTATTTTATGAATATACCTGAAATGGCTATTGATTTTCTAATCAAAAAGAATGTCCCATTTTCAGGTTATGATATTTGTATAGTAAAAGAGTTATTAATATTAAGTAGGGTGTTTTGAAATTATTGTCATATTTTCCAGTTTTCAATTAGATTTCCAATGTATTCATATAATGTCATGATTCATAAACTCTTCCTTGTCATTCTTTCCCTTGAAATATCATTGGTAAAAAGTCAACACATAATATTTTATTTATTTATTTATTTATTTTTGTGACAGAGACAGAGAGAGAGATAGATTGGGACAGACAAACAGGAAGGGAGAGAGATGAAAAGCATCAATTCTTTCTTGCAGCACCTTAGTTGTTCATTGATTTCTTTCTCATATGTGCCTTGACCAGGGGACTACAACAAAGCAAGTGACCCCCTGCTCAAGCCAGCGACCTTGGGCTTCAAGCCAGCAACCTTTGGGATCAAGTCAGTGACAATGGGATCATGTCTATGATCCCATGCTCAAGCCACTGACCCCGCACTCAAGTTGGTGACCTTGAAATTTTTAACCTGGGTCCTCTGCATCCCAGTCTGATGCCCTATCTACTGTACCACTGCCTGGTCAGGCAATATATATTTTATTTATTATGAAGCATATTCTCAATGGAAAATTTTAGAAACCTTAAAATGTTAAATGGAAAGTACTAAATTCAGAGGCTCATAATACTCAACAATTAATAATATTTGTTGGGTCTCTGTATTAGAATCACCCATAAACTATGATTAGATTATTTGGGGAACACTTAACAGATAAGGTAACAATCTCAAAGGAGTAGTTATTTTCTAGGCAGAGAAACAAAGCTAAAAGATTATAAATATTTTTTTAAGAGAGGAGTGAGAGAGAGAGACAGAGAGAGAGAGAGAAGGGGGAGGAGCAGGAAGCATCAACTCCCATATGTGCCTTGACCAGGCAAGCCCAAGGTTTCGAACCGGCGACCTCAGTGTTCCAGGTCGACGCTTTATCCCACTGCGCCACCACAGGTCCTAAAAGATTATAGATAAATATAATTGTCCACATGCAAAAGGTCAGGGTAAAGATAGAATTTGATGTCTATATTATATATTTGCAAATAATTTAGTATCAAGTTTAGCCTACAAATAAAAAGAATTTTTGTTAGTTTGTGGATTATATTAGCATCTTACTCTCATAACTCTAGTACAGTTTCTGGTACATAGGTACAAATTAATCCTTAATAACTACTAGTTGAATGAACTGAATTCCTTTTTAGTTCAACTTATAATTACTGTAAAAGGGCAAATGATATCGTTTGTACTTTCTCAAAGGAAGAAGCACCATCAATGTGGACTGTTCAACAAAATTAATTTGAAATGACACTTAAATTATTGAATAAAATATATCTATGTCATTTTGCTAAAGGTTCCAAGTTTAATATATATGTGTCCCTTTAAGTTCCCAACTCAGTTTTACTCCAAGACTTTTGATTACCGATCCCCATGAAGTTACTTATGGGTCATTATCATCAATATTTTTTGCTATTTCCAGTATTGTTTGAAGAAACTGATTGCGTGAATATGGTTAAAACTGAGACCAAAGATGTTATAAATCACTACATTGTTTAAATTCATCAGGAATGTATGTGGAAAATGGGAAATGTCACATTAGAATTTCAAGTGCTCTTGCATAGCCCACCATATCAACAGTACTGTTATTATACCACTTGAGACAGCCTCAAAAGCAATATTGATTTTCATGTTAGAAAACTATTTATTATTGTGTATTACAGTTGCAAAACCCAGTAATAAGTACCATAACATTATTAATGACATGAACTAAGTGCTAGGTAACACAGAGAAGATAATTATTATTTCAGCCCATCGGGTGTGAAGCTTGAACAATGATTGCTTCTTATTTTGTTCACTCACTCACGGTGTACTTGAGTCTCTACACTTTTATTTTTTATCTTTATCTTCAAATTATTCATAAGTTCTTTTTCAAATACTGTGTTTTCTAGAGAGAGCTTGTTCTGGAATCTCTAAATAAGCTACAACTTCTGAATGTTAACATTGTGGGGGAAATCAATATTATTTGTTGATTAGATTATATTAATTCTAAAAATTCTTGGCATGTACTTGGATGGATTTTGAAGGTCATGATATAAGAAAGTGACACTTCCTTCTGAAGGAAGTACCCCCAAATTACTGCACCTACCTGCTGTAACTTTTTATAGCGTAGACACTACTAATATGTCTAAAAAATGAATATTTACTAAATCATGCCTTTACTGTGTTTTACTCTTTTGTTATCAACAATCCTTTGCATGATAGAAATAATATTTGAATGTAAAATAAAAGACTTCTAAAGTCTTTTATTGGGCCTTTATGCATGCAACTTTTTCTACTGTCAAAAAAAATAATAATATGGAAAAGCTTTTGGATAACCTTTGTATATAAAGCAATTCTACCATGTCATCTAAGATATCATCCTAATTGCAACGTTATGACTAATAATGGTGATCATTGGAAAATCCATTATTAACTTTTTAAATTTTATTTTTCTGAGAATCTTAAGTCTTGGAAGTTCTTATACTCTCAATAATATATTTTTATATGTTATAGTCTTAGAATATTTGTTCAAATTAGAAGCAAATCTTAGCCTGACTAGGTGGTGGTGCAGTGGATAGAGCATTGGATTTGGATGTGGAGGACCCAGGTTTGAAACCCTGAGGTTGCCAACTTGAGCACAGGCTTATCAGCTTGAGCGTAGGGTCACTGGCTTGAGCATGGAATCATAAACATGACCCCATGGTCATTGGCTTGTTCCCAAAGGTTTCTGGCTTGAAGCCCAAGTTCGCTGGTTTGAGGCCATGGTTGCTGGCTTGAGCCCAAAGTTGCTGGCTTGAGCAAGTGATCACTCTCTCTGTTGTAGCCCCCTGGTCAAGGCATATAGAGAAAGCAAACAATAAACAACTAAGGTGCTGCAACAAAGAATTGATGGTTCTCATCAATTCTTTTTCAAAAAGAACAAAATACCACTTCCTCAAATAACCACTCAGAATGTCACTTGATCTGAATATGCATGAAGAAAATAACTATTCATATTTACCTTATATATAGTACATATACACAATGGAATACTATACAGCCATGAAAAAGGAGGAAATCTTACCTCTTGCGATGGCATGGATGAACCTGGAGATTATTATGCTAAGTGAAAGAAATCAGGCAGTAAAAGACAAATATCATATGATCTCACTTATACATGGAATCTAATGAACAAAGTAAACTGATGAACAGAATAGAAGCAGAGGTGGGGTCACAAGGAGTAGAGGGATAGTTGTCAGATGGAAGGGGGATGAGGAGACAAGATCAGAGAAAGTGAAGGGATTAGTGAAATTATATATACATAACACAGAAATACAGATAATAGGACAGCAAATCCCAGAGGGAAGGAGGGAGGGAGTTAAGAGGAAAGGGGGACATGAGGGTGGGGGCTGAGTGAGTTATATTGAGTGGGACACTTGAATCCATGTTAACACACATTAAAATTAATAAATTTTTTTAAAAATACAAGATTTAACAGAAAGCTTTGAGTTGCAAATGACTCACCTCACACTTGCTTAAAATATAACAATTTATTGGCTAATATATTTGGAAAGTCTAGGAATAGGGAAGACATGCCAAGGGTTAATGAGATCTTTAAGGACACAGTCTATTTCACTGTTGAATTTTTTCTGTTCTCTATCTTTCAGTATTCATCCAGGGTTACATATTATTTCATTTAAAGAGAGAGAGAGAAAGAAAGAAAAAGAGAGAGAAAGACCTTTCTTCAAACTATGAAAGTCATCAGCTTTATGCTAATTGGTACCTAGTATTTAATTTAATTTAATCCCAGTATTTGATGAAATATGATTACTATTTTTGGTTTAGACTTATCAGAGTCCAACACCAGAGCTGTAAAAGAGATTTATCACATTGAAATCTTCTGGCAGCTAACCAATAAGAAGAATACAAAATGCTATTAGGAAGACAATTCCTATCAGATAAAGGATGTTCAAGTGCCAATCATTCTCCATTCCCTTTGAAATGGCTTTTAATATTGCTGCCATCATTTTTTGTCTTGTTTTTATGATAGTAAAAAGTTAGAAAACCAATAAACTTTCAAAGAAAGTCTTTTGCTGGGGCATAAATTATTGGCTAGACACCCCTTAAACTTATTTAATTCAAGAGAAAGAAATACTAGTGATAGATTTCAAGACACAATGTCGTATGCATAATAGAATAATGAATGGACCTGGCATAGGAATAATGAATGTTAACCTCTCTACAACAGTTTCAGTATCACTAAAACAAAGTGACAACAGCAAAATAACCAAAGATAAAAGCATGTGGCAAACCAAAGAAAGAAATGTGAAGGTGGGAGTGGGGAGGAGGAATATGGAACTCTAAATATTTTGAATTCCTTAAACCTAAGACTAGGTCTGCTACTGATATACTTCTCAATTAGAATAAATATCATCAAACAAACTTTTAAGGTATGTTCTATCAAAGCAGCAGATACCTAGAATTATAAGAATCAGTTGAGAGTAGGGTACCAACAGAATATTTTTTTTCTCAACAGAATATCTTTATATCAAAACAATGTATTGGCTTGGGGGGAAAGCAGTGGGTAAAGCATTTATTGTTACATAAACAATACCATGAATGAATGGAGTTAACCAATAACCACCATGTGATTAGATGTTTACTTATATGTCAGAACAATTTGTATTCAATTTGCTTCAATATAGATATTCACATATTGGTATGGACAAGCAGTCACCATTTTACCTCCATGAAACAGGTTAAATAATAAAGTTGACTTTGTTTTTAAGAATAGGCTCAGCTCTATTTCGTTGCAACATTCTTTTTTCTTTTTCTCTCCAAATATTTTATGACACATTTTCTTTTTTTAATTTTTATTTCTTTAATTTTCTCTTTTTGTTATTTACATAATCATCCACAGTCTTAAATGGGCAGCTACAGTCACATGTATATTTAAGTACACATCCACACACATGCCATTAATGCAAACTCCATATAACTCACACACTCATGAGTAGATAAAAAAGAGTTTAAGAGACAAATGAGATTAGTCTATTTTTATAGTATAATTTAAAACTATGTTTTGATGTCTGATAATGCATTTTTATATTTCATATCATAAGCAGAAATAAGTTTCAAATAGAGAATATTATTTGTTGCTGTATAAAGTGGAGAAAGCTAATTTTCCCAGCCTTTTTTTCTTTTTGTAAGGTCTTACTCTTTCTATTTTGAGTAATTTTAATAGCTATCCACATATCTCTTCAAGCATTTTGGAAGAACCTAATAGATTGTGAATTCACAAACATAAAGTCACAAATTATTAAAGCTAGAGGGTACTTTAAATATTTCATCCAATATTTTTACGTTACCAATAAGCAAACTGAGAACTGGGGAGGTAAACTGAGGTACCTGGAGCCTACACAGATAATTAGCTATCAGACAGTTCCCAAAACCATTGCAAATGTTCTGGAATAAGAAAAATGCTGTTTGTGAAAAAATATAAATCAAAGTCAGCTGGAGCTATCACTAGATATCCAAAAAATCCGATATATGATCTCTCTTTTTCTAAATTTTTAAAAAATTTTTCAATTACAGTTGACACACAACCTTAGGCTTTAAGCTAACAGACATGGGGCCTTGTCTATGATCCCACACTCAAGCTGGTGACTCCATGCTCAAGCTAGTAAGCCTGTGCTCAAGCCAGCAACCTCAAGGTCCCATGCATTCCTCTGCCCCTGTCTGTCTCTCTATCCCCACTTTCCTTTTGGAAGACAAGCCAGCCCTCTCAGCACACCTCATTCCCAGGTCCCCAGGCAAGTGGCTGTGAGTGATATTTTCTGCACTTCTCCTTGTAATGAGAGCCCTTCTGAGTTTCAGCCTCACCCCCCTCTTAGCTCCTGGAAGCAGGGGAGCTCCCACCATGCCCCACACTCCCTACCAGGAGGCTCAGTGTGTCTTCTTTGCTCCTTGATTTTTGAGACCTGTTCTTGTAGTCCAGAGTTGGTTTTTCATGCTGATTGTTCCTAAATTAATTTGCAATCCAGTTTGGTGGTGTGATCTGGGAGTCTGTGCGTCTGCCTACTCCACTGCCATCTTAGTATCCCTCTAAGATGATAAGAATGAATTCATTGTGTAAGAACTACTGATCATTCTTTACTATTTTCCTAGGAATTATCTAGAGAACACTCCCTTCATCAAGGCTATAATGAATTAATTTCTATAGAGAGTTCCAACTTCTTTGTAAAGCTCTTTGGAGATTGTGCAAGTCAAGAAAAACAGTGAGGACTGCTGCCTTTTAAATAGAATATTGGAGTAGTAGTGTCTAAATACCATCATTTAACTGGCAAAGAAAAGGCAGTCATGGTTACCAAAATTGGTAGTAAAGTCCAAGGTGTGATTAGAATGTTTGACTCACAGAGATCTTTGTCAGTGGCTAACTGAACATGGGATTCCTAAATCTAAAATAGATCAGCTATTTAATAATGACCTACTTGAATTATAAAAGAAAAAAATCCCTAGGTCTTGTAAAAAGAAGTCATGACTATGGTGGCAGATATGGAAATTATGCATGGGCTTAGTACTTTGAACCCCTACTTTACACAGCCTAATCTCACTAAGATCATTGTTGAATGACTTATCAATCAACAGAAGAAAATAACACTGTGCCTTCAATATGGTAATAATCCCCATAGGAAGCAGCCAACTTTCCAGCAGCCAGTTGATTAGATTAGACTGTTCATCATGGAATGTGCAGTGCTTTGTTCTCACTAGAACAGACCCTCAGTGTGGATATGAATTTGCCTTTTCTAACTGAAATATTCCACCAAAATCACCATCCATGGATTTGTGCAATGCCTTGTACATAATCACAGTATTCCACAAAGTCATGCCATCCAATTCAGCATTATTTCTTCTCTATAAACACATGTAACAACAATTTAAAAAGTTCATCAATAAACTCATGCTCAAGGATTTCATTAGTCTTTGTCATATTTCCTATCACCTTACAGTTTCTTAAAGGCTCTTATAAAATGCCACTTATGCGGCAACATCAGAGGACTGTGGTGAAGACCACAAGTATGTGGTATATACTCTTAATCAGAAAACAATATATAGTAATACCTCTCCTATATATATCTAAGATTCATGTCTGATAATAGAGATGTGAAAATGGTCATGGCTTTCCTCACTGTTAGTTTTAGTGATCCACTAGCAAAACACTCACTTTCTGTCCCTATGACTATGTGTTTCTTGTGTAGAGATACTAAGAAAATGATACATCCACCATGGGTTACAACAATGTTTTTACTAAGCTGGAATTTGAGACTGCCAAATGGCCACTTCGTAATTTTCCTATCAGTGAACATATAGGTAAAAAAGGGGGGAGGGCTTAATGTATTGGTTCAGATGACTGACCTTGACTAATAAGAGAAAATTATGTTCTTTCTGTATAGTTGAGAAAAGAACTATGTCTGGAATATAGAAGATGCCCTGAGAAGCTTCTTAGTATTCTTATGCCCTTAGATTTAATTAAATGGAAAATTACAATAACTCACACAAATAGTCATGATATTTATAAACAAGAAAGAGAATATGAAATGGTTAGTAGAAAGATATATGAATATCAGTTGAAATCACATGATTATTTGTGGCAACATGACTATAATAGTTATTTGTATTTAGTCAGTATTTTGATATATATATAATTATGCATGATTTTAACCAATTATTTTACTTTCTTTCATTCTCTTACCATATGACATAATATGCTTATGTTATTTAAATTACAAGATTTCAAAATTGTGTATGACTCAGCTAGAGCTGGAATAAACATCAGCCAAAGTTGGAATAAGTTGATTCATAGTGCTTTGTATCTTTTTTGAGAGAATTAATATATTTTCAGTTATACCAGAAATATTTGCATCATGTTAGCAAAAAAATATGTATTGTCTTTAATTGGAAGTTAAGCATTCTTAAAATAAATTTTACAATTACTGGTTTGTGGTGGCTTTGTACTGTGCCTACTTGTTAACTATTCTTAAATTTCCTTCTCTGGTGTTTTCAAGTTAAAATGATCCACAAGAGAAAACTGCATGAAATTTAGAAGACAAAAGTATAGCACCAGGTCTTGCTGATACCTGCATATGGTATTATTCACCTGCTGCTATACATTGTTGCTGTAAGACAGCAGTCAGATAAGCAGCTCCTCCAGATAGTGCACTATCTTCTTCAGATTATCTGACTCATTAGCTAAGAGAATGTGCAGCTGCATGATGATGATACTCAGTTTATAAAGTTTGAAGAATGGAAAAGACATATAATTTCCAGTTTATGCTCATAAATTATAATTTTTTCTCATGGGTTTCCTTTTAAGTTTGCTTTTTCTCACTTTACCTCCAGCTTTTATTTCCAACTGCCAACACTACTGATGTATAGTGACTTTGTGCCCCCTCTGCATAAAGAAAAATTGCCTTATATGAACTTTTTACTTCTTCCCATGATTAAATTATGTTTAGTAAAAATTAAAATAAAGCCTGACCAGGTGGTGGCGCAGTGGATATAACATTGGACTGGGATGCAGAGGACCCAGGTTTGAAACCCCGAGGTCTCCAGCTTGAGTGCAGGCTCATCTGGTTTGAGCAAAGCTCACCAGCTTGGACCCAAGGTTGCTGGTTTGAGCAAGGGGTTACTCGGTCTGCTGAAGGTTCATGGTCATCGCACATATGAGAGGGCAATCAATGAACAACTAAGGTGTCGCAACGAAAAACTAATAATTGATGCTTCTCATCCCTCTCTGTTCCTGTCTGTCTGTCCCTATCTATCCCTCTCTCTGATTCTCTCTCTGTCTCTGTAAATAAATAAATAAATAAATAAATAAATAAATAAATGAATGAATAAATAAATAAATAAATACTTTATCCCAGATTTTTTATAATGCTTCTGCTCCTTAATATAATTATTTTATCAATATTATATATCTTGGTAGAGTACTTCTGGTATTTCTACTAAAATCAGAAGAAAAAATTCGAGGCTTCAAAAGAAAATTGAATAAGAAGCATACATACATAAAAGAAAGAGTTAAATAATCATTATTTGCAAATGTTATGATTGTCTCTATGAAAATGTAAAAAAATAGTCTGAACAATTCTAAACAACTACAGGGGTCCTCGGGTTACAACATAGCTTCATTCCTACTATAGTAACGTACCTCGAATTTTGGTGTAAATCAAAACACACCTTAACCTAAGTTACTTACCTATTCTAACACAGTTTTAAAATCATAATCTAGAACATAAGAACACAACTAACCCACAGAAAATGGAAAAAGAATTAAATATACACTACTGCAGTAACATAAAGAATGACAAAAATTAGTACAAAAACAGTCCTTACCTTTATTCCAAACTAATTCACCCACGTAGTCTGTAAGTACAATGCTAATGGCATAAGCTGAAAGACTCATGTCTCAACTTTTCTAAGTTTTTATGGTAGTGAGCATAGTAAAGTCAAAATGTTATATATTTAGACTGCCATAACTCGAAGAAACCCTATATTAGAACTAATAAGAATTTATGAATATTTTTACATAAATCCAATATATTAAAATTAGTGCTTTCATATAAACTATCACATTAGCTATATAGTTAATATAGAGAGGTGAGGCTAACATTGCAGAGTAGGAAAATCTTGGGCTTATCTCCTCCCACAAAGATGACACAACTATAGGCACATATGGAGAAACTATCTCTGAAAACAACCTGAAGACTAACAGAGCAGATTCTCCACAACTGAACATATTAAAAAATAAAATCTAACACCTGGCCTATGGTGGCACAGTGGATAAATCGTGGATGGACCTAGAATGTTGAGTTTGCCAGTACTAAACCTTGGGCATGCCTGGTCAAGGCACATATCGGAGGCAACAATGAGTTGATGCCTCCACTCCTCCCCACTCCTTTCTTTCTCTCTTATCTCTAAAATTAATATTTAAAATCTTTTAAAAATAAAGGCCATAAAAATAAAAATGATATTTCAAGTAGGTCATGTTGAAGCAGGTAAGAGAGACAGTGGTTCTGAGTTACATGATCAAAAGGGATATCACAAACATGGAAATTACTTCTTGAAGATCAAAGCAATTGATACTAGCATTGGTCTTCCCAGTCCAAGAAAACTACACCAAAAGGAACCCACAATATATCTGGTTGAGAGAACCAGCAAGGCTTACATCAAAAGAACAGAGATGTGAAGAACTGTCAGTTTTCCCTTAAAGGGTTCATACACAGTATCACAAGGTCACAACACGGAGAAAGCAGTTTGAATGTCACCTGGATTATACACGAAGAAGGTATATTAACTAATTTTTAAAGAGTGTATAAGAAAGTTTTGGAGGAAGCTATCTCTGGGGAAAGAAGCACTAGCAGGTGCCATTCATTATTTGCTTTGTTTGCTTTCTTTCTGCACAATCAGCCCATGTTGGTGGGCACCAAATCTGATACTCTTCCTTACTTTGATAACTGTTGACCCTGCCTAGTGTTCCCCTGAAAACTTGCTCTGAGAAAACACCCTCGAAAGCTGTATCACATCCCCCAGAACCTAGTAGGCACCTCAAAGGACCTCCAAAGAAGGAACTTGACCCTCAGCTTCCTGTTGTGGCCCCAGAAGGACTCCAAAGCAGCACTCCCCTTCCTGAAGTCTAAATGGCCTCCAAAGCTGTGGCCCACCCCTGATAACCTGGTGAATGGCCCCAGAGGCTTTGAATCCCCACAAATTAGTGTCCCCTAACACCTTGTGAGTGGGTCTGCTAGGCTTTTAAAGTGGCATAATGCCCCTGTACTTCTGATGGGCTTTCTCAGGAGCCTCCTAAAAGCTGTTCCCCACTGGTTAGCACCTCATGGATGGCAACTAAGAGCTTGTTCTTTGAAAAAATGTTAAATAAAATTAATAAAAGTTTAACCTGACATCAAGAGAAAAAGAGGCCACAAGTAAATAAAATTACAAATGAAAGAAGAACAGTTGTAACCAACACCATGGAAATATACAGAATTATAAGAAAATGAAACAAAAAAAAATTGCCTACAAATTGAACAATTCAAAAGAAAAATTCTTAGAAACATACAATCTTCTGAGACTGAATCAGAAAAGAACAGAATACCTGATTAAATAGATTACTACTAAGAAAACTGAATGGGTTTTAAAAAAAAACAGAAAACAAAAACAACTCCCAACAAACATAAGTCCAGGACCAGAGAGTTTCACAGGTAAATTCTACCAAAAATTTAAAGAATTAATACTTGTCCTTTTTAAATTATCCCAACAAACAGAAGACAAAAGAATGCATTCAAGCTTACTCTACATGGTCACCATTACTCTGATACCAAAATAAGAAAAATGACACTAAAAAAAGGGGAGGAAGACATTTTGAGGTCAGTAAACTTGATAAACATAGATGCAAAAATTTTCAGAAAAATTAGAAAAATAAATTCAACAATGCATTAGAAGTATCATACACCATGACTAAGTGGACTTATTCCAAGATTGGAAAATGGTTAAATATTCCTAAATAAATCTACATGGTATACCACATCAACAAAACTGAAGATAAGAGTCATCTGACCATCTCAATAGATGCAGAAAAAGCATTTGAAAAAATTTAGTATCCATTAATATTGAAAACACTCAGGGAATTGTATGTAGAAAAGTAACATATCTTACTTTAATAAAGGTCATACATGATAAACCCACAGCTAAAATCATACTCAGTGGTATAAAGCTAAAAGCTTTTTCTCTAAGATCAAGAACAAGACAAGGATAGTCATTCTTGCCACTTTTATTTAACATGATATTGAAAGTATTAGACATAGCAATCAGACAAGAAAAAGAAAAGGTATGGATTAAGAGAGGAAGTAAATTATATTTGCCAATGACATGATAGTATATATAAAACAACACTCTACCAAAAACTATTAGAACTAATGTAAAGAAATTGGTTGTATTTTTATACACTAATAATAAACTATCAGGAAGGGAAATAAAAATTTTTATTTACACGGAATATATTACCTATATATAAATTTAATTAAAGTGATGACAAACCTGTAATCTGACAACTATAAAATATTGATGAAAAAATTAAGTATAACATATATAAATAGAAAAATATACCACACTCTTCATTAATTAGAAGAACTAATACCATTAAAATATCTATATTACTCAAAGCAATCAACAGATTCAATGAAATCTCTATCAAAATACTAATGGCATTTTTCAGTGAACTAGAACAAGTGATCTTAACATTTGCATGGAACTACAGAAACACCAAGTAGTTATTGTAATCTTGAGAAAGAAGAACAAAGTTGGACATAGCATGTTCCTTGATTTTAAACTATATTACAAAGCTATAATAAGCAAAATTGTATGGTACTGGCATAAAAACAAAAACATAAATAAATTAAAACAGAGCACAAAACCGAGAAATGAATTTACAGTAATATGGTTAATTAATCTCTGATAAAGGAATTAAGAATAGACAGTGTGGAAAAGACAGTCTCTTTAAGAAGTGGTGTTGGGACTACTGGACAACTACATGCAAATAAAAAAAAACTGAACCACAATCTTGTGCTATTTTCAAAATTAAATTCAAAATGGATAAAATCTGTGTGTATAAAATTTGAAACCATAAAACTCTTAGAAGAAAACATTGACAGTAAACTCATTGACATCCACCTCAGCAATATTTTTTTTGGATATGTCTTCCCAGTCAAAGGAAACAAAAGCAAAAATAAACAAATATAAGTATATAAAAATAAATAATTTTCGTATAGTGAAAGAAACAATCAACCAAACAAAAAATCAACCCACTTAATGGGAGAACAATATTTACAAATGACACATCTGATAAAGAGTTAATATACAAAATATAAAAAAGCTCATACAACTCAACATCAAAACAACAACAAATGATTAGATTTTAAAAATGGGTAGAACTCCTGAATAGACACTTTTTCCAAGGAAGATATGCATATGGCCAATAGCTACATGCAAAGCTACTCAGCATCACTAATCTTCATGGAAATGCAATTGAAAACCACAATGAGATATTACCTGACATCTGTCAGGTTGGCTACTATAAAAAGAACAGTGTTGGGGAAAATGTAGAGGAAAGAAAACATGTATGCTCTGTTGGTGGAATTGTAAATTGAAACAGCCACTAAGAAAACAGTATGGCGGTTTCTCAAAAAATTAAAAGAATTCTCTTATGACTCAGCAATTCTATTTTTGGGTAATTATCCATAGAAAATGAACACTTATTTAAAAAAACATACATGCACCCTTATATTTATTGCAAAGTTATTTATAATACCCAATACAATATATGAAATCAACTTATTCCTTAATACATGAACAAATAAAGATGTGATAATGAAAAAACATTAGAGTTTGTTAAAGATTTAGGGAAGGAAATATGTTTGACTAGGAGCAACACAGGGAATATTTTAGTGCTGTGAAATTATTTTTTAGAGTATTTAATGCTAAACACATTGCTCTATACATGTATTAAAGACATCGAATTGTACAGCAAAATTAATGAACATATGTTTTTTTTCTTCAATTTTGTCCTTTTGGAGGAAGGTATGAAGGGAATAAATGGTGACTGACAAAGACTTGACTTGGGGGAGTGAACATACAGTACAGTGTACAGAGATGTGTTGTGGAGTTGGGAACATGAAACCTGTATGATTTTATTAACTAATTCCACCCTAATAAATTCAATTTAAAAAAAAAAGAGGCCTTAGCCGGTTTCTCAGTGCATAGAGCATTGGCCTGGTAAATGGACATCTGGGTTAGATTCCTGGTCAGGGCACACAGGAGAAACAACCATTTGCTTTTTCCCCTCCTCTCTCCCTTCTTTACTTCTTCCCCTCCCACAGCCAGTGGCTGGATAGGTTCAAGGATGGCCCTGGGTGCTGAGGACAGCTGTGTTGGGACCTTGTCAGCCTCAGGTGCTGTTTGGATCTCAAGTATTGGTCCTAGATGGGGTTGCCAGGTGGCATCCGGTTTGGGCACATGCAGTAGTCTACCTCACTATCTCCCCTTCTCTCACCAAAACAAAACAAAAAAATGAAAAAAATATAAACATAAATAAATTAATATGTTAAAAATCTACTGAGAAGTTATGGGTACCCAAGATGGAACACAGACTGTGACAACACTATCTAGACATTGCTAGTGTAAGGCATAACCTCTCAGAAAATGGTGGGATAAAAGTGGTACTGATCTAAATAACTGTAGAAATGATGAGTTTATAAGACTAAAAATGAAAGGAACTGTACATAAGCAATTCATAAAGTTGGTAAAGGTACAAATTTACAATTCTGAAACTCTGATCCATGGCACTGTTTAGAAATGGAGGGTTATAGATAAGCTAGAATCAACCCTTTAGTACTGGATTAGAATTGAAGATATGAGATAGATGAATATGAACTCATCTAATATTTTATCTTAATATAGATACAAATTAATATATGAAACAAATATATACACATACACATATGCATACATATACATGCATGCATATATAGTATGCGTACACATGTATGTATACTGAGGTACAGAATGTACAAGATGATCTTAGAGCATCTTTTTTTCTTGTGACAGAGACAGAGAGAGAGAGACAGAGAGATGGACAGATAGGGATAGACAGGCAGCAAGGGAGAGAGATGAAAAGCATTAATTCTTCGTTGTGGCTCCTTAGTCTCTTTAGTTGTTCATTGATTGCTTTTTCGTATGTGCCTTGACCTGGGGGCTGCAGCAGAGTGACTGACCCTTTGCTCAGGCTAGCGACCTTGGGCTCAAGCTAGCAAACATGGGATCATGTCTATGATCCCAGGTTCAAGCCAGCAACCTTGTGCTCAAGCCAGATGAGCCTGCACTCAAGCTGGTGACCTCAGGTTTCGAACCTGGGTCCTCTGTGTACCAGTCTGGTGCTCTATCCACTCGGCCACCACCTGGTCAGGCTGATCCTGGAGTATCTTGTAGAGCTAACAAGTAAGAAAAAGCCCCCCCCCAAATACTACAATGGTAAAGGTATGTTAGAGACAAAGGAGTCAACTGAAAGAGCACATAATAGCCAAACATGAACAATTTGGAAAAAAGGCTTGTTATACTATACTTTCTACATAATTTCATCTAATCTGTCTCTGTATTTAATTTTTTGTTAGTTGATTCTGTTATGTACAATTTTTTTACATGCTGTAAATTATCAAGCTTTTTCTTAATAGGGTTCAAGATGTTTAAATGCCTTCCTTATCATAAAGTTATAAATATATTCTCATATTTTATTATAATGCTTTTATGACTTTATTTATAGAGTTTAACTCATTTAGAATTTTTTTAATGATGTGAAGTAGGAGTGAGGTACTAAAAGGCAGGGAGGACCTTGGAATGATTGCAGAAATTAAAGAAACCCAGTATGCCTGGAACATTGTAAATTGAGGAAATAGGTGAGAGATGAAGTTAGAGCAGTAGATCGGAGTGAAATCAAGAGGCCTTGTATCATATGAATTTGTTTGCATATTAATATTTTAGAAACTATATATTGCTATATTCCTTCATGCACCTGAAATTATGTGGGATAAAAGAACTCATAGATCAGTAAAAATAAGAGAGAAGCAATTATTTTGATCATTTAGTCTACAGAGAAGCTGCCTCCTATACACCTTATGCAATGATAGAATCGAGATTGAGATAAGGTAAGGAATATTTTTGTAAACTTCATATGTAATCCTGATAAAGGCAAAATAGAGAGAATCTCTGATTTAGTGTCTTTTTCAGCTTATACTTCCTTTTTTTTCATGAACATTCCCATGATTTCTTAAAGTGTTTACCAGATGCCAACACAGCAGGGTAGGAGATACAATACACTGAGTGGCAGGGATATTCATTTGCCTTAAGAGTATGCAGTTAGAAGAGAAAACGGAAGCCACTAAAAGATACCTAAATGCTATAAGTTCCTTTCCAGAACTTGGAAATATCCTGAAAGAGGCATATAAGTAAGTATATAATTATTTTAGTATATAAAATCACTTCACATTTGTTCAAAAAGCAATTAAAAACAACGTGTATAGGATGCAACTTAGAAAATCATTTTAAAAAATAAATTCTTCCAGTTAGTGATTGTTTCCATATGATCTAAATTTGTTTTCTGTATAATAGAAAAATAATCATATGCTGTTATTTGTTTTTTTAATTATAAAACTTTTGATCAAAGTTTACTTTGTGTGGATGGAGCTATGAATAAAACAATTCCAGAGAAATACATATGGTGAGAAAGCAAACCTTTCACAACAGAAGGCCTCAGCCATTTTGTGAGCCTATGGCCTTCATGCTAAGTCCTGAACTTTTTCTCCCCTTACTTAATTTTGCTTGTACCTTGGTGACTATTGTACAAAATGATCCATACACTTGAACTTTTTTATTTAATTGCCATGGAAATTTGATAATTTCATCCTAAAGGAGAGTTGAGTAAAACTCAGGAAGAGCTCCAATTACTGAAAACTGGAAAAAATTAATCTTGATTAAAGCATTTCCCCCATGAAAATAGGACCTCCTGAACTTTGTAAGGGCTGATTATGGGAGGTTGTTCTTTGGGGAATGCATAACTGTACTTATTCTAGGATTTTCCAGGAATATCAAAGTAAAATAGTGGAGACATCAAAAAAGACTTTTAAAGGTGTAATTTAGTGGAATGCTGGCAGCAACTTAGTCCAGTTCCTCTCTAAAATGAAGTGCCAAGATATGCAAACTACTTTCCAAAAGCATGATGGCTATAAGGAATGCCTGTCAGCTGTCATCACCAATAAGGTTTTCCTTGTGAAAAAAAAAATGAATCTGGAGGATCACAGGAGATTTATTGTTCACTTAAAATAAGCACAGCATATATTCATCACTAAGAGTCTCATTGGTTTCTTTGCTCTACTTAATACTTTTAAACATAAGAACTGGGAGAAATTTGCAAAGATTAGATTTCTAGCAAATTCTGCTTCATGACTAATCATCTTTATTACATAAATCAGTAGCTTCAAATTAATCCAATATTTTAAATTTATTGCTTTCCATGTGACACAAAAATGTTAATCTATTGTAGTTCTCAATTCTGAAATGACCCGAATTCATTTCATTTGATTGAAAATGTCTCCTCATTGCTTTATAGGGTAATGTAACTACAGAAAAATAAACATTTGTAGTCTGGAGTTATTTTAAACCATTCTTCCATAGTTAAAACCTGTATTTGCATTGCATTCTTTAATTTCAGCATCTGGCATGAGTGACAGGAAAATTTTCTATCTCAATATTAATTATATCACTTTCCACCATGTATTTTCCAGAAAATTGAAAGCTCTACACCACTCTCATCAAGCATAACTAATAAAAGTAAATATCAATTTGTTTATTATAAACATCTGGTATACAAAGTACAGACACTATAATACTATTTTAGTATCCTCAATAAATTAAAAGTATTCTTGTGTAAATTCATTCTTGGTGGGCAATATGTGGTCAGGAGTGGCAGTACAACCCAAGGTGTTCTTTAACATTGTCATTTGCCATGGAAGATTTCTAAAAGATTTTGAAAGTTACTTTGGAACATGCAACTAATAGTGTACACAGTGTTCCTAAAGCAAGGAGTAATTCTGTATTTGAACCAAGGATGATCATATTGGACAGAGAATTTATGAAGACTCTAGGAGTGTGTTTCTTCTACCATGTCATATCAGAAAGCCTGCACCTCTCCAGGACAACAAAAATAAAGCTCAGTTTCATAGAAGCTTAGATTTGGAAAGGACTGTAAAAGTGGAATTCACCTTCCTATTTTTTATGACAATTCTAATGGATGGTAATAGATCTATGTGAACATTACCCCAAAGAATAAGTCATTCCATAAATCAATTAATTTGATTGGATGGCATTTTTATTCAGATACTCCTCTTGAACTGGAACTAAATTTGTTTCCTGGTAACTTTCACCCAATTAATCCTAATGTTTACACCCAAGACAACCCTCTTTCCTCTTCCACATAACAATTCTTCAAATGTTTAGAGTTAATTATTTTGTCCCTAAAAAATTATTTTTTCTCCAGTTTATGTAGCTCTGGTTCTTTGAAACTTTTCTCACACGATTTTACTTCCAGGCAACTTATGATCCTAATCACCCCCTAATATGCACTTATTTCTCAATACCCCTTTTAAAACATGGCCTAAGAATGGATTACTTGTCTCTAAATGTGAAGAGTACATTATGGATTTTTCAGTCAATAAATTTCTATGTCAAACTGAACTCTCAAATTATCATCCTATTCTACTTTATATGACCAGTTATTAAGTGACATTGTTTCTTCCACTCACATGGTATGGAATAATGTTAACTTAGTCAAAAAACAAGTAGCTCAAACCTTCTGTCTTTACAGATAAAACAGCTGAAGTCAAAGAGGATATGAGAAAAGCAGAAAACCTTCAATCTTCTCACTTCATGGGGTAAGAGTATACACAGAAAACAATAATTCAGAGAATGAGGCCAACTTCAGACAGTTTCTGAGAACTACATAATTCCAGCATATATATAAAAAAAATTTATTTCTCTTAAATGTTCCGTAGTCACTAGGAGTTTGGAAGAATATGTTATATTTGGATACAAAGGTAACCTAGGTTGTGGGAATAGCAAAGATGAAGGTAATGAGTGAAGAATGTGCATTGAAAACCCAACTTGGTTGGAGAAAAAGCCTAAATGGAAAAGTCATTGGCAACAGGACCAGAAAAAGAGGTTGAGAACAGATCATGGAAGATCATATCCCCACCTAAAGATTTTGGACAATTACCTATCCTTAGAGAGGCTAATGTTTTCTCAGATCTAAGTCATGAAAAATCTGGCTGTTGGTGAGGAATAATAACAAATCTATATTCTGCTTATCCTTTTCTCTTCATCCAAGTCCCTCATAGACATGCCAAACATAATAGCTTTATTTTTTCTTTACTCCTGCTTTCAAACAGCATCCTGAGATCGGTTTTGCACTATTAGAGAAATAAATGGGCCAAGTTAAATACCAGGAAAAGTGAGGCAGATCATATTTATCTGATAAGTTTATATATATTCTATAAACCATTGACTTTTAGAACAGAAAAAGAACACATAGAGATAGAATAGAGGAGGGAAACAAAACCCACAGATGGCAGTGACAATTTCAAATTACACTGCTGCTATTTGAGGCGGAAAAAGAGAGAAGATATCTGGGCTCAGCACTCTCAGAACTACAAAAAACTGCCTATTTTTGATGCAGACATTTGGTAATGACAAAAATAAGGCTAAAGAACTAATATTTTTAGTTTTCTTTTTGATATGGCAATCTAAAATATATCATACTGTGGGACTGAATATGTAACTAATGGTAACACACTATATTAAGTTTACATAGGTGTGATATCATAGTGTGTACAATTCTGAATTACTATGGAGAACTAGAATAAGGTATTTGCTTCTATTTTTTTGAGGAAGGGGTGTTCATTTTTTTACGTGAGATTTTTAAATTTATATTAATTTTAATTTATTGTGTTAACATAGATTCAAGTGTCACACTCAATATAACTCCCTCAGCCCCACCCCATGTTTGCTATTACCCCCCTTTTTACCCCCCCTGGGATTTGCTATCCTGTTATCTGTATCTATGTGTTATGTATATATGTGTTCGCTAATCCTTCACCTTCTCTAATTGGGTCCCCTCATTCCCCTTTTCTCTGACTGCTGTCCCTCTGCTCCCTGTGACTCCATCTCTGCCTCTATTCTGTTCCTCAATTCACTTTGTTCATTAGATTCCACATATAAGTAAGATCATATGATATTTGTCTTTCTCTGCCTGGCTTATTTTGCTTAGCATAATAATCTCCAAGTCCATCCATGGCATCCTTCTTTTTCACAGCCACGTAATATTCCATTGTGTATATATACCACTGCTTTTTTATCTACTCATCTACTGACAGACACGGGCTATTTCTAGATCTTGGCTATTGTAAACAATGCTGCCATAAACATGGGAGTGCATATCTTCTTTTGAATTAGTGATTTGGTATTCTTAGGATATATTCCTAAAGGTGGGATAGTTGAGTCCTAAGGCAGTTCTATTTTTAATTTTTGAGGAAACGTCATACTGTTTTCCACAGTGGCTGCACCAGTCTGCATTCCCACCAGCAGTGCAGGAGGGTTCCCTTTTCTCCACATCCTCGCCAGTACTTATTCTGTGTTGATTTGTTAATGAGCGCCATTCTGACTGGTGTGAGGTGGTATCTCATTGTGGTTTTAATTTGCATTTCTCTGATGATTAATGATGTTGAACATTTTTTCATATGCTTATTGGCCATCTGTATGTCCTCTTTGGAGAAGAGTTTATTCAGGTCCTTTGCCCATTTTTTAACTGGATTTTTTTGGTGTTGAGTTTTATAAGTTCTTTATAAATTTTGTTATCAACCTCTTATCAGAAGTATTGGCAAATATGTTCTCCAATTGAGTGAGTTGTCTTTTTATTTTGTTCATGGTGTCTTTTACTGTGCAAAAGATATTTGCATCTTTATTGCTTTAGGGATAAGACAGTAAATAGAGGTATAAACATGGCTTTTTTAAATGGAAATAACAAACCATTAAACTGTGCTTAATTACAGCTCAGTATTTTGAGTCTGTTTAAAAAGGTGATTCTGAAGAAGTCCAGGTTATCTTGTCTTTCAATTATGCTGCATACCCATCACCTATGTATCCTGATTTATTGATGTCGCCCCATTAAAAAATAAAATTATTAAAAAAAAATAAAATAAAAAAATAAAAATAGACTCAAATGTGGGAAATAATACACAATAAATCTTTACAATTGCACATTATTGTCAAGAATATAAAGGATCTAATTTTTCTAATCTTAGAATCAATCTTGTTAAAGCCCCAACTCAATACAAGTAATAAAAGTGTAGCCTGATTTCAGCAAAAATAAAAAATAAAAAAATAAAAAAAATAAAAAGGTGACTCTGGAAGGCCATTGTGTTAAGGTATATTTCAACCACTTCTGTTTCTTAAATCAGGGGTAGCTCTGGGGTTGTTTCTGTTTTGGCACAGTTTTGTGCATAAACAACATAGTACTAAAATGAGCTTGTGAAAATAAAACATTATTATAGAACATGGTAACTAGAGAATGGTGATACTATATTATAAGTACACTTTTTTCACATCAATCAATTTATTTCCATTAACCTATCCTTAGTCATCCAGGCAAAAGAGATCAGTCACATTACTTTGCAAGAAGTACATGTTTGTGCTTTAAAGAGATGGTATCTGTTTATCATCTCTATTAGATTTTATTCTATGTGGAATTTCTTGAAAACTAACCATTACTATGAAACATATTAATCATTTTAAGAGAATATTTTACTAGCCTGCTGCCAAATGCATTACATAGATATTTAAAAGTAAAGGCATGTAGAATTCTAGTTAAGCTTGAGTGTTTTTGCTAATTTAAAATAAAAGTTAATAATTACTTGTAAATATAACTTTTCAACTGTTATCTTCACCTTTTAGTCTCTTTATAAATACTCAATGATTTGCCTGACTAGGAAGGAGGTGGCACAGTGGATAGTGTCAAACTGGGACATGGAGGACCCAGGTTTGAATCCTCGAGGTCACCAGCTTGAGTGCGGGTTCATTTGGTTTGAGCATGGGATCATAGATATGATACCATGATCAGTGGCTTGAGCCCAAAGGTCACTGATTTGAGCAAGGGGTTACTCACTCTGCTGTAGCCCTCTGGTCAAAGCACATATGAGAAAAAAATCAATGAACAACTAGGAGCTGCAGCAAAGAAATGATGCTTCTCATTTCTCTTCCTTCTTGTCTGTCTGTCCCTGTCTATCCCTCTCTCTGACTCTCTCTTTGTCTCTGTCAAGAAAATAAGTAAATAAATAAATATTCAATGGTTTCTATCAATGAATTAATGTCCATAATCATGAGTTATATATTTCAGTCTTTCAAAAGCCAGGCAATTTATCTGAAATAAAAAATAAATGATAATATAAAAATAAATTATGCATTTAAAAAGTCTGATGAGCTTAAATGATAATGGTAGAAGCGTTATTATTTATTAGTTGGTAAAAAACTAACATTTAGGAAAAATTAAATCATTCCTAAAATAGAGGCCATCACACTAGATTAGATAATATCAAGTCATTTATTACTATAGTTTGATATACAAATATTGATCTACTTACAACCTATGCAACTTACGACTATTCGACTTTATGACCACAATTGCTAGCCATGACTGCTCTGCATCTGGCAGCACAAGCGTTGCCCAGCTGGGCATAGGACAGTGCAGACCAGCTTCCGGCAGCACTGCCATCTTCGCGTGCACCATTTCAACTGTTATCACTGACTCGGTACAGTAATTTGTGTTTTGTGTCTTGGATAATTTTCATCAAACCCCTCCCAAGATGTCTACCAAGAGGAAATTATATTTGCAAATATTAAACCAGTTGTACTGGTAATGCAGTGTTTTACTTAAACCTGACGAATGTAAAAATAAGAAACAAAATGGTGTAGAGATGATACAAATGGCATAAAATGAACAAAGAAAATTATGATACATAACAATAATGAAAGAAAATTATGATAAAATATGACTTAAAGATTTTCATAACATCATTTCACAGTACTGTACATATAGCCTACTCAACTTACGACCAAATCGCGTTATGACCAGTCTGTTGGAACTACTCATGGTCGTAAGTCGAGCACTAGCTGTAATGTTAAAAATAATTATATAAATTAAGACTTATACGTGATTATATTTACTTTTTTAGTACTATTTAATAAGTCAGTTCTTACCATGATCTTTCCTTTATGGTATAAATGAATCATTTCTATTGTAAGAAAATAGAGCTTCCCTTGCCCATGAACACCTTGATCCAAGATAGAATAAAATTTAATATATATTTTTAGTAGAGCCCTTCCCCTTTTGCACCCTTTAAAGGCTCTCATAAATAATTACTATCTTTATTTCAGACAGCAGTAACAATCCTTTGTATTTCCACATAATTTCAACTTTTCAAAGGACATTTATTTACATATATGTTATCCAAACAATATCAATCTTCTGAGGAAAGACTAATAATATTACCTCCATTTGCCAGATATATGAATTTTACAACCACATAGCAGTTTGATGACTTTGCTCAAGTCATACAGTTAATGAGATAAATAAGTCTGGAAAACAGGTCCGTTCATTTCCGTCTCTTTGTACTTTTCATTCTGTCATCACCCAGCCCTGACCATTGATTATGCTGCTGCTGGTAATGATAACTAAATCAGTCATGATGGGCTACACAATAATTCCCAACCACAGTGACTTAAAATAATGCTTATTTCTCACTCATGTTATATTTCTAGCAGACCAAAAGGGGGTTCTGTTTCTTATTTAATTATTTCAGTGACCAGACTTGCAAAGGTTCCATCATCTTGTAATATCATTACCTGAAAAGCCTAACCTCCTCGGTCCACAGGATAGAGAAACAGAAGAAATGAATAGTTCATATCCACTACTTTAGATTTTAATCCAGAAGTGACACATATCACCTTTACATACAATCTATAGACCAAAACTTGTAATATAACACATTCTCACCTAACTAAAAGGAAACTGGGAAATGTGGAGAAATGTATGGACATTTGGTGAGCTGTAAATGTCCCTGCCATGATAGTAAGTGTCTGTTGAGTTTTTAAGATGTGTCAGGCAGTATGTTAAACATATAGTGTCATTGCCTCATTTGATCTTTATTCTAGTCTTGTACTTCAAATATAACAATTATACTGATGAAAGAACTGAGTTTGAGAATGACAACCTGCAAAAGTTTTACACATGGTAAATGGTAGAACCAAGATTTAAACTCAGATCATACTAATTCTAGAGCCAAATTCAAGTTAATGTATTCAAGTTCAAATGCCTTTCATATCATGAAATCCTTTATTTGAGTGAACTATAGCTTTCACTTATTCCTTCCCACACTTGACTTTAATTTCCACTTTAATTTTTATTTTAAATTCATGAGGCATAAGTGAGAGAAGACAAGTGAATGAATGATAAACAGACTCTTTTAGTTGTATTTTTTCTCCTTTCCCACAATAGTATTATTAGTTCTATTGAAAGACCTATAAGCCAACCAGTAAAGGTATTTAATTGTTTGGGCCTGCTTACTGCTAATCTAATATATAATAGTCATCCCTGTTAGTAAGCTTTAACTGTAAAATAATACCTATTATCTACCTTGTATCTTCTTGCAAGAAGGGCCCAATGATAGTCTTAATAATTTGGGACATGCTTGTTGTAAGATATTTCCTTTTAGAGTTATTTACAAATATGGTCATAAAACTATATTTAACATTAAACAGAAGTCATCTCAGATATATATAAAATGATCATTTTTTACAAAACTGTTAAAATAAAAGTTTTTAGGTAAACCTTTTGCTCTAAAATTCAATTACACTGAAATTCATTTTTTTCCTGAAAATTTCAGATAATTTTATCAGTTGAGATTTAAAAACCTCATGGAACTGGTTAATATGGAATATATTGGTTTAATAGATACATTTTATTAAATAGTATCTGATTAGTATCTCAGAGACCCAGTTAATTTGGAAACTAAAAGCCATCTCCCTCATTTTTCTAATGAGAAGTATGAGAGAAATTATTTATTTACAGTCAGACAGAGACAACACAAAGATAAAAACTTCTAACTTTCAATCTAAACTAATTTAAAATAATAATGATATTTACAAAGGATTGTTTCTGGAAAGTTAAAATTAAATTCTCTTAAAACACTATAAATATTTACATTAGGTAAGGTAACACATGTTTATAACTCATAGCCAAGAATAATTATATTGACTACTTGTCATCAAAAAATAACTAAGTTTCTACTCGAAACAGGTATAGAGAGACAAAAGATATAGAAACATGGTTAGAATATATGTATCATAAATAATGCATTAACTGGGGTTGTAGAAATTTTTATATATATCTTTGTACTATGTTACTTATACAATGAGCATGAGTTCCTTTTTATTATTTTTATATGTATTGAATTTATTGGTGTGATATTGATTAATAAAATTTTATGTTTCAGGTGTACAATTCTATAACACATCATCTGTATATTATATCATATGTTCACCACCCCAAGTCTTCCTCCATCCCTCATTTATCCCCCTTTTATCCTCTTCTAACTCCCCAACCCCCTTTCCCTCCTCTTTTAATCACCATACTGTTGTCTGTGTCTATGAGGGGTGGTTTTTTTTTTTGCTTAATCTCTTCATCTTTTTCTACCCAGCCCTCACAACACCCCTCCACTCTGACAGATGTCAGTCTGTTCTCTGTATCTATGAGTCTGTTTCTATTTTGTTTGGTAGTTTATTTTGTTTATTAGATTCCATATATAAGTGAAATCATATGGCACTTGTCTTTCTCTGACTGGCTTATTTCACTTAGCATAATACTCTCCAGGCCCATCCATGCAAAATAAAAAGTCAAAAGATTTCAAAACATAATAGTAGTTTGTATTTGTTTGAAATGTTTTACCTGATGATTTCAATTATCTTTCCTGACTTCCAAGGATAAAAAGAATAATTTCATACTAAGCCAAAATGTGTTTAATATGTGTCACTTTTCTGTAACACAGCAGTAGAAGATCTAAATTATTGTCTTAGTTGTGTGAACTCAAGCAAGCAGGAAATAATCACACAATTTTTTAAATTTGTCAAATAAGAATAAAAATACTTTCCTTGTATATATCACAGGTTTGTTATGTAAATTACATAATTTAATACATGTGAAAGCTTTTGGAAAAAAATGAAATTTGATTTATAAATTTAAGGTATGATTTTGTGTACCCACATACATAAACTGATATTCCCTTCATATACATCAGTATAAATATTCTAACATTTTTCCTACTCCATGTTTTGCTGTTTTGTTCATTTTATAGAAAGCAGACAAAAGTCAAAAAGTTAGATTACTTGTATTAAGTTCTATAGTAAATGCTAGACAAATTTTAAGAGCTATTCATTGGATTTTGTTTATATGCATATATGTCAGGCACTGTACTAGATATTTTACATGTATGTTATTCTTTCATCCTTGGTCTAACTCTGCAAGGTGGATTTTGTAAAGATGGATAAATAGATAGGTGGATAGATAGATGAATAGATAGTTAGATATAAATATCAGAGATGTTAAGTAAATTGGTCAAGGTCACAAAACTGGTAAGTAGCAGAGCCAGGATTCATATCTAGGTTTGTCAGTCTCCAAAACTCTTTCCTTTATTTTGTGTTATCTTTAAAAGAAACATACTGAAGCAGAGTCCATCTTCTTTTGGCATGCATACATGTTTTACAGATGTTGAAGTGGTACAGAATAGCATTTTTTTAACCCAGTTGCTTTCTCTAACAATATGAATGGTTCTGTTCTGTTGACCTTGTGTTTCTGTACTGAAAACTTATTCTAACTTGCCCTTTCTGTAAGACTAAAATATTTCTGATTGAATTTATTATACTCCAGAAACTTGGGGCCTTGAGTTTAAAGTTTTTACAAGGATAGACTTCTCTGCTGGATTTGATTATCTTATTGACAGCAGTCGATATCCTCATGCATAGGAATGTATTTACTTATAGGCACATAAGTAATTCATTTATAAAATTAAATTATCTGACTAGAGAGATTGTGTGTTTTGATTGTGTAGCTGTTCTTCTGAAACTGACTTACAACTGATAAAAGCCAGATGGAAAGTGGAAACAGTTCATTTCATGACCTTTTAAATGTTTAAGTTTATTAACCCTTGCACTTCCCATTTTTTGAAGTTTAGTGGTAGGGTGGAAACAATTTGTTTAGAGTTTTTAATATGCAAAGTTGTCAGTAAATGCTTATGACATTCTGTACCAGGGGAAAGATTTTTGATTTTAGAAAAGTTTCAAGGACAACACTATGGCTCTTCATTATATTATTGTTTATTATTCCTCATTTTTAAAATAATTTTTCATCAAAAAGATTCTTAACATGTATATTATATTTGCTATTCCCTCTTATGTGGACGAGAGCTGGCTCTTAGTATTTTCAAAGTATTTTACTATATGAACACATATTCATATATTATTTGTTTAAATGTAGCATATAAGTATATTTATTAGTAAAACATTTGTCATTTTTCTTAAATAACTTTTAAAATATCAGTTAATATCATAAGCAATTTTATGCATTATAAAAATCCATGCAGCAGCCCTGGCCAGTTGTCTCAGTGGTAGAGTATCAGCCTGGAATGTAGATGTCCCGATTCAACTCCCAGTCAGGGCACACAGGAGAAGCAACCATCTGCTTCTCCACCCTTCCCCTTCCCCCTTCTCTCTCTCTCTCTCTTTCCCTCCCACAGCTATGGCTCAATTGGTTTGAATGCATTGACTCTGCGCACTGAGGATAGCTCCCTGAAGCCTCCATCTCAAGCACTAAAAATAGTTCAGTTGCAAGAATGGCCCTAGATGGTCAGAGCATCGGCCCCCAAAATAGATTGCCACGTTGATTTCAGTTAGGGCGCATGCAGAAGTCTGTCTCTCTATTTTCCCTCCTATCACTTGGAAAAGAAAAAAAGTATCCATGCAACAACATTCTGAGGTATGTGCTA
This sequence comes from Saccopteryx bilineata, assembly GCF_036850765.1. Lineage (NCBI taxonomy): Eukaryota > Metazoa > Chordata > Mammalia > Chiroptera > Emballonuridae > Saccopteryx > Saccopteryx bilineata. The sequence continues at coordinate 68,113,233 of NC_089502.1, read as the reverse complement.
TTATTACTAGCACTCTCACTTTTCAGACTGAACAAACTGAAACTTGGTGATTTTGACCAACTTTGCTATGATCACAAAACTGAAAAGCAATGGAATGAGTATTTAAACTCAGGCGATCTGACTCCAGAGTATATATTAATAACCAGTAGTCTATATTGTTTATTAATTAAAAAACAGTTTAGCATGATGGTTTGTTAAGCATTATACAAAGAAAACAGGCCTTTTCTCCTTTTTTAATTTTCATTTTTTTACAGAGACAGAGAGTCAGAGAGAGGGGTAGATAGGGACAGACAAGAACAGAGAGAGATGAGAAGCATCAATCATCAGTTTCTTGTTGTGGCACTTTAGTTGTTCATTGATTGCTTTCTCATATGTGCCTTGACCGTGAGGCTACAGCAGACCGAGTAACCCCTTGCTCAAGCCAGTGACCTTGGGTCCAAGCTGGTGAGCCTTGCTCAAACCAAATGAGCCCGAACTCAAGCTGGCGACCTCCGTGTCTCAAACCTGGGTCCTCCGCATCCCAGTCCGATGCTCTATCCACTGTGCCACCACCTGGTCAAGCTCTTTTTATTTTTAATAATGATACCACCACTTCTCCACCCACCTTAAAATAAAACAATAAAGTCATATTACACCTCCTCCTCATTCACTCTTCATGAAGAATCATTTGTCAACATCTCAAAATTCTATCTCTACAATGATTAATTCCATTATCTCTGCTATTATAGTAGCTCAAGCCCTAATCACTTATCACTTCTATTCTATTACTACTTTTCTTTATTTCCAAACATCTCCAAAACTAAACTATGCTACAGCCTGACCAGGTGCTGGTGCAGTGGATAGAGCATCAAACTGGGATGCAGAAGGACCTAGGTTTGAGACCCTGAGGTCGCCAGCTTGAGCACAGGCTCATCTGGCTTGAGCAAAAAGCTCACCAGCTTGAACCCAAGGTCGCTGGCTTGAGCAAGGGGTTACTCGGTCTGCTGAAGGCCCACGGTCAAGGCACATATGAGAAAGCAATCAATGAACAACTAAGGTGTTGCAACGAAAAACTGATGATTGATGCTTCTCACCTCTCTCCATTCCTATCTATCTGTCCCTATCTATGCCTCTATCTGACTCTCTCTCCCCCCCCAAAAAAAAACCACTAAACTATGCTACATATGACTACAAAAAAGCTTCTTAATGTATAATTAAAATTAGGACATTGTTCTTAAATATTTCTACTACTTTCACAATTAAGTCCAAACTAATCAACTTGATATTCAGGGTATTCAATAATCTGGCTTCCATGTTCCTTTCCATGCTTATTTCTTAGCTTTCATACATACATCCAATGTTCCAAACTAAAGAAACTACTCCTAATTCCTTAAGCATAGCTTTTTATTTATTCATACCTTTGTTCAATACTGATCTTTCTATCTGCAATTTTCTTCTTTGTCATTTGTGCCTAGTGGTATTTAACCATTCAAAGAATGTCTCAAAGTATGCTTCATCTATGATTTGTTCCTCAGTCCTCACATACACAGTTTGTATTTATCTGCTTCAATTGAACACTCATCAGATTGTTTTGTACCTTCTTTTGGCTTTTTTAATATTATGGAGAGATTCAGTTATTTCTGTCATTGATTAAATTTATTTTTAGATGATAAAATTCTTATGGTCAAGAAATATTGCTCCTTTATTGGTATAATCTACAAAGACAACACCAAAATCCTTATTAAATACTTAATGTTTATTGAAATGCAGAGAGGGCCACTAATATCTCCTAGGAGTTTACAGTCTCTGCACCAAATTGATTTTGATATTTTGTTCTAAACAATAGAATAATCTAAAGTTAAAATGCAAGAATTTCTCAGAGTATGTCTTGGAGTGGGAAGAATGGTTTCCCAGTATAATATAAGTCGAATAATAAATAATCAGTTGGTTTCTAAGGGATTTCTGGAAAGTACTATCTGTCTGCCACCCTGTTAAAATGGGATGAGTTCACGTATGAAACACAGAGTAATTATGACTCCACCAACCAAACAACAGACTTGCACTTTATCAAGCATGTAAAAAAATATAGATAAAGTAGATCTAGGTTCAGCAAAGCCTATGTCTGGTATAAGATTTGAAAATTACTCCATTCCACAAGCAAGAAAGCTTATATCTTGTTAAGTCCAAAATACAATGGAATCTGATATTAACTTGAAAACTAACTGAAGAGTCAGGGCAATGATTTTGGAAAAGCATTGATATGACAATCTATAGACTTGTGAATGAGAGTTGGTTTATTACCAACTAGTTATTTGAGCCTGAGTCTCCTTATCTTCTCATGAAATGAGGGTATAGGATTAAAATGGTATTTTTTATACATTAATGTTTCATGATTCAAACTGTATATACTAATGCCTATCAATAAGAAGACATATGCAAATTATTGCTAAGAAATGTGTTAAAAACATTTGTAATAATAATAGCTAACATTATGTACAAGGTATTTCCAAAGTGTTTTTACATAAATTGTTTTACTTAATAATCACAATGCACCATAACATTATATTAATACAATCACTCACATTATATGGATGAAGATATAGAAGTAAAGATAGGTTATAAAACTTTACAGCGGCACCACCATAAAAAGTTTTGCAAAACTGAAAACTGACCCATAGAGTTTAACATCAGTCTGCCATCTCAACTATGACCTTATATTGTTTCTCTTGTTATTCTTTCATTTCTTCTCTATATTCTAGACTCACAAACCTTTCCTCAGTAGCTCAGTCAAGTGCCTTGTCAGTTTCTTATGATGTTTGCTCTTCTTAGAAAGATTTTCTCCTAGTTTTCTGACCATCTAATTTTATTTATTACTTAGGTTTTAACATAAATATCATTTTTACTAAGAGGTTTTTTCCCCTAATATCTCAGTATTTATTAGGTAACCCATTGTATACTGTCAAAGGTCACTTGTATTTAACTCCTTTTTAACACATCTCAAAATTATAATAAAAAGTATTATAATTATATTATAATGTATATATATATATTTGTTTTCATTGCCCCCTTTAAAATGTAAGCTTCATGAGCCCAGGAACTTTAATTTGTTCACAGTATCTACTGTACCTAAAATGATATTAAGCACAAAGTAGTTGCTCACCACACTTGTTGAACACAACAGTAAATACACAAATACATGCTTGTTGACACTATATATGTGATGAGAGGAAAAGGTTGATACTGTTTTCATTTGAGGAAAATATTTCTGTAGTAATAATTAACTGGGTTCACAAGTGGACCTGGAACATGTAGAGAGAAAGGGCAAATAAAAAGGTACTAGCCAGACACAATTACTAAACATATCCCCTATATCTCCTAAAATAGGTTCCAAAGTTATACAGAGAATATTGTCTTGAAGGTTTTTCAGCTTACTGAGAACAAAGTGTTGTATAATTTAAATGTAGTTTGTATAAAATATTATATTATTTATATTAGTTTCAGGTAGACATTATAGTGATTTGACATTTTTATAACTTATGATGTGATCACTACACTAAGTCTGATAATCATCTGTCACTGTGAACACTTATAACAATATGTTTAGAAATGAGATACAAGATAGATGCATGTCAGTGAAGAAGGAGGAATAAAAAGGATGTGAGAGATCAAAAATAAAAATAATAATTTCAAAGACAAGAGGACCATTCTGTGATAAGCCACAGACATGGCACTATTTTTTATTTTCCTTTAGTGCAACCTCTACAGATCCTTATAAAACAGTTACTGAGGAAGAAGCAAAAGACATGATTGTCCTTGCCATGTCTCAAGCAAAAAAGTAGTTTCAAGTTCATAGTATTATCAGCTTGGATTTAAATGTAAAATTAATACAGAGTGAACATTTATAATTATTTAAACACATTTGAAATAGAAATTGCATAATAGAGTTTTACATTTATAATTATTGATGAGTACAGTAAACACGTTATATTTTCAAATTAAATTTTTTTCTAAATGCCAGAATATGGTTACAAGTGGAAGAGGAATATAGTTGTTCTTTAATAAAAGTTATTCTGAGGAAAAGTTACTGAAAACAATGACTAAATCAGATAATTAAATTATTAACAACTGTTCAAATATGTAATAATGATTGAGAAAGTAGACACTGAATTTTGGCACACTTTTGTAAATATGTAAAGACAAAACTTCTTAGAATAACCTTATGTTTTATTTCCACTTGAAACCTTACACTAGATTTCAATTTTTTAATTACGTAGCTAGATAGCATTTATAGAATGTTTTATAATTTATAAAATGCTTTGATATATATTGACTAATTTAAAAATACAATAAATTTCCTGGAGCAAGAATGGGCAACATATATTTTCACTCACTGATTTCCTTATCACCAACCATCTGGAAAACTATACATACAAAGTTTACTATTTAAAAGAAAAGTATAGATGTAATCTTTTAAAATATATATATATATCTTATTAATGTTGATAATGAAAATGGTAAGTTTAATAGATGTGTGAAAAAATAGATACTTTTTTTTAATATATGGAGTTATTGGAGCAAGTATAAATTCAAGCAAAATAAACCAAGTTTTATAAGACACTGGAAGACAAATTAAAAAGAAACCAACATGCTCCTACTGATGCTTTCAGGAAAATAGGCAAGACACTGCAAGCAAGACACATAGTTAGAAGACAAGAGGTGATTTTAAATACAGGTTTTTTGGGGTATATACTAATATTTTCATTCACAATCCTAAAATAAATATAGATGATTGTGTTGATCTTAGAATATAAATATAAAATATTTTAGCATATATATTTAGCTATTCTACTTCTTTATTATTCTACCTGAACTAACATAGTGGCAAAACCTCAAAATATGTTTAAAATAATGTCTAAGAGGTGAAATAACTACAAGCACAAAAATCTTGCATTTTATTTTACACTCAAAAAAGTGTAAAATTACACTCAAGTAGGAGAATAGTAACTTAGATATTTGCAAAAATAAAATGACTTAACAAGATTACTGGTCTAATTTTTACTAATAATAACTTATAAAAGCTAAGTTATATTAGATTAATGACTTTAGAATGACAACATATGAGACCCCCTTGGTTTTATCCCTTAAAGTTTCAACAATTTAAATAGATATAACTTAATAAAGAAATACCTTCTTGACACACAAATATTCCTTAGAAATAAGTGCATAGAAATATCTAAAAGTAAGCGACTGGGAGCAATCTGGAGATGTGAGAAGGGAGAAAAACTGAGATGAGCGAGGGGTGAAGGTTTACAACTGGGAGCTCATTGTAGGACTCGTCCTAGTATGGGGAGAAATCAGGTTGTGGCCCACACACTATTCAGCCAGAAGGAGCAAAGGGACTTAATGAACATTCTTGCAGGAGTGGGCAGTATGAGGTGTAGCTAAGCCCAGTGACTGAGGCAGGGACAAAACAGAGAGATACAGCCTCAGTTGTCTGGAAATCAAAATTCAAGACAAAATAAACAAAAGCATATATTTTAACCACCTGATAACCCCTACAGAGCTCACCTCCTTTCACCATTTGTGTCAGATTGTGGAGCACATTGTCTTCAACCTTGAGAACTGGTACTATAGAATCACATTTTCTCTGAGGAATGGGTACAATATGTGACCATTCCCAGGGTTGGGGCACAGAGGTAACCACATAAAGGTCCAAGGAAGATATTACAAGAATGATACAATAACACAAAAGGCTGTCAGATTCCTCCAATACACCCAGAAATCATGCATCAAGCTTACATTGACAGCAGCCTCTGGCTTCAGACAACAGCACTGGCATTTCACAGATCAAGAATCCCATCATTCACAACATTCCAGTTCAGTTATGGTTCCTTGAGACCCAGGTGATCACATCACAAGAAAACACCTTACTACCAGGGAACACCACCCTGCAGAGATTTGAAAAGCTATAGAAGTGCAAAAGATATTTAAAAATAGTATAATTCAACACCACCTAATGGAAAAAATAAGGAGAACCCTTCATATTAATTCATAAGAGAAGTGCCACTCAAACATAGATGCCTAGAAAGAGAAAGAATCCATCAAACACCATAAATGAACAAAATAACAAGTCAGCTTATAATGGAAATTTTAAAATCTTCGAAAACAAATGTAAATACATGGAAATATGTGATATAAATGACAGAGAAGTCAAAAGTGTATATCTGAAAATAAAACTCAACAAGATGCAAAAAACTACAGTCAGGTAGTTTAATGAGTTCAGGAACAAATCATCGAAAAATATAAAAACTTTACCAAAAAGATTAAAGCTTAAAAATAAATAAACAAAAATTATGACAAGAAAACCTCAACAAGCCCTGGCCGTTTGGCTCAGTGGTAGAGCATCGGCCTGGCGTGTAGAAGTCCCTGGTTTGATTCCCGGCCAGGGCACACAGGAGAAGCACCCATTTGCTTCTCCACCCCTCTCCCTCTCCTTCCTCTCTGTCTCTCTCTTCCCCTCCCGCAGCCGAGGCTCCATTGGAGCAAAGATGGCCCGGGCACTGGGGATGGCTCCTTGGCCTCTGCCCCAGGCGCTAGAGTGGCTCTGGTCATGGCAGAATGATGCCCCGGAGGGGCAGAGCATCGCCCCCTGGTGGGCGTGCAGGGTGGATCCCGGTCGGATGCATGCGGGAGTCTGTCTGACTGTCTCTCCTGGTTTCTAGCTTCAGAAAAATACAAAAAAAGAAAAAATATATGTAAAAAAAAATAAAACCACAACAAGAAGGGGAGAGAGGGGATGGAATAAGAAAAGATGAGAGATTAGCCAGATTACATATACTTAACACATAGATACAGACAACAGGGTAGCAATTTCCAGAGGGAAAGGGAAAATGAGGTAGGGGAGGGAGCAAAAAGGCTAAAATGGAAATGGAAAGAATCTTTGCATGGGGCATGGGGAGCATGATGCAGGGAATAAAAGGTGTTATATTGAGTGGGGCATTTGAAACTATGTCAACATAATAAATTAAAATTTTTTTAAAAAGATCAATTCACTAGCATAGGAAATAGTGCTGACTAAATGAAAGAAGGAATAACTGATATCAAAGATAAAAGTCTAACACTGATGCACAACAAAGAACAGAAGACATGGACATAAAAAACGATAAAAGAAAACATAGGTACTAAACTTACAGAACATGGCAGTAGAGAACAATTTATGAATTTGATCCCAAAGGCAAAGGAAGTAATGGCAAAAATAAATGAATAGAACCATATCAAACTAAAAAGCTTTTCTGCAGCAAAAGAAACTGACAACAAAACAAATAAGCAGTCAAAAAATAAGAAATTATATTTGCAACTTACAGCTAATATAAAGGGTTAATGTCCAAATTTTATAAAGAACTCACAAAGCTCAGCAATAATCCAGTTAAAAAATGGAGAAAGGACCTGAACAGACACTTCTCCCAAGAAGACATACAATTGAACAACAGTTATATGAAAAGATGCTCATCTTCACTAGCTATTTGAGAAGTACAAATTAAAACTACAATGAGATACCACTTCACAAGTGTTAGACTGGCTATTATCAATAAGACTGGTAATAACAAGTGTTGGAGAGGCTGTGGAGAAAAAGGAACCCTCACTACTGGTGGGAATGCAAATTAGTACAGACATTATTGAAGAAAGTATGGTGGTTCCTCAAAAAAAAAAAAAAAAAGAACAGAACTACCATATGACCCAGCAATCCCTCTACTGGATATCTACCCCCAAAACTCAAAAACAATTGCGCATAAAGACACATGCACCTCCATGTTCATCACAACATTATTCACAGTGGGCAAAGCATGGAAACTGCCAAATCATTCCTTGGTAGAGGATTGGATAAAGAAGATAAGAAGATGTGGTACATATATACTATGGAATACTACTCAGTCATAAGAAATGATGGCATATTGGCATTTACAACAACATGGATGGACCTGGAGAACATTATACTGAGTGAAATAAGTAAATCAGAAAAACCTAAGAACTATATGATTTCACAAATAGGTGGGATATAAAACTGAAACTTATGAACAAAGATAAAAGTGGAGTGGTTACCAGGGGCAGGGGGCTCTGGGGGAAGGTGTGTAAAGAGAGACAATTATGTGATGACATAGAGTAATTTGACTTTGGGTGCTGGGTACATACCACAATCAACAGTTCAAATGTTATAGAGATATTTATCTGAAACTTATATACTTTGTTGATCAATGTCATCCTGTTAAATTTAATTTTCTAAATCAAAACATGTAAAAATGATATAACTTTACAAGAACTATCTGACACCATCAAAAAAAGCAACATAAGAATAATAGATATATTAGAAAAAGAAGAGAAGGAAAAGGGAACAAAAAGCCTGTTCAAACAAATAGTTGATGAGAACTTTTCAAACTTATGGAAAGAGCTAGATCCTCAAATCCAAGAGGCAAATAGAACACCAAATATCTCAATCCAAAAAGGCTTTCTGCAAGGAACATTGTATTAAAAGTTAATGACAGGCCCTGGCTGGTTGGCTCAGCGGTAGAGCGTCGGCCTGGCGTGCGGAGGACCCAGGTTCGATTCCTGGCCAGGGCACATAGGAGAGGCGCCCATTTGCTTCTCCACCCCCTCTCCTTCCTCTCTGTCTCTCTCTTCCCCTCCCGCAGCCGGGGCTCCATTGGAGCAAAGAAGGCCCGGGCGCTGGGGATGGCTCCTTGGCCTCTGCCCCAGGCGCTAGAGTGGCTCTGGTCACGGCAGAGCATTGCCCCTGTTGAGCGTGCCGGGTGGATCCCGGTCAGGCACATGCAGGAGTCTGTCTGACTGTCTCTACCTGTTTCCAGCTTCAAAAAAAAAAAAGCCCTGGCTGGTTGGCTCAGCGGTAGAGCGTCGGCCTAGCGTGCGGAGGACCTGGGTTCGATTCCCGGCCAGGGCACACAGGAGAAGCGCCCATTTGCTTCTCCACCCCTCCGCCGCGCTTTCCTCTCTGTCTCTCTCGTCCCCTCCCGCAGCCAAGGCTCCATTGGAGCAAAGATGGCCCGGGCGCTGGGGATGGCTCTGTGGCCTCTGCCCCAGGCGCTAGAGTGGCTCTGGTCGCAACATGGCGACGCCGAGCATCCCCCCCTGGTGGGCAGAGCGTCGCCCCTAGTGGGCGTGCCGGGTGGATCCCGGTCGGGCGCATGCGGGAGTCTGTCTGACTGTCTCTCCCTGTTTCCAGCTTCAGAAAAATGAAAAAAAAAAAAAAAGTTAATGCTGTACAGAGAAAGAATTCTCAAGGTAGCTAATTAAAGAAGAAATTAGCCCACAAAGGAAAGCCCCTTAAATAATTATCAGACTTCTCAGCAGAAACTCTACAAGCTAGAAAACAGTGGAACCACATATTCAAACTATTGAGAGAAATCTCCAGTCAAGAATATGTTTTAGATACGAAGGAGAAAAAAAGACTTTTCCAGATATATAGGAGCTGAAGGAATTTATCACCAGAAAATATCCACTATACTAATTATAATTCTAACCCTTAATCATGTTATTAATATATTAAAATAAACTCAACAGTTAAATTTCCTGTTTTTATGTTACCAATCTAGTTCACCATTGAAAAATTCGTGACAAAATATTTATTTTTCTAAACTCAGAAGGAATGCTTAAGTGTATTTACATAAGAAATGTAACATTAAAGTAATGGAGCATAGCCCAGGCCAGTTGGCTTAGCAGTAGAGTGTCAGCCTGGGGTGTGGAAGTCCCTGGTCCAATTCCCGGCCAGAGTACACAGGAGAAGCACTCATCTGCTTCTCCACCCTTCCCCCTTTCCTTCCTCTCTATCTCTCTCTGCCCCTCCCGCAGCCAAGGTTCCATTGGAGCAAAGTTGACCCGGGTGCTGAGGACGGCTCCATGGCCTCCATCTCAGGTGCTAGAATGGCTCTGGCTGCAACTGAGCCACGCCCCAGATGAGCAGAGCATCACCTCCTGGTGGGAATGCCAGGTGGTGGGGATCCAGGTCAGGCACATGCGAGAGTCTCTGACTGCCTCCCAGCTTCTAACTTTGGAAAAATACAATAATAATAATAATAAAATAAAAAAATAATGGAGCATTTAAAACAAAGAAATGGCAAATATATTCTGAAGGTCTATCTACCCTATGTAAGTCTTTGGACATAGTTCAGCATGCCAGATTTTCTACATTTAAAGGAGAACTGACCTTGAAAGCAGCCCAATGGGCAAGTAACTGCTAAGGTCAATGGTGTTTTTTACTGCTCTGAACATTTCTGGAATTTCTTACAAAAGTCTGTTTACATAGAACTCACTGAATCTTCATTTTTTAGAAATAGGTATACTTACCTTTTAATTATTGAAAGTTTTTTTATTAATTTTACTAGGGTGACATCAATAAATCAGGGTACATATGTTCAAAGAAAACATGTCCAGGTTATCTTGTCAATCAGTTATGTTGCTTACTCATCACCCAAAGTCAGATTGTCCTCTGTCACCTTCTATCTAGTTTTCTTTGTGCCCCCCCTCCACCTTTCCCTCTCCCTCTCCCCCTATACCCCGTAACCACCACACTCTTATCAATGTCCCTTAATCTCATTTTTATAACCCACCTATGTATGGAATAATGCAGTTCCTGGTTTTTTCTGATTTACTTATTTCACTTCGTATAATGTTATCAAGATCCCACCATTTTGCTGTGAATGATCTGATGTCATCGTTTCTTATGGCTGAGTAGTATTCCATAGTGTATATGTGACACATCTTCTTTATCCAGTCACCTATTGAAGGGCTTTTTGGTTGTTTCCATGTCCTGGCCACTGTGAAAAATGCTGCAATGAACATGGGGCTGCATGTGTCTTTACGTATCAATGTTTCTGAGTTTGGGGGGTATATACCCAGTAGAGAGATTGCTGGGTCATAAGGTAGTTCTATTTTCAGTTTTTTGAGGAACCACCATACTTTCTTCCATAATAGTTGTACTACTTTACATTCCCATCAACAGTGAATGAGGGTTCCTTTTTCTCCACAGCCTCTCCAACATTTGCTATGACCTGTCCTGTTGATAATAGCTCATCTAACAGGTGTGAGGTGGAATCTCATTGCAGTTTTGATTTGCATTTCTCTAATAACTAATGAAGATGAAGTTTCTCTTGCTGAGCAAAAACTTCTTAGTCTGATGTAGTCACATTCATTAATTTTTGCCTTCACTTCTCTTGCCTTTAGAGTCAAATTCATAAAATGCTCTTTAAAACCAAGGTCCATGAGTTTAGAACCTATGTCTTCTTCTATGTGCTTTATTGTTTCAGGTCTTATATTTAGATCTTTGATCCATTTTGAATTAATTTTAGTACAAGGGGACAAACTGTAGTCCAGTTTCATTCTTTTGCATGTGGCTTTCCAGTTTTCCCAGCACCATTTGTTGAAGAGGCTTTCTTTTTTCCATTGTGTGTTGTTGGCCCCTTTATCAAAAATTATTTGACAATATATATGTGGTTTTCTTCCTGGGCTTTTTATTCTATTCCATTGGTCTGAGTGTCTGTTTTTCTGCCAATACCATGCTGTTTTGATTGTCGTGGCCCTATAATAGAGTTTGAAGTCAGGTAATATAATGCCCCCAGCTTCATTCTTTTTCTTTAGGATTGCTTTGGCTATTCGGGGGTTTTTATACTTCCATATAAATCTGATGATTTTTTGTTCCATTTCTTTAAAAAATGTCATTGTAATTTTGATGGGAATTGCACTAAATGTGTATATTGCTTTGGGTAATATGGCCATCTTGATTATATTTATTCTTCCTAACCAAGAACAAGGAATATTCTTCCATCTCATTTTATCTTTTTTGATTTCACTTAATGGTTTGTAGTTTTCATTATATAAGTCCTTTATATTCTTTGTTATGTTTATTCCTAGGTATTTTATTTTTTTGTTGCAATCGTGAAGGGGATTATTTTTTTGAGTTCATTCTCAAATGTTTAATTGTTGGCATATAGAAAGGCTATGGACTTTTGTATGTTAATTTTGTATCCTGCAACCTTACTGTATTGGCTTATTGTTTCTAGTAGTCTTTTTGTGGACTCTGAGGTTTTCAATATATAGGATCATATCATCTGCAATAAGTGATACCTTTACTTCTTCTTTTCTGATATGGATGTCATTTATTTCTTTGTCTTGTCTGATTGCTCTGGCTAGAACCTCTAGTACCACATTAAATAAGAGTGGAGAGAGTGGACAACCCTGTCTTGTTCCTGATTTAAGGGGGAAAGCCTTCAGTTTAGTGCCATTTAATATGATGTTAGCTGATGGTTTATTATATATGGCTTTTATCATGTTGAGATATTTTCCTTCTATACCCATTTTGTTGAGACTCTTAAACATAAAATTGTGTTGTATTTTATCGGATGCCTTTTCTGCATCTATTAATAAGATCACGTGGTTTTTGTTCTTTGTTTTGTTGATATGGTGTATTAGGTTAACCGTTTTACGTATGTTGAACCATCCTTGAGATTCTGGGATGAATTCCACTTGATCATGATGTATTATTTTTTTAATATGTTGTTCTATTCAATTTGCTAATATTTTGTTTAGTATTTTAGCATCTGTATTCATTAGAGATATTGGTCTGTAGTTTTCTTTTTTTGTGCCACCCTTGCCTGGTTTTGGTATGAGGGTTATGTTGGCCTCATAAAATGTGTTTGGAAGTATTGCTTCTTCTTCAATATTTTGGAAGACTTTGAGTAGAATAGGAACCAAGTCTTCTTTGAATGTTTGGTAAAATTCACTAGTATAGCCACCTGGGCCGGGACTTTTATATGTGGGGAGGTTTTCAATGTTTTTTTCTATTTCTTCTCTACTAATAGGTCCTTTTAGGCTTTCTGCTTCTTCTTGGCTCAGTCTAGGAAGGTTGTATTGTTCTAGGAAATTATCCATTTCTTCTAGGTTGTTGAATTTAGTGGCATAGAGTTTTTCATACTATTCTACAATAATTCTTTGTATATCTACGATGTCCGTGGTGATTTCTCCTCTTTCATTTTGGATTTGTTTATATGAGTTCTTTCTCTTTTTTCCTTGGTAAGTCTTGCCAAGGGTTTGTCAATTTTGTTGATCTTTTCAAAGAACCAGCTCCTTGTTCTATTAATTTTTTCTATAGTTTTTCTGGTCTCTATTTCATTTATTTCTGTTCTGATTTTTATTATCTCCTTTCTTCGGGTGGTTTTGTGTTGTCTTTGTTCTTCTTTTTCCAATTCCTTAAGGTGTGAAGTTAAGTGGTTCACTTGGGCTCTCTCTTGTTTGTTCATATAGGCCTGAAGTGATATGAACTTCCCTCTTATCACTGCTTTTGCTGCATCCCAGAGATTGTAATATGTCGTATTGTCATTTTCATTTGTCTGTATATATCTTTTGATCTCTGCACTTATTTCTCCTTTAACCCATTCATTTTTTAAAAGTATGTTGTTTAGTTTCCACATTGTTGTGGGATTTTTTTCCTCTTTTTTGCAGTTGAATTCTAGTTTCAAGGCTTTATGATCAGAAAATATGCTTCGTACAACTTCGATTTTTCTGAATTTGCTGATGTTGTTTTTGTGGCCCAACATATGGTCAATTCTTGAGAATGATCCATGTACACTGGAGAAAAATGTATACTCTGTCCCTTTGGGATGAAATGTCTTGTAGATGTCTATCATATCCAGGTGCTCTAGTGTTTCGCTTAAGGCCATTATATCTTTGTTGATTCTCTCTTTGGATGATTGATCTAGAGCCATCAGTGGTGTATTGAGGTCTCCAAGTATGATTGTATTTTTGTCAGCTTTTCTTTTATGGTCAATAAGTAGCTGTCTTATATATTTTGGTGCTCCTTGGTTTGGTGCATATGTAATAAGAATTATTATGTCTTTTTAATTCAGTGTCCCCTTAACCATTATGAAATGGCCATTTTTGTCTCTGAGTTCTTTTGCTGTCTTATAGTCAGCATTATCAGATATGAGTATTGCTACGCCTGCTTTTTTTTGAATGCTTTTGCTTGGAGTATTGTTTTCCAGCCTTTCACTTTGAATTTGTTTTTATCCTTGTTGCTTAGATGAGTTTCTTGTAGGCAGCAGCATACAGTTGGATTTTCTTTTTTAATCCATTATGCTACTCTGTGCCTTTTTATTGGTGAGTTTAATCTGTTTACATTTAGTGTAATTATTGACACTTGTGAGTTCCCTATTGCCATTTTATAGATTGCTTTCTGTTAGTTTTGTGTTTTTTTTGATCCTTCTCTTTCGTTTTTCTATCTTTTGTTTTTATTTGGTTGTATTCCATACATCTTTCCTCTGTTGCTATCTTTTTTAAATTATGTGCTTCTGTGGTGGTTTTTTCAATGGTGGTTACCATTAAATAATGAAAAGGGTTCCTATCCTGTTCATTGCAGTGCACTATGCACTATCTTGTGAGTACTTTTGCATTCCATCGTCCTTTGGTACTGTTATTTTCATCCTCTTCCCCTTTTTTGTTGTTGTCGTCGTCACAGTTTAAATTTGGTTTTGTTGTGTTCTTCTTGGAGCTTTTACTTGTGGCTTTGTTTTTTTTGTTTGTTTTTTGTATCTGATTGGATAACCCCCTTTAGTAATTCCTGAAGTGGGGGGTTTTTGATGATAAATTCCCTCTTCTTTTCTGTATTTGTGAATGTTTTTATTTCTCCTTCATATTTGAAGGATAGCTTTCATGGGTATAGTTTTCATGGCTGAAAGTTCTTCTCTTTCAGAACTTTAAATATTGGGGTCCATTCTCTTCTAGCTTGTAGAGTTTCTGTTGAGAAATCTGATGATATTCTAATGGGCCTTCCTTTATATGTTGTATTCTTCTTTTCCCTGGCTGCCTTGAGAACTTTTTCTTTGTTGTTGGTTTGTGCCAATTTTATTATGATGTGCCTTGGAGTAGGTTTGTTGGGGTTAAGAAAACGCGGAGTTCTGTTTCCTTCTTGAATTTGAGGCTTTAATTCTTTCCATAGGCTTGGGAAATTCTCACCTATTATTTGTTTGAATATGTTCTCCAATCCATTTTCTCTCTCTTCTCCCTCTGGTACATGTATTATTCTTATGTTATTCTTTTTAATAGAGTCAGACAATTCCTGTAGGGCTATCTCATTTTTTTTTAATTTTTGAGTCTCTTTCTTCTCTCTGTTGTGCCTCAAGTTGCTTGTCTTCTATTTCACTAGTCCTACCTTCTATCTGGCCTGTTCTATTAGCTATGCTTATTACCTCATTTTTCAGCTCATGAATTGAGTTTTTCATCTCTGTTTAATTTGTTTTTATAGTTTCAATTTCCTTGGAAATATATTCTTTGTGTTCACTGAGTTGTTTTCTGAGCTCCCTAAATTGCCTTTCTGTGTTTTCTTGTATATCTCTGAGTATTTTTAGGATTTCTATTTTAAATTCTTTGTTATTTAGCTTCAAGTTTTTCAGTATATTAAATTTTTTCTCCATAGATTTTTCCTCATCTATCTGTGTTACCTCTCTTTCTTTTGTATCCATGATATTTGATTTTCTCTTCCTTAATGGCATCTGAGGGTGGTTTTGTTGATAGTATTAATGAGAATTAATAAAGAATAAAAAGTTAAAAAATAAAAATAAAAAATAGAAAAAAATTTTTTAAAAAATTATTTCCCATCCCTCTTTTTTTTCTCTCCTCTCCTCTCCCCTCCTTCTTGAGAAAATCTTGTGGTGAACTGTGAATTATATTGTGCTAAATACAACAAATAATGCCTATAATGGAGGGCCTGAGTTGGGGAGAAGTAATAAAAGGGCAAAAAAGGGGGGTATGGACCCACAAAATGCTAATAAGGAAAAAATTTGTGTCAAGAATAAAATTATTTGCTTTTAGGTGTTGGTTGACTAAGAGATATGATGAGAGGAATAAGAGGGAAACAGGAAAATGGGGGGAAATTAAAAAATTACTATTGTATTTAGTGTAACAGGAACTAGATAAATTGGAGAGCCAGGGTTGGGAGCACTGCTAGTCAGTTAAAAAAAAAGTGAAGTAAAAAACCCCCAAAATGCCACAGACATAAGTTTGAGTCCCAGATAAGATAATTTGTTCATTATTGAGAATTGAATGAGAGGAGACGTAAAGGAGAAAGGAAGAAAATAATATAGAGGGAGAAAAGAAAGAGAGAAAGAAAAAGAGGGAACCACTAAAAAGGAAAAAAGAAAAAGAGGAGAGAGAGAGAGAGAGAGAGTTAAGAATTTTGAAGTGCAACCTTCCTAGAGAGAAAGGAAGAAGAAAGGAAAGATAATGGGAGATGTAACACTTATGGGTAGTGTAGTTCAAGGAGCGGAGAGAGTAAGACCAGCAGACAATTAAATGACCAAATTGGAAGAGCAAAAAAATAATCAAGACATGAAGATAAGAGAAACAAACAAACAAATATAATAAAATGGGATAGGTTATAAAGTCTGTGGATTATTCTTGATTTTGAGAGATTATCTTCTTGCTTTTTCTTTTCTCTCCCTCTTCCTGGTCGGTGACTCTGTACCCCAGGTTCCGCCCCTGTGGCACACTTAGGTAGAGGTTTGTAGTTGATAAGTCTCTATGGTGATGTCATATATTGGGGTTCAGTCTCAGTGGCAGTGAGACTCATTAGCATTTGTAGGCTCCAACAGTGAGAGAGTCCATGTTCCCGGAGCCTCTCTCCTAGTCTTTCCTTCCTGAATTAGTAGCCTGATAATCCAGCTA
This sequence comes from Saccopteryx bilineata, assembly GCF_036850765.1. Lineage (NCBI taxonomy): Eukaryota > Metazoa > Chordata > Mammalia > Chiroptera > Emballonuridae > Saccopteryx > Saccopteryx bilineata. The sequence continues at coordinate 68,096,532 of NC_089502.1, read as the reverse complement.
TGGGGTTACTGCTGCCTCTGCCTGGAGAGTAAGAGGCTCAAAGAGCTGGTAAATCCCCACTCTATTCCCTCTCAGCACAGGGGTCTGGGTAAGGCTCAAGCAGTCAGAGCTGCTAGCATAATCAGGCGGGGTTTCAGCCCACACAAAGACCTCTGACTCTGCCCCTCTGTCTAGTAACACGGGAGGGTGCCCACTCCTGGGATGCTCGGAGGAATCTCTCACTCACTGTCTGTGCGCACAGACCAGGATATGGAGCAAGCCGCCTCTCACTCCAAATGAGACCCCCGCCCACATGGAAAAGTTCCAGCGTTGGAATTAGCTCTTGCTCCCTCCCCATGTGCGGCTTTTTAAGGGTGCTGGGGCAGCCCAAGATTCTGCTTTCAGCCCACACAAAGGCCCCTGACTCTGCCTCTCTGTCCGGGAACACGGGTGCCCACTCCCAAGGCGCTTGGAGGAATCTCTTGCCCACTCTCCATGCGTGCCAACCAGGATATCAGGCCAGCTATCTCTCACTCTGAGTGAGACCCCTGCCCACATGGAGAAGTTCCAGCATTGGAATTAGCTCTCGCTCTCTCCCCATGTGCGGCTTTTACAGGGTGCTGGGGTGGCCCCGAGATTCTGCTCTCGGCCCACACAAAGGCCTCTGACTCTGCCTCTCTGTCGGGTAACACAGACGCCCACTCCCAGGGCTCTAGGAGGAATGTCTCGCCCACTATCTGTGTGCGCCGACCAGGAGATCAGGGCAGATGGCTGCCCCACTTGTCTTTCTTTGTGTGGGTTTGGCACGAGTGTTAGCTTGCATTGACTGGGTTGCCACAAGTACAGTTGTTCCTCGGCTTGGATCTCTGTGCCACAGCCTGGTTTGGCCATTTGTGCTGTGGCCTGGATCTAATCACCCCCTTTGCCCGCCTTAGTTCCTATACTCTCAGTTCCCAGTGAAGGCAGCCCTATTTAGGTTAGTGAGGAAGGCAGAGTGTTTCTTACTCCCTATTTCCTTTGGGGTTTGATTATATATTTAGCCAATTTTTCGCTTGACCATACCTTCGTGTGTATTGCAGAACATCTGGAGGTTCCAAGGATAGATTTTTCTGTTTCTGGTTGAAGATCTTGTTGATTTTGGGGGGAGATTTACTGGTATCGCTCCCTACAGTGCCATTACTCTGACGTCATCCCAAAAGTTCTTTTTTAAAATCACTTGAAATCAAGTCTATAAAATATATCTTGTTAATCTAATTTGAACTTAGTCTAAATATTCAATCCTGTTTCAAAAAATCAAATTTATTTCAAAAGATGAAAATATGCCACCATTGTATATGTTTGAAATATTTTACAAGTGTCTATACACTGCTACAGTAGAGCTGTGGAATAAATATTGTTCTATCTGAGACTCATCAATGATTCTGCCACTAGAAGCTAAGTTTCACAAGGACAGGAGTTGAAAGTTGGATTGTTTGGTATCCCTTGTGCCTGGTACAGTGGCCATTACATCACTGAGATTCAAAACAAACAAAAAAAACTTTAGTATGTACTGTTTCTGGAAATGGAGTCCATTACTACACGTAATACACAATTTTGCAAATAGTTTAATATATTACTGCATGTATTATACAGTTTTATAAGTAGCATTTCCCTTTGACAAATTCTGATGAGAAATTTTGTTGATGAAAGTAGTTTAATGTAAAGAAAACCACCAGAATGGAATGTTTTCTAAATCTAATTTTGCCATTCATTCATTATCTGATCTTAAGTCAGTGGAATAACTTAAGTCTCTACTGCTTCTTTTGTGAAAAGGAAAAAATAATGCTGTACTACAGAATTACTAAATATCAGAGATAACATGTAAGGGCAAAGAAAAGATTACTCCTGGTCCATGCTTTGCTACTACTAGCATGCTGGTAGTATTATTTACATTTGTAGTACTTCAGTATTAATACAGCCTTCACATACATCTTTCAGAATTTAAAAGTTAAAAGAAAACAGAGTGAAAACTTCACTTCTTACCCGTGAGTGTGATATTAGGGTTCCATTTCTGAGTTTCCTTCATTAACCACCATTCATATCTTCAGAAATAATTCTCATCTAATTCGAAGTTTATGTGGGAAGACTCAGTGCCATCTGAACTGAAGAGAGCAAAAGGGAAAGGAAGTAATTCCATTGATGATACATGGTAGGGCCACTTTCCCCACCTTCCCACACACATACATTTCACAGAAGTAGTATTCAGTTCCAATCCTAAAATGGGGAAAATAACAATAATCTTATATAACTTGTGGATGGACGATCAAAGCATATTATTTCATCTTTTTTTCATTATCTGAAGAATCTTAAGCATCTTCAGTAATAAAACCACAACTTTCATTTATAAGTACTATTAAGAGAAGTGTTACTATCTCATATATAATTTAGTTCCTAGGACTACATTCTGCTGGGCTTTTGGTCTCTGGGGTTTTCATACCCCCAGATCCAACTTTAAGTTCACATTGCCTCTACTTCCAGCTTCTTAATCTTGGGCTCCTAAGTCTAAATTCTCATGCTTCATTCCCTTCAACATAAATGAAACACTAATAACACCACACAGATATTTAAGAAAAATTACTTACAAATCACTAACAGGAACATTAGTGTAAAAAAAGTCTAGAGTTCACTATAATGGAATACAACCTATAAATAATAAGCTATAAGTAATAATTGAGAGAATTAAATTCCTTTTTCTTTTTTCTTAGAAACTATCGACACATAAACTTTTAATTGACTACATATACTACACAAAGCCAGTCAAAATGGGTGCAAAAAAGACTGAAGATTTGGTGGTTAAAAATAATTTTGTTTTGAAAAGAAAAAATCTAGGTATTTGAAATACTGATTACTTATATTTTACCACCTATTTATTTAAAGCTGATAACACCCTACATGATTTACATAATATTAGAAGCTTTTTGAAAAAGTTTCAATATAATTTCATACTATCCCTATGTTCTGTCTCGTCCAGTAGTTTTCAACATTTTTATACTTGGGGACCAGTACAAATAGGACAATTATTTTAGGAACAACTAAAGCAGAAATCGCCCTGAGTATAAGTGAATTTGACTAAGATCATTGGGCGTATAATCTTTATACAACATCAAGGTGGCTAACTCTCTTGAGGATCAGAAGGAAATTTATGATGAACCAGTCCACAGACTGGTGGTTGAAAAACACTGGTCTAGTCAATATAGCTATTAGAAAACTGGATTTTTTTTACTACTGATTATTTCAACTAAATAAACAATCTAAAGTTTTTGATGGAGAAAAAAAGTGTGAGTAAAATAATATGGTACTTTTCTTTCTCTGACTGGCTGATTTCACCTAGCATAATGCTCTCCAGAGCCATCCATGCTGTCACAAAAGGTAAGTTTTCCTTCTATTCAAGGCTGAGTAGTATTTCATTGTATAAATGTACCACAACTTTTGTATCTACTCATCTATCAATGGACACTTGGACTGTTTCAAGATCTTGGCTACTGTAAATAATGCTGCAATGAATAAAGGGGTTTCACATTTCTGCAGATATATTTCCAGAAGTGGAATCACTGAGTCATAAGGTAGTTCTATTTTTAATTATTTGAAGAAACTCCATAATGTTTCCTACACTGGTTGTACCAATCTGCCATCCCACCAACAGTACATGATGGTTCTCTTTTCTCCACGTCCTCACTAACTCTGTTGCTTGTTGATTTATTGATGATAGACATTCTGACAAGCATGAAGTAATAGCTAATTGTGGTTTTAATTTGTATTTCTCTGATGATTAATGATGTTGAGCATCTTTTCATACGTCTATTAGACATTTGATTATCTTCTTTAGAGAAGTGTTTGTCAGGTCCTTTGCTCAGTTTTTAAAATTTATTTATTTTTATTTAGACAATTAAATTTAACAGGGTGACGTTGGTCAATAAGAGTACATAGATTTATAGAAAACATCTTTATACCATTTGGGCAGTCGATTATGTTGTATACTCATCACCCAAAGTCAAATCATCCTCCATCACCTTATATTTATCTCTCTTTATGCCCTTCCCCTCCCCCACCTCCTTCCTCCTCTCCTCCCTTCCCCTCCCCCTGGTAACCACTGCACCCTTATCTCTGTCCATAAGTCTCAATTTTGTGTCCCACCTATGTATGGAATCATACAATTCTTAGCTTATTCTGATTTATTTATTTCACTCAGTATAATGTTATCTAGTTCCATCTATGTTATCATAAATGATACTATGTCATCATTTCTTATGGCTGAGTAGTATTCCATTGTATACTATATGGTTTTCTAAAAAATCTAATTTATCCAGATAGTTCCTTCAGGAATGTGAGTTCAGCTCTTCTGTCACTTTATTATGCACTTTAACTCTTATAATGTATTGCACATAATAGGCACTTGCTGAATATATATTGCTTGTCCAAGTAATTTCTAAACAACCATTTGAAAATAATGAGTCTGGAAAATTGGTAGACTAGTGGAAAAAACATTGAATTTCATCTAGCAACATAAATGTAAATGATTATTAATATTTTCATTAAGAAGACAGAAACTAGGACTTACAAATTGGTTGACTCCCAACATTTAGAAATTTGCAAATAATTTTACCATTATCAAAATATTATGTATATTTTCATCATATTTATGGTCTCTGGTATATGCCCTTTCAACTATAAATAAGTTAAAATTTACTATGATTGAAGAAAAAATAATTTTTTGCCAACATGATAATTACATAAAATATGGTCACAAAGTATACAACGCACAAATGTATAAATGATTTCTCTAATGTAGTGGTTATTTAAACATACTTGCTTTCTAAGCTGAGATTGCCATTTTCCAGCAATTTAACCTTAGTCAAGTTCAATAAACAGTACATTTTAATTTTTTCACTGATAAAATGAGAAAACTAGTAGTAACTATTTCATATTATTATATTAGGGACAAACTAAAAATAACTATGTACTTTTTTCTACTGGAAAAACAAAATAATTTTTTTAGTTCAGTAAGTTAGATTACATACAAGTCTGTGCTTATATACACATACATTTCAAGGCAGTTCTGTAGAGTACGTTCTTGAGAAATGCTTTCATTCTTAACAGCTATTATTCAATGGCAAGGCTATAATATAGCAAGGCTGATAATTTAACACCATACTGTCTGATCTATTCCTCTTAACTTTTTGTGTTGGCAAATAACTTAAAGATTGTCTATTTTAATGTTTAAGGTAATATGGAAATTTTTTTAAATAAATGACTATTCACTTAAAATATATTTATTTGCTTTGCTTACTGGTCATTTTGATTTGGCTTCTTGTAAAAAATACTATAGAAGGTAATTGAGAATTTTGCTGCTTATGCATATTACAAAAAATATATTTGAAAGTCAGTCTATTTGTACAACTGAGGTTTATATGCTTTTATTTAGTTTTGACATTGCAAAACTGAGAATTTTCTAAGAATCTAAAATATGACACCTATAAACCAAAATTATAATATGAAGTATTAACCATGATACTGACTTACAATTGTATTCTTTGTTCCCTAAATTTAACTGGTCAGTGTGGAACTTCAAGCATGCACCCTATACCAACCATTTCAGATAATTGGGGATCTGAATAATAGGAATGATATAAGAAAAAGTGTGGCTCCACTGAAAAGCAAGAAGCATTGTTAAAATTATAACCACCTAATGTCTCTTTGTATTTGTAGGTCTTCACATTGAGTGTTTTATTACATGTTATTAATTCCATCCCCTGTGCCAAAAAGTAAGTAAATCTCATCTTATTCATTCAATTGTTTGGGCATAGAGTACCCCAAACCATACGGGTCTTGTTTGAAATCCTTCCAAATTATAGATATCCATGTGCAACTAATAAAAGCAAATTTATTTGGTGGTATAGAAATGGAAAGCTGCTCTTCAGTCAAGTCCAAGGAGATCACCATGTAGGCTAACTACTAAAACCAAGGGAAATTACCTCATCACCACTTGATCCTGATCACCGTAATGAATATTGTAATTTAGCCAATGTTAAAGTATGTTGACTTTACAGTATTGGAATTAATCCACCTGCATTGCAGCTTAATGAAGTCATTTCTAGACTGTAGTGGTTTTGAGGATGAAATCATCTTTGCAGGCTCAGATGCTGAACCACATAATCCTTAGAATTAATAATGTTACCAAAGTGCTTTAATTTTATAATAATAATACCTGTGTTGCATAGCATAACCCTGCCAGATTTAACTTAAGATCATACATTTATAACCTGAAGATATTTTTTAGTGGCAATTTGAAAGATTGTCTATCAGTTTGTATTCTCTGTGAAGAAAAAATGCAATCTACCAGTTATTAGCTGCTTTATAAAAGGTTAATTTGTAAAGGTATTTTAAGCTTAAAACAAAACTGTACCTTATCTGACACACAAAATCACAAATTTCTTATTTAAATTCTATATCAGATGATCAATTTGAATTTCACCTACAGGATGAATTGGGATCTATGATATTAATAGTAACACCATTATATTCTTTGAAGACTTGGAGGTTTTTGTTGGAATCCATAGGAGTCCGAAAGACCAGAGTAACAGGCTTTATAAAAAGGAAGAAAGGAGCCCTGCTGGGCACTTCTCTGGGGGAGAAGAGCACCGGTTAAAGACTGGGGGCGAGTTATATAGTGTTTGGAAGAGCCTGAGGGGATACTGAGGCAAAAGTCCTGTGTATGTCCAGAATGCTCCTCCTTGGGGGACTTTGAGCATGTGGGTGTTGAATCAAAAGTCTGGTATGTCCAGAGCCCCTCCTTGGGGCGGCTTGTCAGCTTCTTGGAATTCCTCTGTCTCAGGGGCAATAGGCCAGTAAGGGTGAGGTCTGACAGATAAGTGGAACATCAAGAGGGCAGTTTGGAATACACATATCTATCATTCCTCAACTCTGTGGTTACATATAAAAGAAAGGCAGTTATTAATTTTATAATATATGGTGAAGGGTGATGAGGAGAAAGAGGAGAAAAAAATTTGAAAAATATTGCTTCTTCTGGAGAGAACTCAAGAAGGGAACCTTGCCAAGCCAAGTCCCTCATCCAGTTAAGGAGGTCGTCAATTTCCATGCTATGAGGTCTGAACCAGGCAATGTCTCCGAAAACCTGAGTGAGGAAGTAAAAAAATTTTGCGAGGTAATAATTGTTAGTTGATAGCTGTGAGTGCTGTTTGAACAGGTTGACATGGTGATAAATGGTTTCCTGGATGAGCCTCATGAGATATGCTGTTCTGGTTCCTCTCGAATGGGAGGACATGTGGAGATTTTTAGAGACAGGGAACATGTTGGTGTAAGTTTTAGAAGGACTGAGTATGTGTGGTTAAAAGGAAGGGGGTTTGGAGAACATTCAGGAGGGAACTTCTCAGGCTGAGGGGCGGCTTCTTCCTGCTGTCATCCCTACCTATTTGATATTTCCCTTGTGAAGTTCTCCTTGGGGTATTGGGTAATAGAAGTGTAGGAGCATTTGATTGTAGGTAATCCTAGAGATTTCTCTCATCCAGACCTGTAGGAACTTGATAAAGAAGAGGACAAGCATTTGCAGATCAGGAATGCAGAGATAAGGAGGGTTATAGAGTGGGGAGGGGGGTTGAAAGTTCTTCCATGGTAAAGTTAGAGATATTCTTTCCTGGTAACCCTGGAGAGAACAGTTATCTTGAGCTAAAAGAAATGTTTCATGTCCATTTGTAGGCTCCTCTTCAGCCAAGAAGACCCAGCAATCTTGTCCTCTTTATGTGAAGGGTAAAAAGACTGAGAAGCATTAAGAGGTGATTGCTATTTATTCTCCTAGTTCTTCAGGGATACGAGAGAGATTTAGGGTTAGGGGACCTGTAGGGGTTGAAAGATAGGATCTAGGAGGTTTGCTGATATAGGGTTTCAGATTTTTCTGTTTTGCGAGAGCAGATTTCAGGGTTGATGTGTAGGATTAGGTAAATTTTTCCAATTTTCTGATTGGCGAAGGTCTGCATGTGGTTCTGTAAGAAACCAGTGAACAAACGTAAGAGGCAGGGTTCAAAAGTTAGAAAAATAAATAGGAGAATGAGTGGACCAATGAAAGGCAATAGTCAAGATGCCCAGTTTGTGTGAAACCACTGATTCCATGTATACAAATTCGCTGGGCTTCAGAGAGAGAGAGAGAGAGAGAGAGAGAGAGCAAACAGGAATAAGACAGGGAAGTAGCCAGTCCCCCTTCCCCTAGACCTACTTTTATAGAAATTTCTAAAGCAATAATAAGAGGGATTATTTGTACAGCTTGTTTGGTTCTTAGATTGACAGGTAATGTACTAGGAATTGAAAGAGGCTCATGGGGTGGGATTAGGTTAATATTTGGGGTGAGATAGACTAGGGTACCGGTTTCTGTACAATTAGTAGGGAGATATATATAGGTGTTGATCCCATATGAGTAAAAAATCCCTGATTCAGTGAGGCAGGCTGAGAGGTAAATAGAGAATAGAAGGACAAGGGGTCAGTTTTGTTTCTCTGTTTCTAAGCTTCAGATGGTCAGGGTGGAGGAAAGATTTGTCCAAATAAGTTGGGAGAGTAGAGGATTGATAGCTAGGGTGACTGATTAAACATTCTTTGAAAACCAGTTTTCTGACTGTACAAATTCTTTTTTCTCAGTATAAATCTCCTACAACCTGTACAAACCTTCTACAACTTACATAAACCTTCAGCTTTCATGAACATTCTTACCCAGAAATAACTGGCCTTCCTAACAACTTCATTTTCCTGTTTCTTTCAAAAGTATTTCCATACCTTATACCTTCTATTATCAAAACCATACAATTCCTTTCTAGTCAGAACTCTTGATTTAAAATTTTTCAACCTCTAGTGACAATCAAGCTGACTTTCTTTTTATCCTAGTTTCCCTTTTCCCAAAGCCTGACTAAAAGAGTCCTTAGTTTTTTTCATATATTTTCCATATATAGACCAACCAGCTTCAGGTTTGTGGTTGGAGTAAGGCATGCCATTTTTCTACTTTAGCAGCAGTGGGAGTTGTCAGGATCATGGTGTGTGGACCTGTCCATGTGAAAGTTAGTCCTTGGGTGATGTAATGCTGGAAGTGCCTCTTGGACAGTCTTTGAACAGTTTTCTGAGTAACCTATAAATCCTGCAAGTACTTAGGGAAAGGCTGGTTACATTTCTACACTTTGCAGTTAGAGTTTAAGTCTTAGTGACCACTGCTTCTAGCTGGAATTAGCAGCAGGTCCCAGCCTATAATAGGCATGGAGCATTGAGATAAGAGGAATAAAGGAGATACTATACATTAAATAAAGTAACAAAATCAGACTGTCAATACCCATGGTAGAGATCTTTGAAGGATAAAAAAACTTAAATATTCAAGCAAGGCATAGTAGATGGCCCTTGTGTTTACAAGAAAAGAGATTAACTTATCTGCTATTTGGAAGAAATACCTTAGGCTCATGAACAATGTCCTTGGGCCTTCAGTGGCAATTCCCAGCATCCTGGGTAAGGTCAGGTCACAGGTAGCTGGAGCAGGGTTAGAAGAGACTGAACCCTCTCCATGGAGAAAGGGTTACCTTCTCGTGTCCCTCTAACCACAGCACAGGTGTGTCAACCGGTGGGGCTAGGAAGCCTGCCAGATTTCAGTTCAATGACTTTTTTTTCCACTCTGGAGTAGGGCCCTGATGGAATCCTTTGAAGTCCCTTAGGGTGCTGGAGCCAAATGCTGGTATTCCCTGACTTCTTTTGGATCTTATTTGCCTTTTCTGTTACTTCTTTGGTCATTATAGACCTTAAAAGCCATGCTCAGAAGATCTCACTGAGGGGCTTGACTAAGAGAGCAAAATTGGAAATCCAGTGTTTAAAGAGGCCTATTAGACTGAGGAAAGAAAAGATTTGATCTGTGGTGGTAGGTGATGGGAGACTGTGGAGGGTCTGAGTTTGATTTAGGGTGAGACCTCAGGGGTGGGGGTTAAGGCAATGCCTAGATAGACTACAGACTGAGAATGAAGTTGAGCCTTAGCAGAGAAGACACGATATCACTTCATAGTGAGGAAGTTAAGAAGGGTGGAGGTTTGTCTCCTTGAAACAGGCAGGGAGGGGCTGTAGAGGAGTAGGTTATCTACATATTGTAAGAGAGTACTAGTTTTGAGAGTGCATGCTGCTAAATCCTGAGCTAGTGCCTGCTGAAACAGGTGTGGGCTGTTTCTGATCCCCTGGGGTAAAATAGTCCATGTAAGTTGCTGGGCTGCATTAGTGTCTGGGTCAGTTTAAATAAAGGTAAACAGAAAGTAAGACTCAGGGTGTAGAGAAATGGTAAAGAAGGCATTCTTGAGGTCTAGGATCCTGAAGTGAGTGGTGTTTGAGGGAATGCATGACGGTAACTTGTACAGATTAGGGACTACTGGATGGAGGGGAACTATTGCCTCATTGATTAGGCATAAGTCTTGTATGAGGCGATAAGCCCCTGAAGGTTTTCGAACAGGAAGGATAGGGGTATTGCAGGGAGAGTCCATGGGGATGAGTAAGCCTGGTTTAAGAGGTGGGCAATTATTTGTTTAAGGCCTTAGAAACAGACAGAGTTACACATTAAACAAAGACTTCACATATTATGAATTAAAAAATTTAAATGAGTGTACTTTATTTGTTTCAATTTAAATTATACTAGAGATATTTTCGGACAAACAAAGAGACAAGATGGATTATTCACTCACCCAGTTCAATAGATGATTTGGGTTTTTTTTAAACCTTTTCGAGATGACAGGGAGTTGCCAGCATAGAGAGGAGGAAGAGAGAAAGCAGATGGATGGACAGTGTGAGCAGCTGGATGAAAAAGAAGGAGGGTCAGAATCTGCAAGAGGAGGAGAAGGAATTTAAAGTATTGGTGTGGTGCCAAATGGTCAGAGGAGTCAAAAAAGATTTAGAGCTTTGAGGAGAGGTGAGGGGGCGAGGAAGAAAGAGGCACAGTCACAGTTTATAAGGAAGGAGGAGGGCTCAGAGAGGAGACAGACAGAACTACAGTTTGTAAGGAGGGAAGAGAGGTCAGAGATGAGACAGGCACTGCAGCCAGATCCACAGCTTCTAAAGAGGGGGGAGGGGATAAAGAACACAGTGGAGAAGGGGAGAGACTCCTGGCCAGCAGGGGAGGAGAAAAAGAGACTGGTGAATGAGAAAACAGGATTTATTGAAGGGAGGGGGCTTTCTGGAGGGAAGAGACTCCAGCAAAAAAGATTTGCTGAGGGCCTGACCTGTGGTGGTGCAGTGGATAAAGCATCGACCTGGAAATGCTGAGGTCGCCGGTTCAAAACCCTGGGCTTGCCTGGTCAAGGCACATATGGGAGTTGATGCTTCCAGCTCCTCCCCCCTTCTCTCTCTGTGTGTCTCTCTCCTCTCTCTGTCTCTCTCTCTCGCCCTCTCTCTCTTCTCTCTAAAAATGAATAAATAAATAAATAAATAAATAAATAAAAGATTTGCTCAGGGACTAGAGAGGGGTCTCGAGAGAGGGGTGCACTCGGGGGTCAGGCAGGAGAAGGAGAGAGTTGGGAGTCCACAGAGAAGGAAAGATTAGGAGCAGAGGTTTTATATGAGATTCCTTTGGCCAAAAACAGCCTGCATGTAGAACAGAAGGCACAGAAATTAAGGACAGGAGAGAAGGGAGAAGAAAGCCTGCACATAAGGAATTTCTGATGCCCTCCCTGTCCGGTGGCAGAAATTGTCAAGATCTCTTAGGATATTGTAATCAAATGTCCCATTTTCAGGCCAAGGGGAGTCATTTTCTAGTCTGTACTGAATCCATGCCACATTACAGAAGAAGATTAATTTCTTCGGTTTGAGGTCTGAGAGATGGAGTTTGGTGAGGTTTTTTATGAGACATCCTAGAGGGTTCTGATTGGAAGGCTTAGACTCTGAAGAGCCATGGAGACAGGTGAGCAAGAGGGGGCATCCCCGCCTTTTTTCACTGTCCCAAGAGGAAAGAATTTCCGTGTGGAGGAGTCATCCCTGATAGAGGTCAGAGAGCTCTTAAGACAAGAAGTCCAAGAGTGGAGAGGTTTGGCTAGGCGCCTAGTCTTCCATGCAGTCCACTGAGACTGAAAGTCAAACCTCTCAAAATGTGAGGCGTATCAGAGAAAACCGTCCGACCAGGAAGGGGTGTTTTTAGAGATAAATTTAGAGGCTAACCAGGGAAGGGGAAGGGAGAAACTCCTTACCTTCTGGTCCAGCAGGGGTTCAGGACAGGGTTAGACTGCTGGCCAATCAACCTTGTCCTGGGTTTTGGCATCAAATGTTGGAATCCATGGGAGTCCAAAAGACCAGAGTGACAGGCTTTATTAAAAGGAAGAAAGGAACCCTGCTGGGCACTTCTCCAGGGGAGAAGAGCACCAGTTACAGACTAGGGGTGAGTTATATAGTGTTTGGGAGAGCCTGAAGGGATACTGAGGCAAAAGTCCTGGTATCTCCAGAATGCTCCTCCTTGGGGGGCTTCGAGCATGTGGGTGTTGAATCAAAAATCCTGGTATGTCCTTTCCAGAGCCCCTCCTTGGGGCAGCTTGTCAGCTTCTTGGAATTCCTCTGTCTCAGGGGTGATAGGCCAGTAAGGGAGAGGTCTGACAGATAAGTGGAACATCAAGAGAGCATTTTGGAATACACATATCTATCAGTTTTACCATGGTGTCATGTATCTCCTTGATTCTACCCATTCCTATCTCACACTTTCGATGTATTCTCAAAGTGGCAACTAGAGAGAACTTGTTGAAATGAGGAGAGTATGTCACATCACTTTCATGCTCTAACCCTTCAATGGCATCACATTTTATTCCAAGTCAAAGCAAAACTCCTTATAATGACCCAGATTCCTTATGTGACCTTCCATCTACCTTAACCTATTAGTCTTCTGACTTTATCTCCAATCCTCTCACCCTGGTTCATTCTGCTCTAGCCATGAAAACATCTTTTCTAATCCCAGAATTTGCCAAAGCACATGTTAACTCACAGACAATGTTCTTTATATTCCCTCTGCCTGAATTCTTTCTTTTTAAGATATTGACCTGTTGCACTAACTGATCTCATTCCAATCTTGACTCAAAATTCACCTATTAAATGACAAATTTTCTGACCACTCTAACTCCATGTTTAGTTCTATCCCAAAAATTTATATCCCTGTTTCTTGTTTTATTTTATTATTTAAGTCTTAACATCTAACACATTATAAAATCTGCACATAAAATATATATTGATTCTTATTTATTTTTTGACAAGCTTTTCTTCTTTTGATCAGTTGTTATATATCTAAACATAAAACTTTGCCTGGAAAATGCAGGCACCTAATAAGTGTATTTTTAAAAAGTAATTAACCCAAATCATTTTTAGGTCACACCTGAAATGAATCACATATCTCCCACTGATGCATATGAAAGAGAGTACAATTTTCCTTATCATTCTGTGAGAATCTTTTCAATTAGTTAAAACTCAAGATTAAAAGCCATAAGCTAGTGGTTCTCAAAATAGTGTTAAGGAACCATCCATATGAAAATATCTGTAGTGTTTGCAAAAACACAAGTTTCTTGACAACAAAATTATTCATTAGAAATTTGTAACAGATCACCACCAAAGTAACAGTTTTAAAAAGCATAGCTTATAATGCCATTGTTGAGAGAGAGAGAGAGAGAGAGAGAGAGAGAGAAAGAGAGACAGGGGGAGAGAGACAGGAATAGTGAACTGCTTTTATATGTGCCCTGAACAGGAAATCAAACCAGCAACCTTTGCACTCCTGGAGGACTCTCCAACCACCCAAGCTATCCAGATAGGACATAATTTTTAATGACTGATTGATTGATTTATTAATTTTGAATGAGACAGAGAGAGGAAGGGGGAGAGAGAGGGGAGTAAGAAGGGAAACATTCGTTTCTTGTTCCACTCAGTCATGCATTCATTGTTTGCTTCCTGTTTGTGCCTTGACCTGGGATCGAATACACAACCTTGTCTTTTCAGGATGACACTCTTAACTCACTGAGTAACTGGCCAGGGCCTATAATACATTTATGTACTAAACTTTGAGAATTATTTTGAACTAGACATGAACTATCATTGGATGTGCAGTCATCACTATTGTCTTCAAATAATTATTTCTTTATTTTAATAAAACATTATTTTCATAATAACAATGAAACTAAAAAAAGAAAAAGAAAAAATCAGTGTGTACATCTAGTACTGAATAATTTGGGAAATACTCAGGATGAAAATGCAATCATGAAAATTTTACCTTCAAAATTTGGTCTACCTTTGGAGACCTGAAGATGGCAGCAGAGTAGGCAGATGCACAGACTCCCAGCTCACACCACCAAACTGGATTACAAACTAATTTATGAACAATCAGCGTGAAGAAACAACTCTGGACTACAAGAACACCTTTCAAAAACAAGGAGCAAAGAAGAAGCCACAACAAAACGGGTAGGGAGTGCCTGAATCTCCCCTGCTTATAGGAACAGAGAAGGGCGGGTGAGGCTGAGAGCCCAGAAGGGCTATCACTGCAAGGAAAAGAGCAGAAAATACTGCTCACAGCCACTTGTCTGGCAACCAGGGAACGAGGTGTGTTAAAAGGGCCAGCTTGTCTTCCAAAATGAAAGGGGAGAGAGAGAGACAGATGGTGAGGGGCAGAGGAATGCATGGGATGACATGAGAAGCTGACTCATGCAGTGCTGGAGGTGGCCATTGCTGGGGGACGGACTGATCTTTTCACAAAACAAAGGACTGAGGTGCTTCCAGGTCATAGATCTCCAGAAATCTCTATAGCTCCAATCAGTGCAACAAGACACAGCTGAAAACAAGAAGTGGGGAGGAGAGACAGTAACTCAGGTGTCCATGTAGATCTAAGATATACCTCCCCCTACTAAAGCTGAGAAAACACCCTGCCCCCAGAGAGAGTAACTAGCAGAAGAAGGCTATAGAGTCTCAGGTTAGAGCCACCACATTCCTGGATACAGTTTCAAATAATCCCCCTGCTGAGATCAGTAAACAAGACTATCACATGTTAAGAAAACAAACAAATCAAGACTTCAAAGAAGACCAAATTTGAAAGTGGATTACAAATAAAGATGATGCCAACCCAAGAAGACCTAGAAATTACACAATTGAAAACTGGAGGCAGACGACACCAAGCCTAGATTCAACCAGCTCTACAAACAAAACATCCAAACACACAGAAATAATGAGAAGACAGAGAAGTTCAATCCAAATGAAACCACAAGAGAAACATCCAGGAAATTAAGTGAGTGATATGGAAATAACCAAACTTCCAAATGCAGAGTTCAAAATAATCACTGTACAGATGCTTACGGATCTTAGAACAATAATAGATGGTCATTATGAACACCTAAATAAAGAAATATCAAGTATAAAAAAGAATATTGAAATATTAAAAAAGAATCAGTTGGAGATGACAAATACAATATCAGAAATAAAGACCACAATGGAAGGAATTAAAAACAGGATGGACGGAGCTGAGAATCAAATCAGCGAGTTGGAGGATAAGTGGAATGAAGGCATTAAAACAGAGAAGAAAAATAAAAGAGGCTCAAAAAGTCTGAGGCAACTCTTAGAGAGTTCTGTGAAAGATGAAGAGAAATAACATCTGCTTCATAGAGGTTCCTGAAGAAGAAGAGAAAGAACAAGGGATAGAAACCTTGTTCAATCATATCATAGCAGAAAACTTCCCTAAATTAATGCAGGAGAAACTCTCACAAGTTTAAGAAGCACAGAGAACTCCATTAAAGAAAAACCCAAAGAAACCTACACCAAGCAACATCATAATTAAAAAACCAAAGCTAAGTAATAAAGAGAAAATATTAAAAGGTACTAGAGAAAAAAAGGCCATCACTTACAAAGGAGCCCCCATAAGGATGACATTAGACTTCTCAACAGAAACACTTGAGGCCAGAAGGGAATGACAAGAAATATTCAAAGTAATGCATAACAAGAGCCTACCACCAAGATTACTTTGTCCAGCAAGGCTATCATTTAAAATTGAAGGAGAAATAAAAAGCTTTCCAGACAAAAAACAACCTCAAGAATTCATTACAACCAAACCAATGCTGCAGGAAATGTTAAGGGGCCTGTTGTAAACAGATCAAAGTGGGAAAATAATATAGCAAAAGAGGAATACAGCTTTAAGAATAAAATGGCAACAAACAACTACATATTAATAATAACCTTAAATGTAAATGGATTAAATGATCCAATCAAAAGACATAGGGGTAGCTGCATGGAAAAGAAAACAGGACCCATACATATGCTGTCTACAAGAGACACACATTAAAACAAAAGATGCACACAGACTGAAAGTAAAAGGATGGAAAAAAACATTTCATGCAAATGGAAATGAAAAAAAAACCTGGTATAGCAATACTTATATCACACAAAATGGACTTTAAAACAAAGGCTATAGTAAGAGATAAAGAAGTCCACTACATAGTGATAAAGGGAGTAATCCAACAGAAAGATGTAACTATTATAAATATCTACACACCTAATATAGGAGCATCTAAATATATAAAGGAGTTTTTGATGGATATAAGGGGCAAAATCAATAGCAATACTATAATAGTAGGGAATTTCAATACCCCACTAACATCACTAGATAGATTCGCAAGAAAGAAAATTAACAAAGAAACAGCAGACTTAAAGGACACACTAAATCAACTGAATTTAATAGATAACTTCAGAACCTTTCACCCTAAAACAGCAGAATATACATTCTTTTCAAGTGCTCATGGTACATTCTCTAGAATAGACCACATGTTAGGGCACAAAAGTGGTCTCAAAAATTTAAGAAGATTGAAATCATATCAAGCACTTTCTCTGATCACAGTGGCATGAAACTAGAAATCTACCACAACAGAAAAAATCAAAAATTCTCACACATATGGAAACTAAATAGCATGTTATTAAATAACAAATGGGTAAACAATGAGATCAAAGAAGAAATTTAAAAATTTCTAGAAACAAACGATAATGAGGATACATCAAATCAAAATTTATGGGACACAGCAAAAGCAGTCCTGAGATGGAAGTTCATAGCATTACAGGCATGCCTCAAGAAGCTAGAAAAAGCTCAAATAAACAACTTGACCTTACATCAAAAAGAACTAGAAAAAGAACAGCAAGTAAAGCCCAGAGCAAGTAGGAGGGAAATAATAAAGATTAGAGCAGAAATAAGTGACATAGAAGCTAAAGAAACGGTACAGAGAATCAATAAAACCAGGAGCTGGTTCGTTGAAAAGGTAAACAAGATCAATGAACCTTTAACCAGACTGACCAAGAAAAAAAGAGAGAGGATTCAAATAAATAAAATTAGAAATGAGAGTGGAGAAATAACAACTGACACAACAGAAATACAAAATATTGTAAGAAAATACTGTGAAGTACTTACGCCAAAAAATTAGACAACCTAGATGAAAGACAGGAGCATCTAAATATATAAAGGAGTTTTCCAATTTGTCTCCACAAGCAAGTGAAATAAAAGACAGGATAAACAAATGGGACTTTATCAAACTAAAAAGCTTCTGCACAGCTAAAGACAATAAGAACAGAATAAAAAGACATACTACAAAATGGGAGAATATATTTGACAATGCATCTGATAAGAGGTTAATAACCAAAATTTATAATGAACTTGTAAAACTTAATACCAGGAAGACAAACAATCCAAAAATGGGCAAAAAAAATTAATAGAGACTTCTCCAAAGAGGACATACAGATGGCCAATAGGCATATGAAAAAATGCTCAACATCACTAATCATTAGAGAAATGCAAATTAAAACCACAATGAGACATGACCTCACACCAGTCAGAATCGCGCTCATCAACAAAACAACACAGAATAAGTGCCGGTGAGGATGTGGAGAAAGGGAACCCTCCTGCACTGCTGGTGGGAATGCAGACTGGTGCAGCCACTGTGGAAAACAGTATGGAGATTCCTCAAGAAATTAAAAATTGAACTGCCTTTTGACCCAGCTATACCACTGTTAGGAATATATCTGAAGAACACCATAGCACTGTTTGAAAAGATGAAATGCACCCCCATGTTTATGGCAGCATTGTTCACAATAGTGAAGATCTGAAAACAGCCCAAGTGTCCGTCAATGGACCAGTGGATTAAAAAGCTTTGGTATATATATACTATGGAATACTACTCAACCATAAGAAATGGTGACATCGGATGGACCTTGATAACACTATACTGAGTGAAATAAGTAAATCAGAAAAAACTAAGAACTATATGATTCCAATCATAGGTGGGACATAAAAATGAGACTCAAAGACATGGACAAGAGTGTGGGGTTTACAGGGTGGGGGGGAGGAGAGGGAGGTTGTTGGGAGAGGGGAGGGACACAAAGAAAATCATTTAGAAAGTGACGGAAGACAATTGGACTTTGGGCGATGGGAATGCAGCATAATCAAATGTCAAAATAACCTAGAGATATTTTTTCTGAATATATGTACCCTGATTTACCAATGTTATCCCATTAAAATTAATCAAAAAAAGAAGGGTTTAGTCCATGGTTGCAAAGATGGTCTAATTATGCAAATGAATTAATGTACTAATATTAACAATTAATGAGCACCACATTAACAAAATGTAAGATAAAAATCATTTTATCCTGTCAATAGAATATAGAAAATGCATTTGATAAAATATAACTTCAATTTATGAATAAAACATTCAATAAAGTGGTTATAGAAGAAAAATATCTCAACATAATAAAGGTCATACATGGAAAACCCTAAGCTAATATACTCAATGGTGAAAAACTGAAAGGTTTTCCTTTAAGATCAGGAAGAAGACTAGGATGTCCAATCTCACCACTGTTAGTCAAGTAATACTAGAAGTCCTAGCCAGAATAGTCAGGCAAAAGAAATTAATAAAAGTCATCTAAATTGGGAAGGAAAAAGTAAAAGTGTCACAGATGATATGATTCCTTATATAGAAAACCCTAAAGACTGTCCAAAACTCTGAACAAACAAACAAATACAGTAAAGTTGCAGAATATAAAATAAATGCTCAAAAATCCATTTCTGGCCCTGGCCAGTTGGCTCAGTGGTAGAGCGTCGGCCTGGCGTGCAGAAGTCCTGGGTTCAATTCCCGGCCAAGGTACATAGGAGAAGCGCCCATCTGCTTCTCCATTCCTCCCCCTCTCCTTCCTCTCTGTCTCTCTCTTCCCCTCCCGCAGCCGAGGCTCCATTGGAGCAAAGATGGCCCGGGCGCTGGGGATGGCTCCTTGGCCTCTGCCCCAAGCGCTAGAGTGGCTCTGGTCGCAACAGAGCGACGTCCCGGAGGGGCAGAGCATCACCCCCTGGTGGGCAGAGCGTCGCCCCCTGGTGGGCGTACCGGGTGGCTCCTGGTCGGGCGCATGCGGGAGTCTGTCTGACTGTCTCTCCTCATTTCTAGCTTCAGAAAAATACAACAGAAAAAAAAATCCATTTCTTGTTTTTGGTGTTCTGAATCATGATAACATATGACCCTATGTATATTTTCTTATACATGTCCTTTATTTCTTTTTTTTCTTTTTTTTTTGTACATGTCCTTTCTTAGGCCTACATAACAATTTCTGTGGTTTCATACACAATAAATGCAATATGTACATATAGTAATGTAAAGATGTAATATAGGAATAAAGTTTAAGATTTGTGTGCATGTATGTATACATATGTTAAAAAGTTAAAGGAAATAATGGAACCAAATAACTATTTTTAAAGAAATGTAATGATTTAGTAGTCAGCTAAAAATCTTACAAATTCAAAATGTAAATTATTTTTATACATTACGTTAAATTAATTTTTTCTGGAATAAAAATCCATTTAATTTAAGTACTAAGAATATAATTTTAGAGAAATAAAAGAAAAAAATTTTGATGCAATTGCAACAAAAGGAATAAAATACCCAGTAATAAACTTACCAAAGGATCAGGAAAACCCATGTACTGAAAACTATAAAGCATTATTAAAAGAGATTGAAAAAGACACACAAAAAGATGAAAAGATATTTCATGTCCATGGACTGGAAAACTTCATATAATTAAAATGGTCATGTGGTCCTGGTCAGTGGCTCAGTGGATAGACCATTGGCAGGAATGGATGACCTCGGTTTGATTCCCAGTCAGGGCACACAGGAGAAGTGAACGTTTGCTTTCCTTCCCCTCCCTCTTTTCCTTCCCTCCCTCTTCCACTCCCACAGTCAGTGGCTTGATTGGTTTGAGTGTGGTCCCTGGTACTGAGGAGAGCTCTGTGGGTCTGAGTGTCAGCCTCAGGGGCTAAAAATAGCTCAGTACTTGAGCATTGGCCCCAGATGGAGGTTTCCTGGTGGATCCCAGTCAGGTGCATGTGCATGCAGGAGCCTGCCTCACTATCTCACTATCTCCCTATCCCTCACCCAATATATATAATGTTATCTAAAGTAATATGTAGATTTAATGCAATCTCTATCAAAATTACAGTGGCAATTTTTAAAGCAACAGAACAGAAAATCATTAGAATTCTATGGAACCACAAAAAACTTTGAATGGTAAATGCAGTCTTGAGGGGGGAAAAATTAAGCTGAAAGTATCACATTTCCTGATTTCAAATTACACTACCAAGTGACAATAATCAAAACAGCATGGCATTGGCAGAAAAACAGACACACAGACTAATGGAACAGAATTGAGAGCCCAGAAATAAAGTCACAGGTGTATGGGTAAAAAAATTTTGACACAAAAGTCAAAAACATACAGTGGAGAAAGAAAAAGCCTCTTTAGTAAACAGTGCTAGGAAAATTGGAAAGCCTCAGTCAAGAGAATAATAATAAACTACTATTGGCCCGCATATACAAAAATAAACTTAAAATGGTTCAAAGGCTTAAGTATAAGACCTGAAACAATACAATACAAAGAGGAAAACATAGGTACTAAACTTAAGGACTGTGTCCCTAGAGAGGATTTTAAGAACTTGACCCCAAAGACAAAGGGAATAAAGGCAAAAATAAATGAGTGAGACTATATCAACTAAAAAACATCTACACAGCAAATAAAACCACCAACAAATCCATGAAGTAACCAATTGAAGGGGAAAAATATTTGCAAACAACAGCTCCAACAAAGAGCTAATATCCAAAATATATAAAGAACTCATAAAACTCAACACCAAACAAACAAACCATCCAATTAAAACATAGCCAGAGAACCTGAATAGACACTTCTTCCAAGAAGACATACACATGGTCAACAGATATACAAAAAAAATATGTTCAACTTTATTAGCTACTAGGAAAATGAAAAATCAAAACTATAATATGATACCACCTCACACTGGTTAGAATGGCTATCATTAACAAGACAAGTAATGACAAGGGTTTGAGGGGTTGTAGAGAAAAGAATCTTTATTCACTGCTAGTGAGAATGTAAACTGGCACAGCCACTAAGAAAAACAGTATGGAGGCTAAGAATAGAATTATCATATAACACAGAAACCCCTATTCCTATTCTGTGTGCTTACCTGAAAAATTTTAAAACATTTATTTTCAAAAGGATATGCACTTCTATGTTCATTGTAGCTTTATTCATGGTGGCCAAGACATAGAAACAACCAAAGTGTTCTTTGGTATATGATTATATAAAGAAGATTATATATATATATATATATATATATATATATATATATATATATATAGACACACACACACACACACACACAAAGAAATATTTTTCAGCAACAACTTGGATGGGCCTTGAGAATATCATGCTAAGTGAAATAAATCAGGTGAAAAAATTTAAGAACCATATGATTTCACTTAAATGTGAGACACAAACTTACAACCACAGGTAAACAAAAAGGAAAAGCAAACAAAAAGTCATAGATACAAACAAAAGTATGGTCATCGGGTATATGAAAATATGATGAGCTATCATTACTCAGGGAAACACCAATCAAATGTGAAATGATATACCATCTGTTAAAATGGCTATTATCAAAAAGTCAACAGATAACTGATTATGTTGAGAAAAGGAAATCCATGTATGCTTTTGGTAGGCATGTAAATTGGTACAATCATAGAAAACTAGACAGAGGTTCTTCAAAACATAAAAAATAAAATTGTCATGTGATCTAAAATTATTGGATATATATCCAAAGTAAATAATATCACTATCTTGAAGAGATAGTTATATCCCCATGCTTATTGCAGGATTACATAATATCCAATATATGAAAACAACCTAAATGCCCACTTACAGATGAATAAATGCAAAAAAAAAAAAAGTTATCTTTACAGTGACATGGTTTGTGCCTTAAAATGAAGGAAATTCTTTTATTTTTAACATGAACACTCTGAAGTATTTATTGTAAGTGAAATAAACCTGACATAGAAGAACAAGCACAGCATAATCTCACTTATGTGAGATTTAAATAATCATAACCTATAAAGTGGAAAATGGAATGATGGTAGCATGGAGTTGTGGGGTAGAGAAACAGTCAAAATAGAAAAAGGTTCAGTTATGTAAGATGAATAAATTCTATAAATATAATGTACAGTCTGGTGACTATAGTTAATAATACTGTATTGTATCCTTTATATCCTTGAAATTTGCCAAAAGAGTTCATCTTAATTGTTTTCACTGCACACACATACAAACACACACATACAAATTGTGACTATGGGTGGTGAATGATATGTTAATTAGCTTGACTGTGGTAATATCATTTTATAATATATACATATATCAACACAGCACATTGTGTATCTTAAATATATACTGTTTATTTGACAGTTACTTCAGTTCAGCTAAAAAAATTAAAAAATGATTTTCACAAGACATGTACAAACATACTGTACAAACACACACATAAAAAACACACACATGTACACACAACCCACCAAGGGAAAAAATATTCCAAAATGTTAATAAAAATTGTTTTTCAACCCTCATACTGGAATTCTTTCTTTAGAGCATTCTATCAATCCTTCCTTCTATTCTCAATTCTGCTACCTTCTTATTCCCTACTCTAGGCAAATGACTTACCTATTTTTTTCTTGTTTTGTGTTTTCTGCTGTAATTATGTATTTATATATATATTCACTAGCTTGTGATTTTACCACTACCATTTTAGTGTTGTTTATTAGTTCTTATTTTGAAGACTCCCTGCCCAGGCATTGTGGACATGTGATTCACAAAAGTGGATGAAGTAAAACTTATCTTTGGTGCTCATAGTCTAGTGAGTTTATTATAAAACAAAAATAAGCAAAGTATCGAGTTTCTTCTAGTTGATCTGGAAATAATTCTTTGTAACAAGTCAATCGAATTCAATAAGCATATTGAGCACCTACTATGTCAGTCCAATTTACTGACTGTTTTGATAGAGCAAATCATGTCTTTAAAGGGCTAAGTAACAAAATGGTTTTACCAACAAAAAGCATAAGTACATTATGAAACCAAGAAACTAAAAAGAAACTCTTTCAGGTTAAGCTTAAAGCAAAGTGGTTTGCACTAAAAATACTGGTGCATCATCTGATCCTAAAACTAACCATCAGTGAAAGGCAGTGAAAACTTCAAAAAGAACACCATACCAGATCTCTTCAATTAAAGTAATCTAGTCAGATTGATCCAAACCAGATATTTCCTTTAATTTAAAAAAAATTTAATGCCTACTCACTTTAATCTTTTAACTGTATAATGAAATCACAGTTACTTCCATTAATAAGACTGACATTACTAAATCAACTCCAATGCTACATTTTGATAATACAATAACAATCACACAAAATAATTTCCTAGATGTTTCGAGGAATAGCACCTCACTTGAGACCAAAAAAAAAAAAAAAAATAAGGTGCTTGCAAGGATTTTTTTATCTGAATAAAATTTTAAAAAATTATTTTAATTGAAAAAAAACTGCATTTGCAACAAAATCTGCCCTGAGACTTGAGTGGAGAAGCACAGGTTTACAGAACCAAGCCCCAATCATTGTCCTGTCTACAGTCACACTTGAATCCTAATTTCTCTGTAAAGAAAAATTTGGCAGCCATACAAAACTAAATGTTTTGCTCTAATGTCCAAAGTACACACAGCATGAACCTCACATTTGTCCTAGCTGTAAAATAAAATGAGAGTAATGTTTAGAAGGCTGGAGGTATGAATAAACAGTATTGATTGCATTTATTGTAACAGATGTTAAATTTATTTTTAAAAATTATATATATTATATTTATAAATAGCCAGTTATACACAAAGTTAATGGTATATTCTCCAAAAACTTTCTTTTACTTTAACTTTTTGAGTTTTCTTTCTTCTTTTCACTAGCTTATTGTCTTGATAACACTGGGGAACAAAATTTTTGTTGCATCCACAAAAACACTTGTTCTTACCTAATTTGAGAGTGCTGATCTCAAATCTGACATTAATTTTTCTCTGTAAGCTACAGTATTTTTTTCAATTCAAGATTTTAGGGATACATTTATCTGACTCACCCTATAGGCCGGTCTGTGAAAATATTTTCTGACATTAAACCAGTCCATGGAACAAAAAAGGTTGGGGAACCACTGTAATAAAGAAGGAGATGGAGAGGTACAGCAGGAGTCATTAAAAACCTGGCCATGTTTTGTATTTTTATTCTGTTCTTATTGTCTTTAGCTGTGCAGAAGCTTTTTAGTTTGATAAAGTCCCATTTGTTTATCCTGACAATGCATCTGATAAGGGGTTAATAACCAAAATTTATAAATACCTGTAAAACTTAATACCAGGAAGACAAACAATCTAATCCAAAAATGGGCAAAAGAAATGAATAGACACTTCTACAAAGAGGACATACAGATGGCCAATAGGAATATGAAAAAATGCTCAACATCACTAATTATTAGAGAAATGCAAATTAAAACCACAGTGAGACATCATCTCACATGAGTCAGAATGGTGCTCATCAACAAAACATCACAGAATAAGTGCTGGTGAGGATGTGGAGAAAAGGGAACCCTCCTGCACTGCTGGTGGGAATGCAGACTGGTGCAGCCACTGTGGAAAACAGTATGGAGATTCCTCAAGAAATTAAAAATCGAACTGCCTTTTGACCCAGCTATACCACTGTTAGGAATATACCCGAAGAACACCATAGCACTGCTTGAAAAGAAGAAATGCACCCCCCCATGTTATGGCAGCATTGTTCACAATAACAAAGATCTGGAAACAGCCCAAGTGTCCATCAGTGGACGAGTGGATTGAAAAGCTTTGGTACATATATACTATGGAATACTACTCAGCCATTAGAAATGATGACATCGGATCATTTACAACAACATAGATGGACCTTGATAACATTATACTGAGCGAAATGAGTAAATCGGAAAAAACTAAGAACTATATGATTCCATATATAGGTGGGACATAAGGATGAGACTCAGAGACATGGACAAGAGTGTGGGGTTTACAGGGTGGGGGGGAGGAGAGGCAGGATGTTGTGGGAGGGGCACAAAGAAAACCAGTTAGGTGACGAAAGACAATTGGACTTTGGGTGATCGGAATGTAGGATAATCAAATATCAAAATAACTTAGAGATGTTTTCTCTGAACATATGTACCCTGATTTATCAATGTCATCCCATTAAAATTAATCGAGAAAAAATATTTTATGTTTTCATATTATTGTAAAATTTTCAACATTTAGTTTAACATAATGAAGTAGAATGTCTTCTTGGGCATTATCTTTGTGAAAATATAATAATTTATATAATGCAGTAAATACATTAATTCACTAAGAGATATGACTGCATCAGCATTTGTCTACAATTTCAAAATAGAACATGTTAAAACACTTGTTTGGCCCTGGCCAGTTGGCTCAGTGGTAGAGAGTCGGCCTGGCGTGCAGAAGTCCCTGGTTTGATTCCCGGCCAGGGCACACAGGAGAAGCGCCCATCTGCTTCTCCACCCCTCCCCCTGTCCTTCCTCTCTGTCTCTCTCTTCCCCTACCGCAGCCGAGGCTCCACTGGAGCAAAGATGGCCCAGGTGCTGGGGACAGCTCCTTGGCCTCTGCCGCAGGTGCTAGCGTGGCTCTGGTCACAACAGAGTGACGCCCCGGAGGGGCAGAGCATCGCCCCCTGGTGGGCAGAGTGTGGCCCCCTGGTGGGCGTGCTGGGTGGATCCCGGTTGGGCACATGCGGGAGTCTGTCTGACTGTCTCTCCCCATTTCCAGCTTCAGAAAAAATACAAAAAAAAAAACAAAACACTTTTTTAATCATAAAATTTGCACAAAACTTATTTAAATTTTATTCAGTCAAAAATTTGCATTTGTAGCTTTTGCATTTGTGTACTTGTTGTAGACAATCTTGTTTGATGCTCATCACTAACAGCTCCAAGATCTTCGGGAAACTTATCAAGGTGACTGTTCAGGAAGTGAATCTTAATGCTCATGTTACATTCAATGTCACAAAAAGCCAACAGCACCCTTTGAACCAAAAGTTCAGTTTTCTGCTTTTTTGTTGCCAGGGACGTTCTTTGTAACTGCAACAAAACACTGCCATGCTGCTTTCTCCTCCTTATTCATCTTCCTGGCAAATTCTTCATCACATATGAGGGTTCGAATTTGAGGTCCATCAAACACATATGCTTTTATCTTCTTGAAATACAAGGCAGGAAAAGCAGAAATAATATGTTGAAAGCATTTACTTTCTTTATTTATAGCCTGAACAAACTGCTTCATTAAGCCAAGTTTGATGTGAAGTGGGGAGGAAATGATCCTGTCTCAATTAACTACAGGTTCATTCACAATATTTTGCATCCCTACTTTCAGAACTTCACGTTTCAGCCACTCCTTCTGTGTTCAGTGTTTCTCCCGAGCTCGGCTGTCCAACAAACACAGAAAGCAAGGATACTTCATGAAACCTCTCTGTTGTCCTAGCATTTTAAGATCCACACAAATGATCCAGTTATGCTCCTCATACTTCAGAAAGTCGAGGACAATTTTTATGTCATTATAATCTTCTCACAGATGAGTTGAATAACCAATTGGAACCGCTGCATAAACATTACCGTTGTGTAGAACACATTTCAGACTCCGTTTAGAGCTGGCAGGAAACAGCCGCCATTCTGTTGGACTCTAAGTGGTAACACCTAGCTGGCTGAGAAGACTACTGATATCATGACAGTAAACAAAGTGTTTGTCTTCAGAAGAAAAGTCCAGAAAAATTTTTTCACACTTCCTGAAATGGGATACTTTAGCTGACTGTGAAGTACACTCTTTTCTTGAAGCCTGGAGGCTAGTAACTCAACTGCTTTCTTTGATAGGCCCAAATCTCTTACTAAGTCATTCAATTCAGGTTGGCTAAACTGCTGAGGGGTTAATGACTGACTGCTTGGCATCAGAAGACAACCCTTCAGATTCTACCATTTCCTCATGCAGCTTACCAAAATACATTTGATCATCATGTTCACTTTCTTCATCCTTAGAAAAAATAAAACCATTGAAAACTGGAACCGGCAGTGTTTCAGAGTGTGGGATAAATTGTAAGGAGTATTAGAATATGTGATCATATGCCGTTTTTTTGTGCTAATGCCCTTTGTATGGATCAGACAGAAATAACAGTCACTGCTGTGGTCCTTAGGTTCATGCCAAACCATGGGAATACCAAACGATATTCCTTTGTGTTTTCCTTTTGTCCAGTCATGAAGCATTTCCTCACAATTATGACACACAATATGAGGAGCCCAATTCTTGTCTTGATCATCAAAAGGAACTTGAAAATAGGCAATATATGCACATGTCACAAATAATGAAATATTGTGCCTTTGATGTTGAAGTGTGTAACAGCCACATACATAACAGAAGGTGTCAGGACTATTCTTACATTTACGCCTACTCGAAGAAGCCATGATTCAATCTTAAAACAAAATAAGAGAGTGTTTTTATCAGATGATAAGTTTTTACATTTAAAAACAACTACAATTATGTAAATGTGATGTTTGTAAAATATTAATTGCCTTGTGGTTATGTTCAATCCAAGAGTCACTGCCCTTTAACTCCAATTTAAAAACCAATGCATACCATTAACTGTAATAAAAATAAATTAAAATTGCATAAAAACTAGAACATGCACCAAAAAACGGATTTCAAATTTAGAATCTGCAATGTAGACATATATAGAAACAGTTCTAAAAACTTATGCAACAGAAAATGGAAAAAAAAAAATGTGTTCCCCAGTGTAATGAGTCCTTCCTTATAAGTTTCCATGTTGTAGAATAATTCCTTCAAAACAAAAACCATTTTAAAATGAAATGTTACTTTTTTGGTCAAACTGACCTATAAATTAATTAAATACTGTAGCCATTGTTTTAAAGATGGTAGATTATTTTCACTATAATTCAGCAGTTTTAACGTAGGTGCCAGTGTTGTTTGAATCTTGTAATTAGTTTTTTTGTTTTTAAATTATTTTTTTTATTCATTCATTTTAGAGAAGAGAGAGAGAGAGAGAAGGGAGAAGGAGTAAGAAGCATCAACTCCTATATGTGTCTTGACCAGGCAAGCCCAGGGTTTTGAACTGGCGACCTCAGTGTTCCAGGTTGACGCTTGATTCACTGTGCCACCACAGGTCAAGCCTGTAATTAGTTTTTATATTTGTATTTTAAAGTATTGATTAGTTATTTTTACCAGGCTGTTCCAAATTCTGAATACACATGTAAAGCCCAATCGTAAAACAACCTCAGTTTGAATAGGCTGCATGTCCTCTGCTTTGTCCCACCACTTTATTCTCCACGTCCCTTTCTAAAAATTTTTACAATCCCCAAACACTCACAAGTGGTAAACCCTTTTTTTGGTTTCTAATAGCACCTTCCAGTTTCTGTTTGTGTAAATACAAATATGTATAAGTATATGATATGCTCATGCTCTCCCTATATTACACTAAATTTTGTGTGCAATATATGCTATTTTAACCTTACTGTCTTTCAATTAATATATATGTATACCCCAGAAATCTTTCCACATCAGTTCAAAAAGAGCTCCTTTCATATGGGCCCATCCATTTTCATATTTTTGCAATTACTAGCCATACTCAGTGAGCAAACTTTTAAACATGTATCAGAATTTTGTACAAATGTATCAGTGATAAATTTCAAGAAGTAAATTTTCTAAATAAAAGAAAACATGCATATTTAATTTTGACAAACATTGCCAAAGTATTACTCTTAAGAACATGAACTTGACTCCAATGGCAAGAGAAGTGAAGGCAAAGATAAATGAATGGGACTACATCAGAATAAAAGTTTTTGCTCAGCAAGAGAAACTGATATCAAAATAAACAGACAGCCAACTAAATGGGAACTGATATTTTCAAACAACAGCTCAGATAACGGCCTAATATCCAAAATTTACAAAGAACTCATAAAACTCAACAACAAACAAACAAACAATCCAATAAAAAAATGGGAAGAGGACATGAACAGACACTTCTCCCAGGAAGAAATACAAATGGCCAACAGATATATGAAAAGGTGCTCAGCTTCATTAGTTATTAGAGAAATGCAAATCAAAACTGCAATGAGATACCACCTCACAACTGTTAGATTAGCTATTATCAACAAGACAAGTAATAGCAAGTGTTGGAGAGGCTGTGGAGAAAAAGGAACCCTCATACACTGTTGGTGTGACTGTAAAGTAGTACAACCATTATGGAGGAAAGTATGGTGGTTCCTCAAAAAACTGCAAATAGAACTACCTTATGACCCAGCAATCCCTCTACTGGGTATATACCCCAAAACCTCAGAATCATCGATACGTAAAGATACATGTAACCCCATGTTCATTGCAGCACCGTTCACAGTGGCCAAGACATGGAAACAACCAAAAAGCCCTTCAATAGAAGACTGGATAAAGAAGATGTGGCACATATACACTATGGAATACTACTCAGCCATAAGAAATGATGACATCAGATCATTTACAGCAAAATGGTGGGATCTTGATAACATTATACAGAGTGAAATAAGTAAATCAGAAAAAAACAAGAACTACATGATTCCATACATTGGTGGAACATAAAAACGAGACTAAGAGACATGGACAAGAGAGTGGTGGTTACCAGGGGAGGGGGGAGGGAGGACGCAGGAGGGAGAGAGTTAGGGGGAGGGGGAGGGGCACAGAGAAAACTAGACAGAGGGTGACGGAGGACAATCTGACTCTGGGTGAGGGGTATGCAACATAATTTAATGACAAGATAACCTAGACATGTTTTCTTTGAATATATGTACCCTGAATTATTAATGTCATCCCATTAACATTAATAAAAATTTATTAAAAAAAAAAGAATTGTGTTATTTTTTTCTTTCCCTAGCATTGTATAAAACTTTTATCTCATAGATTTGCCTATATAGTATATTGTCAAGCTTTGAAATATTTTTCCTATTTAATGATTGAGATTTTGTGGTAACAGTGTAATTTTTTAACTTGTTCTACTGTGATGGTGGTTGAGTGCATTTTCATAGGATTAAGGGCCAGTTTCATTACTTTTTCTGTATTTTCACATGTCCCTTATTTTTAATTGCAATGTTTTGTCTCACTACTTGTAGTAGGTACTGTATAAGGACCACACCCAACTGGACCCTTAAGAAGGAGGACCAGAAGACTTGCTTTCTGAAATGGCCTGAATTAACATTATCCTTACACAGGTTATGATGCTGCTGTTGGAAATAAATTTTCCACCTGAAAGCTTGTGACTCTTCCCTGCTATCTGTTTATTCTGCAGCCTACTTGAGTAGGTAACTGAGTTTTCTTACCTTCTCTAGTTAGTGATTTTCACCTTTCTTCTTTAGGCTTGAGAGAATGGGAGGCAAAATTAAAACTTTCTTGGATGTTTATACCAGAAGTTTGTGTCTACATGTAAAGGTTCACATATACAAAAGAAAAACTATCAGATTTACTCTAAAATTAGTCCCTTACAAAACTAATACATCAAAGAAAAAAATCATCATTATTAGGAAAAACTAAAGATATTTTTAGACACAAAAAGAATCTGGCCTGACCAGGTGGTAGCACAGTGGATAGAGCGTCAAACTGGGACACAGAGGACCCAAGTTCAAAATCCCGAGGTTGCTGCCTTGAGTGCGGGCTCATCAGCTTAAGCACGGGGTCGCTGACTTGAACATGAAATCATAGACATGACCCCATGGTGGCTGGCTTAAGCCCAAAGGTTGCTGGCTTGAAGCCCAAGGTCGCTGGCTTGAGCAAGGGGTCACTCGCTCTGCTGTAGTCCCCAGTCAAGGCACATACGAGAAAGCAATAAATGAAGAACAAAGGAGCAACAAGGAAGAATTGATACTTCTTATCTCTCTCCCTTCTTGTCTCTCTGTCCCTATCTGCCCCTCTCTCTCTCTCTGTCACACACACACACAAAAAGAATCTGAATGTTCACCATTTACAAATAATCTGAAGACTAAAGAATTTTTAGGAAATATATTCATATTCTGCCTTAAAAATCAATGAACCAGAAGGCAGTAGTTATGTTGTTAATAAATAGAAAATGCACTCATGTATCATTATATGATATATATAAACAGATTAACAAAAGAAAAAAAACACAGGTGAAAGACAAGAAAGGGTTGTTTATTCTTGTTATTTCTTCACGTCCCACTTGCTCACTAATCCTTCTTATTAACTTAAATTCTGCACTAACAAAGCTTTTGTTACAAAAAAAAATCAAGAGACACCTTATTATCTTCATTTTATTTGACATCTCAGAAGCATTCATTACAATTGACCAGTCCTTTCTCTTGGATCTTAATGCTAATTTTTCTACATATTTTTTTTCTATTTCTAGTTTTTCTATACACCTGACACATTATCAGTGTCCTTTTCCTATTTTAATACTTTACTCACTCATTAAATGCTACAATTCTTCAAGATTTGATCAGAAACATTTTGTTTTATTATTTCATACTTTATTCTTATATGGTTAGGATTCTTATGATGTCTGCATCTATTCAGGAATATCTTATTACACTGTAACCTGTAAATTTTAGTTGGCTGATTCAGGTTGTTTTTCATGATTGTAAAGCCAGGAGTCAGGGCCAGGGCCACCATCAGAGCAGCCCGGCCCTTGCAGGTTCGCATTGGATTCGGACAGTCGGTAAAGAAACCATGGAGCCAAAAACTGGTGGGCCATAGCCTTTAATCCTACCTTGCACCCGGCGGGCAAGTAAAAATACACACTGGACTCCAAAACCCAGTCACATTCAGTGCTCACAAAGCTACTGATTTATCCGAGTTTCCTAGAATCAAAGGTTTCTAGCTCACCAGACTTATTCTCCTCAGTTCCCCATCTCCTTCCTTATCCCAGATACAAACTCTGTACAAACTGGCATCTCACTCAGCACTCCGCCATCTTGGCTGCTTTTCCTGGCCTCCTCCACGTGGCCTCCTCCCGCTGCTGGCTCTATTCTCTCTGCTCTCTCATGCTAACCTCAGGAACCAAGCGGCAAGTTCCCGTTCTACCCCTATTTTATAGTGTAGCTTCACAACCTCTAATCCAATATACAAAATAGGGAAGTCTCTAATACAAAGTCACTTCTCTGAGGCATGATTGGATTGTACCACCCCTCATCAAAAAGGGTGGGAAAGGCTTAATCCCAAAACCAAGCCTCATGCTACAATTCTCAACACACATTAATATCACCTGGGCAACGGCCTCTTTAACAAAGTGAGCATAATACATTTTATCTGCCCAACAATGATAAAACAATGGTAGAGTTACCAGAAGCTTATCCACAGGTTTTCTATTTCAAATATTTAATTTCAATAGTCTAAGTGGTGAACAAACTCTGTTGAATTGATTTATGCCCAACTTACAAAGCATATAAATTGGTAATATAGAATTCCTGTTTATTAATTAATTGAGAAGAACAGTGGTTGAACCATTTTACATTTCTACAATAATATCAATTTACGACAACATTTATCCTCACCAACACTCATTATTTTCCATTTTTACTTAATAGCCATGCTCACGGGTATGACTTCTTATTTCCTTGTGACTTCTACAGTGTGTCTGTAAAGTCATGGTGCACTTTTGACTGGTCACAGAAAAGCAAAAAAAGACCATAGAAATGTGAAATCTGCACCAAATAAAAGGAAAACTCTCCCAGTTTCTGTAAGATGATGTGGCAGCATGTGCAGATGATGATGTAACACCGTGTATACAGCAGAGCAGCCCACGGCCATAACAGTCAAGATGTGGACAGTACAGAGGAAAGTTCAGTGTGTTCTGTGGTTCACTAAATTTGAATCCGTGACCAAAGTGCAACATGAATATAGGCGTATTTATAACGAAGTGTCACCACATAGGAATAACATTACTTGGTGGGATAAGCAGTTGAAGGAAACTGGCAGTTTGGTGGAGAAACCCCATTCTGGTAGGCCATCAGTCAGTGACGAGTCTGTAGGGGCTATACAGGATAGCTACCTAAAGGAGCCCTAAAAAATCTGTGCGTGAGCCCACATTGAATTGCACTGAATAGGTATGAAACTGGGAGAGTTTTCCTTTTATTTGGTGCAGCTTTCACATTTCTATGGTCTTTTGTTGCTTTCCTATGACCAGTCAAAAGTGCACCATGACTTTACGGACACACTGTATTTGTATGTTCCTGATAACTCATAATATTGATGATATTCAATGTGCTTATTAGCCACTGGTATATAGTCTTTGGAGAAATAATTTTTCCAGTTTTGAATTGTTCTTTTCTTTATTGTTGTTTTTGTTATTCTTGCATTGTAGGAGGTTTTTTTTTAATATTATGGATATTAATCTCCTATAAGATATAAGACTTGCAAATAATTTCTATGATTCTATATTCTCTTTTTCCTCCTTTGGTGGAGTCTTTTTTTAGCGGGGGGGGGGGTGGCGACAAGGACAGACAGACAGGAAGGGAGAGAGATGAGAAGCAGCAATTCTTTGTTGTGGCACCTTAGTTGTTCATTGATTGCTTTCTCATATGTGCTTTGACTGAGAGTCTCCAGCAGAAAGAGTGACCCCTTGCCCAAGCTGGAGACTTTTGACTCAAGCTAGTGACCTTCTGCTTCAAAACAGTAACTCTTGGGCTCAAGCCAGCGACCACATGGTCATGTCTATGATCCCATGCTCAAGCCAGCAATGCTCCGCTCAAGCTGGTGAGGCCATGCTCAAGCCAGAGACCTTGGGATTTTGAACCTGGGCTTTCAGCATCCCAGGCTGACACTCTATCCACTGTGTCATTGCATACTCAGGCAAGAAGCTTTTTTGATTTACAAGCTTTGAAGCTTAATGAAGTTCAATATATCTATTTTTTTCTTGTGTTTTTGATGTCACTCCAAAAATTCCCATGAAATCAAATGTCATGAAGATTCCTTCTTGTTTTTTTGTTTATAGTTTTAGCTTTTCCTTTCAAGTTTGTTCTATTTTGAGTAAATTTTATATATGGTATGTGTTAAGTTTCCAACTTCATTCTTTTGCACATGAATACCCAGTATTCTAATTTTTGAAAAGACTGTTTTTCCTATTGAATGACCTCAGCATTTATTTTGAAAATTAATTAACCATATATAAAAAGATTTAACTGTGGATTCTTTATTATATTCTAATAATCTATATGTCAGTTTTTATGCCAATATCACATATTTATTCACTATAGTGATAAATTTTTAAAACAAGAAGTGTAAGTTTTCCAATTTGGTTCTTTTTTATCAATATTGTTCTAGATACTCAAGATCACTTGAGAGTCCATATGAATTTTATTATGAATTTTTATTTAATAAAATCATTACATTGAGATTTTGATAGCAATTGCATTTAATTTGTATATCAATTTAGATAGTATTGTCATTGTAACAATATTAAATATTAAATGAACAGAGAATACATTTTCATTCATTTATCTTTTAATTTCTTTCAAGAGTTTTTTATCCACTCATCTACTGATGAGCACTTGGGCAGCTTCTAAATCTTGGCCATTGTAATTAATGCTTCAATGAACATAGGTGTGCATATACTCTTTTAATTAGTGTTTTGGGTTTCTTCAGATAAATTCCCAGAAGTGGATAAAAAAAGTACTGGTACATTTATACAATGAAATACTACACAACCACAAAAAAGAATGAAATCTTACTTTTTGTGACAGCATCAATAAACCTGCAGAACATTATGCTAAGTGAAATAAGCCAGTCAGAGGAAGACAAGTACAATATGATTTCACTCATATGTGGAATCTAATGAAAAAAACAAACTAACAAGTAAGATATAGGCAGACCCACACATAGAGAGTAGGCTGACAGTTGTCAGGGGTCAAGACTGGATGAAGGATCTACATAATGATAAAGGGAGTAATCCAACAGGAAGATATAACTATTATAAATATCTATGAACCCAATATAGGAGCACCCAAATATATAAAACAGACTTTGATGGATTTGAAGGGTGAGATCAACAGCAATACTATAATAGTAGGGGATTTCAATACCCCACTAACATCACTAGATACATCCTCAAGAAAGAAAATTAACAAAAAAACAGCAGACTTATTGGAAACACTAGATCAACTCGATTTAATAGATATCTTCAGATCCTTTCACCCTAAAGCAGCAGAATATACATTCTTTTCAAGGGCTCATGGTACATTCTCTAGGATAGACCACATGTTAGAGCACAAAAGTGCTCTCAACAAATTTAAGAAGACTGAAATCATATCAAGCACTTTCTCCGATCAAAACGGCATGAAACTAGAAATGAATCACAGCAGAAAAGCTCAAAAATTCTCAAACACATGGAAACTAAATAGCAGGGTGTTAAATAATGAATGGATTAAGAATGAGATCAAAGAAGAAATAAAAAAATTCCTAGAAACGAATGACAATGAGCATACAACAACTCAAAATTTATGGGACACAGCGAAAGCAGTGCTGAGAGGGAAGTTCATAGCACTACAGGCACACTTTCAGAAGCTAGAAAAAGCTCAAATAAACAACTTAACCCTGCATCTAAAAGAATTAGAAAAAGAACAGCAAGTAAAGCCCAAATGTAGTAGAAGGAAGGAAATAATAAAGATCAGAGCAGAAATAAATGACATAGAGGCTAAAGAAACAATACAGAGGATCAATGAAACTAGGAGCTGGTTCTTTGAAAAGGTAAACAAGATTGATGAACCTTAAAGTAGACTCACCAAGAAAAAGAGAGAGAGGACTCAAATAAATAAAATTAGAAATGAGAGAGGAGAAATAACAACTGACACAACAGAAATACAAAATATTGTAAGAAAATACTATGAAGAACTGTATGCCAAAAAACTAGACAACCTAGATGAAATGGACAAATTCCTTGAAACATACAACCTTCCAAAAATCAATCTGGAAGAATCAGAAAACCTAAACAGACCGATTACAACAAATGAGATCGAAACAGTTATCAAAAAACTCCCAACAAAGAAAAGTCCAGGGCCCGATGGCTTCACAACGGAATTCTACCAAATATTCAAAGAAGAACTAACTCCTATCCTTCTCAATCTATTTCAAAAAATTCAAGAGGAAGGAAGACTTCCAAGCTCCTTTTATGAGGCGAGCATAATTCTGATTCCAAAACCAGGCAAAGACAACACCAAGAAAGAAAATTATAGGCCAATATCTCTGATGAATATTGATGCTAAAATCCTCAACAAAATATTAGCAAACTGGATCCAACAATATATGGACAAAATCATACACCATGATCAAGTGGGATTTATTCTGGGGAGGCAAGGATGGTACAATATTCATAAATCAATCAATGTGATTCATCACATAAACAAAAAGAAGGAGAAAAACCATATGATAATTTCAATAGATGCAGAAAAAGCATTTGATAAAATCCAGCACCCATTCATGATCAAAACTCTCAGCAAAGTGGGAATACAGGGAACATACCTCAACATGATAAAAGCCATCTATGAGAAACCCACAGCCAACATCATACTCAATGGGCAAAAATTAAAAGCAATACCCTTAAGATCAGGAACAAGGCAGGGGTGCCCCCTTTCACCACTCTTATTTAACATGGTCCTGGAAGTCCTAGCCACAGCTATCAGACAAGAAGAAGAAATAAAAGGCATTTGAGTTGGAAAAGAAGAAGTAAAACTATCATTATTTACAGATGATATGATATTGTATATAGAAAACCCTAAAGTCTCAGTCAAAAAGCTACTGGACCTGATAAATGAATTCAGCAAAGTGGCAGGATATAAAATCAATACTCAGAAATCAGAAGCATTTTTATACACCAACAATGAACAGTCAGAAAGAGAAATTAAGGAAACAATCCCCTTCACATTTACAACCAAAAAAATAAAGTACCTAGGAATAAACTTAACCAAGGAGACTAAAGACTTGTACTTGGAAAATTACAAAGCATTGATAAAAGAAATCAAGGAAGATACAAACAAGTGGAAGCATATACCGTGCTCATGGTTAGGAAGAATAAACATCATTAAAATGTCTATATTACCCAAAGCAATCTATAAATTCAATGCAATACCAATTAAAATACCAATGACATACTTCAAAGATATAGAACACATATTCCAAAAATTTATATGGAACCAAAAGAGGACACGAATAGCCTCAGCAATCTTAAAAAAGAAGAATAAAGTGGGAGGTATCACACTTCCTGATATCAAGTTATACTACAAGGCCGTTGTACTCAAAACAGCCTGGTACTGGCATAAGAACAGGCATATAGATCAATGGAACAGAACAGAGAACCCAGAAATAGACTCACAGTTCTATGGACAACTGATATTTGACAAAGGAGGTAGGGAAATACAATGGAGTAAAGACAGCCTCTTTAACAAATGGTGTTGGGAAAATTGGACAGCTACCTGCAAAAAAGTGAAACTAGATCACCAGCTTACACCACTCACAAAAATAAACTCAAAATGGATAAAAGACTTAAATGTAGGCCGTGAAACCATAAGCATCTTAGAAGAAAACATAGGCAGTAAGCTCTCTGACATCTCTCGGATCAATATATTTGCTGATTTATCTCCATGGGGAAGTGAAATAAAAGACAGGATAAACAAATGGGACTATATCAAACTAAAAAGCTTTTGCACAGCTAAAGACAACAAGAAGAGAATAAAAAGACAAACTATACAATGGGAGAACATATTTGACAATACGTCTGATAAGGGGTTAATAACCAAAATTTATAAAGAACTTGTAAAACTCAACACCAGGAAGACAAACAACCCAATCCAAAGATGGGCAAAAGAGATGAATAGACACTTCTCCAAAGAGGACATACAGATGGCCAATAGGCATATGAAAAAATGCTCAACATCACTAATCATTAGAGAAATGCAAATTAAAACCACAATGAGATATCACCTCACACCAGTCAGAATGGCGCTTATCAACAAAACAACACAGAATAAGTGCTGGCGAGGATGTGGAGAAAAGGGAACCCTCCTGCACTGCTGGTGGGAATGCAGACTGGTGCAGCCACTGTGGAAAACAGTATGGAGATTCCTCAAAAATCTGAAAATCGAACTGCCTTTTGACCCAGCTATCCCACTTTTAGGAATATACCCCAAGGACACCATAGAACGGCTCAAAAAGGAGAAATGCACCCCCATGTTTGTGGCAGCATTGTTCACAATAGCGAAGATCTGGAAACAGACCAAGTGTCCATCAGAGGACGAGTGGATTAAAAAGCTTTGGTACATATATACTATGGAATACTACTCAGCCTTAAGAAATGATGATATCGGATCATTTACAATAACATGGATGGACCTGACAACATTATACGGAGTGAAATAAGTAAAACAGAAAAAAAAAAAAACTAAGATGAATCCAGACATAGAAGGGACATAAAAATGAGACTCAGAGACATGAACAAGAATGTGATGGCAACAGGGGCGGGAGGTTGGGGGAGGGGGGAGGGGGTGAAGAAGGAGACAGGGGTTAGGGGAGGGGAGGGGCACAAAGAAAACCAGATAGAAGGTGACAGAAGACAATTTAACTTTGGGGGAGGGGTATACAGCACAATCAAATGTCAAAATAATCTAGAGATATTTTCTCTCAACATATGTACCCTGATTTATCAATGTCATTGCATTAAATTTAATTTAAAAAAAGACTGGATGAAGGAGTTGGAGGGATAAAGCAAAAATACAAAAATTCTGACTGGTGATGCCACAGTGGATAGAACACCAACCTGGGATGCTCAAGTCAAAGGTTTGAAACCTCAAGGTCACCAGCTTGAGCGTGGGATCATTGACATGATTCTGTGTCACTGGCTTGAGCCAAATGGTCACTGGCTTGAAGCCTAAGGTCACTGGCTTGAACAAAGGGTCACTGATTCAGCTGAAGCCCCCTGGTCAAGGCAATCAATAAACAACTAAAATGTCTCAACTACCTATTGAGGCTTCTCATTTCTCTTTCTCCCTGTTTCTCTCTTTCTCTCTCTCTCTCTCTCAGTTTCACTCTCTTGCTAATATATATATATATATATATATATATATATATATATATATATGCTCTTATATATATATACTCATTTACTCATATATATATACATAAGAATAGATATATTTAGAAACTAAACTATATCAAAAATCTCCCCAAAATAAAACTATGTATTGCTTTACAGGTTAAAGGTTTTCATACTTCTGTTAAGCTTATAAAATAAAAGTTATTTGTATATATAAGTAATAACATTTGTGTCTAATATTGTTCCCCAAAGTATTGTTTCTAGCAGTCATAAAGTATAGTGACTCTCTCAATGCTCCTAAGAAAAATAGAAAATATTGAGCACTTAATTGAAATGACACACACACATAAATTGAAAACCATTATATACACACAGACACACACACAAACCTGCACGTATGCAAGTGAATAAACACACACAGAAACATATGGACTTTATGATATATCAAAAAATGATTTTCATAGGTAAGATTTTCAGACTACACTTTCCCACAGATCTAACACTTATCTTCAGTAAATGAAGCTTCACATGCAAAAACAAACAAACAAGTAAAAAAAAAACCTGTTCATTTGATATTTAGGGAAATGGAAGAAAAACTTTTAAGTTTTTCTCTGAGTTTAAACTAGACAATATCATTAAAAATTCATTATGTTACTTTTTAATTTTATATATTTTATTAACTTTATTGGGATGACATTGGTTCACAAAACCATACAGATTTCAAGTGTACATCTCAGCAAAACATTATCTGCACACTGCATTGTGCACCCATCACCATAAGCAGTCTCTTTTCATTTTCATTTCCCCCCACTGTGCCCACTTCCATCTAGCTCCAACCTTACTTTTCCTCTGCCTAACACCACATATTGTCTGTTATGTATATGCTTTTTGGCTATTTCCATCACCTTCTTTCATCAAATCCCTCCTCACTCTTCCCCTTGACAGCTGTTCCATGTGTCCATGTCTCTGTTTCTATTTTCTTCGTTTACTTTGTTCATTAGATTTCACATATTAGTGAGATGATATAATATTTGTACTTCTCGGACTCACTTATTTCACTTAGCATTATAATTTCCAGGTCAACTTATGTTGCTGCACAAGGTAACATTTCCTGTTTTTACAGCAGAGTAGTATTCCATTGTATAAATGTACCACAGCTTTTTTTCCCCACTCATCCACTGATGGTCATGGTTGTTGTAAGTAACACTACAGTGAACATCAAGGTAATATATACTTTTAAATTAGCATTTCTTGATTTTTAGGTTATATTCCCAGAGAAGGATTACTGGGTCAAAAGTCAGTTTCATTTTTAATTTCTTGAGGAAATTCTCTGTTTTCCACGGTACCTGTACCAATCTACATTTCCACCAATAGTACACATGTTCCCTTTTCTCCACACCCTTAACACTTCTTGTTTATTGATTTTATTGATGATACCATTCAGACAGGTGTGAGATAATATCTCATTGTGGTTTCAATTTGTAGCTCTCTGATGATTAGTGATGTTGAGCATTTTTTCGTATGTTTATTGGACATCTGTATGTCCTTTTTTGAGAAGTGTTCATTCAGGTTCTTCAGCTATTTTTAATTGGATTATTTGTCTTCACAGTGTTGAACTGTATATATTTTGGAAATTAACCCCTTGTTAGATATGTTCTCCCATACAGTAGATTCCCTTTTC
Organism: Saccopteryx bilineata; assembly: GCF_036850765.1. Taxonomy (NCBI): domain Eukaryota; kingdom Metazoa; phylum Chordata; class Mammalia; order Chiroptera; family Emballonuridae; genus Saccopteryx; species Saccopteryx bilineata. Next base: position 68,055,357 of record NC_089502.1, on the reverse strand, counting down.
AATTTGTTGATAGTGTCTTTTTTTTTAATAATTTTATTTTTTTAATGGGGTGACATCAATAAATCAGGATACATATATTCAAAGATAATAAGTCCAGGTTATCTTGTCGTTCAATTATGTTGCATACCCACCACCCAAATTCAGATTGTCCTATGTCACCTTCTGTCTTGTTTTCTTTGTGCCCCTCCCCACCCCCTATCCCTCTCCCATTCCCACCTCCCCCCCGTAACCACCACACTCTTCCAATGTCTCTTAGTTTCACTATTATGTCCCACCTACGTATGGAATAATACAGTTCCTGGTTTTTCCTGATTTACTTATTTCGCTTCGTATCATGTTATCAAGATCCCACCATTTTGCAGTAAATGTTCCGATGTCATCATTTCTTATGGCTGAGTAGTATTCCATAGTGTATATGTGCCACATCCTCTTTATCCAGTCATCTATTGATGGGCTTCTTGGTTGTTTCTATGTCCTGGCCACTGTGAACAATGCTGCAATAAACATGGGGCTGCATGTGTCTTTATGTATCAATGTTTCTGAGTTTTTGGGATATATACCCAATAGAGGGATTGCTGGGTCATAAGGAAGTTCTATTTTCAGTTTTTTGAGGAACCACCATACTTTCTTCCATAATGGTTGTACTACTTTACATTCCCACCAACAGTGTATGAGGGTTCCTTTTTCTCCACAGCCTCTCCAACATTTGCTATTACCTGTCTTGCTAATAACAGCTAATTGAACAGGTGTGAGGTGGTATCTCATTGCCATTTTGATCTGCATTTCTCTAACAGCTAAAGAAGATGAGGATCTTTTCATATATCTGTTGGCCATTTGTATTTCTTCCTGGGAGAAGTGTCTATTCATATCCTCTTCCCATTTTTTAATTGGATTGTTTGTTTGTTTGTTGTTGAGTTTTATGAGTTCTTTGTATATTTTGGATATTTGGCCCTTATCTGAGCTGTTGTTTGAAAATATCATTTCCCATTTAGTTGGCTTTCTGTTTATTTTGTTATCAGTTTCTCTTGCTGAGCAAAAACTTCTTAGTCTGATGTAGTCCCATTCATTAATTTTTGCCTTCACTTCTCTTGCCATTGGAGTCAAATTCATAAAATACTCTTTAAAACCCAGGTCCATGAGTTGAGTACCTATGTCTTCTTCTATGTACTTAATTGTTTCAGGTCTTATGTTTAGATCTTTGATCCATTTTGAGTTAATTTTAGTACAGGGGGACAAACTGTAGTCCAGTTTCATTCTTTTGCATGTGGCTTTCCAGTTTTCCCAGCACCATTTATTGAAGAGGCTTTCTTTTCTCCCTTGTGTGTTGTTGGCCCCTTTATCAAAAATTATTTGAATATATATATGTGGTTTTATTTCTGGACTTTCTATTCTGTTCCATTGGTCTGAGTATCTATTTTTCTGCCAATACCATGCTGTTTTGATTGTCGTGGCCCTATAATATAGTTTGAAGTCAGGTAAAATAATGCCCCCAGCTTCATTCTTTTTCTTTAGGATTGCTTTGGCTATTCAGGGTTTTTTATAGTTCCATATAAATCTGAAGATTTTTTGCTCTATTTCTTTAAAAAATGTCGTTGGAAGTTTGATGGGAATTGCATTAAATTTGTATATTGCTTTGGGTAATATAGCCATCTTGATTATATTTATTCTTCTTAGCCAAGAACAAGGTATATTCTTCCATCTCATTATATCTTTTTCGATTTCCCTTAACAATGGTTTATAGTTTTCATTATATAAGTCCTTTACATTCTTTGTTATGTTTATTCCTAAGTATTTTTTTTGTTGTTGTTGCAATCGTGAAGGGGATTATTCTTTTGAGTTCGTTCTCAGTTGTTTCATTGTTGGCATATAGAAAGGCTATTGTCTTCTGTATGTTAATTTTGTATCCTGCGACCTTACTGTATTGGCATATTGTTTCTAGTAGTCTTTTTGTGGATTCTTTGGGGTTTTCGATGTATAGGATCATATCATCTGCAAAAAGTGATACCTTTACTTCTTCTTTTCCGATAAGGATGCCCTTTATTTCTTTGTCTTGTCTGATTGCTCTGGCTAGAACCTCTAGTACCACATTAAATAAGAGTGGAGAGAGTGGACAACCCTGTCTTGTTCCTGATTTAAGGGGGAAAGCCTTCAGTTTAGTGCCATTTAATATGTTAGCTGATGGTTTATCATATATGGCCTTTATCATGTTGAGATATTTTCCTTCTATACCCATTTTGTTGAGAGTCTTAAACATAAAATTGTGTTGTATTTTATCGAAAGCCTTTTCTGCGTCTCTTGATAAGATCATGTGGTTTTTGTTCTTTGTTTTGTTGATATGGTGTATTACGTTAACCGTTTTACGTATGTTGAACCATCCTTGAGATTCTGGGATGAATCCCACTTGATCATGATGTATTATTTTTTTAATATGTTGTTGTATTCGATTTGCTAGTATTTTGTTTACTATTTTAGCATCTGTATTCATTCGAGATATTGGTCTGTAGTTTTCTTTTTTTGTGCCATCCTTGCCTGGTTTTGGTATGAGGGTTATGTTGGCCTCAGAAAATGTGTTTGGAAGTATTGCTTCTTCTTCAATTTTTTGGAAGACTTTGAGTAGAATAGGAACCAAGACTTATTTGAATGTTTGATAAAATTTGCTGATATAGCCGTCAGGGCCTGGACTTTTATTTTTGGGGAGGTTTTTAATGTTTTTTTCTATTTCTTCTCTACTGATAGGTCTGTTTAGGCTTTCTGCTTCTTCTTGACTCAGTCTAGGAAGGTTGTATTGTTCTAGGAATTCATCCATTTCTTCTAGGTTGTTGAATTTAGTGGCATAAAGTTTTTCATAGTATTCTACAATAATTCTTTGTATATCTACAGTGTCCGTGGTGATTTCTCCTCTTTCATTTTGTATTTTGTTTATATGAGTTCTTTCTCTTTTTTCCTTGGTAAGTCTTGCCAAGGGTTTGTCAATTTTGTTGATCTTTTGAAAGAACCAGCTCCTTGTTCTATTAATTTTTTCTATAGTTTTTCTGTTCTCTAATTCTTTTATTTTTGCTCTGATTTTTATTATCTCCTTTCTTCGGCTGGTTTTGGGTTGTCTTTGTTCTTCTTCTTCTTCTAGTTCCTTAATGTGGGAAGTTAAGTGGTTCACTTGGGCTCTCTCTTGTTTGTTCATATATGCCTGAAGTGATATGAACTTCCCTCTTATCACTGCTTTTGCTGCATCCCATAGATTCTGATATGTCGTATTGTCATTTTCATTAGTCTGTATATATCTTTTGATCTCTGCACTTATTTCTTCTTTGACCCATTCATTTTTTAAAAGTATGTTGTTTAGTTTCCACATTTTTGTGGGATTTTTTTCCTCTTTTTTGCAGTTGAATTCTAGTTTCAAGGCTTTATGATCAGAAAATGTGCTTGGTACAACTTCAATTTTTCTGAATTTGCTGATGTTGTTTTTGTGGCCCAACATATGGTCAATTCTTGAGAATGATCCATATACACTGGAGAAAAATGTATACTCAGTCACTTTGGGATGAAATGTCCTGTAGATGTCTATCATATCCAGGTGCTCTAGTGTTTTGTTTAAGGCCACTATGTCTTTGTTGATTCTCTGTTTGGATGACCGATCTAGAGCCATCAGCGGTGTATTGAGGTCTCCAAGTATGATTGTATTTTTGTCAGTTTTTGTTTTAAGATCAATAAGTAGCTGTCTTATATATTTTGGTGCTCCTTGGTTTGGTGCATATATATTAAGAATTGTTATGTCTTCTTGATTCAGTGTCCCCTTAGCCATTATGAAATGGCCATTTTTATCTCTGAGTACTTTTCCTGTCTTGTAGTCAGCATTATCCGATATGAGTATTGCTACACCTGCTTTTTTTTGGATGTTATTTGCTTGGAGTATTGTTTTCCAGCCTTTCACTTTGAATTTGTTTTTATCCTTGTTACTTAGATGAGTTTCCTGTAGGCAGCATACAGTTGGATTTTCTTTTTTAATCCATTCTGCTACTCTGTGCCTTTTTATTGGTGAGTTTAATCCGTTTACATTTAGTGTAATTATTGATACTTGTGAGTTCCCTATTGCCATTTTATATCTTGCTTTCGGTTAGTTTTGTGTCTTGTTCGATCCTTCTCTTTCATTTTTTTATCTTTTGTTTTATTTGGTTGTATTCCATACATCTTTCCTCTGTTGCTCTCTTTTTTATCTCATGTGCTTCTGTGGTGGTTTTTTCAATGGTGGTTACCTTTGAGTAATGAAAAGGGTCCCTACCCTGTTCATTGTAGCGAACTATTTTGTGAGTACTTTTGCACTCCATCGTCCTTTGCTACTGTTAATCTCCATCTTCTCCCCCTCTTTCTTTTTGTTGTTGTCACAGTTTAAATTTGGTTTTATTGTGTTCTTCTTGGAACTTTTACTTGTGGCTCTGTTTTTTTTTGTTCTTTGTATGTGATTGGAGAACCCCCTTTAGTAATTCCTGGAGTGGGGGTTTTCTGATGATAAATTCCCTCTTCTTTTCTGTATCTGTGAATGTTTTTATTTCTCCTTCATATTTGAAGGATAGCTTTGATGGGTATAGTATTCGTGGCTGAAAGTTCCTCTCTTTCAGGACTTTAAATATTGGGGTCCACTCTCTTCTACCTTGTAGAGTTTCTGCTGAGAAATCTGATGATAATCTAATGGGCCTTCCTTTATATGTTGTATTCTTCTTTTCCCTGGCTGCCTTGAGAATTTTTTCTTTGCTTTTGGTTTGTGTCAATTTCATTATGATATGCCTTGGAGTAGGTTTGTTGGGGTTAAGAAAACTTGGAGTTCTGTTTGCTTCTTGAACTTGAGGTTTTATTTCTTTCCACAGGCTTGGGAAGTTCTCATCTATTATTTGTTTGAGAATGTTCTCCATTCATTTTCCCTCTCTTCTCCCTCTGATATACCTATTATTCTTATGTTATTCTTTTTGATGGAGTCAGATAATTCTTGTAGGGCTATCTCATTTTTTTTAATTTTTGAGTCTCTTTCTTCTTCTCTCTGTTGTGCCTCAAGTTGCTTGTCTTCTATTTCACTAATCCTCTCTTCTATCTGACCTGTTCTATTAGCTAAGCTTGTTACTTCGTTTTTCAGCTCGTGAATTGAGTTTTTCATCTCTGTTTGATTTGTTTTTATAGTTTCAATTTCCTTGGACATATATTCTTTGTGTTCATTGAGTTGTTTTCTGAGCTCCCTAAATTGCCTTTCTGTGTTTTCTTGTATATCTCGGAGGATTTTTAGGATTTCTATCTTGAATTCTTTGTCATTTAGCTCCTAGGTTTCCAATATATTAAATTTTATCTCCATAGATTTTTCCTCATCTAGCTGTGTTACCTCTCTTTCTTTTGTATCCATGATATTCGATTTTCTCTTCCTTAATGGCATCTGAGGGTGGTTTTGTTGATAGTATTAATGAGATTTAATAAAAAATAAAAAGTTAAAAAATAATAAAAAAATTAAAAATCGAAAATAGTTGTTTTTTTTAAAAAAATTAATAATGAAATAAAGAAAAATAAAATAAAAATTTTAAAAAAAGGAAATTATTCCCCCCCTCCTTTTTTTCCTCTCCTCTCCTCTCCCCTCTTTCTTGAGAAAATCTTGTGGTGAACTGTGAATTATAACAAACAATGCCTGTAATGGAGGGCCTGAATTGGGGAAAAGTAAATAAGGGGCAAAAAAAAGGAAAAAAGAAAAAAGAAAAAAGAAAAAAAAAGAGCATATGGACCCACAAAAAGCAAATAAGGAAAAAATTTGTGTCAAGAATAAAATGATTTGCTTTTAGGTGTTGGTTGTCTAAGAGTTAAGATGAGAGGAATAAGAGGAAAATGGAAAAATGGGGGGACAAATTAAAAAATTACTATTGTATTTAGTGGAACAAGAACTAGATAATATGGAGAGCCAGGGATGGGAGCACTGCTAGTGAGTTAAAAAGGTGAAGTAAAAAAACCCCAAAATGCCACAAACATAAGTTTGAGTCCCAGATAAGATAATTTGTTTGTTATTGAGGTTTGAATGAGAGGAGATGTAAAGGAGAAAGGAAGAAACTAATATAGAGGGAGAAAAGAAAGAGAGAGAGAGAAAAAAAGAGGGAACCACTAAAAGAAGAAAAAAGAAAAAAGAGGAGAGAGAGAGAGAGAGAGTTAAGGGTTTTGGAGTGCAACCCTCATAGAGAGAAAGGAAGAGACGAGAAAAGATAATGGGAGATGTAACACTTATGGGTAGTGTAGTTCAAGGAGAGGAGAGAGTAAGATCGGCAGAGAGTTAATCGGCCAAATTGGAGGAGGAAAAAAAGTATCAAGAATGAAGATAAGAGAAACAAACGAACAAATATAATAAAATGGGATAGGTTATAAAGTCTGCAGATTATTCTTGATTTTGAGAGGTTATCTTCTTGCTTTTTCTTTTCTCTCCCTCTTCCTGGTCGGTGACTCTGTACCCCGGGTTCTGCCCCTTTGGCACGCTCAGGTAGAGGTTTGCAGTTGATAAGTCTCTATGGCAATGTCATGTATTGTGCTTTCGTCTCGTTGGAAGTCGAGGCTCATTAGCATTTATAGGCTCCGACAGTGAGAGAGTCCGTGTTCCTGGAGCCTTACTCCTAGTCTTTCCTTCCTCAATTGGTAGCCTGATAATCCAGCTATGGGGTTGCTGCTGCCTCTGCCTGGATAGTAAGAGGCTCAAAGAGCTGGCAACTCCCCACTCTATTTCCACTCAGCACAGGGCTCTGGGTAAGGCTCAGTCAGTCAGGGCTGCTAGCATAATCAGGCGGGCTTTCTGCCCACTCAAAGACCTCTGGCTCTGCCACTCTGTCCAGTAACACAGGTGGGCGCCCACTTCCGGGGCGCTTGGAGGAAACTCTCACTCACTGTCTGCACGCGCAAACCAAGATGTCCGGCCAGCAGTCTCACGCTCTGAGTGAAACCCCCAACCGCAGGGAAGATGGTGTCTTTTGTTGTGTAAGTTTTTTTAGTTTGATGTAGTCACGTTTGTTGATGTCTGAGATTTTACTGCCTATATTTTCTGCTATGATTTTTATGGTTTTGTGACTTACATGTAAGTCTTTAATCCATTTTTGTTTTATTTTTGTGCATGCTGTATGTCACTATTCTAGTTTCTTTCTTTCTTTTTTTTTTGCATGTACTTGTCCAATTTTTTGAACACCATTTATTAAAAGGACTCTCTTTTTCTATTGTAACTTTTTGACTCTTTTGTCAAATATTCATTGATCATAAAGATGTGGGCATATGTCTAAGCTCTCTGTTCTGTTCCATTGATCTATATGACTGTTCTTTTGCAAATACTAGGCTGTTTTGAATCCAATAGCTTTGTGGTAAAGTCTGATATCAAGTACTGTGATGCTTCCAACTCTGTTCTTTTTTCTCAAGATTGTTGAAGCTATATAGGGTCTTTTGTGGTTCGACATAAATTTATAGAATATTTTTTTCAGAATTGCAAAAAATTCAGAGCTGAGGCACAAAATATAAAAAAAATGAGAAACCAAGGAAAACATCAAGAATACCACCAAAATTTAACAGCAGACAGAATCAAAAGGAGGAGGATAAAGATATAAAGCAACCAGAAAATAAAAGATAACATGGCTATAGTAAGTTCTTACACATTAATAATCACCCTAAATATAAATAGAGTAAACTCACCAAAAAGGTAATCACTGAATAGCAAAATGGATTTAAAAAAAGAGCCCACTCTGTGCAGCCTTAGGGAGGCACATCTCACCTCCAAAGACAAGTATAGACTGAATTTGAAAAGGTGGATGGTATCCAGAGAAAAATTGGTGTAACTATCCTTTTATCAGACAAAATAGATTTCAAGACAGAAAAGAGTAACAAGAAACAAAATGTACATTTTATAATGATAACTGAACAATCTATCAAGAAAAAATAACATTTATTAGTATACATGCACCCAAACTAGAAGCACCAAAATATATACAGTAATTATTAACATACCTAAAGAAGAAATAAAAAGTGCTCTATTAATAGTGGGAACTTCAACACACTATTTTCACCAATGGATAGATCATCCAGACAAAAAAACAAGAAAACATTAATATTAAATTACACATTAAACTAGGCAGATTTAACAGAAATTATTAAACTTTCTATTCCATAATGACAGAATACACATTCTTCCCAATCATGTATAGTAAATTCTCAGGGATAGAGCATATGTTGGGACTAAAAACAAGTTTTGATAAATATAAGAAGACTGAAATTATATTAAAAAATTAAGAAACTTTACAGACCACAACAGTGTGAAACTAGAAACCAACTACAAGAAGAAACCTGAAAATAATCTCAAACATGTTGAAATTAAACAACATGTTACTGAATAACTATTGAGTCAATGAAAAAATTAAAGAAAAAATCTAAAGATGCACACAGACAAATGAAAATAAAAATATGACATATCAAAATCCTTGGGATGCAGGAAAAGCAAGTGGTACTGATAAGCACATTTATATCTATACAGGCCTGCCTGAAGAAATAAGAAAAAACTCAAGTAAACAATCTAATGTTATACTTTAGAAAATTAGAAAAAAAAAGAAATGAGGTCTAAAGTCAGCAAAAGATAAAGAATAGTAAAAATCAGAGCAGAAATAAATAAAATAGAGACAAAAAAAGACAATAAAAAAACAAATAAAATGAAAAGTTGGCTCCTTCCAAAAACAAACAAACTTGACAAAACTTTGACTCACTAAGGAAAAACAAGAGAAGAAAAAATAAAATGATAAATGAAAGAAGATAATTTACAATGAATACCACAGAAATAAAAAATTATAAAAGAATACTATGTAAGCCTATACTTTACAAAATTAGATAACTTAATATAAATGAACAAATTCTTAGAAATACACAACCTTCCTAGACTGATTTATAAAAAATTAGGAAACTTAAATAAATCAATCACTGAGAAAGAAAATGAAACAGTAATAAATAAATGCCCCCAAAAGAAAATAGAGTACCAGATGGTCTCACTAGTGGTCTATCAAATATTGAAAAAAGATTTAATACCTATTTTCTTCAAAGTCTTCAAAAAAATTGAAGAGGAAGAAATACTTCTTAAATCATTTTATGAGATCTACAGTACCCTGATACCGAAACCAGGCAATGATACCACTAAATTACAGAACAATAACTGGGATAAACATAGACACAAAAATTCTCAATAAAATACTAACAAATAAAATGCAACAATACATTAAAAGCATAATACATTATGATCATGTGAGTTTTAGTCCAGGTGTGCAAGAATAGTTGACCATCAACAAATCAATTAGTGTGATACATCACATTAACAAAATGAAAGAAAAATGATATGATCTTGACAATATATGCAGAGAAAGCATATAACAAGATACAACAACAATTCCTGACAACAAATCTCAAAAACTGGGTATGGAAGGAAAGTAACTTAACATAATAAAGGCCATATGCAAACTCTAAGCAAACATCATGCTCAAAAGTGATAAACTGAAAACTTATCCTCTAAGATCAAGAGCAAGACAAGAGGACTACTTTTGTCACTTTCAATCAATAGAGTTCTAAAAGTGCTTGGCAGAGCTAAGAAGCAAGAAATAAAAAAGCATCAAAATTGGAAAGGAAGAAACAAACTGTAATATTTGAAGATGACATGATATTATATACAGAAAACCGTAGACGCCTCAAAAAAATTCATTAAAAATGATGGAGGAAGGGAAGACTTTCAAGCTCATTTTCCAAGGCAAGCATTACCCTAATTCCAAAAATAGGTAAAGACAATACAAAAAAAGAAAACTATAGACAAATATCTCTGATGAACATATATGCTAAAATTCACAAATTTATTTATTAGCAAACTAGATCCAGCAATACATGAAAAAAAAATCATACATCATGATCAATTGGAATTAACTCCAAGAAGGCAAGGCTGGTACAATATTTGCAAATAAATGTGATTTGCAAATAAATGTGATCACAGAAACAAAATGAGGAATAGAAATCACACAATCATATCAATAGATGCAGAAAAAGTGTTTGATAAAATTCAACACCAATCCTCGCAACCACTCCCCGGGTGAAGAACCGATGGGTCAGGTACAGAACCGCCAACCCCAGGAGTTGGAGCGCAGGTGAAAAAGATTGCAAGTGAGGACAGCAAACAAGAAGCAATATGGAAGACCTGAAGATGGCAGCAGAGTAAGCAGGCACACAGATTCCTAGCTCACACCATCAAACTGAATTATAAATTAATTTAGGAACAATCAGCATGAAAAATCAACTCTGGACTACAAGAACAGCTCTCAAAAACCAAGGAGCAAAGAAGAAGCCATATCAAGCCTGGTAGGGAGTGCTGAGAAGCAGTGAGTCTCCCCTGCTTACAGAAACAAAGGGGCGGGGTGAGGCTGAAAGCCCAGACAGGCTCTCACTCCAAGGAAAAGAGCAGAAAATATTACTTACAGCCACTTGCCTGGGGATTTGGGAATGAGGTGTGTTGAATTGGCCGGCTTGTCTTCCAAAAAGAAAAGAGAGAGAGAGAGAGAGACGATGAGGAGCAGAGGAATGCATCGGATGACCTGAGAAGCTGACTCATCCAGTGCGGGAGGCTGCCATAGCTGGGGGAGGGGTCAATCTTTCCACATAACACAAGACTAAAGTACTTTCGGGTAACACATCTCCAGACATCTCTCCAGTTCCAATCAGTGCAACAAGAAACAGCTAAAAACAAGAAGTACAGAGGAGGGGCAGTAACTCAGGTCTCCATAGAGATCTGAGATACACCTCCCCCTACTAAAGCTGAGAAAATACCCTGCCCCCAGAGAAAGTAACTGGCAGATCAGGTCTTCAGAATCTCAGGTTATACCCACCACATTCCTGGATACAGTTTCAAATAAGCCCCCTGCTGAGATCAATAAACAAGACTACAACTGAGAAGTAAACAAACAAATAAGACTTCAAAGCAGCCCAAATCTGAAAGTGGGTTACAAATAACAGCTAATGCCAACCCAAGAAGATGTAGAAATAACACAACTGAAAATTGGATGCAGACAACACCAAGCCTAGACTCAACCAGCTCTAAAAACAATACACTCAAACACACAGACATAATGAGAAGATAGAGAAGTGCAATCCAAATGAAACCACAAGAGAAACCTCCAGGAAATCAACTGAGTCATATGGAAATAACCAAACTTCTGGATGCAGAGTTTAAAATAATGATTGTAAGTATGCTTAGGGATCTTAGACCAACAATGGATGGTCATTACGACACCTAAATAAAGAAATAGCAACAATAAAAAAGGACATTGAAATATTAAAAAAAGAATCAGTCAAAGAGGACAAATACATTATCAGAAATGAAGACCACACTTCTTTTGAAGGCTGATGAACAGGAGACACCAAATCTTTTTCGCCTGCAAACTACTACCTTCTTTATTAGATCCAGCTAATAACTGTTTTGTCTTTTTCCAAATAGCACCAGATAAATGGAAAATATTTATATAGGCGGATGGGGATCCTCAAACCTCTCAGCAAGATCTTCTGAGCATGGCTTTTAAGATACCTAGAGGCAGAAAAACCCAATAGAGATCAGGGGAACTACCAGCTTTTAGAATACACCCTTAAAGGCTTCAACGCCCCAAAGGGGTCTCATAGGATGCCACCTGGGTCCTGCTTCAATAGTGGAAAGGAAGGTCATTGAGCTAAACCCTGCCAGGCTTACATGCCTCTGCTGTGAGGAAACAGGGACACTGGAAGGTAGGCTTCCCCCTCGCTCCTCTAAGGGAGGGTTCAGTCTCTTCCAGCCCTGCTCCAGCCACCTATGACATAACCTTGCTCAGAAAACTGGGGTTTGCCACTGAAGGCTGAAGGTGCCCAGGGCCATCGGCCCCATGTACAACACTGTGGACGAGCCTAGGGTATTTCTTCCAAGAAGCAGGTAAACTGATCTCATTTTCACAAGGGCCACTTAACTATGTTTTGCCTGAATAGTCAGGTTTTTTATTCTTCCCTCAAAGATTTCCATTGTGGGTGTTGATAGTCCTATTTTCTGCTGCTTTGCTTAATATATAGTGTTTCCTTTATCCCTCCTACCTCAATGTCCCACTCATATTTCAGGCTGGGACCTACTCCTAATTTAGAGCTCTCTTTCTCCCTTTTGCCAACTTGTATTATGAATTTACCTTTGCCACCCAGCTTAGTGTATCCCAAGGTTCTCTTTACCATGCCACAGTCACAGAGCTCCAGGGAAAAGCAACCTGGTCTCAACTCTCCAGGCAGAGGAGAACAGAAGCTCCATATCCATGCATGCTGCAAATGGCTTTTCCAGTCTACCTGAATCATTACCAGCTAGAAGCAGCGGTCATTGGGATTTGGACATGAGCTGCAAAGTATAGAATGGTGACAACAATTCCAGTGCCATGCGGACTTTTCCTGTGTGGACTTTTCCTGGACTCCTGCTCCCTGTGACAGCTCCTAACAGACTGAACTGTGGTTGGGTTGCATTTTTCAAGGATTTGGCATGGTGATGGGGCCAATTTGGACTTGGTGAACATGTTAAGGACACTACTCTGTTATTGATTCTTGCTGTATTGGCCAAGAGTTTGCTTAAAGGCTTTTAATCACTGTAAAAAAAAAAAAATAGAAGACTGGATAAAGAAGATGGGGCACATATACACCATGGTATACTATTCAGCTAGAAGAAACGATGACATCGGATCACTTATAGCAGAATGGTGAAACCTTGATAACATTATGCAGAGTGAAATAAGTGAATCAGAAAAAAACAAGAACTTCAGGAGCCCATACATTGGTGGGACATAAAAGCAAAACTAAGAGACATGGACAGAAGTGTGGTGGTTAAGGGGTGTGGAGGGAGGGAAAGGGGGAGAGGAGGAAGGGGAGGGGGAGGGGTACAAAGAAAACTGGATAGAGGGTGACGGAGGACGATCTCTCTTTGGGTGATGGGTATGCAACAGAAGTAAATGACAAGATAACCTGGAAATGTTTTCTTAGAATATATGTACCCTGATTTATTGATGTCACCCCATTAAAATAAAAATTTATTAAAAAAAAGAAATGAAGACTACAATAGAAAGAATTAAAAACAGGATGGATGGAGCTGAGGATCTAATCAGCAAGTTGGAGGTCAAGTTGAACAAAGGCATGCAAGCAGAGCAGAAAAAAGAAAAGAGAATCAAAAAATCTGAGGAAACCTTTAGAGAGTTCTGTGACAACATAAAGAGAAATAACATCCACATTATAGGGTTTCCTGAAGAAGAAGAAAAAGAACAAGGGATAGAAACTTTGTTCAATCATATCATAGCTGAAAACTTCCCTAAATTAATGCAGGAAAACTTCTCACAAGTTCAAAAAGCACAGAGAACTCCATTAAAGAGAAACCCAAAGAAATCTATTCCAAGACACATCATAATTAAAATACCAAAGCTAAGTGATAAAGAGAAAATACTAAAAGCTGCTAGAGAATAAAAGGCTATTACCTACAAAGGAGCCCCCATAAGGATGACATTCGACTTCTCAGCAGAAACACTTGAAGCCAGAAAGGAATGGAAAGAAATATTCAAAGTACAAATATTGATTGACTTACAACCTATGCAACTTATGACTATTCGACTTTATGACCACAATCACTAGTCATGACTGCTCCGCATCTGGGAGCACAAGTGTTGCCCAGCTGGGCATACAACAGTGCAGACCAGCTTCCAGCAGCACTACCATCTCCATGTGCACCATTTCAACTGTTATCCCAGACTCGGTACAGCAATTTGTGTTTTGTGTCTTGGATATTTTTTATTAAACCCCTCCCAAGATGTCTACAAGAGGAAATTGTCTTTGCAAATATTAAAACAGTTGTACTGGTAATGCAGTGTTTTACTTAAACCTGATGAATGTAAAAATAAGAAACAAAATGGTGTAGAGATGATACAAATGGCATAAAATAAACAAAAAATTACGATATATAACAATAATGAAAGAAAATTATAATAATATATGACATAAAGATTTATATAACATTATTTCACAGTACTGTACATATAGCCTACTCAACTTACAAATAAATTGTGTTACAACTGGCCTGTCAGAACGAATCATGGTCATAAGTTGAGCACTAGCTGTAATGCAGAACAAGAACCTACAAACAAGACTACTTTGTCCAGCAAGACTATCGTTTAAAATTGAAGGTGAAATAAAAAGATTCCCAGACAAAAGTAAAGAAGAAGAAGGAATTCATTACAACCAAACCAATGCTGCAGGAAATGTTAAGGGCCCTGTTGTAAACAGAACAAAGTGAGAAAAGAATATAGCAAAAGAGGAATACAGCTTTAAAGAATAAAATAGCAAGAAACAACTACATATCAATAATAACCTTAAATGTAAATTGATTAAATGATCCAATCAAAAGATATAGGGTAGCTGCATGGATAAGAAAATAGGACCCGAACATATGCTGTCTACAAGAGACACACATTAAAAACAAAACATGCACATAGACTAAAGGTAAAAGGATGGAAAAAAATATTTCATGCAAATGGAAATGAAAAAAATGCTGGGGTAGCAATACTTATATCATAAAAAATGGACTTTAAAACAAAGGTTATAGTAAGAGATAAAGAAAGCCACTACATAATGATAAAGGGAGCAATCCAACAGGAAGATATAACTATTATAAATATCTACACACATAATATAGGAGCACCTAAATACATAAAGGAGACTTGATGGATATAAAGGGTGAGATCAACAGCAATACTATAATAATAAGAGATTTTAATACCCCACTAACATCACTAGGTAGACCCCCCAAAAAAAAATTATCAAAGAAACAGCACACTTAAAGAACACAGTAGATAACCTCGATTTAATAGATATCTTGAGAACCTTTCACCCTAAAGCAGCAGAATATACATTCCTTTCAAGTGCTCATGATACATTCTCTAGAATAGACCACATGTTAGGGCACAATAGTGGTCTCAACAAATGTAAGAAGACTGAAATCATATCAAGCACCTTCTCTGATCACAACGGCATAAAACTGGAAATCAACCACAACAGAAAAAATAAAAAAATTCTCAAACACATGAAACTAATTAGCAGGTTGTTAAATAATGAATGGATTAACAATAAGATCAAGCAAAAAATTAAAAAAAAATTTCTAGAAATAAATGATAATGAGCATGCAACAAATCAAAATTTATGGGACACAGCAAAAGCAGTACAGAGAGGGAAGTTCATAGCACTACAGGCACACTTTAAGAAGATAGAAAAAGTGCAAATAAACAACCCTACATCAAAAAGAACTGAAAAAAAAAACAGCAAGTAAAGCCCAAAGATAGTAGAAGGAAGGAAATAATAAAGATCAGATTGGAAATAAATGACATAGAGGCTAAAGAAACAATACAGAGGATCAATGAAACCAGGAGCTGGTTCTTTGAAAAGGTAAACAGGATTGATGAACCTTTAACTAGACTCACCAGAAAAAAAAGAGAGAGGACTCAAATAAATGAAATTAGAAATGAGAGTGGAGAAATAACTGACACAACAGAAATATAAAATATTGTAAGAAAATACTATGAAGAACTGTATGCCAAAAAACTAGACAACCTAGATGAAATGGACAAATTCCTTGAAACATACAATCTTCCAAAATTCAATCTGGAAGAATCAGAAAACCTAAACAGACCGATTAAAACAAATGAGATCGAAACAGTTACCAAAAAAAACTCCCAAAAAAGAAAAGTCCTGGGCCTGATGGCTTCACAAGTGAATTCTACCAAATATTAAAAGAAGAACTAAGGCCTATCCTTCTCAAGCTATTTCAAAAAATTCAAGAGGAAGGAGGACTTCCAAGTTCCTTTTATGAGGCCAGCATAATTCTGATTCCAAAACCAGGCAGAGACAACACAAAGAAAGAAAATTATAGGCCAATATCCCTGATGAATTTAGATGCTAAAATCCTCAACAAAATATTAGCAAACCAGACCCAGCAATATATGAAAAAAATCATACAAGTGGGGTTTTTTCTGGGGAGGCAAGGCTGGAAAAATATTCACAAATCAATCAATGTGATTCATCACATAAACAAAAGGAAGGAGAACAACCACATGATAATTTCAATAGATGCAAAAATAAAGCATTTGATAAAATCCAGCACCCATTCATGATCAAAACTCTCAGCAAAGTGGGAATACAGGGAACATACCTCAACATGATAATAGCCATTAATGACAAACCCACAGCCAACATCATACTCAATGGGCAAAAATTAAAAGCAATACCCTTAAGATCAGGAACAAGGCAGGGGTACCCCCTTTCACCACTCTTATTCAACATAGTCCTGGAAGTCCTAGCCACAGCAATCAGACAAGAAGAATAAATAAAAGGCATTCTAATTGGAAAAGAAGTAGTAAAATTATCATTATTTGCAGGTGATATAATATTGTATATAGAAAACCCTAAAGATGCAGTCAAAAAGCTACGGAACCTGATAAATGAATTCAGCAAAGTGGCAGGATATAAAATTAATACTCAGAAATCAGAAGCATTTTGATACGCCAACAGTGAACCATCAGAAAGAGAAATTAAGGAAAAAATCGCCTTCACTATTGCAACCAAAAAATTAAAATACCTAGGAGTACATTTAACCAAGGAGATTAAAGACTTGTACTCGGAAAAGTATAAAACATTGATAAAAGAAATCAAGGAAGAGAGAAAAAAGATGGCAGCAGAGTAGGCAGATGCACAGACACCCAGCTCTCACCACCAAACTGGATTACAAATCAATTTAGGAAAAATCAGCATGAAAAAACAACTCTGAACTGCAAGAACAGCTCCCAAAAACCAAGGAGCAAAGAGGAAATCACAGGAATCATGGTAGGGAGCCCCTGAACCTCCTCTTCTTGCCAGAACAGAGGGGGGGGGCTGAGAGCCCAGAGAGGATCTCGGAGGGAGGGGAGCAGAAACTACTGCGCACAGCCACTTGCCTGGCAACCAGGGAGCGAAATGCGTTGAAAGGACCAGCTTATCTCCCAGGTGGAGAGAACAGGGAGAGAAACAGACTGTGAGGGGATAAGGAATGCAGGAGAGGAGCTAAAAGGGCTGACTCATCGTGCTGGAGGTGGCCATAGCTGGGGGAGGGACTGAACCTTTCACAAAACAGAGCTGAAGTGCTTCCGGATCAGAGACCTCCGGACATCTCTCCAGCTCCAATCAGCACAATAAGACACAGCTAAAAACAAGAAGTGGGGAGGAGGGGCAGTAACTCAGGTCTCCATGGAGATCTGAGATACACCTCCCCCTACTGAAGCTGAGAAAACACCCCACCCCTAGTGAGTCTAGCTGGCTAAAGATCCTTCAGAGTCTCAGGTTACACGCACCGCATTCCTGGATACAGTTTCAAGGAAGCCCCCTGTTGAGATCAGTAAACAAGACTATCACCTGTTAAGAAAACAAACAAATCAAGACTTCAAAGCTGCCCAAATCCGAAAGTGGACTACAGATAACAGCTGATACCAACCCAAGAAGACCTAGAAATAACACAACTGAAAACTGGAGGCAGACAACACCAAGCCTAGACTCAACCAACTCTACAAATAAAACAAAACAAAAAAAAGAGGATAAGAAGACAAAGGAGTGCAATCCAAATGAAACCACAAGAGACACCTCCGAGAGATGAACTGAGTGATATGGAAATAATCAAACTTCCAGATGCAGAGTTCAAAATAATGATTGTAAGAATGCTTAGGGATCTTAGAACAACAATGGAGGGGCAGTTTGAAAACCTAAATAAAGAAATAGCAAGTACAAAAAAGAATCAGTTGGAGACGACAAATACAATATCAGAAATAATGACCACAATGGAAGGAATTAAAAACAGGATAGATAGAGCAGAGGATCGAATCAGCAAGTTAGAGGACAACTGGAATGAAGTCATGAAAGCAGAGAAGAAAAGAGAAAAAAGACTCAAAAAGTCCGAGGAAACTCTTAGAGAGCTCTGTGACAACATGAAGAGAAATAACATCCGCATCATAGGGGTTCCTGAAGAAGAAGAAAAAGAACAAGGGATAGAGACTTTGTTCAATCATATCATAGCTGAAAACTTCCCTAAATTAATGCAAGAGAAAATCTCACAAATCCAAGAAGCACAGAGGACTCCATTAAAGAGAAACCAAAAGAAACCTACACCAAGACACATCATAATTAAAATACCAAAGCTAAGTGATAAAGAGAAAATATTAAAAGCTGCAAGAGAAAAAAAAGTTATCACCTACAAAGGAACCCCCATAAGGATGACATCTGACTTCTCAACAGAAACACTTGAGGCCAGAAGGGAATGGCAAGAAATATTCAAAGTAATGCAGAACAAGAACCTACAACCAAGACTACTTTATCCAGCAAGGCTATCATTTAAAATCGAAGGAGAAATAAAAAGCTTCCCAGACAAAAAACAACTCAAGGAATTCATCACAACCAAACCAATGCTGCAGGAAATATTAAGGGGCCTGGTGTAAACAGATCAAAGTGGGAAAAGAATACAGCAAAAAAAAAAAAAAAAAAAAAAAAAAAAGGAATACACTTTTAAAGAAGAAAATGGCAATAAACAACTACATATCAATAATAACCTTTCTGTGGGCCGAAAGCAGAATCTCTGGGCAGCTCCAGCGCCCTGGGAAAGCCGCGCACAGGAGGGAGCGAGAACTAATTCCAACGGTGGAAATTTTCCGTGCTGGTGAGGGTTTCACTCAGGGAAATGCGGCCGGCCTCATATCCTGGTGTGCGTGCGCAGATAGGTAGTGAGCGATTCCTCCGAGTGCCTCGGCAGGGCACGCCCGTATTATCGCACAGAGGGGCAGAGTCAGGGGCCTTTGTGTGGGCAAAAGCGGAATCTCGGGCCGCCCCAGCTCCTTGCAAAAGCCGCGCACGTGGACGGAGCGAGAGCAAATTCCAGCGCTGCAAATTTCCATGCGGTTGGGGGTTTCACTCAGAGCGTGAGACTACTGGCCGGATATCCTGGTCTGCGCGCAGATAGTGAATGAGAGTTCCCTCCAAGCACCCCGGAAGTGGGTGCCCGCCTGAGTTACCGGACAGAGTGGCAGAGCCAGAGGTCTTTGAGTGGGCGGAAAGCCCGCCTGATTATGCTAGCAGCCCTGACTGACTGAGCCTTACCCAGAGCCCTGTGCTGAGTGGAAATAGAGTGGGGAGTTGCCAGCTCTTTGAACCTCTTACTATCCAGGCAGAGGCAGCAACAACCCCATAGCTGGATTATCAGGCTACTAATTGAGGAAGGAAAGACTAGGAGAAAGGCTCCAGGAACACGGACTCTCTCACTGTCAGAGCCTATGAAAGCTAATGAGCCTTGACTCCCAACGAGACTAAAGCACAATACATGACATTGCCATAGAGACTTATAAACTGCAAACCTCTACCTGAGCGTGCCAAAGGGGCAGAACCTGGGGTACAGAGTCACCGACCAGGAAGAGGGAGAGAAAAGAAAAAACAAGAAGATAACCTCTCAAAATCAAGAATAATCTGCAGACTTTATAACCTATCCCATTTTATTATATTTGTTCATTTGTTTCTCGTATCTTCATTCTTGATACTTTTTTTCCTCCTCCAATTTGGCCGATTAACTCTCTGCCGGTCTTACTCTCTCCTCTCCTTGAACTACACTACCCATAAGTGTTACATCTCCCATTATCTTTTTTCTCCTCTTCCTTTCTCTCTATGATGGTTGCACTCCAAAACCCTTAACTCTCTCTCTCTCCTTTCTTTTTCTTCTTTTAGTGGTTCCCTCTTTTTTTTTCTCTCTCTCTTTCTTTTCTCCCTCTATATTAGTTTCTTCCTTTCTTCTTTACATCTCCTCTCATTCAAACCTCAATAACAAACAAATTATCTTATCTGGGACTCAAACTTATGTTTGTGGCATTTTGGGGGTTTTTTACTTCACCTTTTTAACTCACTAGCAGTGTTCCCATCCCTGGCTCTCCATTTTATCTAGTTCTTGTTCCACTAAATACAATAGTATTTTTTTAATTTGTGCCCCCATTTTTCTGTTCTCTTATTCCTCTCATCATAACTCTTAGACAACACCAACACCTAAAAACAAATCATTTTATTCTTGACCCAAATTTTTTCCTTATTTGCTTTTTGTGGGTCCATACCACCTCCCTTTTTTTTTATCCTTTTTTTTTCTTTTATTTTTTTTTTTGCCCCTTTATTACTTTTCCCCAATTCAGGACCTCCATCACAGGCATTGTTTGTTATAATTCACAGTTCACCACAAGATTTTCTCAAGAAAAAGGGGAGAGGAGAGGAAAAAAGGAGGGAGGGAATAATTTCCTTTTTTAAAAAATTATTATTTTATTTTTCTTTATTTCATTATTATTTTTTTTAAAAAAAAACAACTCTTTTTGATTTTTTATTTTTTTCAACTTTTTATTCTTTATTAAATCTCATTAATACTATGAACAAAACCACCCTCAGATGCCATTAAGGAAGAGAAAATCGAATATCATGGATACAAAAGAAAGAGAGGTAACACAGCTAGATGAGGAAAAATCTATGGAGAAAAAAATTAATATATTGGAAACCTTGGAGCTAAATGACTGAGAATTCAAGATAGAAATCCTAAAAATCCTCCGAGATATACAAGAAAACACAGAAAGGCAATTTAGGGAGCTCAGAAAACAACTCAATGAACACAAAGAATACATGTCCAAAGAAATTGAAACTATAAAAACAAATCAAACAGAGATGAAAAACTCAATTCACGAGCTGAAAAACGAAGTAACAAGCTTAGCTAATAGAACAGGTCAGATAGAAGAGAGGATTAGTGAAATAGAAGACAAGCAACTTGAGGCACAACAGAGAGAAGAAGAAAGAGACTCAAAAATTAAAAAAAATGAGATAGCCCTACAATAATTATCTGACTCCATCAAAAAGAATAACATAAGAATAATAGGTATATCAGAGGGAGAAGAGAGAGAAAATGGAATGGAGAACATACTCAAACAAATAATAGATGAGTACTTCCCAAGCCTGTGGAAAGAATTAAAGCCTCAAATTCAAGAAGCAAACAGAACACCGAGTTTTCTTAACCCCAACAAACCTACTCCAAGGCATATCATAATGAAATTGACACAAACCAACAGCAAAGAAAAAATTCTCAAGGCAGCCAGGGAAAAGAAGAATACAACATATAAAGGAAGGCCCATTAGATTATCATCAGATTTCTCAGCAGAAACTCTACAAGCTAGAAGAGAGTGGACCCCAATATTTAAAGTCCTGAAAGAGAGGAACTTTCAGCCATGAATACTATACCCATCAAAGCTATCCTTCAAATATGAAGAAGAAATAAAAACATTCACAGATACAGAAAAGATGAGGGAATTTATCATCAGAAAACCCCCACTCCAGGAATTACTAAAGGGGGTTCTCCAATCACATACAAAGAACAAAAAAAAAACAGAGCCACAAGTAAAAGCTCCAAGAAGAACACAATAAAACCAAATTTAAACTGTGATAACAACTAAAAGAAAGAGGGGGAGAACATGGAGATTAACAGTAGAAAAGGACAATGGAGTGCAAAAGTACTCACAAAATAGTTCGCTACAATGAACAGGGTAGGGACCCTTTTCATTACTCAAAGGTAACCACCATTGAAAAAACCACCACAGAAGCACATGAGATAAAAAAGAGAGCAACAGAGGAAAGATGTATGGAATACAACCAAATAAAAACAAAAGATAGAAAAACGAAAGAGAAGGATCAAACAAGACACAAAACTAACCGAAAGCAAGATATAAAATGGCAATAGGGAACTCACAAGTATCAATAATTACACTAAATGTAAACGGATTAAACTCACCAATAAAAAGACACAGAGTAGCAGAATGGATTAAAAAAGAAAATCCAACTATATGCTGCCTACAGGAAACTCATCTAAGTAACAAGGATAAAAACAAATTCAAACTGAAAGGCTGGAAAACAATACTCCAAGCAAATAACATCCAAAAAAAAAGCAGGTGTAGCAATACTCATATCGGATAATGCTGACTACAAGACAGGAAAAGTACTCAGAGATAAAAATGGCCATTTCATAATGGCTAAGGGGACACTGAATCAAGAAGACATAACAATTCTTAATATATATGCAGCAAACCAAGGAGCACCAAAATATATAAGACAGCTACTTATTGATCTTAAAACAAAAACTGACAAAAATAAAATCATACTTGGAGACCTCAATACACCGCTGACGGCTCTAGATCGGTCATCCAAACAGAGAATCAACAAAGACATAGTGGCCTTAAACAAAACACTAGAGCACCTGGATATGATAGACATCTACAGGACATTTCATCTCAAAGTGACTGAGTATACATTTTTCTCCAGTGTACATGGATCATTCTCAAGAATTGACCATAGGTTGGGCCACAAAAACATCAGCAAATTCAGAAAAATTGAAGTTGTACCAAGCATATTTTCTGATCATAAAGCCTTGAAACTAGAATTCAACTGCAAAAAAGAGAAAAAAAATCCCACAAAAATGTGGAAACTAAACAACATACTTTTAAAAAATGAATGGGTCAAAGAAGAAATAAGTGCAGAGATCAAAAGATTTATACAGACTAATGAAAATGACAATACGACATATCAGAATCTATGGGATGCAGCAAAAGCAGTGATAAGAGGGAAGTTCATATCACTTCAGGCATATATGAACAAATAAGAGAGAGCCCAAGTGAACCACTTAACTTCCCACATTAAGGAACTAGAAAAAGAAGAACAAAGACAACCCAAAAGCAGCCGAAGAAAGGAGATAATAAAAATCAGAGCAGAAATAAATGAATTAGAGAACAGAAAAACTATAGAAAAAATTAATAGAACAAGGAGCTGGTTCTTTGAAAAGATCAATAAAATTGACAAACCCTTGGCAAGACTTACCAAGGAAAAAAGAGAAAGAACTCATATAAACAAAATACAAAATGAAAGAGGAGAAATCACCACAGACACCGTAGATATACAAAGAATTATTGTAGAATACTATGAAAAACTTTATGCCACTAAATTCAACAACCTAGAAGAAATGGATGAATTCCTAGAACAATACAACCTTCCTAGACTGAGTCAAGAAGAAGCAGAAAGCCTAAACAGACCTATCAGTAGAGAAGAAATAGAAAAAAACATTAAAAACCTCCCCAAAAATAAAAGTCCAGGCCCTGACGGCTATACCAGCGAATTTTATCAAACATTCAAAGAAGACTTGGTTCCTATTCTACTCAAAGTCTTCCAAAAAATTGAAGAAGAAGCAATACTTCCAAACACATTTTCTGAGGCCAACATAACCCTCATGCCAAAACCAGGCAAGGATGGCACAAAAAAAGAAAACTACAGACCAATATCTCGAATGAATACAGATGCTAAAATACTAAACAAAATACTAGCAAATCGAATACAACAACATATTAAAAAAATAATACATCATGATCAAGTGGGATTCATCCCAAAATCTCAAGGATGGTTCAACATACGTAAAACGGTTAACGGAATACACCATATCAACAAAACAAAGAACAAAAACCACATGATCTTATCAAGAGACGCAGAAAAGGCTTTCGATAAAATACAACACAATTTTATGTTTAAGACTCTCAACAAAATGGGTATAGAAGGAAAATATCTCAACATGATAAAGGCCGTATATGATAAACCATCAGCTAACATCATATTAAATGGCACTAAACTGAAGGCTTTCCCCCTTAAATCAGGAACAAGACAGGGTTGTCCACTCTCTCCACTCTTATTTAATGTGGTACTAGAGGTTCTCGCCACAGCAATCAGACAAGACAAAGAAATAAAGGCATCCATATTGGAAAAGAAGAAGTAAAGGTATCACTTTTTGCAGATAATATGATCCTATACATCAAAAACCCCAAAGAATCCACAAAAAGACTACTAGAAACAATATGCCAATACAGTAAGGTCGCAGGATACAAAATTAACATTCAGAAGTCAATAGCCTTTCTATATGCCAACAATGAAACAACTGAGAAGGAACTCAAAAAAATAATCCCCTTCACGATTGCAACAAAAAAAATAAAATACTTAGGAATAAACATAACAAAGAATGTAAAGGACTTATATAATGAAAACTATAAACCATTCTTAAGGGAAATTGAAAAAGATATAATGAGATGGAAGAATACACCTTGTTCTTGGCTAGGAAGAATAAATATAATCAAGATGGCTATATTACCCAAAGCAATATACAAATTCAATGCAATTCCCATCAAACTTCCAATGATGTTTTTTAAAGAAATAGAGCAAAAAATCATCAGATTTATATGGAACTATAAAAAACCCCGAATAACCAAAGCAATCCTAAAGAAAAAGAATGAAGCTGGGGGCATTATTTTACCTGACTTCAAACTATATTATAGGTCCACGACAATCAAAACAGCATGGTATTGGCAGAAAAATAGACACTCAGACCAATGGAACAGAATAGAAAGTCCAGAAATAAAACCACATATATATAGTCAAATAATTTTTGATAAAGGGGCCAAGAACACACAAGGGAGAAAAGAAAGCCTCTTCAATAAATGGTGCTGGGAAAACTGGAAAGCCACATGCAAAAGAATGAAACTGGACTACAGTTTGTCCCCCTGTACTAAAATTAACTCAAAATGGATCAAAGATCTAAACATAAGACCTGAAACAATTAAGTACATAGAAGAAGACATAGGTACTCAACTCATGGATCTGGGTTTTAAAGAGCATTTTATGAATTTGACTCCAATGGCAAGAGAAGTGAAGGCAAAAATTAATGAATGGGACTACATCAGACTAAGATTCTTTTTGCTCAGCAAGAGAAACTGATAACAAAATAAACAGAAAGCCAACTAAATGGGAAATGATATTTTCAAACAACAGCTCAGATAAGGGCCTAATATCCAAAATATACAAAGAACTCATAAAACTCAACAACAAACAAACAAACAATCCCATAAAAAAATGGGAAGAGGATATGAACAGACACTTCTCCCTGGAAGAAATACAAATGGCCAACAGATATATGAAAAGATGCTCATCTTCTTTAGCTATTAGAGAAATGCAAATCAAAACAGCAATGAGATACCACCTCACACCTGTTTGATTAGCTATTATTAGCAAGACAGGTAATAGCAAATGTTGGAGAGGCTGTGGAGAAAAAGGAACCCTCATACACTGTTGGTGGGAATGTAAAGTAGTACAACCATTATGGAAGAAAGTATGGTGGTTCCTCAAAAACTGAAAATAGAACTACCTTATGACCCAGCAATCCCTCTACTGGGTATATACCCCAAAAACTCAGAAACATTGATACGTAAAGACACATGCAGCCCCATGTTTATTGCAGCATTGTTCACAGTGGCCAGGACATGGAAACAACCAAAAAGCCCATCAATAGATGACTGGATAAAGAAGATGTGGCACATATACACTACGGAATACTACTCAGCCATAAGAAATGATGACATCGGAACATTTACAGCAAAATGGTGGGATCTAGATAACATGATACGAAGCGAAATAAGTAAATCAGAAAAAACCAGGAACTGCATTATTCCATACGTAGGTGGGACATAAAAGTGAAACTAAGAGACATTGATAAGAGTGTGGTGGTTACGGGGGGAGGGGGGAATGGGAGAGGGAAAGGGGGAGGGGAAGGGGCACAAAGAAAACAAGATAGAAGGTGACAGAGGACAATCTGACTTTGGGTGACGGGTATGCATCATAATTGAACGACAAGATACCCTGGTCTTGTTATCTTTGAATATATGTATCCTGATTTATTGATGTCACCCCATTAAAAAAATAAAATTATTTAAAAAATAAAAATAAAACTCTCCAATAAAAATGGTATTAACAACAACAACAACAACAACAAACCCTACAAAACTTCTCAGTAAAATCCAAGTATACTAGGAAAAAGCCTTCTGCAATAAAAACATCCACATTCATGACACCTACTAATCATCAGTGTTATAGAAACAAGATGTGAATCATTAAATAAGTAATTCAAATTTTGTATTGTACAGATTGAGTTACAAGGTACTATATTAAAACATTTGCCTAATCTGTCTTTTGATCAAATTATGGTAAATTTTCTGAGTCTAGTTATTTGTAACAAGCAATTGCATCCTGAGCCACTTTG